>NC_086113.1:55631340-56287173 GCF_963921235.1 Mobula hypostoma
AGAAATACTCAGCAGTTCAGGTAGTGTCTCTGGAAAGAGAAACAGAGTCAACAGTTCAGGCTGAAGACTTGGAAACAGAGATAAAGAGAGACAGCTTTAAACTGCAGAGAAGAGTGCATGTGGCAAAGGAATATCTATGGTTAGAGTGAGGCCATTGGTTGTCATGAAGATGGAGTGTTCAGGCAAGTAGGTTAATAGGTCAGTTGAATGGTGATACAGGTGTCTCCCGCTTTTCAAACGTTCGCTTTACGAAACCTCACTGTTACGAAGGACCTATATTAGTATCCTGTTTTCGCTTTCAGAAGGTGTTTTCACTGTTACGAAAAAAAATTCAGCGCACGAAAAAAATCAGTGCGCGCCCCAAGCAGCCGCTCTCCCCCAGATTCGGAACGGCATTCTCGCCGGCATTGCTTTAACACGAGCCTGTGAGCAGTTGTTTGCAAGATGAGTTCTGTGGTATCGGAAAAGCCTGAAAGAGCTTGTAAGGGTGTTACACTTAGCGTAAAACTAGACATAATTAAGCATTTCGATCGTGGTGAACGAAGCAAGGACAAAGTGAGTTTGGCTTGTGGAAGCTGACGAAGATGATGTTGGAGAGGTTTTGGCATCCCATGACCAAGAACTGATAGATGAAGAGCTGATGCAATTGGAAGAGGAAAGGATAACAATCGAAACCGAATGAGTAATGATAAAGTACGACTTTAATTTTGAAAGGGTACATAGGTTTAGGGGATATTTGCAAGATTCTTTGAGTCCTTACAAAGAACTGTGTGATAGAAAAATGCGTGAGGCTCAGCAGTCAAGCAAGCCTTCCACATCAGCCACAGCAGACGACGAACCTCGACCTTCGACATCGAGGCGGGCAGTCATAGGAGAAGATGAGCTGCCTGCTCTAATGGAAATAGACGACGAGATGACACCCCAGTGTCCCACCACCCCAACCCCCAGGCCGCGGACAGATACAGTACCGCGGAGAATGCAGCGATAGCCGGGAGGCACACAGCACATCTTTAAGAAAAAAGCCGAAATAAACATACTAATTAATTAGGTGCCGCCCCACACGTAATTAATTAGCATGTTTATTTCAGCTTTTTTCTTAAAGATGTGCTGGGTGTATCCCGGCTACTGTTGGACCCCTGCATACTTCACGGCAATGTATCGGTTGGTGGCCCGGAGGGTGGGGGCCACTGCACCACCCAGCCTGCGACGATTCAGTCTAACACACCATCATCAGTGTGCTCGGCGCTGTCCCGATTCCATTAAGTGATACTACACTGTACATACATTATTTCTACTTTATATCAGCTGTGTATTTTTACGTGTTATTTGGTATGATTTGGCAGCTTCATAGTTTAAAGATTACTGGAGAGCGCTTGCTCCGTGTTTTTGTCAACAGCGCTTGCGTGAGATTTTCGCTACGGAGATTTGTGCCGGCAATGATTGTGGAAAAATATTTTTACTTTATATAGGCTGTGTACTTATCATATCATTCCTGCTTTTATTATATGTTACTGTTATTTTAGGTTTTATGTTTTACTTGGCATGATTTGGTAGGTTATTTTTGGGTCTGCGAACGCTCACAAAATTTTCCCGTATAAATAAATGATAATTGCTTCTTCGCTTTACGACATTTCGGCTTATGAACCATTTCATAGGAATGCTTTACCTTCAGATGGCGGGGGAAACCTGTACTCTTCTCTGTCTAGGTTGCCAATACTACAAAAAGGAATGGCCAGTCAGACTTACAGTAAACATCACAAATACTATCTACAAGTGGGAGAAGATTCATGCTTCCGGGACCCACTGTTGGTCCCAGCACACAGCCCGCCTCATCCCTTCTCCCCGGATGTTGAACCTCAGGAATCTGTTGTGAAATTGGTTGCCATGACGTTCCAGAAGCTCCTTTGAACTCTCGAATCACAAGCCATGACCTTGTGGTGTACATTAGGTGGGTTTTAGCTGTGTTCCTCTGGTTGCCAGGACCTCAGTCATCTGTTTGGGCTCCTGATGTGTGGGAGCTACACCGCACGGAATCAGGAGCCTCGGCCTAACTTGTCAATGCTGACCTATTTGTCTACCTGAGCTAATCTCGTTTGCCTGCATTTGGCCTATATTTCTCTGAACCTTTCTAATCCAGTACCTGTGTGAATATCTTTTAAATGTTATAATTGTACCCACATCTATGCCTTCCTCTGGCAGCTCGTTCCATATATCCACCATCCTCTGTGTGGAAAAAGTTGCTCCTTGGGTACTTTTTACATCTTTCCTCTCTCATGACTTGTGTGGATTCTGTCCCTAGATTACACTCCCCTGTTTTTACAGTGATGATCAGTGCTGGATTGACTGTTCATTCATCTTCTTCACCTAACACAAATAGTGCAAATATGAAATAAGCCTTACTGGACAACCTTTCACCCTAAAGTCAGGTCACATCCTTCCCCACTCAGCCACCAGAATCTTTAATTCCTCACCCAATAACTGATGCATTTTTCTCTTAATCGTGCATTGTCTGCTTTGAGGCATTAATCGTGTGGATAGTCAGAGGCATTTTCCCAGGGCTGAAATGGTTGCCACAAGAGGACACAGGTTTAAGGTGCTGCGGAGTAGGGATAAGTTTTTTACTCAGAGAATGGTGAGTGTGTGGAATGGGCTGCAGGCAATGGTTGTGGAGGTGGATACGATAGGGTCTTTTAAGAGACTCATGGATAGGTACACGAAGCTTAGAAAAGGAGAGGGCTATAGGTAAGCCTAGTAATTTCTAAGGTAGGGACATGTTCAGCACAATTTTGCGGGCCGAAGGGCCTGTATTGTACTGTAGGTTTTCTATGTTTCTATATTCCTTTTATGTTTCTATACCAGAATCAGATTTAATATCATCGGTTTATGTCGTGAAATTTGTTAACTTTGCAGCAGTACAATGCAATACATAATAATAGAGAGAAAAAAAACTGAATTTCAGTAAGTATATATATATTAAATATGTAAATTCAATATGCAGTGCTAAAAAATTAGAAATTTAAAAGAAGTAGTGAGTTAGTGCGCATGGTTCAATGTCCGTTCAAAAATCATGGTAGAGGGGTAGAAGTTGTTTCTGAATCGTTGAGTGTGTGCCTTCAGGTTTCTGTACCTCCTTCCTGATGGTAGCAATGAGAACAAGACATGGGAGATGAGGTCCTTAGTGATGGATGCCACATCTTCTTGAGACACCACATCTTGAAGATGTCTTGGATACTACCGAGCCTAGTGCCCATAACTGAGCTGACTGACTTTACAACTCTCTGCAGCTTCGATCCTGTGCAGTAGCACCCCATACACAAGAACATAAGGATATAAGAAATAGGAGCAGGAGTAGGCCACCTGGCCCATCGAACCTACCCTTGCCATTCAATAAGATCATGGCTGATCTGACCATGGACTCATCTCCACCTACCTGCCTTTTCCCCATAATGCTTAATACCAGATGGTGATACAGCTGGTTAGAATGCTCCCCACAGTACATCTGTAGAAATTTGCGAGCGTTTTTAAGGATTCAATTACCTATTTTCATCAGAAGTGTGTATACAAGGAATCTCATTTGCAGTATGGGAAGGGTGGAGAGTTGTATATTTGCAAATTGAGTTATCAGATTTGATAAGATTAGCTTTATTTGTCACATGTACACTGAAACATTGAAACATACAATGAAATCTGCAATTGACGCAAATGACCGGCACAGTCTGAGGATGTGCTGAAGGCAGCCCGTAAGTGTTACCATGCCTCCAGTGCCAATGTAGCACGCCCACCACTCACTAACCCTAACCCATATGACTTTGGAATGTGGGAGGAAACCAGAACAGCCTGAGGAAACCAACGTGGTCACAGAGAGAACATACAAAGTCCTTACAGTCAATGTCGGGAATTGTACCCCAATCACTGGCACTATAAGCTATTACGCTAACCACGATTAGTCACCAATAAATTTCACACTAGATGTTAGGGATGATAAACCTGATTCTGATTCACAATTAGCACCTGTTTAGGCCAAAGTAACCTGTACGAATTTCCTATCACCGATAAGATAATCCCATTTGCAAATACTGTACTCAACTTCCCAACCCACCTGTAATGTAGCTGAAGTTCCTTGTGTACACACACTGGCAGGCACACCTTAATGCATTCAATAAATTTATTCAGCAATGCTCTTCCCACATATATGCATAAAAATGGACAAATGATATCTCTCTATCCAGAAAGGATTCTGTCTACGAGTTTCTCTTCCTAATACTGGTGTTTCAGCTTTTGACTCTCCACATGAAGGGAAGCTTAGGCATCACATAAAAGGCTGTGCAGAAGTCTATTCTGGTTACTGAATCACGTGCAGAATGAGGATATTCAGCCCATTCCATCATGCTACATAGAATAAATCTATATGCCCATATCATCGTTCCATATAGAATAAGGCTATTCTGCTCATTACATCATACTGTGTAACGGAAATCAACAGGTCCATTGTTCCGAATTAGTTCATCTGAGATCACAGAAATCTAATTACTTCTCTGCCTAAAGTTGTCAGATAGCTGTGATATTTTCCCTTTTTCAAGTAAATATCTGATATCCTAAGAAAGTTACCTTTGAAACCCTCTGCATCTCGCTTTCCAGATTAAGCCATGTAAACACAGTATTAAACACTAAAACTCTTTGCTTTCACCTGAATTATTTTGCTATTAACCATTGTTCATTCAGTCTAAAGACAGTGATATCATTTGCAGTTCCTGTATTTATTGTTGCTCCCTAATTGTCACAGTGCTGACTAGGCAATTAAATCGCAACCACGTGCTGGGTCTGAAGTCACAGGTGGGCCACGGGAAAGATCGTCACATTTCCCTCTTGAAGGGAAACACAGTTAGTGCTGCTGTCTCACAGTTCCAGCAATCCTGATCCTGGGTGCTGTGTCTGTGGAGTTTGCATGCTCTCCACGTTAGCGGGTAAGTGTGCTCTGGGCTCCTCACAAAGGTGTGTAGGCGGGTAGGTTAATTAGTCGCTGCAGGCTGTCCCTAGTCTAGCTGGGTGGCAGGGAAATCAAGCAGGAATTGATGGACATGTGAGAGAGAATAGAATATGTTGAAATAAAACGGGAATTTTCTGAGCGCAGCGTAGCCTCGCTGAACTATATTGCCTCCTTGTAGGTCCTAAAAAATATGGCCCAAGGGAAGCCAACATTACTAAAACTAGTTCTAATTCCAGATTAAATTTAATTTCTCCCAGCTGTCATGGTATCAACAGTCTAAATCTGCCTCTCAATCCAGTATTTTAGCTCATTCCCCTACTGTATCCTGTCGGAATGAGGTGTGGGTGTATGAGCATCAATATCACTGTGCTCCTTCAATGTCCTCTCTCTTTGTTTCTGTCGGTGACCCTGTGTGAAGAATCTTCATCTGCTGCCTCTCCTTTCTCAGTACAAAGCGGCAAGTTTGGAGATGAGAATGGAAGGAAATTTGAAATCAAATAACTCAAATTTTATTCTCTATGTTTTATTCAATAAATTGATTCTACAGTGGTTTGCATAAGGAGCAAACTGTTGCTATACGAGTTATTCAAATTAACTTTTGCCATCACGCTACAAAACCGTCAATCCAGCAAAACAGGGAAACAGGAAAGATCATAGACAGGAGACAATAGAGATTGCAGGTGCCAGAACCTGGAGCACAAGCAATGGTTAGCAGGATATATTTACAGCTCAGGGTGTCAGAGTTCAGAGTCCTCTATAAGGAGTTTGTCTGCCCTCCCTGTGGAATGCATGGATATACTCTGGATGCTCCAGTTCTCTCCCACATACCAGTTAGTAGATTAATTGATCGTTGTAAATTGTCCTGTGATTAGACTAGGCTCTAAGGACCTGAAGGGCCTATTCTGCACAGCATCTCTAAATAAAAATACACAAATAAATCTTGCTGGCGGAACTTAGTGAATTGAGCAACATTTGTGGGAGGCAAAGAGTCGTCAGGTCAAAATTGCATCAGGTCAGAGAATGAAGAAGTGAGGTAGCCAGCATAAAGAAGGAAAGGGAACAGTGAGACAAGAGTAAAAGGTGATTAGGCTGGTGTTGCCACCTAAGGGAAGGGAGAAGAGGTGGTGTTGGGGTGAAATGGCAAGTGAATGACGCATCGGGGGGGGAGAGAGGGGGAGGGAGATACAGACAGACAGATGGTGGGGAGAGTTAGAGAGAGACAGAATAGAGAGAGAGACATACAGACAAACAGATAGACAGAGTGTGGAGGGATATGCAGGAAATAGTGTGGATCCGTGCAGTCCCTAACCCTTATGGGACTCTGGGACTCTAATTGAGCTGAGATGCTCTATACTCTATTCTCATTTCCTCAGGTGTCCTTTGTTTTGCCCCTCTCTGGTATACCTAGTAAAGATGCAGCCTCATAGCTCCCGAGACTTGGGTTCAATCCAGGCAGCACAGAGTTTGCACATTCTACCTGTAACCACATAGACTTCCTCTGGGTGTTCCCGTTTCTTCCAAAGGTGTTTGGGTCAGTGGATTAATTGGCCACTGCCAAGTTGTGCCTGGTGGGCAGATGAGCAGGAAGTTGATGGGAGCATAGAGAGAATAAAATTGGAATTAGTGTAGGATTAGTTTAATTGGGTGCTTGATGATAAATACGGTCTGGATGGCTTGTTCCCATGCTGTATGGCTCTACACATGACTCACTCCCCCCACCCCCGCCATTAACCCTGTAGAACTGACGTCAAGAACCAGCACCATTTCATTCTGCCTAGAAACTTCAAGTAGCCTTTGAAACACCAACACAGAAACCCCATGTGGCCCATTAGGTATTATAAAACCAGCCTTCACAGCCCATTCTCATGGAAAATCATACAAAAGAATTAAAGGTGTCAAACTTTGTGAAGGCCACGGGGCTCACAGCAAACCCTTCCCCCACCAAAGCGAAACACAACCTAAACCAACCATCCCCTGCCAAGAACAAAAATGTGAGTTATGATTATCTGCTGTAGCAATCAAGAATGCTCACAGCCTGTGAAAATAATAAGTTATTGAGAAGGAATTCAAAGGGCCACATTACATTTTGAAATGAGCCACAGGAACAGTAATGATTGCTATCATCTATAAATGAAAACTGGTGATAGGAAGAGAAAGACACACATTTTGGAGCAGCATAAATTGATTTCAGATAGGGTTTTAATGAAGGTAAAGTCATGTGAACTACAACCTGCTGATGGAATTTCAAAATAATTTAAGTTATGGTAAATTATGTCTGGTCTTGTTTATTAATTTCTGTAGGACAGTTCTCTAAGTGATTGTACTCAATATGAGTTCCGATAAACACAGTGAGACAGATTGCATGATGAGTTAACCTTGAAGTCAGGTCAACTGGAGCAGGATCATCAGAAGCAAATTCAGCCAGTGTTTATTAGCTGGAGTCACTCCGTGTCAGTTTTGAAGGTGTCTCTACCGACCAGACAAACTGGAAAACTACAGTTCGCTGATAGATTGTGGGTCAATGATCCATTGTCAAAAATGTGTCCTGTGGCTTTAAGGTAATCTGTGCATTCGTTGCTTGCCAATCGAGGAAGGTGGAATCTTATCTTACATCTAAACTTCAACTAAAGCTTGTTGAAAAAAATGTTTGCAAAAATTGAAATTTGCCTATCACCTTGAGTCATTCATCAGACGTTTTGTGTCAACAATCATCAAAGAAAATAATTAAATATGATGAATCTGTTGTTAAACTAGCAATTAAACTGCTTTACCCCGGAATAGTGATAAAGTCTTTAAATGTGTACAGATTGTTAACAGAATTTGCCAATGTGTATTTTTCCTATTGATTGTGGTTTTATTTTAAACATAGTGTGTTCAGAATTGGTAGAGATAGCTAACAGTGGCAGATTTTTTCCTAGATTGAGGTGTGGAGTTGGGAAACAAACTTCTTGTGGATGTTGTGTGCGAATTGTAGTTGAATCTCATGAACAGGCTTGCAGCATTGGGCGAAGCTGGCTGCTTCCACTAACACCTCCATCATCATCTCCATTGCAAGAAGCACAACCCCTCCACAATACTACAACAAGCTCTTTCAGATTGAACTCAGCAAGGCCCGTGACCCAACCCAGGGATGTAACCTTCCAACACTGATATCGGAGCCACAGTGTGAGTGGCAAGAAAACTTTGGTCAGGAACTCTGCTATACTGGAATGGGAGTCAAAGGAATAAACTCATAGGCCAGTGGGTGCCAACACCTCAGACAGACACCGGCAAGTTCGGGAAGTCCCATGGGCGCTCAGGGAAACCTTTGGGGTGTGAGCCATCTTGCCCCCTGCTCATGGAAAAAAAAATCAAAGTAATCTTAGTCATAGCTTTTCCAGCCAATCAGCACTTCCTGTTTCTCTCCCTAAGTGCTTTCCATAATCATATTATACCACTTCTGATGGTCTTAGACTCTGGACTGCATTAATCAGCTTCAGGTGGTGAAGTTTCGTCAAGCACCTCCGCTCCGTCTGCCGCAATAAACAGGATCTCCCGGTAGCCACCCACTTCAACTCTGCTTCCCATTCCCATTCAGATATGTCCATACATGGCCTCCTCTACTGCCATGACGAGGCCAAACTCAGGTTGGAGGAGCAACACCTCATATACCGTCTAGGTAGTCTCCAGCCCCTTGGTATGAACATAGAATTCTCCAACTTCCGGTAATTCCCTCCCCCTCCCTTCTCCTATCCCTATGTCACACTGCCCCCTCCCCCAGCTGCCTACCACCTCCCTCATGGTTCTGCCTCCTTCTACTACCCATTGTGTTTTCCCCTCTTTCTTCACCTTTCCTGCCTATCCCCTCCCTGCTCCCCCTCCCCCACCCCCTTATCTTTCCTCTTACTGGTTTCTCACCTGGAACCTACCAGTCTTCTCCTTCTCACCCTCCCCCCACCTTCTTTATAGGGCCTCTGCCCCTTCCCTCTACAGTCCTGACAAAGGGTTCCGGCCCGGAACGTCGACCGATCTTTTCCACGGATGCTGCCCGACCTGCTGAGTTCCTCCAGCGTAATGGGGTGGAAGTGTGTTCCTGGAAAATCCATTCACATCACAATTTTCTGTAACACAAAGACACATCTTCTGCACGTGTGTCGAGAAGTGCAAATTGAAAAGAAGTATGTTTTATGTTTATTTACTTGTTTCTTCACATAAAATCTGTGAGAGTGAATTTTTATTCCCTGTTTCAGACTTTTTGGCAGAGATTTGTAAATTCTGTAAGGGCGATTTCTACTACCCAAACTGCTGAAGTGTGGCACTCATCTGCATAATGTCAAAATTATAGTCATAATATTGAGATTAGGCTCAGACCATCCCAAAGGATTGCCAGGAGGCTCACCTATATACAAAGCACTATGGAAATGTAGAATTCCTCCTGTTGACAAGGATAACGGGGACAAACAGAGTTTAAGACAACTGTCCATCAAACTGATAAGCAAAACGTGTTCAAGGAACCTGCCTAGCCATTTCATTGTGGCTGGTGGAACTTATACACATGGTCTGAAACTTGTGGAACTCTCTCACCTGAAAAACAATTCAGGCTAGGTCAGATGAAGTGTCTTGAACCCAGATTCATAGACCTTTGATAAGAAGACAATATGGGAATATGGCAAGTGAGTGATTTTGAGAAACAGGAAGGATTTGATTGGCTAAATGGCTACGTCTATGTTATAGAATCAGATTCATTCAACATGAAAACAGGCCTTTCAGCCCAACTGGCTCATGCTGACAAAGATTCCCTTCTAAACTAATCCCACGTACCTGCATCTAGCTAGTAGACCTTTCCTATTAACCTGTTTAAGTGCCTTTTAAATGTAGTTAGTGTACCTGCCTCAAAGCATTTCCTCTGGCAGTTCATTTCATATATGAACCACCCTCTGGATGAAAAAGTTCCCCTGCATTTTCCTATTAAATCTCTCTCCTTTTGCCCTAAACCTTTGTACTCTAATTATTGATTCCATACCTGAAGAAAAAAATTTTGCTCATTTACTCCCACAGGATGCTCCTATAGAAACTCCTTAAATGCCACCAAACTTCTGGAGACTTGGCCAAATCTCTCCTAACCTTACTCTCTCTATGAGCCTAATATTCTTCCATGTCATTACATTAAAAGTCCTGCATAAATGAAAGCTTAATCAGGGCAGCCACTTATTTGGAACATGATGCTGCTTAATTGGAGCGGGAGACTTGTTGCCGAACAGTTTCTAACCAGCCGCAGATGTGTGCACTAGTGTAGCATCAGCTGTGTGTGCTTGTGTTCAAAAAGCAGTGATTTTTGTCACTGATAGCTGGCGAGAAGTAAGTGGTAAGACTATTCAGAACTGTTTTGCTCAATGGGGTTTCAAACATCCAGGCTTGGAGATGCCAGAAACGCTGGGAATGAAAATAAAATGATTTCACAACTTCAACAAGTTAGGAAATCTGAAGAATTTGAAGGTATTAACAATCATCTTGAATGTTACAATGAAAATGAAGATTTGGAGGATGCAATCATCAATAGCAATGTCTGAAGGCAGTTCATTATCTACACTAGGTGTCTGTGCTGATCTTTTTCATTTACAGTCAATCAAAAGGACATAGCACCAGTCACTGGATGAATTCCTCTGTCAATAACTATTAGGAACTAATAGACAGTTTTACTCTAATAATATTGATATTGTTCTAATTAGTTCTGTATTTTATTTAAATGCATAATTTGTTGCTCAATTAAATAGTAGTTTGTCTTTTTTATACCTTTTTAACTACTTCCATAAAACTTTGGCTAATTAGGTCAAAATGTACACGTCCCAATCTGTCCTAGAATACATATATAATTATATCAAATTATATCATTAAAGTGAACAGCCTTGAGCATGGTCCAACAATCTGACAGGTGATTCCGAAAGCCATACCAGGATAACTTTTCCATCACCAGTGTTTCTTCAGACTGTGTTTCAGGATTTCATACATACACAACTCACGCTTCCTGTCAATGAATACTCTCACAATTTACTCATATATGCATTGCTGAGAAGTATGTCACTGTAAAATTATTCATCCTAACCACAAGCAGTGATTAGCTTTGTATTAACCCCTTTCTGCAGATCAAGTGAATATCCTGTAAGATGCAGATCTATTATTTTAGCTCACTTGAGAAGAACAAAAACCCAGGGTGTGTTTGATTTCTGTCAGGTATTGTGAGTATCAGTTAAGGATTGATGGATAAACAAGAGACCACAGATGCTGGAATCTGGAGCAACATTCTACAGGGTTTGAACCCAGTGGATTGACAGTTCTTTTCCTCCCACAGATGTTGCTTGATTCAGTTCTACCAGCAGATTGTTTGAAGGACCAATGGGTGCTCCCTGCACTGACCCATCCCCACCCCTATACTGGCTAAATGCCTTCCAGCCATCTAGAATGCCACTAAGATTGGAAAATAGAGCCTATGTGTTCTACAGCACAGAAACAGGCCCTTTGACCCAGTTACCAATCTGATCTTCTGCCTAGTTCCATCTACCTGCCTCCCAGACCAGCCCCCCATACTCTTACTCATGTACATATCCAAATTTCCCTTATATTTTACAGATGAACCTGCATCTACCACTTCCACTGGCAGGTTGTTCCACAATTGTACCGCCCTCCAAGTGAAGAATTTTCCCTTCAGATTGACCATAAACATTTCAGCTTTCACCCTAAACCTATGATCTCTAGTTCTGATCTCACTCAACCAGCTGGTTAAAATAAGCCTGCATACTTTCATCTGCATACCCCTCATAATTGCCCCTCATTCTCCTGGTCTCCAGGGAATAAATTCCTAACCTACTTAACCTTTCTTTCTCTATAACTCAGTTCCTCAAGCACCAATTAAATGCAGATATATTTTCTCTGAACTATTTCAAGCTTATTGATAACTTTCCTGTAGGTAGGTGAGGAGAACTTCATACAATACTCAAAAGCCCTACCATTCACTGTGTAAATCTTACCCTGGTTGATCTTTCCAAAGTGCAACACCTCACGCTTGTCTGCATTAGAATTCCATCTGCCATTTTTCCATCTGCTTGAGATCATGCTACAAGTTTTGATAGCCTTCCTCACTGTCTACCACACTCCCAATCTTGGTGTTATTTGTAAATTTGCTGACACAGCTTACCATAATATCACTAATTCCTGTAGCACACCACAGGGAGCAGTGCTGGGTCTGTTCTTGTTTTATCATCTATACTAATGAACTAGATGATAATATAGTAAACTGCATGAACAAGTCAGCAAATACACCCAATTTCAGTGAGATCATTGCAAAAGGAAAGCAAAACCCAACACTACAAGTATCAGCAAAATGGAAAGCAGAACAAAGCTTTTTTTAAATTCTCTTTTTCCCCATTAAAACTGAAGCCTAATACTCTTCCGAGCACCATACCTAAGTGGCCATTATTTGTTTATGAAATTAAATAGTTAACGTTAGCAAGTTATTCAACCGTGGAAGCCGTCAAAATTGAGCCTTATAGCAAAATGATTAACACTCTAAATAGCAGAATGATCATCATTATTCATGCCTGAATAACTTTAAGTGGTCTCATTGGCTTCCACAGTTCCCGAACTGAAATCCTCCCCCAGGCCTTTGCTGCAAAAGTTGAGTCTGACAGCAAGGAAAGTCTTAACTGCCTCTCCTTGTACTAGAAGGCATGACCTTATCCAAATTTCCAACTATCCACGTACTGCAGTTAAATACAGTTAGCCAAGTAAATACTTGGCTACAGGAGTAGGGTAGAAGCCGAAACTCTATGCAGCAACGGTAAAGCCTCTGTGTGGAATGACCACAGTCCAGAGTACACTGCCACTGGACACTGAGGAGCTGGATCCTGTGCATCAGGCTCTCACAAGCCTTGCCGCTACTTTACTTAAAGAGGAAACATATGTAGCATTGATGCACCTTTTTTCTACCTGCATTGCTCTGTAACTATAACATTAAATTCTACATTCTACACTATCTCAATGCAATTGTGTTCTGCAATGATCTATCTGGAAGGCATGTCAACCAAAGTTTCTTACTGGATCTTGGTACGTGTGACAATAATAAACCATTTACCAATTACACTTTCAGAAAATGCTCTAAATGTTTGAACAGAGAACACAGAAATCTACAGCACATTACAGGCCCTTCAGCCCACAGACCATGTAACCTACTCTAGAAACTGCCTAGAATTTCCCTACTGCATAGCCCTCTATTTTTTTAAGCTCCATGTACCATCTAAGAGTCTCTTAAAAGACCCGTCTCCACCACTTTTGTTGGCAGTGCATTCCACGCACCCACCACTCTCTGTGTGAAAAACTTACCCCTGACATCCCCTCTGTAGCTACTTCCAAGCACCTTAAAACTATGCTCCCTCGTGTTACCATTTCAGCTAACACTGCTTGATACAATGAATGTAGAAAATGACATATATTGATTATGAATAAAGTATATTTTTGAAATAAAGTTGTGGAATCCAATGCTCGTTTTCTGCTTCTATCATTTCTTCTACGTTTGTACCAACAAGTACAGCTCACCAATAACGTCACGATCTATCACAGCTTACCTTGATGGGCACTGCGACCACCATAGAGTCATAGAGAATTACAGCACAGAAACAGACCCTTCAGCCCATCTAGTCCGTGCCAAAATATTATTCTGCCTAGTTCCATCACCCTGCACATGGATCGTAGATCATAGATCTCCATACCCCTCCTATCCATGTACGTACCCAAACTACCCTTAAATGTTGCAATCGAACACTCTCAGCACCCTCTGAGTGAAGAAATTCTTCCGTATGTTCCCCTTAAACATTTCACCTTACATCCTTAACGCATGACCTCTAGTTCTAATTTCACCCAAACACAGTGGAAAAAGCCTGCTTGCTTGCATTTACCCTAGCTACACCTCACATAATTTTGTCTATCTCTATCAAATCTCCCCTCATTCTTCTACACTCCAGAGAATAAAATTCTAACCTATTCAACCTTCCCCTATAACTCAGATTCACAAGATCTGGCAACATACTTATAAATTTTCTCTGTACACTTTCAATCTTATTGCTATCTTTTCTGTAGGTGGGTGACCAGAACTGAACATGATTCTCCAAATTAGGCCTCAGCAACATCTTATACAACTTCAACATAACATTCCAACTCCTGTACTCTGAATTATGAAGCAAAACTTCTCTTTACGACCCTATCTACCTGTGATGACACTTTCATGGAATTTGGATCTGTATTCCCAAATCCTTCTGTTCTACTACACTCCTCTGTGCCCTATCATTCACTGTGTAAGTCCTACCCTGGTTTGTCCTCCCAATGTGCATCACCTCACATTTGTTTGCATTAAATGATTAAATCAGATGAAAGAAGCTTGACTCTTTCTGAGGTGTACCAGTAGACTTGAATAGCATACCTGCCCTAACCTCAGTAACCAGCATGATATGTATTGCAACACGTCGCTGAGCTTGATTTAATAGCACCCCACAACCTCCCCTCCTCAGGAAAAGAGAACAGAGATCTTACCTCCTTGCTCCCATTCAGATCATACTCACTTTACCCTGGTCACCTTGCCCCCAACATCCCAAGATCAAATTCTTGCAGTTTCTCATCTACTATTGTGATGATATTGGGTGTACCCATTCCAGAGTCCTAAACTTGAGCCAAGTCCTTAAGGCTTAACGGTATCAATAAGTACCCTCACTTTAGGGAGATTACATTAACTTATATTTGATTGTATTAGGGAGATTATATTTGAATAATATATTATAGAACATAGAATAGTACAGCACGGTACAGGCCCTTCAGCCCACAGGCAGTGTATTCCACGCACCAACTACTCTCTGAGTAAAAAACCTTCCTCTAATATCCCCCTTGAACTTCCCACCCCTTACCTTAAAGCCATGTCCTCTTGTATTGAGCAGTGGTGCCCTGGGGAAGAGGTGCTAGCTATCTACTCTATCTATTCCTCTTAATATCTTGTATACCTCTATCATGTCTCCTCTCATCCTCCTTCTCTCCAGAGAGTAAAGCCCTAGTTCCCTTAATCTCTTATCATACTGCATACTTTCTAAACCAGGCAGCATTCTGGTAAATCTCCTCTGTACCCTTTCCAATGTTTCCACATCCTTCATATAGTGAGATAACCAGAACTGGACACAGTACTCCAAGTGTGCCTTACTAGAGTTTTATAGAGCTGCATCATTACCTCGTGACTCTTAAACTCTATCCCTTGACTTAAGAAAGCTAACACCCCATAAGCTTTCTTAACTACCCTATCTATCTGTGAGGCAACTTTCAGGGATCTGTGGACATGTACCCCTAGATCCCTCTGCTCCTCCACACTACCAAGTATCCTGCCATTTACTCTGTACTCTGCCTTGGAGTTTGTCCTTCCAAAGTGTACCACCTCACACTTCTCTGGGTTGAACTCCATCTGCCACTTCTCAGCCCACTTCTGCAACCTATCAATGTCTCTCTACAATCTTCGACAATCCTCTACACTATCTACAACACCACCAACCTTTGTGTTGTCTGCAAACTTGCCAACCCACCCTACTACCCCCACATCCAGGTCGTTAATAAAAATCACAAAAAGTAGAGGTCCCAGAACCGATCCTCGTGGGACACCACTAGTCACAACCCTCCAATCCAAATGTACTCCCTCCACCATGACCCGCTGCCTTCTGCAGGCAAGCCAATTCTGAATCCACCTGGACAAACTTCCCTGGATCCCATGCTTTCTGACTTTCTGAATAAGCCTACCGTGTGGAACTTGTCAAATGCCGTACTAAAATCCATATAGATCACATCCACTGCACTACCCTCATCTATATGCCTGGTCACCTCCTCAAAGAACTCTATCAGGCTTGTTAGACATGATCTGCCCTTCACAAAGCCATGCTGACTGTCCCTGATCAGACCATGATTCTCTAAATGCCCAGAGATCCTATCTCTAAGAATCTTTTCCAACAGCTTTCCCACCACAGACGTAAGGCTCACTGGTTTATAATTACCCGGACTATCCCTACCACCTTTTTTGAACAAGGGGACAACATTCGCCTCCCTCCAATCCTCCGGTACCATTCCCGTGGACAACGAGGACATAAAGATCCTAGCCAGAGGCTCAGCAATCTCTTCCCTCGCCTCGTGGAGCAGCCTGGGAAATATTCCATCAGGCCCCGGGGACTTATCCATCCTAGTGTATTTTAACAACTCCAACACTTCCTCTCCCTTAATATCAACACGCTTCAGAACATCAACCTCACTCATATTGTCCTCACTGTCATCAAGTTCCCTCTCATTGGTGAATACCGAAGAGAAGTATTCATTGAGGACCTCGTTCACTTCCACAGCCTCCAGGCACATCTTCCCACCTTTATCTCTAATTGGTCCTACCTTCACTCCTGTCAACCTTTTGTTCTTCACATAATTGAGGTGTATGGGGTGTCAGGGAGGGGTAGCACCTCTGGTGGGGGAACATGGCGCGTCCTTTTCAGGGCGGTTAGTCCACCTTTGGTCCCCACCTGGCTCTCAGCTCTCACCTGTGGCTCCCCGAGGCTGTTTGCATGCGACAGCGGCCACACCCCGGGCAACGGCTTCGACAAGCTGGCTAAACCAGGTGAGGGTAGCCGACGGGTCTCAAACCCTCGGTGAGATAGGGAGTTGTCTATCCCAGCATGTGAAGACAGACTCCGGCGGATTGAGCGGATGAGACCAATGGAAGGTCCAAGGGTCAAGAAGGCGGTCTCTGCAAGTGTCGTGGAACGTGTAGAGCAGGACAAGACACAAAAGATGTCCTGGTCATCCACTGCGCCTAGTCCTATCTCCAGCCGTCTAGACTCTGTCTTGCCACTGGATCCAGATGGGAATTGGGAAGACAGAGTGAGGCTGACGCTGCACAACTCTCCCTCACTTAAATCCAAATCACACGCTAGTCTCGACACCATCATAATGGTATCAAGGTCCTCATCGACGTCAACGATGGACGAACAACAACAACATAATTGAAGAATGTCTTGGGGTTTTCCTTTACCCTACTCACCAAGGCCATCTCATGCCCCCTTCTTGCTCTTCTCCGCCCCTTCTTAAGCTCCTTTCTTGCTACCCTATATCCCTTAATATATTATTCAAGAAATAATTTGCTTAACAACTTTAAACTCTTTTCTGAAGGGGTTTAGCTGTCAATAATCATTATTCCCAGCAGTGAATACACAGTCCTAACAAAAGAGATACTTCCAGCCATTGAAACAGATTAAACACAGTTATTTTATTTTAAATGGAACACATTTATCTTGGGGAATAGTTCTAACAGAGATTGTAGTTCAACAAAGGATTTTCAAACACAGGTATAATTTTTAAAACTAGAAAGCCATGCCAATGACTTGCAGATGAGCAAGGCACCTGTTGCAAAAAGAAGTCTCTGGGAAGGAGTCATCTCGGGTTGAGGCTGAGAACTGGACTCTGCAGTATGTCTTCATATCTGTAACTCCTCCCTACCAATACTGCCTTTTAATATTTGTATCATTTTTATGCCCATCAATTAACGACAACATCACCTGCACATGATGTTTTCACAACTGTATTGATCAGGTCAGTTGGCAGAAGCTTAGGTTAACAGACAATGTTGTATCTTCTGATTAGGCTGCAGCCTCCGTTAAGTCAACAATATACTTCCTTGGCCTGGACAATATTGTTTATCAAGAGGATGGGTAAAGAATGCTAACTAAAAGTTAACAATTAACATCTTCAAATTCAGCCAGTTTCTTCTGCTGTGCTAAAAGGCTATATAATACGACTGCTATATAGACATCCACAGCACAGTAAATTTTAAATTGTCCCATTCAGGAAATCAGTTTATGAGATACTCAAGCCACCCCTTCTGCCACCAACAATCATTCCATGGTCAAAGTCACTTCGATCATATTCCTTCCCCATTCTGGTGCTTGGTCTGAACAAAGACTGAACCTCTTGACCACGCCTGCATGTTTTCATGCGTTGAGTGGCTCATTACGTATATGCATTAACAAGCAGGTATGCAGGTGTATCTAATAAAGTGTGAATTGAGCGTATACCTCTCTATTACGAAGACTCCACGTGTGATTGGGAAACATGAACTATGTGTGAAATATTAACCAGATGTCACAATCAAACAGTGAGGCCATGCCTCCTAATTTAACATTTCCTATTACCCCCATGATAGAGAAGGTGGCTATTTGGCCCCTCAAGTCTATGCCTACTCTGAGCAACCCCACAGGCAGAAAAAATGCAGATGCCAAAAATCCAAAATAAAAACGTCAGAAAGCCCTCCTTCATGGCAGCTTCTAATGAAGGAGTTTTAATGCCGTTGATGTGATGGTGACAGTAGCATCCAGCTGCCATGACCACATGTCTCTTGCTGGCTAGCTTTGAGCCAGAATTTCAAGTGCCAATAAAAAGTGTACAATGGTCTACACCGGGTTGTCCAAATGGTGTTAGTATTTGCAGCACCTCATGAAATGGTTTTTTCTGATTGCATCAAGATCTGATTATGCAATTCGAATGCACAGGAATGTGAGATGCTGCAGAATAGTCGACTCAGCCTAATACATCACTGGTACATCTTTCCCCACCATTAAATGTACCTGCATGAGGTGCTGCCTCAGGAAGGCAACATCTGTCATCAAAGACTTCCCAACATCCAGGCCATGCCACCTTCTGCTGGCGACCATTGGGCAGCAGGTACTGATTGCTGAAGGCCCACTGCTGTGTATTTAATATTTCTGTAATATTGTAAATATACTGTTTGATTAAGTTAAGTCATTAGGTTTATACATAAGAGGTATGTGAATGGCATATGTCATTACACCAACACATCATATGTGAGCATCTCACTAAAGAAAAACTAAATAGACAAAACATATTCCAGCTCCTGTGTCTTTCTTTCAATTAGTTTCTAGAGTTACAAAATATAGCAGTGGCGACGAGCGTGGAATATGGCTTGGGCAAAATGAAAGCATTGGCTCAAAGCTTTGTCTAGTGGCCTGTGATAGATCAGCCAATTGAGCAGCTTGCCATGCACTACATTGTTTGGGATGTCAACAGAAGGTGCCAAGAGCAGCACCTCTTCATCCCTGGGAATGGCCTACATTGCCCTGGCAGAGGATTCATGTGGATTTTTGCCAGACCATTCATGGTCATAGTGGATGCAAGTACAAAGTAGCCAGAAGTGTTCCCAACAGCCTCACACACTGTTGATGTGTTGAGAAGCCTCTTCGCAAGGACTGGTGTTTCAGAACACTTAGTCAGTGACAATGGACCCCAGTTTGTTGCGGAACAGTTTCAATCATTCCTGAAAATTAAAGGAATGAGACATCTGCACTATACCACCCAACCACAAATGGCTCAGCAGAAAGGTTTGACCAAAGTCTAAACAACGCACTGTCAGCAGAGCATACTAAGCTGACACTGAACCAGAAGCCCACCAATTTCCTCCTTGCATATCACAATGCAGCACACTCCACAACCAAAAACTCAGCAGCTATGCTGTTCCTGGGTTGTCCCTTACACTCATGCTTAGATCTCCTCAAACCCAGTCTCAGGAGGAGATCGCAAATGGCTGAGACAAACTGTGCATTCCTCAAACAAGGAGGTTCAATATCTCACTCTGGACAAGCAGTGCTGATGATGAACTACAGAGGTGATCAGAAGTAGGTACTTGGGAAGATTAAGGACAGAACTGGATCACTCTCCTACATAGTGAAGACAGTGTGTAATGTCATCTGGAGACAATACATCGATCAGTTGAGGAGGACAGAGACAATTGTTAGAGAAGAAAGGTGTCCAGAGCTGTTAGAACTACTTCTGGCAGTCCCAGAGTCAACTCCTACAACCACCAGAAACTGAGATTGTTTCACAGCCACAAGTCTCACCTGCCCGGCAGAGTGACCCCAACCCCCTTGACAGGAAAGATGTTATCCCACAAGAGTAAGAAATCGTCCTCAGTGATTAAATCTTTAGGCCTGAATGGGACAATTTAAAATTTACTATGCTGTGGATGTCTATATATAGTAGTTGTATTTTATTGTATACCGCGTATTAAGATGACTAGAGAATAATATTTCAGTTGATAACCATTCTATATTGAGTTTGAGTTTATAACTAAGCAGTGAGGAGTGTCAATTAGTTTCTGTAGTTTCAAAACATAACACCCTCACCACCAGGTTCAAGGACAGTTCCTATATTTCACATCAGCCATGTAGTGCTTGACCTGATCTGCACAACGCTCATCACTACCTCAGTATAGCAATACTAAGACCACTTTAACCACTACAATAAACTTCTTTTGTTCTAATCATTTTCTTACTTATAAAATTGTCCTTAATTTAAGTTTTTCACATGAATGTTGTGTCTCTGTTGCTCTGTGCCTGTGATGTTGCTACAACTAAGATTTTACTTCACTTGTTCATATATGTTCATACATGACAATAAAATTGATGTCAACTTTGACTTAAGGTTGTCAATCACAGACCGGCTTAAACTACTGAGTTCTAATTGGCATATTTCCTTTACTGGTTAGTGGAGGGGTGAGAACTACATCCGGGCAGCTCCACAATTACAGAAAGTCCCACATAGTACACTTGTCTGGAAGCAAGAGAGAAAGCCCCACGCAATCCAGAGAGAACTATTTAACTGGATTCATAATTGGCTTGGCGGTAAGAAGCAGATGCTGGTGGTTGAAGTTTGTTTCTTGGAATGGAGGCCGGGGACTGGTGGTGTTCCACAGAGGTTGTTTATAGTGAAGAAGGATATCATAAATTACAGGGATGTTGATCAGTTAGGGAAGTGGGCTGAGAAATGGAAAGTAAATTTCAAAGCAGGTAAGTGTGAGGTGATGTATTTTGCAAAGTCAAACCAACGTAGGATTTAAACTATGAATGGGAGGGCACCAGGGAGAGTAATGGAACAGATGGACCTAGGTATACCCGTGTATAGTTTATTGAAAGCTCGATCACAGATCAACAGGGTGGTGAAAAAGACATTTAGCATGCTGGCCTTCATCTGACAGGACGTTGAATACAGAAGCTGGGACATTATATTACAATTATATAGGTCATTGGTGAGGCCACACTTGGATTTCCTTGTACAGTTTTGCTTGGCTTGTTATAGGAAAGATGTGGTTAAACTACAAAGAGTGCAGAAAAGATATATGAAGATGTTACCCAGACTAGAGGAGCTAAGTTATAATAGGCAGTTTGGGCAGGCTAGGTCTTTCTTCCTTAGAACGTAACAGAATGAGTAGAGATGTTTAAAATCCTAAGAGGCATAGATAAGGCAGATGGTAACAATTTTTTCCCGAAGATAGGGAATCCAAAACTAAAAGGTGTCGATTTAGGCTGAGAAGAGAAAGATTTAAAAGGGACCTGAGAGGCAACCTTTTCACGCAGAGTGGTGAGTGTACAGAATGAGCTGCCAATGGAAGTGGTTGAGGTAGGTGCAAAAAGTATCACTTAGGGAGCACTTGGATAAGTCATTGGAGGGGAGGGGAGAGGCTTGAAGGGATATGGGTCAAACACATTGTGGCTGGATGGACCCATATTAACCCAAAGGGTATGTATCCACGCTCTGTTGCTCTGTGACTCTATAAAACCAGCAACACAGTAGAAGGCCTTTGAGCCTCTGTGTGCTCTCTTTTACTGTTCAGATCTAATTTCCTGCAAGAATAAAGATGGAAGATGCTGAAAACAGCAAGCCAAGCAACTTCTATAGAGAGAGAGAAAAAGAGTTAGTGGAGTAGGATTCGTCACCAAAAGAGAAAAAACATGTTAGTTTCAAGAACAAGAGGATACCTTGGGTAGGTTGAGGCCAAGGTTGCCATGGTGCTTGGTACATTTCATGCTGAGGCATGAAAATGTGGAGTCAAAGGTCATATCATGTGTCAGATGATGACTTAATCGTGCTCTTATTTCTTATGTTCGTAAGTGCTGATTGTATTGAGCAATCAATTTTATGCCACAGTTTCATTACAAAACACACAAAAGGCTTGAAACACATCAAAATATTTCTTAGCCCCTATCAAAACTTTTCCACATCTCCATCTCTCTCCATCTTTATAAACTTCCTCAAAATATTCTTCCCTTTCATAATTGGTAATTGATAACTAGTAATTGGTCTATTATTGTTACATGCACTGCGGTAAAGTGAAAAACTTTGTCTTGCATACTGATCATTCCAAAACATAAGTACAGTGAGTTAGTACACAGTGAATGCAGAATATAGTGTTATAGTTACACAGAAGATGCCGTACAGGTAGGCAATTGAGGTGCAAGAGCCACAACAGGTAGACTGAGAAATCAATAACTCATATTTATAATACAAGAGGTTAATTTTAGAGTCTTATAACAGTGAGATGGAAGCTGTCTTTGAAGCTAATACCATGTCTTTTCAAGCTTTTTTTATCATCTACCTGATAGAAGGGGGTAAAGAGAGACTGACCAGAATGGAAGGGGCATTTGATTATGTTGACTGCTTTCCCAAGGCAACGACAAGTGAAGGCAAAATTAATAGTACATCTAGTTACTGCTTCCTGCTCCTCTTTCATTTCATTCAGCTGCTTGAGACATACTTATCATACATTTTAGTTTATTATTACATAATGAATGTTATGTAAATGCATTACATAAGGATAGAATAAATAGGAGCAGAGGTAGGCTATTTGGCCCCTCACACCAACAAGATTAGAGCAAACCCTCTTCCTGAAATACCGTTCTCCTGTCCTCTCCATATCCCATAATTTCATTGATTTCAACAGATTTATTGCTCTCTGTTTTGAAGACCATCAAAGTCTGAGCCTCCGAAGTCCTCAAGTTCAGGGAGTTCTAAAGACTGAAGGAAGAGGTTTCCCCTCATTTCTGCCCTAAACAGCTTCCACTATATTTAGAGAGTACTACTTCTGTGAACAACAGCACTTTCTTGGCACTACATTGAAGTGGCAGGCAAGAATTTAAAATGCAACACGAGCATGGGATTTGAATCCACCATCTTCTGATCACAGATGGGAACACTATTAACTGAGCCAAAACAGCACACACATGAATTTTCAGTGCTGGCACATGCATTTCAAATCCTGATTAAAACCAGGCCTGCCTCTTTAAATGGATTCACAGTGATACCCCTCTGTGTCTTCGCTGCTCTGAACAGACACCAAGTTCCTTCAGAGTCATCAAACACAGTGAACATCGGTGCTAGAGTATCACCTTATGCCTCTAATCTGGATTTTGCCCCACTTTTTGTTTCTTCTTTGTGAAACAATGCAATCCCTGCCCCACAACATTGATTCTTAAAGAAAGCATTAATTTCAGCTGCAAAGCTATCCAGATGAGGGCATTCTGTTTAACTAGGACACCCTCACTAATCTTCAAAAATCGATTCAACATGCCACGACCTGATTACCACATAGTCGCAGGATCACCCTGCCATTTGGCTTCACGTCATTTCAAGGCACCAGTATCTTGATAATTAACCGAGACTATCAAAATACTTCGATGGTGTTGCTAATTTATTTGATTTTTTTATATACCGCAGAGGGTTTTAGTTTCAATAACAGTTTAGAGCTAATGTGGGTCCCATTTAATTTAATGGGACTAAAAACCTTGTCGTAATAACTTTATGTTAAGGCTTCTGAGGTGTAAGTGCTTTCTGACAATATAGTGACAAATCAGAGAAATCTTATGTCATTGCTCCATTGCAGATCTGAAACTGGCCCTTTGGGAAGCCAAGCTGACTGTACTAAGAGACATTACATTAAAAGCAGCTGCCTATGATTTGTGGGCGGACAACTCGTTTAACCCTCTCCATTACCATCAGGCAGAAAGTAGAGAAGCCTGAGTCCCCACACCACCAGGCTTGAGAACAATTTCTTCTTTTCAACCACTTGTTCCAAACCAATTTACCCAACAGTAATCCCTATCTCAGTATAACAATGCAGAAACCATTTTAACCACTTTGCACTACAATGGACTTTTTCTTGTTCTTATTGTATTTTCTTGTATAATTAATTTTGTGTAATTCATGTTTAATTTATGTTTTTCTTGGTGTATGTTATGTCTCTGATTCCATGTGCTTCTAAAGCTGCTGGAAGTCAGCTTTTTATTGCCCCAGTGCATATACTGTATACATACACACACACACACACACACACTATATACACTAGAGCATATATCAATAAACTCAACTTCAACTCTTCAACGTTGAAACCGGGCCAATAGCCATCTCTCAAACAACACAAACAACAGTGGCCCCATTCTGCATGATCTGTTTTTCGTACAGATTACCTTTTGTTTCTTCATACATCAGAGAGGCACAGTAACACAGGGGTTAGCACAAAGCTTCCCAGTACCAGCAACCCGTCACTGTCTGTAAGGAGTTTGTACATTCTCCCAGTGATTATGTGGGTTTCCTCCAGGTGCTCTGGTTTCCTCCCACAGTCCAAAGATTTACCAGTTGGTAGGCTAATTGGTCGTTGTAAATTATCCCGGTATTAGGCTAGGGATAAATTGGGCATTGCTGGACAGTGCATCTCGTAGGACCAGAAGAGCCTATTCCATGCTGTATCTCAAAAAGTAAATAAATTATAATAGTGACTGCACTTAAATGTGTAAACCTTTGTCAAAGAAAGCTGCGATGGTGAGAAAATGATATCATTCAGATGGATGAACTGCAGATCAGGCTCAAAAATCTAGCTGGTATTCTCTCCTCCTCATCCGAATATGCTTTTATATAGGACAAGGCTGCAACACTCAGTGTCATGTTTGCATCCAAACTGACCACGTTGTTTCTAAGAGAGAAACAGAAATAAAATTTTGCATCATGGAGATTTTTCTGTGTGGATCATGTGGATCCGTTAAAGATCTTTAACTTCAATCTCATAGCCCAAGGCAAGGATTATGCATGAGTATTTTACATCTCGCAGTGTTGATGCATATTCAGTAAACACTGTCCTTTTCTCTCTTTTGGGTGATGCCAATCTGCAGGACCTTCAGTTCACGGTGCTGGCATCAAAATGAGCCACCTATGGTAGATGTGATCCTCTCAAACCTCTGGAATCACATGTATTTGGTAATTGGATTTTACTGTCACGTTTACCGAGGTACAGTGAAGTAAACACTAGCTAATGCTTCATATAATCTACACAGCTAGTCTAGTGGCTTCCTTCATCCAACCATCCATACACTGTGGATCAGAAATGAAAACTGGAGTAAATTAAAACAAAAAATTTCAAAATTATGCAAGATGACGTATCCAATGCCACTCTGAGAGTCATACAGTTATCAAGTCATAAAGCAGTACAGCTTGGATACAAGCCCTATGGCCCAATAAGTCCGCATCAACCACATTGTCCACCTAGCTAGACCCAATTTCCTGCGTTCAGTTTATACTCTTCAAACCCCACCCCTCCACGAACCTATCCAAGTGCACCTTAAGTGACACTACTGTACCTGTCTCAACCACTTCCTCCAGCAGCACATACTCACCAGCTTCTGTGTGAAAATGTTGCCTCTCAGGTTCTTTGTAAATCTTTTGCCTCTCATCCTAAATTTATGCCCTTTAGTTTTCCCCTTGTCTGGGGAACAGATTGTCACCATCCACCTTATAGAAACATAGAAACATAGAAAATAGGTGCAGGAGTAGGCCATTCGGCCCTTCGAGCCTGCACCGCCATTTATTATGATCATGGCTGATCATCCAACTCAGAACCCAGCCTTCCCTCCATACCCCCTGACCCCTGTAGCCACAAGGGCCATATCTAACTTCCTTTTAAACATAGCTAATGAACTGGCCTCAACAGTTTGCTGTGGCAGAGAATTCCACAGATTCACCACTCTCTGTGTGAAGAAGTTTTTCCTAATCTCGGTCCTAAAAGGCTTCCCCTCTATCCTCAAACTGTGACCCCTCGTTCTGGACCTCCCCAACATCAGGAACAATCTTCCCGCATCTAGCCTGTCCAATCCCTTTAGGATCTTATACGTTTCAATCAGATCCCCCCTCAATCTTCTAAATTCCAACGAGTACAAGCCCAGTTCATCCAGTCTTTCTTCATATGAAAGACCTGCCATCCCAGGAATCAATCTGGTGAACCTTCTTTGTACTCCCTCTATGGCAAAGATGTCTTTCCTCAGATTAGGGGACCAAAACTGCACACAATACTCCAGGTGTGGTCTCACCAAGGCCTTGTACAACTGCAGTAGTACCTCCCTGCTCCTGTACTCGAATCCTCTCGCTATAAATGCCAGCATACCGTTCGCCTTTTTCACCTCCTGCTGTACCTGCATGCCCACTTTCAATGACTATCTATGCCTTTCATAATTTTTTTAAAAATTCTATAAGATTGTGTTAAGTTTTATAACTTCAAATCACAAAACTCATTGAAAAAAAACACGGGGCCAAAATATGCACATCTACTTCATTTTTTGCTTTAAGAGAGGCCCACATTTCTGACGTGGTGGCAGAATAACATTAGCCATTCATTTACTTCTACATATAACCCATAATTAATTATTTAAACAATAAAGAATGTTATTAAACAATATATTTACAATGTTACTCAGATATTACTTTATATTAAATACACAACACTCCTTCCTGCTTTGCTGCAGACTCCAACTCAATATAGAATGCAACTCAAATCAAAGCTGTAACATATTGCTCTCTAGTCATCTTATATACACAGTAGACGATATAGACATTCACAGCATAGTAAATTTTAAAGATGGGATGGGGAGGGTCACTCTGCTGGCACTGAGGTTTGGGGATCTCCTCCATGGTGGCTCCAGGCATAGCAAGAAGTAGTTCCGATAGTTCTAGACACCTTTTTTTCAGGATTTGTTCACATCCGGAATAGTGCATAGCAAGCTGCTCAACCAACTGATCTATCCCAAGCCAAAGCATTCATTTAGAACAATTTGTCAGCATTTCCATAATTGCTATCCTCTTAAATTCGATCTTGTAATTGTGTCTTCTAAGAAAGAGGGTTCATTTCTACGTTCGTGCTGCTGGTGTTAGTGGAACACCCTTCTGTGGATTCAAAATGGATATTAGCAGTTGGTGATCAGTAATGAGGGTAAACTCTCTCCTGTACAAGTACCAGTTGAAAGGTTTTACACCCCAAACCAGACTCAAGGCCTCTCTGCATCGGTAAGCAAACATGATGCAAAGTCATTGGGGTGTTCACTTCCATCACTCGTAACATGTGACATGACTGCACCTGTATCAGGCATCACAGACAAGCTTCACTGGACGATTTAGACCATAATGTATGAGTATAGTGTCTAAAGTCACCGTTTCCTTTACCTTTTGGAAAGCCACCTCATAGAGTTTTGTCCATAGCCATTTCTTTCCGATCTGTGGTAATGATTTCAAGGGTGGAGCACAGCAGCCAGGTTTGGCAGGAACCTGCTATAGTAAGAAACAAATCCCACAAAAGGACCAAACTGTGACAAGTCCTTTGGTCTTGGGCATCTTCCACTGCTTGAATATTCTCAGCACACTGGTGTAATCCTTGTGTGTCAATGGTGTGACCAGAGTAAGTGATGCTTGGTTTAAAGAATTCACACTTGTTGCTTTGTCCCCTCAACCCATAATCTTCTAATATTTTTTAACACTGACTTGAGATTTTGGAGATGTTGTCATGCTTGCTGGTAACAATAATGTCATCCAGGTAACACTGAGTGCCTGGGCAGCCTATAGGCACCTAGTCCGTGTCATTCTGCCAGTGCAGGTTCAGATAGTACTCCAAAAATAAGTCTATTATAATGATAAAGCCCTTTGTGATGATTATGGTGAGGAACACTTTGGACTCTTCTTCCCCCTTCATCTGTAGGGGGCCTCAGCTAAGTCCACTTTGCTGAAGTGTTTTCCTCCAGAAAGATTTTCAAAGATATCCTCTATCCATTTCAATTTTGTTCACGTTCTCTTTCATTCGTGACTGCAACTCAATTGCGTCTCTATCTGCTGTTTCCATTGACACAGCGATTTCAACTGCACTTTTAAATAGGAGCCATTTTAAAATGTTTTCTTATAAAATTCCGCAAACTAAACAATCTCTCATGTATCATTAAGCCTATCACTGAACCAACAATGCTCAAACAATCTCTTCAATTCAACCACATAAGCTGAAATAGACTCCCATTCCTTTTGATTCTGCTTATGAAGCCTAAAGTGTTCTGCAATCAACAATAGTTTTGGTTCTAAATGTTCCTGCATTGCATTCACAATATCAGCAAAGCTCATTTTGGCTAGTTTGGTTGGAGCTGTCAAACATCTGAGCAATCTGTATGCCTTTCCACCCAAAGTGCTCAGCTAGACTGGCACTTGCTTGTCATCAACTACCTCTTTGCTTTAAAATAGTTCACTCAGTATACAAAATCCAGTTATCTGTTGTGCAATCAAACACATCTATCACTCCAATGTAGCCAGCCGTTTCTGCTTTTTAAAGAAATTTATGATTATTATTACCTGGTAATCATTGTTTATGAACCCATGAATTCATCCATTTTCTGCCTTTTTTAATTCAAGCATCTTTCTCTTATGAAGAAAAAAAATGCTATTATTTTTTAACTCAGACAACCTCACTGCTTTTCAACAGGTAGACAGTCATCTCAGGTTTGTTTTAAACTTCCTCCTCGTCACTGTTATGTTTTGTAACAACACATAAATCTAATTGAAAGAAAACTGCAAAGCCAGGAAATGCATGTTTACTTCATATTTTACTTTAAATGAGGCACGCACTTATGACATGGCGGCATAATGATGTATGCCATTCACATACTTTTACATATAATCTGTAATGATTTATTTAAACAACAAAGATTGCAAAATCAAACAATATATGATATTAGTCAAATATTAAATTAACAACAGTTTTCCCCACATTCTACTACGTTCTAAGGAATAAAGACCTACCCTGTCCCACCTCTCCCTGTAACTCTTGAGTCCGAGCAACATAGTCACAAATCTTTTCAGCACTTTTTTCAGTTTAATGACATCTTTCCTATAACAAGGTGACCAAAATTGTAAACAGTTCTCTATGTAGCTTCACCAGTTACTTGTCCCCCAATGCCCTGAATGATGAAGGCCAGAATGCTAAAGGCCCCTGTGAAGCTGCTTACAATGAGCTATGCACTTGTAATCCTAGGTCCCTCTGTTCTATTGCATTCCCCCGTGCCCTATCATTCATAACAGGTGCCAAGATAGTGTAACAGCCCAACGCTATTACAGCTCAGGGTGTCGGAGTTCAGAGTTCAATTCTGGCGGCATCTGTAAGGATTTTGCACGTTCTCCTGTGATTGTTTGTTTTCCTCTGGATTTGCCTATTTCCTCCCACCATCCAAAGACGTACCAGTGAGTAAGTTAGTTGGTCATTGTAAATTGTCCTGTGATTAGATTAGGTGGGTTGCCTAGCGTCAAAGCTCATTGGGCCAGGGGGCCTATTCCACGCTGTATGCCTAAACAAAATAAAATATTTCTGGTCCTGACTTCCAAAATGCATCACCTTACATTTTTTGTATTGAAATGAATTTGCCCACTTCCCTAACTGATCAAGATCGCCCTGTAATCCACAATGATCTTCTATACTATCCTGATTTTGCATCATCTGCATACTTGCTGATCAACCCTTGTACACTTTGCATCCAAATCATTCATATAAATAATGAATAAAAAGGGTCCCAACACTGATTCCTGCGGCAGACCTTTAGTCATTGGTATCCATTCCAAGAAACAACCTTCAATCTTCACTCTCTGCTTCCTACCCCGAGCCAATTTTGAATCCACCTAAGTAGCGCTCGCTAGATTCCATGGGAAATAACCTTCCAGAACAGCCTACCATGTGGGACCATTGTCAAAACCCTCGCTGAGGTCCAAATAGACAACATCCATTGCCCTACCCTCATCTACCCTTTTTGTTACTTGATCAAAGAACTCTAAAGTATTTGTCATGACTTCCAATGCACAAAGCCATGCTGACTCCTCCTATTAGAGTCTATCTATTCATATCCTGGTAGATCCTGTCAGAATGGCTGAAGTGTAAAGAAACAGGGGACATTCAAACACCCTTTTTCTTTTCTGAAGGGATGGTTCATGCAGATTTATGGCTAGCTTCTCATTGCATCTCAGCAGTGCCTTTTAGCTACAAAAGTCATCAAAGTCTAATGTGATTCTGTACTTGTGACAGCTACATAAGCGTGATTTTAGTAGGAATCAGCAGATAGTGGATACCAAACACTGAAAGCTCAGATTACAATTTCTGCTCCTTGAAGTAAATGCTGTGTCTCTGATGCCATGTGCCTGTGACACTACGAGCAAGATTCTCACTGCACCTGTGCATATGACTATAAACTCAACTTTGACTTTGAAGAAAACCACCACAAAGCTCTTTATTGTCAAATGCACAAGTATGTGAGGTATAGGTACAATAAAAAACTTGCTTTCAGACAACAGACAAAACATGAATTATACATAAGCTATACAAGATTCTGAAGAGAAAAGACTGTACAGTAGCATAGTAGTTAGCACAATGCTCTATTGTACAGGAGATCCAGGTCCACTGCCTGTAAGGAGTTTGTACGTTCCCCCTGTGACCCGCGAGGGTTTCCTCCATGAGCTCCAGTTTCCTCCCACAATCCAAAGATCTACCGGTAAGTTAATTGGTTATTGTAAATTGTCCCATGATTAGGCTAGGGTTAAATTAGGGGATTGCTGGGCAGCTTGGCTCGAAGGTCCACAAGGGCCTATTCCACACTGAAGCTCAATAAATAAATAAAGCAAGATATTAGTGCAAGATAAAACAAAATCGTGGTAGTGCAGGAGGTAGTCAGTGCTAAAGTAAAATTACAGTTATGCAGATTGGTTCAGGATCCTGATGGTTATAGGATCATAGCTGTTTCTGAACCTGGTAATGTGCATGTGTGCCCCTAAATCATCTTGCAAGGGCTCAGCCTGTCACAGTGTTCTCATAGCCAATGAATTAGCTCTGAGATGTATGCAAAGTTATGTAGCAAAACAAAGTTAGATGGCCAAGAGATGGCTGTTCGGCTGCTTATCCGAATTATTCACTGTGGGAATGGTGTGTTTAATCGGAAAAGCTTCAAGGAATAAATAGGAAGATTTAATGTAAATAGCCAAACAAATCAAAGGAAAAGAAGTGAACAGTCAACTGTAGAAATAAAAATTAATTTACATGTATTTTCCAGCTGGTTGTTGCTTGCTTCTTTTATGAAAAGTCAATAATTTTTTGCCAAAAGAAAAATTTTGCTCCAATAATCAGTTACACTTTATTGATTGTTGATTCATGGTATACAAAGTGGCAAAATGAACCAAATCCTGATAATTCTGACGATGATACAGTTCAAGAGATTTTGGAAGTGGATTTTTCATTACCAGTTCTCCACACCAAAACTAAAGCCAACATTGAATGCACTACAGGGAAGGAGTGGACTATTAGCAGCACTTCTTTTGAAACATTACATTGCAATCCCATCCAATCACTGAAAGGGAATTTACAGGTTATGTGACCGTATTTCATAGAATAGACTCACATTTATCTTTGAAGTAACTAAAAATGATTTAATCATTAACGTTTTTCTTTTTGAAAGACCTTGCTGTGGACCTCTTAGTTGCTGAGAATCTGACAATATACATTATACAATATATTTCAACATAAAGGGTGTTCAGTGCTTGAGAAGGCAAGTCTTTCTTTTAATGAACTAAATGCATGTATGGGTTTGTAAATAATATGTTGACATAATGTTCTCATCTGTCAGTAGGACAACATAACAAACCGAGCCTGCAGGTGCCCACAGGATTTAACAGCTAAACAATTAAATGAGGGTGAGGCTGAGAAACAAACAGCACTAACCCCTGTGGGTGGTGTTTCCCATTGCATAGAACTGTAACATAGCAACAATCAGATAGAGAAAACAAGGAGCCACCTTGTCGTCACAAACAAAGCCCAGAAATGCTGGAAGAACTCAGTCAGGCAAGTAGCATTTGTGGAAAGAGAAACCAGACAATGCATTAGTTTGAAGACACTTCATCAGAACTGAGGAAGGAAGAAAGCTGGTTGGTCTAAGTGGCAGAGAACATGAGGGAAGGCAGTAGGTGGAACGGTTGTAAAACAGTGAAATAACAGAGCCATAGAATGGACAGTTAAGCTCCTTTGTGTAATGTGTTGGTGCTCTTCTGTGTGACAGCATAGAATCACAGAAATGTACAGAACAAAAATGGGCCCTTTCAACCTATCTTGTCTCTGCCAACTATGATGCCTACTTGCACAATCCATACATGCCTTTTTTGTCCAAGTACCTGTCCAAACACCAGCCCAAGCATCATACTGTATAGTCTGGTCTACTGGGATGTACCGAGCAGACCAGAATAAGAACAAGGTGATGAGGAACGGCAAGCACAAATAGCCAGCCCTGTCACAAACATAAAGAAAGAGCAAATTATCAGTAGTTGGAAAATTTGATGTTGAGTGCTGTTGGCTGCATTATACCCAGATAAAAAATGAGGGGTTGGCACCATAAATATTGGATGATGGAATTCAACCTGAAAGACAGGTTTGAGTCACTTACATCATAACTACAGAGTTCTATAGAGCATGCTCTGTGTAATTATCAAGATTTCTTTTGCTTACACTTTCTGCTTTGTAAATCAGACATTCAACTATGCAATAAAGACAGAAAATACTCAAAGTGCTCAGCAGCTCAGGCAGCATCTGTACAGAAAGACACAGAGTTAACATTTTGGTACAATAACATTTCATCAGCACGATGTCAAGGACAACGAGCCAAACAAATTGGGTCACTGCCACCATATTGCTTACTTTAGAAATGGTTCTTGATGCATCTTTTTTGAGCATTCCACTGAATTACAATCCATCAGGCTCAAACAGCCCACACAAGCCTCCTCGAGTCTTTCCTTATCCGACATTACCAGCACTATCCTCTTGTCTCTTCACCATATTATCCAGCTTCAGTTAAGGCTACACACCTCAGCCACTCCTTGCCGTAGTGAGTTCCACATGCCCACTACATTCCCAATAGTTTCTTCCCAGCTGCTTACTTGATATCTTGGTGGTCTCCCCGGAAACACTTCAAGAAAGAAAACTTTTTTGTCTAGCATAATTCCATGAAAAGAAATATAATTGAAAGCACCATTGTAAAACACTGCCAACACCCTAGTTCTGAGGTTGCACAGTTTGCAAAGTTTGTTACAAGTGCGTGTAGCAGATATGTGATCAGAACGAATTGGTCATGCACCATGACATCAAGTGATGCGTCATGCATGTTTGACATTGTTTATCTGTAACCTGTAAACAGTGTTGGCAATTCACAACAAAACAGAACGGTCTATTTCAATGCCGGTTTCAACTTGACTGCACCTCTTCCCAGCCTGTCCTTTGCAAGCGTGAGGGTCAGTGGAAGAACAGTATGGGGTGGGAGCAGAGTTAAAAGGAATACAGTATAGGGAGAATTTTTGTGGCATGGGCTGGGGGTGCGGGGTGAGGCAAAGTCGAGGAAAGATCCAAGGTTTGATTGATTTAAGAGCCGAGCTGAATCGGAAAGGCCAGGTACAGGGCAAATCGAGGCGGCAGAGCCCAAGCCCAAGGGTATATCGAAGTGGTAGAGAGTGAGGAACGACCTGAGGTTTGGACAATTCAAGCACCAGGCCTGATTAAAATGGTCGGGGTGCTGAGATTGGAGGCAAGGGACGGTCTGATTCAGTTCGCTGCTCTGCGGGGCTTACCCATCTCTATGCTGGACTGAGGCTGGGGCCTACAACTAGTGGACTTCTGGATCAGCTGCAGTGACGTCTGGCTTGGTGAACTTCAGTTCTGAACACTGTTGCCTCGCTCTTACTGTTCGCATGATTTGTTTTTTCTCTCTCTCTATACATTGGGTCTTGTTTGTAATGGGGTCTATTAAGGTTCTTTGTTTCATGGTTGCCTGTAGGGAGATGAATCTCAAGGTTGAATAAAGTATACATACTGTATTTTGATAATAAATATACTTTGAACTTTGAATCTTGAATCAAATAGGATTAGTGCAATTGGATAGTAATTAGTTTTAATTAGCTTGATGACTGCTGTGAGTTTGTTGAGCTAAAGGGCCTATTTCCTTGCTGTATGATACTATGACTCAGTCTTTTTTTGTAGTGAAAGGATATCTTCCTCTTATCATCCTTCTTGATACTTTATACAGGCTCACCCTCAGGTCTCAAGAGTAGAGCCATGGATTTATAGAGTAATACAGCACAGAAACAGGCCCTTTGCCCTAACTCATCCATGATGCCCATCTAAAAGACTCTTATTTGCCCACCTTTGACCCACAACCCTATAAATCTTTTCTATCCGTACACTTGTCCAAACGTCTTTGAAATGTTGCTATTGTACCTGCCTCAGCCACTTAGTCTGGCAGCTCATTCCATAGACGCATCACCCTCTGGGAGAAGTTGTTGCCCCTGGTTCCCTTTTGAATCTTTCCCCTCTCACCTTAAACCTATACCCTCTAGCATCTGATTCCCTTTCCCTGTGGAAAAAAAGACTGTGTGCATTCACCCTGTCTGTTCCCATCATGATTTTACATAGCTCTGTACAGTCACCCTCAATCTCCTCTCCTCTGAGGAGTAAAGTCCTCACTCTGACTCAGATACTGGAGTTCTGCCAGTAATTTGACTCTAGTGCAATTCCAATGTAACACATCTTCTCTCAAATTTCAGTCTCTTAGACTCCAATGCTTTGTTCTTCTTGATGGGCTTGTTAATCTGTGTTGCTGTTTCTAGTGATTTTTGCATCTGAAGCCCTTTTAGGTTCATAAAATCTACTTTTGTAGCCCCTTATTCCTTTCTCCACTCTACCACCTCATGCTCAGTACCGATATGTTCAATAGCACATCCCTCCAGCTAGCTTATTCAAGTTGACGATATTAACTACATCTGACAATATGGTGGCATTCACAAACTTTGAAATTATTCCTCCAATTCCCGAGACTAAATGGTTTAGCAAATGACAAAAGACATTGGAGCAAGCCAGCAATATTTCCTGTCGGACACAATTTCACACTTTTTGTCAGTGTCAGTAACCACTGTTAATTTCCTACTCTCTGTTTCCTGTTTTGTTGTCAGACTGTTAGTATTCTGTTGCATGTCCCCTGACTCCATATGTTCTGCCCTCAGTCATGAATTTTCTCCACAATGCCTTATATCAGGGCTCTGACAAACATTTCAGGCTAACTACTTCATCTTTAGTCTACTCATTATGTGAATTGCAGACTGGATTGTTTATAATTAACAGATACTGAAATAAGACTGTTTTGAACTGAATGTGTTTAGTGGAGCACCGAAGGATTTTATCTACACAATTAAATAGATATATTGGACCTCCGTTTAATTTCTCATCCTAGTATCAATACAGCTGTTGTAGGTATTGATAGTGGAATGAGATGTTAAACCAATGTTCCTCAGTATTATTAATTTGGAGTCTTTGCTGTACAAACTTTTGGTTAAAAGGACCAACTGGACTGCATTGATATGAAAGACAGGACCAGATTCAGATTGCTAGAATGTGCTAAATTATCTAAGCTCAAAAGGTGTACTGTGACATTGTTGCTACTGTATGTTTAAAACCTTTCCCAACACGGTAATGGAGTCATAAAGTCTTACAGCACAGAAATAGGCACTCCTGTCCAATTCTTCCATTCTGGCCAAGGGCCCCAACTAATCTAGTCCCATGTGCTTTTGCTTAGACAATATGCATCTAAACCTTTCCTGTACAGGTGCATAAACCTTGCTATCCCTCTCCCTCCCCTTTTCCTCTATTGCCACTCTTGCCTTTTGCCTCTTCTCACCTGCCCATCTCTTCCCCCTGGGTCTCCTCATCTTTCCCTTTTTCCTATGATCCACTCTCTTCTCTTATCAAATTCCTTCTTATCCAGCCCTTGACCTTTCCCACCCACCTGACTTCACCTATCACCTTCCAGCCAGCCTCTTTCCCCTCCCCCCACTTTTTATTCTGGCATCTTCCCTTTTCCTTCTCAGTCCTGAAGAAGGGTCTCGGCATGAAATGTCAACTGTGTATTCATTCCCATAGATGCAGCCTGACCTGCTGAGTTCCTCCAGAATTTTGTGTGAGCTGCTTTGCTGTCCATAAACCTGTTGTGGCTTTGCAAGCATAAAAAGCCATGTGTACGAGTTAAGTACAGTCAATTGCTTCCTGCCAATCACCCTCAGATTCTGTTATTTGCAGCTGGCTCAAAATGGTATTACACCAACTTTAATTTCTTAAACTCAGTTGGCAATAGCCATGACAAAAATAAATTTCTTACCATGCTTGGCGATCGTACTTTGTTCTATTAATGAAAGAACAGCTGTATCTACTTCCAATTAAACCAATTAGGGCCAAAATAAAAATTCAGGCCTAAATCTTAAAAATGTTACACTACTATATTATGCTTAAGATCTTATTTGTCCATCGTCCATGGTTCTTCATGCTGCATCTCTTGAAGCTGACTTCTGATAGCTGTGATTGCCTCCACACTAGGTTTGCTTCTCCCAGTGCCAAGATCACATCAGGGAGCCTTGGCAGTAGTTTTCCCAGCTTGCACAATTGTGCTTCAGTGAACACAGAATCATAAGAAACAGCTTATGCCTTTGTATCTCCATGTGAGACTATCAAAATAGCAGTCCCTGCTTAACCCAAAGAGCTTGTATTGTACAAGCTGAACTATCAGTGTTTATGGGTGAATTTTCCACATCTTCATTCTCACAGTTAAGTCCAGAGTGTTTCTGCTGAGCAGGGAAACAGGCATTTGCAGGGCTATGGAGAGAGATCTATGGAATGGGACAAATAGTGTTGCTCTTCGAGGATCCAGCATTGATTTAAGTGAAAAAACTACAGAAATTATTTATGAGGATGCTGCCAGGATTAGAGGGACAAAGTTATTCAGAGAGGTTGAGAAGGCTTGGACTTTATTCAGTGGAACATAATAGAATGAAGGGTGATTTTACAGAGGTGTATAAAATCATGACGGTCATGGGATGAATGTACTTAGTCTTTTTACCTCAGGTAGTGAGATCAATACTAGAGACTATACGTACAGTATATTGTGAGAAGGGAGCTATCTAATAGGAACCTGAAGGGAAACTTTTTCACCCTTAGGATGGTTGGTTTATGGAATGAGCTGCCCAAGGGAGTGTTTGAGACTTGTACATCAACAACATTTAAAAGACATGTGGACAGATACATGGATAGGGAAGATTTAGTGAGATATAGGTTAAACATGGGCAAATGAGATTGAGTTGAATGGGACGGCATGGACCATCTGGGCTGAAAGGCCTGTTTTTATGCTATGTGATTCTCTGACTCAAAGGGCTGAGTTACCAAGTAGTCCTGTTGTATACTGTAAGAATTCTTTTATTCCATGCATGAAGGGCAGTCAATCTCTGGCTTTTCAAATAATTAATCCATGGTTATACTAGCATGCCAACTCTTGCAGATTGTTTTACCTCCGATCCTGGTGCCTGAAGCTGATCTCAGCGCCTAGCTCTACAAAAGTCTTTCCATTTGAGTGACATGGCCAAATGCAGACCCTAAAACCCCTTTGACATACACACAGAAATCGCTTTCACCCTCATAGGGCAGAAAATTTATTCACCAGAAAATAATTGTCATGGAGTCATAGAGTTACACAACAGGAAAACAATTTGTCCATGTCAACCATCTTGTCTGCTTGCTCTCATCCCATTTTGCTACACTTAGCCCATATCACACTAAACGTGCCTGTCCACTTGCCTGTTCTTCTGGGAGTTCATCCTGTAAATCTACCTTCCTCTATGTGGAAAAGTTGCCCCTTTTAAATCTTTCCCCTAGTTTCCTGCACGGCTACAGTAACCAACCATTTGACACTTTGGGATGGCCAAGGTGACAGTGGAATGTGCTCCATAGATGCAACTTCCTCCTCTCTACGTTCTGCACTGGAGGTGCTCCAGAGCAAGAGATTGATCCAACATGTTCCTAAGTCTGTGGCATTGTTCTAGATCCCCAAAATGAATTGTTTGAATGTTTAGGAATAGATTGCCAGTGTAGAAACATATCGAATGTCCCTACCCTAGAGGGAATTTAGAGCAATATTCCCTGCACCTTAAATGGTGGGTCTGCAGGTCCTAAGGAAGTATTCCCCTTTAGAGTTCTGCTCTTTCTCTCCCCTTGTCTTTTATCTACTACAGAATGCACCACCTACTCAGTAAATGTGATCCCACCACAGATGAAAAATCCAACTTGCTCACCCCAGGTTCTCTTGACCAATAACTCTCCCTCAACCAACATAGCTAAAACAGGTTATCTTACTATTATCACGTAATTGTTTGCTGGGCCTTTCTATTTGCAAATTGGTTCCCATCTTTCCCACCCTAAAGCTGGGAAATGCAAGATTTTGTAGTTTGATAAGAAGAATAAGAAAAGGCAATATAAACAAGGGGGCACAGTTCTCACAAGGGTAAAAGCACAGGAACAGCTGGGGATAGGCAAGCAGACTGGTCTCGGAGCCGTAGAATCATACAATGCAAAAACACACCCTTCGGCCCATCACGCCATGACAACCTTTTTGCCCATCTACACTAATCACAGTCACTCTTCTACTTCCTTAGGAGCCTGCAGAGATTTGGCATGACACTTAAAACTTTGACAAACTTCTAAGATGTGTAGTCGAGAGTGTATTGACTGGCTACACCATGGCCTGGTACAGAAACACCAATACCTTTGAAAGGAAAATCCTACAAAGGTAGTGGATTCAGCTCAGTATATCACAGGCAAAGCCATTCCAACCACTGAGCACATCTACATGAAATGCTTTCATAGGAAAGCAGCATCCATCATCAGAGATCCCCACCACCCAGACCGAGCTCTTTTCTTGCTGTTAGTCCTGACGAAGGGTCTCGGCCTGAAACGTCGACTGCACCTCTTCCTACAGATGCTGCCTGGCCTGCTGCGTTCACCAGAAACTTTGATGTGTGTTGCTTGAATTTCCAGCATCTGCAGAATTCCTGTTGTTCGAGCTCTTTTCTTGCTGCTAGCATCAGATGGAAGGTACAAGAGCCTCAGGACTCGCACCACCAAGCTCAAGAACAGTTATTACCCCACAACCATCAGACTCTTGAACAAAGGGGATAATTACACTCACTTCCCCATCCATTGAGATGTTCCAACAACCAATAATCTCATTTTAAAGACTCTATCTTGTTATCTCATGTTCTCGTTATTTATTACTGTTTATTTATATTTGCATTGCACAGTTTGTTGTCTTCTGCATTCCAGACAATCTTTCATTGATCCTGTTGTAGCTACTATTCTATAGATTTGCTGAGTATGCCTGCAGGAAAATGAATCTCAGGGTTGTATATGGTGACATATATGTACTTTTACAATAAAATTTACTTTGAACTAATCCCATTTTCTCTCATTAGAACTATTTCCTTCCTTGCCTTGATTATTTAAGTCTGTTTAACTACCTCTTAAACCTAGTAATTGCATCTGATTCCATCACCTCCTCTGCCAGTACATTCCAGATATCAGCCACGGTCTGTTATCCTGCCCATAAAATCTACCCCTCAGATCCTCTTTTAAAACCTCCTTCTTCTCACCTTAAACATGTGCTATTTTGTTTTTGATACCCGTATGAGGGGAGAAGATTCTGATTATTTACCCCATCTATGCCTGTCAGAATTTTATATACAAATGTACTCCTATCAGATTTTCCCCAGCCTCTTTCGCTCCAGAGGAGATTCACCCCATAATTAAAGTCTTTCAATTCAGGCTGCATCTGGTGAATCTCATCCACACTGTCTCCAGCATCACAGCATCCTTCCTATAGCGTGCCCATCAGAAGTGCACACAATGCTCCAAGTGTGGTTCTAATCATTGCAGGATGAAAAAGTGGGTTAAAAGCATATGGGATCCTGAATTGTGTTAATGGAGCCATAGAGAACATGAGAAAGGAAGTTGTAATGAGAGTCTATTAAATGTTAATTCAGCCACAACTGGTGTTTTGTTCCAATTCTCATGGCCACACACTAGGAAAGATGCGATGGTTTTGCATAGCACGCAGAAGAAATTTGCTAAACTATTAATAGAGATGAGGAACTTCAGTTGTATGGGTAAACCAGAAAAGTAGGAGTTGTTCTTCTTAGAACAGCGAAGGCTGCAAGGGGATCTGATCGAGGTAGTTGAATACTGATGTTTTTGCACTAGATAGATATCAAGAATTAGGCTCATAGAATGAAGCTGATTGGTCAAAAAGCAAAACTAAGATGTGAAAAATATTTTATGCAGCAAGTGGTTAAAATACAAGGGTAATAATAGAAACAGATTCAAAGTTTGTAAGGGAGCTGGAAGTGTTTGAAAAGAATAAAGAGACAAGGTTAGGGGTTGTGGGGCAGTTAGATTGTCCTTGCTTAGATTCAATGGGCTGAATGGCTTCTACCCATGCTGTATCCATGAATCTTTTATTCTCACGGTTCGCCATAGCCTTCACTCTGTCCATACCATTCGAGTCACGGGCTCTACCCTCATCACTGAAGAGTGCACAGGGTCAGCCAATAAGCAGCACCAGATACATCTGTAAACAAGGTGCTAACCTGAAGAAGCTGCAACACACGCCCATGTATCTGTTCAAAGACCAGTGACACGGACATGGGACATCCGTGGTCGGATGTCGGATGTCGGATGTCAGATGTCTGATTGGCAAAGTGTTTACAAAGTTCCCCCCCTCACCCCACCCCAGGTGAGCAAGTTGTTTGTGGATTCCAAAGTCAGAGTTCCATACAGGCAGGAGGAACAAGTTCTGATGCCCCCCTGGGTTTATGAATTGGTGAGACTGGAATTCAAAGCCTAGTGTTCGGGGTCCCATCATTGGCGAGTCTGGAGTTCAAAGCTGAGTGCTCAGTGATCAGCTTGACCTAGGGTCTGTGCAGAGGACTGAGGCCTGAGAGTCAAATCGGAAGTCTGGAAGTCATAGTCCATTGGCCAAGTCTGCGAATCTCTGCGAGTCTGCTGGGAAGATCAAAGCCTGATGTCTGCAAGTCCAAATCCATGTCCACTGGAGGCTGCAAGCTGCAGGCCTGTCCTGGGAGGAGAGGACTGTGTAAGTGCATGGTGGGTTTTTTGCTGTGGTTGTTTTGTTGCTTGTTGTCTTCTGTGTTGTTCTGCCAGGCATTGTGAGCATGCAATGTTGGTACTGGAATGTGTGGTAACACACCCTCAGGTGTGTTGGTTGTTAATGGAAATGATGCATGTGACTGCATATATCAATGTCCACGTGACAAGTAAACTTGAAACTTGATCTTGAATCTCAATCTGTTCAACAGCAAAGAACAGCATTCCTTACACAGAGATTAGCAATTATGCAACCCAGAGGTGAGATCAAGATTCATCAGTCCTACTGTTGTGACTGTGATTGAAGTCATTGGGAGACACTGAAGCTGGTGATATAGAAGTCTTTTTGCATCACAACAAGCAGGCATCATTCTGGAGACACCCTCAATAAAGGCTCACAAGCCCAAAAGCACGTCACATTTTTATATCCTTATGACCAAAGGTAACAGCAGATGATTCAATACAACTTTCATAGTACAATGGCATTGTTCACTTCAATACTTTGGGTTGACAATGACTCCTTTGAATTAATTATCAAAAATGTGAGACACCTCTGAGTGTTCAAACACACCTGTTGGGACAAACTAATGATACAGATATTCTAAAAACCAGAAAACAGAGAGCCAGATGCCTAGATTGCACAAATATCCCAAACTATTGATTGCTTATACACGTGACCATGCTAAGTGACAACAGCAGTCTGTCTGCCAGCTTGAACTCAAATCACAGCGGTGCAAATAACATAGCCATGCTGTCTGGTTCAATGCAAGCCAATTAATACAACCCCATTGTCTTAACATTTGGCTCTTGCATATGTGAATGTCTCACGGTCACCATTTTGGAAATCACATCTTTTAGTTTGTGGGCAATCTGTGCTCCATGGTCAGTGCAAATGCATGTTTTTAACTTAAATTTACTGCTTGCAATTTACAATCCACATTAAGAAATGAGGACTGGTTCTTGTTTAAATTAATATCTGCTATGTTCACATAACTCCAGAATACTCCTTTACATACCCTCCTCTTGGCCCCTGGATAGAAATCTGTCCCAGGAAGGTTAAACTTTAAAGAGGATCTAATTAAGAAGGGCAGCTAAATTGCCTTTCTCTTCAAATCCCTTCCCCAATTAATAACCTACCGTGTCCCTAAGGGCATCTACATCTACACTAACATGCTTAATCAGATATTTACAAGTCTAAGCAGAGATGGCAATAAAACAGTCTAGAAATTTTATCACATTCTCTTCTTGGATATATTTGTCTTGTCAATTGCTACAATCTTTAAAATGCAGCTTTCTCATCTGTGTGCTCAATCCCTCCTTCCCTGCTGGCCCACTGCAGTTTACAGTCCTCCTAATAAACCTCTTGTGGGTGACTCCATGGGTGAAATCCGTGGGTGACTACTACTGGCAATGGAGGCCGCCACCTGTCATTTGTCTGACCTGAATGCTTCCCTCACTCACTCTGTGACCCAGTCAACAATAGTATCAATCAGAGGGACTGCTGTCTGTCTTTGTGGAGGAACCCCCCCCCCACCCCCAATACCTTCCTTCCACTTCAGGACACTGTCTCCAGTCATGGCCCAATAAGCCACAGTTGTAATATATCATCTCCTTTACCCTTCTACATCTATTCTGGCATTCCATTGCTAAGTGCCCTGGTTCCTGGCACATAAAGCCTATCCTGTGTCTTCACAGTAGCTACATCCACTACAGCCAATTTACGATTTCTCTTTCCCCTCCTCCGGTCTATTTCACCAGCCCATGAACCCAAATCTTAAACTTCTTGGTGGGCTGAGCTCAGCATTTCTGGTAAAACTGGATCATCCCTCCCTGGATTGTCCAACCCTGAGTACTGCTCATACATTCAATATTTATACTCTGTATGATCCATGGCAGGTTCATCTTCTCTCTGAGCAACTGATATTATCATTCCCTATTCACTCTCACCTCCCCAGCAATTGCTGTATAACCTCCCCCTTAAAGAATTATATCTCTCCTGATTACTAGCATTCCTGCTAGTTGCCCGTGTACCATCCCGCACTCCCTGGGCCATACTGTCCCATGTATTCCTTAGGCAATTTGCTTTTACCAACACATGTATATCTTTTGGGTGCACCCGGTGAATTTCAATAATTTCTTCAAGCTTGTGCCAGAACTCTGAATTCTCACAAGCAACTTCAAGTGAGGGCCACTCTGACAAAATGCCTTGCTTCACCCCAGGAATGAAGGGTCTGTGAATGGTGGTAATCAGGGTCAACGGCTGGCTGGAATCATTAAGATTTTCAACCTGTTGTCATCTGACTGGAATAGGTGTCATCTCAACAGATATACCTGGGTGTAGCTTCTTCCTCAAATATTTCCACACTAATTCCCACTCTAAGCAAAATATAAGAGATGGAGAAAAATTAAACAGGACATATTTAAAACCATGGAGTATGTACTCGGCAAATTTTCCACCAATGTTCTAGTGAGCTCAGGAAGCTTGCTGCATTCCCTCCCATATAAAAATCTGTTAAAAGATTTCAAACTCATTTACATAAAAACACTCACATACAAGTATGCTATAGAACATAGAATAGTACAGCACAGTACAGGCCTTTCGGCCCACAATGTTGTGCTGACCCTCAAACCCTGCCTCCCATATAAGCCCCACAATAAATTCCTCCATATACCTGTCGAGTAGTCTCTTAAACTTCACTAGTGAATCTGCCTCCACCACTGACTCAGGCAGTGCATTCCACGCACCAACCACTCTCTGAGTAAAAAAACCTTCCTCTAATATCCCCCTTCAACTTCCCACCCCTTACCTTAAAGCCATGTCCTCTTGTATTGAGCAGTGGTGCCCTGGGGAAGAGGCACTGGCTATCCACTCTATCTATTCCTTTTAATATCTTGTATACCTCTATCATGTCTCCTCTCATCCTCCTTCTCTCCAGAGAGTAAAGCCCTAGCTCCCTTAATCTCTGATCATAATGCATACTCTCTAAACCAGGCAGCATTCTGGTAAATCTCCTCTGTACCCTTTCCAATGCTTCCACATCCTTCCTATAGTGAGGTGACCAGAACTGAACACAGTACTCCAAGTGTGGCCTAACTAGAGTTTTATAGAGCTGCATCATTACATCGCGACTCTTAAACTCTATCCCTCGGCTTATGAAACAGTTCCACTGAATGAATATGCATGCATCCCTCTGGCGTCCAGAATGGTCAGGAACCACCTTTTTGTCTCACCAAACTACCAAAACTATCTGGTCCCTTACACACACACACACACACACACACACACACACACACACACACACACACACACACCCCATACGATTATATCTACCACCTCAGTTCTCCTCCCGTGGTCATTGATACTTAGTAATCTAGTGGTCATTGACCTGAACAAGTCTAACGTGAGTGCTGCTCTTAAAAACACTCAACCCCTAGACTGCTTAAGATTGCTGGCCACACAGTGAGTCACAATTGTATGCTAGGCAAGCCCCCAAATTTTGTGACTGTGATTGAAGTCACTGGAGTGAACTGAAGCTGGTGATGAAGAAGTCATTATTCAGCGCAACAAGTAGGCATTCTCATAAAGAACTCTCGGTAAATGCTCACAAACCCAAAAATATACCACTTTTTTATACCCTTAAGATCAAAGGCAACAGCAGGTGATTCAATGCAATTTCAATAGTATTTTTTACTTCGATATTTTGACAATGCTTCTTTTGAATTACATACCTACAGTAGGAGACACCTCTGAATGTTTAAATACATCTGCTGGGACAAAGTGATGACACAGATATTCCAAAACTTCTTAAGACAGAGAGCCAGACACCAAGAGTACACAAATATCCCATACTATGAATTGCCTAAACTGGTGACTATGTTTGATATGCTAAGTGACAGCATCAGTCTATGTTCCAGCTTGAACCGAAGTTACAATGGCGTAAACAACTTGGCCATGTTGCCTGCATTGATGCAGGCCAATTAGTGTAACCCCATTGTCTTAATGTTCAGCTGTTGCGTATGTGAATGTCTCATGGTAGCCATTGTGCGAACCATATCTCTTAGTTTGAGGGCAGCCTGTGCTCCATGGACAGTGCAAAGGTGTGCTTTTAACTTCAATTTACAATTTACAGCTCCTTGAAATTTACAACTCACATGAAGAACTGAGGACTGGTTCTTGTTTGAATAAATATCTGTTATATTTACATAAGTCCAGAAAACACCCCAACACTACCACATCTTGTCATGAGTAGTGATAGACAATTAAACAGCCATCACGTGGAAGAGTCTCCAAGCATGATGGCAATGGCCAGGATATAATGCTGATGACAAGGCTGAAGAATCTACAACCACAGTCAGCCAGAGGGACAGGTGACTTAATCTTCTCCCAGAGATCCCCACTATCACAGAAGGTAATTTTCAATCATTTGGGTCCATTCTATAGTATGTGAAATGAAACACTGGCTGAGAACACTGAATACAACAACAGTTGTTGGACTTGACACTATCCCAGCTATAGTTCTGAAGACTTGTGCTCCAAGCTGTTCCAGTACTTACAGTCTTGGCCTCGCCCCAAGAGTGTGGAAAATTGCCCAAGGTTTGTTCTGTTCACAAAAAGCAGGACAAATCCAATCTGACCAATAACAGACAGTGCCTGGGTTACGACAGGGTTCTGATCTTGATAACTGTTCGTAACCAAAACTGTTCAAACTGTAATTCAGAAATAAACAGAAACAGTCTGTGGGAGAGGATCGCAGAAACAACTGTGAAGGGAGATCTCGCAGGTGTGGGAAAAGCGGCCGCCAGGCCACTGTGATTGAGTGAGTAAATCTGCTCAACAGGCCCGGCTCTGCTCAGTTCCACTTGGCTCCACAAAGCCCCTGTCTGTTGCAGCTCAGTGGAAAGGGTGTGGGGAGGGAAGGCATGCTGAAAAGGCATTCTCAGTCGGAGATGCCTGCAGTGTCACAGCAGCTGGCAAATCCATTCCCATTCATCTGCTCTCCCAGATGTTCGCTTCGCTCTAATGTACAGGAAGCTTCAGGTGTTCATAACCTGAGGGGGACAGATACGACCTAACAGTTTACTCCCAATCATTAGCAAAGTAATGGAAGCTACGGTCAAGAGTGTAATCAGGCACTCACCAATAATCTGCCCAGCAATACCAGCCTGATGCTTGTCAGGAATACCCAGCTCCAAATCTCATCACAGACTTAGTTCAAATATGAACCAGAGCAGAGGGGAATGCAACTGGCTCGACTTTCAAGGCAAAATTGGACCAAGTGTGTAAAGGGTTAATCTCCATGAAACTGGTGTCAGAGCAGTCATAAAGGAAGTTAACTGCAGTTGGAGATATCAATTATCCCAGCCTTAGGACCACTGCTGAACTTCTTCAAGGCAACACACTATCCTCATCTGTTTAAATAAAGATCCTCTCCCTCTTAATGTCAGAAGTGAGGGTGTTCCCTTATCTTGCAGAAGGTTAATTTCTCAGGAAATGAAACAGCCTATATCCACATGCAGCTAGACCTAGACAAACTTCAGGCATGGGTTCATAAGTGTCTGGAAGCATCTGTGCAAGAAGAGTAGAAAACAATGACCACTTCCAACGAGAGAGAGCCTGAGCATCTATTCTTGAGATTCAATGTTACTTCCATTGTCAAGACTCCCAATATCTGGGACCACCATTTACTAAAATCTCAATGGGCCCAATGAGATAATAATGTTAGCAGGTCAGAGACCGCATATCCTATAGCAAGTATCTCACTTCCTGACAATGCAAAGCATTCTCTTCGATTACAAAACCTAAGTTAAGAATCTGATAGTATACACTCCACTTGCTTGGATGAGAGCAACTCCAACAATTCTCAAACTGCTCAATAGCATCCAGAATTAAGCCAAGCTGCTTGATTGGCATCTTATTCACCACTCTAGACATTTGCTGTCCTCTCCCCTGCTTCACAATGACTGCTGTATATCTTCTACAAAATGCATTGGGGTTATCCAACATCATCTCCCAGAACTGCAGTCTCTACCACCAAGTGGGAATGTTGTGCAGAGGAACGTTGTTCATCATAAGTGTCGTTTTCTAAAATGTTCACTCTTGTTTCTTTCTTCACAACTGCTGAGTACTTCCAATGTTTTCTGGTTCTATTTTATATCAGAGAATCTGGAGTTCTTTTGCTTGGAGCAGTGAAGTTTGAAAGGAGATTTGAGAGGGATGTACAAAAACATTAATAGTCAAAGCTAGAGATAAACTATTTCTCTTTTTTTTACTGTCTTTCTTTTCTACTGATATCTTGTTTTTGCACAGTTGTTCTTTCTCTCACTCACTTCGCTGTCTTGAATAATTTATGTGTAATTTATCTCATGTTATAGTACATGACTGTGCCAGTGGCTGGTTGCACATTATCACTGTAGTGCAGTGATGGCAGTTGCTCTGAGGGAATCTTTCATCGCCAGTTCATATTGGTCTTTGAAAGTAGCAAATGCACTTCCTTTGGTACTTTGAGGTTATGAATGTGTTAACTACAACACAATTGCATCATACCTAAGAGTATTACTAATAGTAGGCTTATTTGCATTTCAAAAGATATGTAAAGGGCAGAATTTTACATCACACTAGCATAGCAGTATTACGACAGCTGCAAACAGGGGAAGAGTCGAGGCAATGCATAAAATGACCTGTGGCAAACAAAAACAATTGCACTTGTTTTGAGCTTATTTAGAATATAAACCTGCTCCAGCTAATGGCTTCATGACTCCAAGGGGGTTGCAATGGAAACAATTCACCCGGTGAATCTGAAACTTCTTTTCATTTCTCTGAGGCAGTTCCTGAGCATTGAGACTGAGTTCTGCAGGTCTGTATGACAGAAAGGCTACAGGTAACACAGCCTTCCGGACATTCCTATCATCTGTCATGATAGCAAGCAGAAGGGTCTGACCCTGGGGATGACTGGCTCCATCCATTCCCCTGGCATGAAGAAAACTCCCAGAATCAGATTCAGAGCAACTCACACAAAATGCTGGAGGAACTCAGCAGGCCAGGCAGCATCTGTGGAAAAAGAGTATAGTCGATGTTTCAGGCCAAAACCCTTCAGCAGAATCAGAATAAGAATCAAGTTTAATATCACCAGCATATGTTGTGAAATTTATTAACTTTGCAGCAGTACAATGTAATACATAATAATAGAGAACAAACTGTGAATTACAGTAAGTATATCCACATTAAAAAGTTAAATTAAATAAGTAGTGCAAAACAAAATAGAAATAAAAAGTAGTGAGGTTGTGTTCATGGGTTCAAAGCCCATACAGAAATCAGACGGCAGAGGAGAAGAGCTGTTCCTGAATTGCTGTATGTGTGCCTTCTTCCTGATGGTAGCAATGAGAGGGGGGCATGACCTGGGTGATAGGGATCCTTAATTTGGTCCTTTTTGAGGCATCAGTCCCTGTAAATGTCCTGGATACTAGGGAGCCTACTGCCCGTGATGGAGCTACCTGATTTTACAACTGTCTGCAGCTTACCTTGATCCTGCGCAGTAGCCTCCCTGTACCAGACTATGATGCAGCCAGTTAGACTGCTCTCCACGGTAATCTGCAGAAATTTGTGAGAAGCGACATTGTACTTGGCTCTGTGAGTCAAGCAAAGTTGTACTTGGCTCTGTGATTTCCAGCCTTTGCAGATATTCTCTTGGTTGCAGGACTGGGAGGGCCTGCCCCAGCTGGAAGTATATAACACTATGCTTCCTACTATCAGCAAGTCGAATTCCATGAGGTGGGGCATCATTACCCACATCAACAAGCAGAAGGGGAAAAAGGAGAACTGGAGACCCATTTCACTGTTGAATGTGGACTATAAGATTTTGTCCAATGCCTTTGCCAGCCAAATCTGGACTGGTGATCCAACCAGAACAAACCTTTGCTGTACCCAGCAGGAAAATCTCTTACAGCCTGTGCTGCTTAGGGGTACTATTGCCTACATGCAAGTCAGAGGGAATCATATCTGATCCCATTTCAGATATCTGTGGTGCAGTTCAAATCAGTGGGTGGGAGACAAATGGGTTTCCCCTTAAGTCTGGTCAAGCAGGGTTCCCCACTCTCCCCTCTTTTGTTTGTGTACTGCATAGAACTCTTTGCTAAACCCATCAGGAAGGACAACAGCATACGAGGGTGACAGTGGAGGCACCTGGGTCAAAACTGCCCTCCTTGTGGTCTTTGTCACTGTCTTCTGCTCGGATTCAAAGTCAGCTTGCCGACTGATCAGCTCCAGTCTGAATTGGCACGAAGGGCCAGAGTCAGTTGCAGGAGGAGGGAGGCCATGCTCTTCAGCAACTAGCTCAACCGATCTATCAGAGCATCAGGCCAGCCTACCACCACCAGTTTCAGGAACTGTTATTACTCTACAACTCCTGAACCAGCATGGATAACTTCATTCACCAATATGCTGAACCGATTTTTCGACCTACAGACTCTCTTTCAAGTTTCTATAACCAGAGAGAAGGTTCTTGGGAAACTGAAAAAGTCTGAAGGTGGGTAAGTCAACTGGACCAGATGGTGTACACCCAAGAGTTCCGAAAGAGGTGGCTGAAGAGATTGTGGAGGCATTAGTAATGATCTTTCAAGAATCACTAGATTCTGGAATGGTTCTGGAAGACTGGCAAATTGAAAATGTCAATTGAGAAGAGAAAGAGGCAGAAGAAAGGAAATCATAGGCCAGATAGCTTGTCCTCAGTGGTTGGGAAGATGTTGTGTTCAATTATTGAGAACGATGTCTCAGGATACTTGGAGGCACATGATAAAATAGGCCATAGTCAGCATGATTTCCTCAAGGGAAAATCTTGCCTGACAAATCTATTGGAATTTTTTGAAGAAATAACAAGCAGGATAGACAAGGAAGAATTGGTTGATGTTGTGTACTTGGATTTTCAGAAGGCCTTTGACAAGGTGCCACACATGAAGATGCTGAACAAGCTACGAGCCCATGGTATTACAGGAAAGGTTCTAGCAAGGATAAAGCTGTGGCTGATTAGCAGGAGGCAAAGAGTGGGAATAAAGGAGCCTTTTGTGGCTGGCTGCTGGTGACTGGTGATGTTCCACAGGGTTTGTGTTGGGACCGATTCATTTTAAATTATACAGTGTATGTCAATAATTTGGATGATGGAATTGATGGCTTTATTGCAAAGTTTGCAGATGATATAAAGATAGGTCGAGGGGCAGGTAATTTTGAGGAAGTAGAAAGGCTACAGAAGGACTTAGATTAGGAGAATGGGCAAAGAAATGGCAGATGGAATACAGTGTCGGGGAAGTGTATGGTTATGCACTTTGGTAGAAGAAATGAAAGGGTTGACTATTTTCTCAAATACAAAAAACTAAGACGCAATGGGACATGGGAGTCCTTGTGCAGGATTCCTCAAAGGTTAATTTTCAGGTTGAATCTGTGTTGCAGAAAGCAAATACAATGTTAGGACTAGAATATAAAAGCAAGGATATAATGTTGAAACTGGTGAAGCCTCACTTGGAGTATTATGAGCAGTTTTACGCCCCTTACCTTAGAAAGGATGTGCTGAAACTGGAGAGAGTTCAAAGGGGGTTCACAGAAATGATACCAGGATTGAATGACTTGTCATATGAAGAACATTTGATGGCTCTGGGCCTGTATTCACTGGATTTCAGAAGAATGAGGGGTGACCTCATTGACACCTATAGAAAGGTGAAAGGCCGTGATAGAGTGGATGTGGAGAGGATGTTTCCTATGGTGGGACAGTCTAAGACCAGAGGATACAGCCTCAGAATGGAGGGACGTCCTTTTAGAATGGAGATGAGGAGGAATTTCTTTAGCCAGAGACTTGTGAATCTGTGGAAATCTTTGCCACAGGCAGCTGTGGAGGCCAAGTCTTTATGTATATTTAAGGCAGAGGTTGATATATACTTGATTGGTCAGGGCATGAAGGGATACAGGGAGAAGGCAGGAGATTGGGCAGAGAGGAAAATTGGATCAGCCATGATGAGATGGCAGAGCAGACTCGATGGGTCAAATGGCCTAATAATGCTCCTATATCTTGTGGTCCTATGGTCTCTTTACAATGCATGTTCTTGATATTATTTTTATTTCAATAATCTGTCCTGTTTTGCACATTAGTGTTTGTTGGTTTATGAGTAGTTTTTCGTAAAATTCTGTTGTATTTTTTCCGTAAATGTCTGCAAAATTGGATCACATGTAGTATATGATAATATATGTGTACTTTGATGATAAATTTACTTTGAATTTTGAAGTGCTGGGGATCTGGTAAGAGGGACAGTAGCAATAAATAAGAATTGGCTGAAGCATATTTGGAAGCTCAAACATAAGTTGGGTCAGTGGAAATGGTGCCTTCTGATAATATCTGGAAAAACTTGGTTATCAGGCACAATGTGCTCTCTGGGCTAGTGTATATGGCAACAGTGTGGTTCATTTCCACTCTCTGCCTCAGTAACCACCCACTTATTTTCCAGTTTATCTGGGGGTCCAAAATGGAACAAGTCTGTCAGGTTATGTTGCACATCCCCAGATAATGGAGGGAAAAGGGTGACAACCTTTGGGTGGGGGTGTATCAGATTGTACATTGATCCAAAATGCACAAGCACCAAGTGTCACTATATGCTGATGCTCTACCTGTCCCTGGTGCTGTGGAGGATGGTTTAGCCCATGGCCACGCAATGTTGCTGTCAGCTGGATATTGCTGCACTATGTGTCTCTTATGGAAGGGTACTTCCAGTTAAACACCTTTAACCACAAGTCCATCGCGCAGAATGGTCTTGTAGTGAAGATACAAGACAGGGTGGTTCCCTGGACAGACTGGTTAAACCATTTTGCAGAATGCCTTGTTGCTAGATCTTAGCAACAAGCACCAAGGCCTCGCTTAGCTGACTGCGAAAGGTGCCCAAGCAACATTTCATGTCCAATGCACACTGCCCTCAAGACTGCTGCAGTGGGGACGAGGCAGTCACCCACTTCTTTGCAGAGCATGAATTTGCAAAGAGGGTCAGGAGATGGATGGAGGAGTCTATGTCCTGGTTAATCCCCAGCAGTTGTGTTAAAGATGACTCTGTTATGCAGGCTGTTCCCAGAGACACATACCAAGAGAGACATCAGATGCTGCTAGAAGGTCATTGACTCCCAAAGATGCCCTTCAGTTCCTCTGAAACTTGTTGGCCTATCAGTCCTGTGAGATGTCTGTAAAGGAACTCTGCAGACTGGTTCAGTCCAGGTGGCAGGAGTACATGCTGAGGGTCGCACCGAGCCTTACTGCAGATAATGCTAAGTCCCTGTAGGGAAGGACCATAGTAGAGCTCCCTTCAGCTACTGCATGTGGAGAAGAGCTGGGTGGGGAAGCCCATCAAACACGGAAAGGGACATCACCTCAGAGAATCACACAAGTGGTATTAGAAACCATAGAACCATAGAAACTACAGCACAGAAACAGGCCTTTTGGCCCTTCTTGGCTGTGCCGAACCATTTTCTGCCTAGTCCCACTGACCTGCACACGGACCATATCCCTCCATACACCTCACATGCATGTATCTGTCCAATTTATTCTTAAATGTTAAAAAGAACCCGCATTTACCACCTCGTCTGGCAGCTCATTCCATATTCCCACCACTCTCTGTGTGAAGAAGCCTCCCCTAATGTTCCCTTTAAACTTCTCCCCCCTCACCCTTAACCTATGTCCACTGGTTTTTTTCTCTCCTTGCCTCAGTGGAAAAAGCCTGCTTGCATTCACTCTATCTATACCCATCATAATTTTATATACCTCTATCAAATCTCCCCTCATTCTTCTACGCTCCAGGGAATAAAGTCCTAACCTATTGAACCTTTCTCTGTAACTGAGTTTCTCAAGTCCCGGCAACATCCTTGTAAACCTTCTCTGCACTCTTTCAACCTTATTAATATCCTTCCTGTAATTTGGTGACCAAAACTGAACACAATACTCCAGATTTGGCCTCACCAGTGCCTTATACAACCTTTCAAGGTAATCCAAGGTTTATTTGTTTATCTTTCAGAGGGACAGAGGGAGAAAAAGGAGAGTGAGAGAAAGAATGTGTGTATAAAAATAAATAACGGATGGGGTACGAGGGGGAGGTGGGGCATTGGCGGAAGTTAGAGAATTCAGTGTTCATGCCATCAGGTTGGAGGCTACCCAGAGGGAATATAAGGTGTTGTTCCTCCAACCTGAGTGTGGCTTCATCTTTACAGTAGAGGAGGCCGTGGATAGACATGTCAGAATGGGAATGGGATGTGGAATTAAAATGTGTATCTTAATTTTAATTTTAATTCCACATCCCATTCCCATTCTGACATGTCTATCCACGGCTTCCTCTACTGTAAAGATGAAGCCACACTCAGGTTGGAGGAACAACACCTTATATTCCGTCTGGGTAGCCTCCAACCTGATGGCATGAACACTGACTTCTCTAACTTCCGCCAATGCCCCACCTCCCCCTCGTACCCCATCCGTTATTTATTTTTATACACACATTCTTTCTCTCACTCTCCTTTTTCTCCCTCTGTCCCTCTGAATATACCCCTTGCCCATCCTCTGGGTTCCCCCCTGCCCCGTCTTTCTTTCCGGACCTCCTGTCCCATGATCCTCTCGTATCCCTTTTGCCAATCACCTGTCCAGCTCTGGGCTCCATCCCTCCCCCTCCTGTCTTCTCCTATCATTTTGCATCTCCCCCTCCCCCTCCCACTTTCAAATCTCTTACTAACTCTTCCTTCAGTTAGTCCTGACGAAGGGTCTCGGCCTGAAACATCGACTGTACCTCTTCCTAGAGATGCTGCCCGGCCTGCTACATTTCAGGATGTATATCGTATACATTTCTCTGACATTAAATTTGACCTTTGAACCTTTGAACATCTTTGCTGTCCTGGAAAGGAAAACTTCACCCTTCTTCCACCATGTTGAGCCTTTACCACCCCATGAGCCGCTGCATTCAACACATTGTTCTCCGCTACCTTCAATGGGATTCTGACATCAAATAGATCCGTACTCCCCCCACACCCACCACCACTGTCCGTGACTTCCTTGTCCATTCGTCTCTCCCCACTAATCTCCCTGGTGGCACGTACCTCGGAAAATTACCAAAATGCTGGACCTACCCATTCACCTGTTCCCTTACCTCCAGTCAGGGCCGCAAACAGTCCTCCCAGGTGGAGCAACATTTCACCTGCAAACCTGTTGGGATCGTCTATTGTATCTGTTGCTCCCCATGCGGCCTCCTCTACATGGATGAAACTCAACATATATTGGGGGACCACTTCGTCAAGCATCTCCCGCTCCATCCACCAAAAGTAGAATTTCCTGGTGGCCAACCATTCTAATTCCTATCCTCATATACTGTCTGCGTAGCCTCCAACCTGATTCAATGAACATTGATTTCTCCTTCCAAGTAAAAAAAAAATTCCTTCCACCTTCCCTCTTCTTCCATTCCACACTCTGGCCTTTACTGAACCTCTTCTCCTCTCCTGCCCCCGGTGCCATTCTTTCTCCCCTTTCTCCCACTTCCTCGCTCCTCTCTTACCAGATTCCTTCTCCTCCAGCCCTTTACCTCACCTGTCCACCTGGCTTCACCTGTCATCATCTAGCTTGTCCTCCTTTTCCTTTCCCCTCCCCCTCACCATATATTTTCCAGCATCTTCTCCCTTCTTGAAGAAGGATCTTGACCTGAAATGTTGACTGTTCCTTCATTTCCATAGTTGCTGCCTGATCTGCTGCTCTGGATTTCCAGCAAACTGCCGAATCTGTTGTATTTATTACAGGCAAAACCAGCCACTTTTCATTCAACACTTCAATAGTTCAATAGTTCCATTTAATATCAGAGAAATGTATGCAATATACATCCTGAAATTCTTGTTCTTCACAGACATTCACAAAAACAGAAGAGTGCCCCAAAGAATGAGTGACAGTAAAAATGTTAGAACCCCCAAAGCCCCCCACTGTCCCTCCCACACACAAGCAGGAACAAAGCAACGACCCTCCCCCTCTCCCACTCACTTCTACAGAGAAGCATCAGCAACCTCCGTCCACTATACACGCAATAGTAAAGCCGCCAAGAAAGACCATGATCTGCAATACAACAAAAACTAATTGTTCACCCGACAGTAAAGGGACAGATAGATGTCACACAGCAAGAGGGGAGACCAACAAGAACAAACAACTTGCTGATTTACGATGTCAAAGTCTGCCGTGTTGCTTTTTCTTCCCCAAGTTCTCCGACTTGAGAATCAGCAACAGGCTCTCCCCTGCCGACAAGAGAAAGAAAGAGAGAGAGAGAGAGCGATCCGTGTACAGAGTCCCTTGATAGTTGAGCTGCTGTTCCCAATATTCTGTGTTCTCCTGCGACGCCTCAGTTGGTTGCACCAGCATAGAATCGATTCATCCCCGGGGCCGCAAAGCCTCAACCCTGAAGGCATGCTCACCCTCTAGGCGGCATCCTTAGGATACGAAAAAACGGCTGGTCAGTGAGTCCTGGGAGTGGGTCCCGCTACTGCAAGGAATGAGTGTGGCTCTAGGTCAGGGTTTTCAATGGAACCCCATCCACCCTGAAAAGGAAGAAGAGAGACACTAAAGGTAGAAATTAAGTTGCTTCGTCGATGAAGTCGCTATCCAGCACCCACGGAGCTCCACCCCATCCTCCTTCACTGCCAGGCCTGGCTCATAACCCCAGCCGTGAGTGTAACATGGTGTGTGCTAATATACCACATTCCCACTTAAACTGTTGTCGGCAGAGGAGACAGCAGACCAAGTACAGGCAAAAGGGATGAGTACAGGTCAATATTTAAAATAAATACTGTATAGAAAGTGCAGGAGACACTCTATGTCCAGGGTAGGGCAGGCTGCATCTGTAGGGAGAGAAATGGAGCTACTATTTCAGATCAAAGACCTTTCATCATCAGAAATGTTTGTTCTGACAAAGGATCCAAGTTTGCAGATGATACAAAGACAGGTGGAGGAGCAGATACACTGTTGAGGAAGCAGGGAGTCTGCAGAAGGACCTAGACTGATTGTGAGAATGGGCAAAGACGTGGCAGATAGAATATTGTGTAGGGAAGTGTATGGTCATGTACTATGGTAGAAGGAATAAAGGCACAGACTGTTTTCTAAACAGGGAGGATATTCAAAATAGGAGGTGCAAAGGGACTTGGGAGTCCTTGTGCAGGATTCCCTAAAGATTAACTTGTAGATTGAGTTGGTGGTGAGGAAGGCAAATGCAATGTAAGCATTCATGTCAAGGGGATTAGAATATAAAAGCAAGGGTGTAATGCTAAGGCTTTATAAGGCATTGGACAGACCGCACTTGGAGTATTGTGAGCAGTTTTGGGCCCCTTACCTAAGAAACGATGTGCTGGCATTGGACAGGGTCCAGAGGAGGCTCACAAGAATTCCAGGAATGAAAGGGTTAATATATGAGGAGTGTTTGATGGCTCTGGGCCTGCACTCACTGGAATTTAGAAGAATGACAGGGGACTAACATCCTTGTGGGAAGGTTTGCTAGTGCTGCTCCAGGGGATTTAAACTAGATTTGCAGGGAGAGGGGAACCAGAGTATTAGAGCAGATAGTGACGTGGAGGAGGATAAAGGTCATGTGAGAACTGCAAGTATAGCCAGATCTAACATTTAAAGAGGAAAGAGAAGCAGAATAAAGGAATCAGAGAGGACAGGAAAATTTTATTTAAATGGAGTAAAGCCAGATCTAACAGATAAAGAGGAAAGAGAAGCAGAATAAAGGGTGTCAAACACAGTAAGGTAGAAAGCTAAAGTGCGTGTACTTCAATGCAAGAAGCATCAGGAACAAAGGTGATGAACTGAGAGCTTGGATACATACATGGAATTATGATGTAGTGGCCATTACAGAGACTTGATTGGCACCAGGGCAGGAATGGATTCTCAATATTCCTGGGTTTCAGTGCTTTAAAAGGGATAGAGAGGGGGAAAAAGGGGAGGAGGGGTGGCATTACTGGTCAGGGATACTATTACAGCTACAGAAAGGGTGGGTAATGTAGCAGGATCCTCTTTTGAGTCAGTATGGGTAGAAGTCAGGAATAGGAAGGGAGCAGTTACTCATTGGGAGTATTTTATAGGCCCCCTGGTAGCAGCAGAGATACAAAGGAGCAGATTGGGAGGCAGATTTTGGAAAGGTGCAAAAATAACAGGGCTGTCATCATGGGAGACTTTAACTTCCCTAATATTGATTGGCACCTGATTAGTTCCAATGGTTAGACAAGGCAGAGTTTGTTAAGTGTTCCCTGTTACAGTATGTTGGCAGGCCAACTGGGGGAAGGCCATACTAGATCTAGTATTAGGTAACGAACCATGTCAGGTCACAGATCTCTCAGTGGGTGAGCATGTGGGGGACAGTGACCACCGCTCCCTGGCCTTTAGCATTATCATGGAAAAGGATAGAATCAGAGAGGACAGGAAATTTTTTAATTGGGGAAGGGCAAATTATGAGGCTATAAGGTTAGAACTTGCGGGTGTGAATTGGGATGATGTTTTTGCAGGGAAGTATACTATGGACATGTGGTCAATGTTTAGGGATCTCTTGCAGGATGTTAGGGATAAATTTGTCCCGGTGAGGAAGATAAAGAATGGTAGGGTGAAGGAACCATTGGTGACAAGTGAGGTGGAAAATCTAGTCAGGTAGAAGAAGGCAGCATACATGAGGTTTAGGAAGCAAGGATCAGATGGGTCTGTAGAGGAATACAGGGTAGCAAGAAAGGAGCTTAATATTAGGAAGATTAGAAGGTTAGTTAGGAAGATTCAGTCACTAGGTATACATGGAGAGATAGTAAATTGGATTAGACATTGGCTCAATGGAAGAAACCAGAGAGTGGTAGTGGAGGATTGTTTCTCTGAGTGGAGGCCTGTGACTAGTGGTGTGCCACAGGGATCACTGCTGGGTCCATTGTTATTTGTCATCTATATCAATGATCTGGATGATAATGTGGTAAATTGGATCAGCAAATTTGCTGATGATACAAAGATTGGAAGTGTAGTGGACAGTGAGGAAGACTTTCAAAGCTTGCAGAGGGATTTGGACCAGCCTGGAAAAATGGGCTGCAAAATGGCAGATGGAGTTCAATACAGACAAGTGTGAGGTATTGCGCTTTGGAAGGACAAACCAAGGTAGAACATACAAGGTAAATAGTAGGGCACTGAGGAGTGCAGTAGAACAGAAGGATCTGGGAATACAGATACAGGGTCTTTAGAGTTGTAAAGAGAGCTTTTGGTACATTGGCCTTTATAAATCAAAGTATTGAGTATAAGAGTTGGAATGTTAGGGTGAGGTTGTATAAGGCATTGGTGAGGCCAAATTTGGATTATTGTGTGCAGTTTTGGTCACCAAATTACAGGAAGGATATTAATAAGGTTGAAAGAGTGCAGAGAAGGTTTACATGGATGTTGCCGGGACTTGAGAAACTGAGTTACAGAGAAAGGTTGAATAGTTTAGGACTTTATTCCCTGGAGCGTTGAAGGATGAGGGGAGATTTGATAGAGGTATATAAAATTACGATAGGTATTGATAGAGTGAGTGCAAGCAGGCTTTTTCCACTGAGGCTAGGGGGAAAAAAAACCAGAGGACATGGGTTAAGGGTGAGGGGGGAAAAGTTTAAAAGGAACATTAGGCGGGGCTTTTACACACAGTGAGTGGTGGGAGTGTGGAATGAGCTGCCAGATGAAGTGGTAAATGCGGGCTCACTTTTAACATTTAAGAAAAACTTGGACAGGTACATGGATGAGAGGTGTACAGAGGGATATGGTCCAGGTGCAGGTCAGTGGGACTAGGCAGAAAAATGGTTCGGCACAACCAAGAAGGGCCAAAAGGCTTGTTTCTGTGCTGTAATGTTTTATGAGAGCAAGAAGGGGGCATGAGAAGGCCTTGGCAAGTAGGGTAAAGGAAAACCCCAAGGCATTAATTATGTGAAGAACAAAAGGATGACAGGAGTGAAGGTAGGACCGATTAGAGATAAAGGTGGGAAGATGTGCCTGGAGGCTGTGGAAGTGAACAAGGTCCTCACTGAATACTTCTCTTCGGTATTCAACAATGACAGGGAACTTGATGATGGTGAGGACAATATGAATGAGATTGATGTTCTGGAGCACGTTGATATTAAGGGAGAGGAGGTGTTGGAGTTGTTAAAATACATTAGGACGGATAAATCCCCAGGGCCTGACGGGATATTCCCCAGGCTGCTCCACGAGGCGAAGGAAGAGATTGCTGAGCCTCTGGCTAGGATCTTTATGTCCTCATTGTCCACGGAGATGGTACCGGAGGATTGGAGGGAGGCGAATGTTGTCCCCTTGTTCAAAAAAGGTAGTAGGGATAGTCCGGGTAATTATAGACCAGTGAGCCTTACATCTGTGGTGGGAAAGCTGTTGGAAAAGATTCTTAGAGATAGGATCTTTGGGCATTTAGAGAATCATGGTCTGATCAGGGACAGTCAGCATGGCTTTGTGAAGGGCAGATCATGTCTAACAAGCCTGATAGAATTCTTTGAGGAGGTGACCAGGCATATAGATGAAGGTAGTGCAGTGAATGTGATCTACATGGATTTTAGTAAGGCATTTGACAAGGTTCCACACGGTAGGCTTATTCAGAAAGTCAGAATACATGGGATCCAGGGAAGTCTGGCCAGGTGGATTCAGAATTGGCTTGCCTGCAGAAAGCAGAGGGTGGTGGTGGAGGGAGTACATTCAGATTGGAGGGTTGTGATTAGTGGTGTCCCACAAGGATCGGTTCTGGGACCTCTACTTTTCGTGATTTTTATTAACGACCTGGATGTGGGGGTAGAAGGGTGGGTTGGCAAGTTTGCAGACGACACAAAGGTTGGTGGTGTCGTGGATAGTGTAGAGGATTGTCGAAGATTGCAGAGAGACATTGATAGGATGCAGAAGTGGGCTCAGAAGTGGCAGATGGAGTTCAACCCAGAGAAATGTGAGGTGGTACACTTTGGAAGGACAAACTCCAAGGCAGAGTACAAAGTAAATGGTAGGATACTTGGAAGTGTGGAGGAGCAGAGGGATCTGGGGGTACATGTCCACAGATCCCTGAAAGTTGCCTCACAGGTAGATAGAGTAGTTAAGAAAGCTTATGGGGTGTTAGCTTTCATAAGTCGAGGGATAGAGTTTGAGTCACGGGGTATTGATGCAGCTCTACAAAACTCTGGTTAGGCTACACTTGGAGTACTGTGTCCAGTTCTGTTTGCCTCACTGTAGCAAGGATGTGGAAGCTTTGGAAAGGGTACAGAGGAGATTTACCAGGATGCTGCCTGATTTAGAGAGTATGCATTATGATCAGAGATTAAGGGAGCTAGGGCTTTACTCTCTGGAGAGAAGGAGGATGAGAGGAGACATGATCGAGGTATACAAGATATTAAGAGGAATAGATAGAGTAGATAGCCAGCACCTCTTCCCCAGGGCACCACTGCTCAATACAAGAGGACATGGCTTTAAGGTAAGGGGTGGGAAGTTCAAGGGGGATATTAAAGGAAGGTTTTTTACTCAGAGAGTGGTTGGTGCGTGGAATGCACTGCCCGAGTCAGTGGTGGAGGCAGATACACTAGTGAAATTTAAGAGACTACTAGACAGGTATATGGAGGAATTTAAGGTGGGGGGTTATATGAGAGGCAGGATTTAAGGGTCGGCACAACATTGTTGGCCGGAGGGCCTGTACTGTGCTGTACTATTCTATGTTCTACGGATCTCATTAAAATCTATCAATGTTAAAAGGCCTAGATAGAGTGGATGTGAAGAGGATGTTTCCTATAGTGGAAGAGTCTAGGACCAGAGAGCACAACCTCAGAAAAAAAGAGATGTCCATTTAGAACAGAGATGAAAAGGAATATATTTTGCCAGAGGCTGGTGAATCTGTTGAATTCTTTGCTACGTTATGGCTGTGGCGGCCAGCTCATGGAGTATATTTAAAGTGGAACTTAATAGGTTCTTGGTTAGTCAGGGCTTCAAAGGTTATGGGCAGAAGACAAGAGAATGGGGTTGAGAGGGATAATACATCAGACATGATGGAATGGCAGAGCAGACTCAATGAGCCAAGTGCCCTAATTCCACTCCTATGCCTTATGGTCTTATAGTCTACATTCCAATCCCAGGCCTGACTGTGGCCTTCTCAGTCTTCAATCCAGGAGTGTAGCTTTAGCACTCTTCTTCTTCGGTTGTCCATCGAAATCTGATGACGACGTTCACTCCTTTAATGGTGAGATCTTTGATGACTATACAGTCCTATCCTGGACCCACAATCTCTATTGCAGGTGGGACATGTATATGTGGTAGTGGTGGCAACCATGGCTGCATTTCTCCTGGTTCTCTTCTGCTGTCTTCTGGTTGTTCTTTCCACCTCCAGAATACGAACCCCATCCCTACACAGCTGTCGCCAAGTGGTACGGTCAGCAGCAACCTCCTCCAGGTCCTCGGGTCTGATCTTGCTCTTCCTTGAAGCATTCTTCATCTGATCCTTATAGCGCTTCTTCCGCCCTCCAGCTGAGCGTCAACCGTGATGTAGCTGACCGTATAACACTCTGCACACTAAAATCCAAATACAGGATGTTTTATCTTTCTCTCAAAGATTTGCTGTCCAGATAGTGGAAGAAAAAAAAACTGGAGTACTCCCCGTGACACCAGATGAATATTCTGCTTTTCCATGAATTGGAGACACGGAAAACTACATATTCTGGGATCTGGAACAATGCATGAGATGCTGGAGGAACTCAATGGGTTAGGCATTTATGGATGAAAACGAACAGTCCACACTTCAGATCTTGACACAGTTTACTGACTGCCCACTCTCCTGTGTATTGCTATTTGCTTGACTTATTGCTTCTTCATTGTTTAAACCCTTCTAAGAAAGTAGATGGTTTTCATTTCCACAATCCAGCTGAAACAGGAAACTGACAATACTACAGAATTGTCACGTGCAGCACATTTGTGTCTAGCCTAGATTGTATACTCAGCTCCATTGAACCCACAACCTTCTGAACTGGAAGTGGGAAGTACATCATTAACTGTCGGTATCATTGAATGCATAGTTAACCTATATTAAATGTGCAAGTATATATAATGGCCACTTACCCGAATGGGTGAACGTGTGTGTGGTATCCAAGAAATGGAAGCTGGCAAAGGTTACCATCTAAAAAAAATCTCAAGATTTTAATTAGCACTGAGGCACCCTTTTTCTTTAGGTTGTGGGGGAGGGTTGGTCCTCATAGTTTGGATTCCAGAAGCAGAAATGGAAGTCTCTCAGAATGGGGAATCTTTATATAAGTGTAGAACAGTTAGAAATGGAAAGAACCTGCCTCGAACTTCCACATCATTTCCATGGCAAATACATGCAAAACCATAGTAGAAGCTTCTGAAGTACTTTGTATTGGACACTGAAAACTGTGACTAACGCAGCAAGGGTGAGCAATATATTCATTTCAGAAACATTCCTTACCATTATTATGTAAGTATAAAGGTGAATTACTGAAGGGCATACAAATCAACATCGAAAATCTTGGAATTATTTATATGTTATTATAGTAACAGGAGAAGCCATATGGGAATAATAACAAACGTTATAAGCCTGAGCTATTTTTGTTGAAAAATAATCAAACAAGACAAGCCCCTACTTATTCACTCTAGTGTTAGCTTGCTAAGAGGCCCCAATTCAAGTATGCCAGAGTCCTAGGCAATCTCTTGTTTAAAATGTGTAATCTCTGGATTATAATTACCATTTATTATTGACTGCAATGCCTTTGAAAGTTGCTGCTGACTTCCTCGAGGAACGAGAATGGCATTTAAACTGCAGTGGACTTGTAGAGGTACTTGTTGAGTACTGATGAAAAGATACAAGCTCCAACTACCCCCTCAGCTAAGAATGTTGAAATCAGTTCACTAAATATTCTGGAATACAGAGCCTATGTCAGGTCAATGTTGATTCTGAAACTAAGAAATCCAGCTGTCCCGCTGGTATTCTTTAGGGAAAGAAACCTTCTGCTTTTATCCAGACAGGTTTGTGTGTGACTCCAGACCCAAAGGAGTATCACTAGCCTTTGTTTTTTTAATATTTCAAAAATAAACTTTATTCACAATGGAAAATAGACACAGAAATAAAAGAAGTGTAAAGCTCTTTACATTCTTATTATCATTTGGTCAAACGTTCAGTAATGTTAACACTTTTTTAACCATAGTGCCACAGCCACTCATGAAACCTCCTGAGGCAATACCTCCTTTCCATTGTTTGAGGGGTTCCCCACCTGACTCAGCCCCTCCATTTCAGGTAGCAGAAGGACCCTAGACTGGAGGACTGTTACAAAGGAAGCACAGCCTGAAATTACAGGAGCTGAGACGATGGAGAAACACACAAATGGACAGTCAATGTTTTGGGCTTTTAATTGTTCTCTGAAATTACTGAATCTTTTCAAATTGAAGTGAGTATTTAAACTCTATCATTTCTCCTCCCGGTGAGGTGGATGTGAAGACCCTTCTTCTGACCTCAAATTATGTCTGATGTCCATCTTGGAACCGGTGCCCAAGTGACACGTACCTTTGGAAGAGTTGTCTTTACTTTCCTTCAGTAGCACAGGTGTATCAATTCCTCTTAAGAGTTTGTTCTCATATTGGCTTCCCCCTGTCAGGATGTGGAGAGGAGGCTTGACCCAAATGCAGAGCAGTAGAGATGATTTAGCAGTGTGCAATCTTTTTAATTATGAACTGCAAAATAACAAGCCATGAGGGGCCACAAAACAAGAGAAATGGAGACATAACACAACAAGGTAACAGAAGGCCAGGAGCAACTGGCTGAGGCTGACTGGTCTGACTGGTGAACAAGGACTGTGGGTGAGATCTGGGTTTAAATAGGCTGAAGGTGACGAGTTGGAAACGAGTGTCAGGTGACTCCTGGTAGCTGGTGGAGATCGGGAAGTGTCTATCTATGCAGGCCAGACAGGACCACCCACAGCCCCCTTCCCCCCACAATCTGGATGACACTGGTGGAACTCCTCAACGAGTGATGGATCCAAGATAAAACCTAACAGTACCCAAGACCTCTTCTCCAGGCTGTACGCTTCCCAGTCGACCAGGTACTACATACCCTATCCAGACAATATGAATCCTTCAACTGGCGAACCATACACACTGGGCCACCTTCCATCATCCTAGATGCAGGCTCAGGTGGGTTGAGGGGTCTGTGGACAATGGGCTTGAGGCAGGACGTATGGAAGATAGGTATGATCCTCAGGAATGGTGGCAGTTGGAGATGGTAAGTGACTGGATTGATACGATGGGTAACCTTGAAGGAACTGATGAACTGGGGCAAGTGCTTGCGGAAGACAGTACGCAAGGCCAGGTCTCGGGCGGACAGCCATACTCGGTTCCCAGGCTGGAGTAGTCTGGGTGGGTGCCCACGGCAGTTAGCCAGAAGGCAGTAGGCACAGTTAGCAGCTAGGATGGTACTCCATGCTCTCTTCCAAGCATTCCAGCGGTAGTGAACCTGGGCCCTAGCAGATGGGACTCCACCATTGGCTCCACTACAGAGAACAATGGGGAACAATGGAGTTCAACTACATGTTGGCGAACCAGGTCTGCTGTCTCAGCAGCGGACAGAATTTCAGAGAGGCAATAGACTGGGTCACCTTGGAGGACCAGTTCACCACTGTCATGATCCCTATGGCTCCACTGGAAGGTGGCAAACCCGCGATGAAAACCAATGCGATGTGGGACCATGAGTGTTCAGAGACTGGTAGGGTCACAGGAGCCCAGAGGGCCGCTGGACTGGAATGGGCACATTGAGAGCAGGCAGTGACGAACTATCATTCATCTGTGATCTTTGTGCATGCCACCGGAACTGCGTCACCAAAACTCCAGGGTCCACTGCTGGACTGGATGGCCGTAGAGCAGCGAGTAGTGGGAGCACTGGAGTGTCAGGTGTCTCGGCAGGAGCAGGCTTGCCCTGTAGGGCCTGGTGGATCAGTTCCTCAAAATCCCAGACGACTGGGGCAAGGGTGGCATGATGGGTTGAGGATTGATCTCCATTTCAGCTGGGTCGAATGTTGTGACAGGGTGTCCACCTTAGTGTTGGTTCTTGGAGCCGGGTTGGTAAGAGGTGGTGGAATTGAATTGCTCAAAGAAGGGGGCCCAGTGAGTCTAATGTGGGTTGTGTTAAAAGCTCTGCTGAATGGATATGAGGTTGTGGTGGTCAGTCCAGAACAGAAAGGGCTCGGCATTTTCCTTCAGCCAATGTCCCCATTCCTCCAAGGCCCATTTAATGGTGAGTATCTCCTTGTCTGCTACTGCATAATGGTGCTGAGTGGAGTTGAACATGTATGAGAAGGCAGCACAAGGTTATGTCTTCCTGTCCTGTCCTTGCTGGGAGAGGATGGCCCCAGTACACATGTCAGATGCATCCACTTCTACCACAAAAGGTCTGGAGGGGTTTGGATGATGGAGAATGTGGACAGTGGCGAAGCGTCTCTTGATCTCCTCGAAAATGTGGTCCACAGCAGCAGACTAGGTGGGTAATTAGGTGAGAGAGGCGAGAGGGGCGGCAATTTGGCTGTGGTTCCTGATGAAATAACAGTAGAAGTTGGAGAAGCCCAAGAAATGCTGTAACTGTTTGAGGGAGCGCAGTCAGTGCCATTCATCAAGAGTATTCACGTTCTCTGGATTCACGGTTATGCCTTGGGGTGAAAGGACGTAACCCAGGAAAGAAATTAGTGGAGTGTGGAAATGGAATTTCTCCAACTTGAAGTACAGTTGATCTTTGAGGAGGTGCTGAAGGACTGAATGGATGTGACAGATGTGGTTCTGGAGGTCGTTGGAAAAGATGAGGATGTCATTGAGATGGACAATCACATTCCTGTGTAGTACATCTTGGAGGATCTCATGAAGATTTTGAAAATGGTTGGAAAGGCATTACCAAATACTCATAGTGGCCAGTGGGTGTTACAAATGCCGTCTTCCACTCACCCCTCTGACAGATACGGATCAGGTTGTACACGCTCTGTAGATCCAGTTTAGTGAAGATCTGGGACCTCCAGAGAGTTTCCAATATGTTATTCATCAAGGGGAGAGGGTAGTAGTCCTTAATAGTAGTTGATATAGGGAAGGAGACCCCCATCTTTCACTTTGACAAAGAAGAATCCTGCACTGCTGGGGTCTGGGATGGCCGAATGAAGCCGTGCTGTAGCACCTCAGCGAGGTAGTCATTCATGGTTTGGGTTCCAGGAAGGGAGAGAGAGAGAGAGAGAGAGAGAACAGACAACCTCGGGGAGGGGTGGTGCCTGGGAGGAGGTTGATTGCACAGCCGTGTGGTCACTGAGATAGCAAGGTGCTGGGTTCCCTTTTACTAAGGGTGATGGCTAAGTTGTGGTATTCCTATGGGAGTTTGGCGAGGTTGTGGGTTCCTTCCATCTCCACAGATTTGCAAGGTGAAGTCACTGGGGTTGCAGGCGAGTTTCCAGCTCAGCAGTGAACCAGGTGACTAGGTGGTGAGGGTCATGAGTGGAGAGCCAAGGGTAGCCCAAGACGAGAGGAGTGTTGGGTGAGTCAACAAGGAGGAATAGGACGGACTCATGGTGCCAATGCACACGTACACAGGCCATGGGCAGGCTCTGACCATCCCACACCCCAAGGGGCATCTATCAATGACCGTGATGCAGAAGGGGTGATAGGTAGGCGTAGTGGGGAGTCTAAGTTGCACACACAGAGTTCGGTCCAGAGAGTTCCTGCTGCACCAGGATCCACCAGATCCTCTTGTGCACGTAGAGCCATCAGAGTGTGGAGGAGGGCGGAGAGACTGAGTTGGGCTATGGTGCTGGAACTAGGGAGTGGGGGGGGCTCATCTAATAGAAGGGCCCTCATCTCCACCTGGTGGTGCCCGGACACAGTGGGTGAGTGGTGGGATGCTTGGTATCCGGTCACGAATGCATCAAGCACACAAGTTGTTTCTCCACTGATGCTCACGTGCTCCCTAACTGCCTGGGCTCTGGAGGCTTTGCTGATGGGGGTCCTGCAGCCTGAAATGGTTCTGGGAACAGAACTGGGGTTCTGGCTGGTGATCAGGAAGGTTGTTCCACAAGATACTTGTCAACACAGAGGGCTGGTCTGATGAGGCTTTTGAAGTCGGTGGGCATCTCCCAGGATGACAGCTTGTTTTTCACACACACACACACACACACACACACACACACACACACGAGTCCGTGATGGTAATGGGCCAACAGTGCTTCCACGTTCCTTCCATACTTCGCTGCGAGAGTCCTGAATTCCACAGTGTAATCCCATACAGAGCACGAACCTTGGCACAGGCGAAGTTTCCAATCAACACTCACAACACGCTGGAAGAACTCAGCAGGTCAGGCAGCATCCGTGGAAACGATCAGTCAACGTTTCGAGCCGGAACCCTTTGTCAGGACTGCAGAGGGAAGGGGCAGAGGTCCTATAAAGAAGGTAGGGGGAGGGTGGGAAGGAGAAGGCAGGTAGGTTCCAGGTGAAAAACCAGTAAGGGGAAAGATAAAGGGGTGGGGGAGGGGAAGCAGGGAGGTGATAGGCAGGAAAGGTGAAGGAATAGGGGAAAACACAATGGGTAGTAGAAGGAGGCAGAACCATGAGGGAGGTAATAGGCAGCTAGGGGAGGGGGCAGAGTGAAATAGAGATGGGGGAGGGAATTACCAGAAGTTGGAGAATTCTATTTTCATACCAAGGGGCTGGAGAGTACCTAGACAGTATATAAGGTGTTGTTCCTCCAACCTGAGTTTAGCCTCTTCATGGCAGTAGAGGAGGCCATGTATGGACATATCCGAATGGGAATGTGAAGCAGAGTTGAAGTGGGTGGCAACCGGGAGATCCAATCCACTGCCTCCCTTTCACTTCTTGGATGGTCAAAAACCCAGCACACCTCAGTGGAGCATTCCTCATACTTACTGCAGATGGTGGTTTATTGTCCCAGTTAGTGGTGGCCCAGGTCAGAGCCCACTCAATCAACAGAGAGATGACATGGCAATCTAGGCCCTGTCTGCAGAACACAGAGATGGTCACAGCTTGTACTGCAAGACGCACGGGGACAGGAAGTTGCAACGTCAGGCTGGGGATCCTTTGAAGCTTTCGGGCATTGGAACACGGGGCTCTGAGGGAGGAGGCTGACTGGTGCAGGGCTGCGATAATGAGACAGACTTAGTTGGGAGTGGCAAGCAGATGGTCAATGGTTTCCTGCTGTTTCGGATTCAGGGACATGTCAGTGGATGACTTCCTCTAGGCAAGCAAACTCTGCTGAGGCTGTCGCTGGTTCATGTCATCCTGTCAGGAAATGTAGAGGAGGCTGGACCCAAACACAAAGCAGCAGAGACAATTTAGCAGTGAGCAATCACTTTGATAACAAACTGCCAAATAACCATCTACAAGGTGCCACAGAACAAGAAAGAACAGGTACTTAACATAGCAAGGCAACAAGGAAACAGAAAGCCAGGAGCAACTAGCTGAAGCTGACTGGTTCAATGGGTGATCAAGGACTGTGGATGAGAGCTGGGTTTAAATAGGCTGCAGGCGATGAGTTGGAAACGAGTGGCAGGTGATATCTGTTAGTTAGATGAAGACTGGGTTACCAGGTGTAACTCCCTCATCATCACCATTGAAAGTAGCTACAATGAGGTGCTGTGTCAAGAAGGCAACATCTATCATCAAATACCTCCCACCACTCAGGCCGTGCATTTACACAGAACATAGAACATCAAATACCTCCCACCACTCAGGTTGTGCATCTTACACAGAACATAGAACATCAAATACCTCCCACCATTCAGATTGTGCATCTACACAGAACATAGAACATCAAATACCTCCCACCACTCAGGCCGTGCATTTACACAGAACATCGAACATCAAATACCTCCTACCACTCAGGCCATGTATCTTACACAGAACATCGAACATCAAATACCTCCCACCACTCAGGCCATGTATCTTACACAGAACATAGAACATGAAATAATACAGCTCTGTATATACTCTTCAGCCCATGATGTTGTGCCAACCTACAGTATATAAACCTATTCCATGGTCAATCTAACCCTTCCCACCTATAGAGTCCCTACCTCTCAGTTTTTCTTGCATCCATGTGCCTATTTAAGAATCTTTTAAATGCCCCTGTGGTATTAGCCTCTACCAGCACCCCCAGCAATGCATTCCAGGCACCTACAGGTCTCTGTGTAAAAAATCTATCTCTGACCACTCCCCTAAACTTTCCTCCACTCACCTTAAACAGATGTCCTCTGGTATCTTCTCATCTGGTAGGAGGTACAAGAACCTGAAGTCCCAAACCAGCAGGTTCAAGAACAGTTATTTCCCTTCAACCATTTACTTCTTGAACTGGTAATTTCTCCCCCTGCCCCCTTCTCCCCTTTTTCCATTCCCCATTCAGAATCAGAATCAGGTTTATTATCACTGACATGTGTCATGAAATTTGTTAACTTAGCAACAACAGTTCAATGCAATACATAATATAGAAGAAGAAAAAAATAATAATAAATGAATAAATTACAGTATATGTATATTGAATAAATTTTAAAACTTGTGCAAAAACAGAAATAATATATATTTTAAAAAGTGAGGTAGTGTTCAAGGGTTCAATGTCCATTTAGGAATCAGATGCCAGAGGGGAAGAAGCTGTTCCTGAATCACTGAGTGTGTGCCTTCAGGCTTCTGTATCTCCTACCCGATGGTAACAGTGAGAAAAGGGCATGCCCTGGGTGCTGGAGGTCCTTAATAATGGACGCTGCCTTTCTGAGACACTGCTCCCTAAAGATGTCCTGGCTACTTTGTAGGCTAGTAGCCAAGATGGAGCTGACTAGATTTACAACCCTCTGGAGCTTCTTTTAGTCCTGTGCAGTAGCCACCACCCCCCCCGCCATACTAGACAGTGATGCAGCCTGTCAGAATGCTCTCCAAGGCACATCTATAGAAGTTTTTGAGTGTATTTGTTGTCATACCAAATCTCTTCAAACTAATGAAGTATAGTCTCTGTCTTCCCCTCTCACCCCTTCCCGTCTCCTCACCTCCCTTGAGGCCCCTCCTCCTTTTTTTTCCATGGTCCACTGTCCTCTCCTGTCCAATTCCTTTTTCTTTTGCCCTTTATCTTATCCACCTGTCACCTCCCAGCCTCTTACTTCATCACCTCTCCCCCACTTACCCTCCTTCCCCCTCACCCAGTTTCACCTATCATCTGCCAAATTCTACCCCTTCCCCTGCCCCATCTGATTATTCCGGCTTCCTTCTTGAGACTCATTGAAACATCGACTATGTATACTGTCTGACATGCTGAGTTCCTCCAGCACTTTGTGTGCATTACTCAGCACTTCCAGCATCTGCAGAACTCTTTGTGTTTAGCGAAGGCAAGACTTAGTTTTTTGCTTTATCTTGCTACATGTGAAAATAATAAACCAATTCCAATTTCAATTCCATAAGGGAATTCAAGCTGCTCTCATCCCCCACCTTCACCCTATGGACATGCTAATTTGTTTCACTGAGGTATTTATCTGGGATCTTTGTACAAACAATCGAATCTGCATCTACTACTGCCCCTGGCTGCACATTCTAGATCCTGACCACTCCCTGTGACAAATAACTTTTCTAGTTTCTGAGAGCATGTCCTCTCCCTTACTAGAATGGGTTAAAAGATAGACCCAAAAGATTCAGTAGATTGGAAATGCATAGTAATATATGCAAAATACATAGCAGGGCAGGTGGCATCTATGGAAAGGTATAAGCAGTCAACGTTTCAGTCAGGCCGAGGCCCTTCATCAGGTTAAAAGATGGAGGTTGCAAATCCCATGAATAGTTTTGTCTGCTCAGCCACCTGGCCTTCATTGGAAAAGCAATGTTAAAGTGACACATCTTGGCAAAACACATGAACACATTCTTATGTATGTTACCACTCGTGCTGAGATTTATACTTATTTATAGAGATACAGTGCGAAATAGTCCCTCTGGCCCTTTGAGCCACGCTGCCCAACAACCCTAGCCTAATCACAGGACAACTGACGATGACCAATTAACCCACCAACCAGTACATCTTTGGACTGTGGGAGGAAACCAGAGCACCTGGAGGAAACCCATGCGGTCACAGGGAGAACAAATAAACTCCTTATAGGCAGTGGTGGGAATTGAACCTGGGTCGCTGGTACTGTAAAGTATTGTGTTAACCACTACACTACCGTGTTCTCTGTTTACTCTGTAGCTACCTTACTCTATGCATTTATTTATATTGTCATTTTAAAACCAGCTTCTCTCCCCACCCCACGTGTAGGATTCTTTTTCTTTAAAGACTTTCAAATACATCCAACAGGATGTAAACCGGAGACGCAGAGGACTACAGGTACTGGAACACCAAATGCTCTGTTGAAGGAGCCAAGAGAATTGAGCAGTATCTGTGGATTTGTCAATGTTTCTTGTCAAAACCCCGCATCAGAATCAAGTTTATTATCACTATTGTATATAACGTAAAAATTGTTGCTTTGTGGCAGCAATACTGTGCAGAGACAGAAAATTACTATAAATTACACAATAAACATAGAAACACAGAAAATCGGTGCAGGAGTAGGCCATTTGGTCCTTTGAGCCTGCACCGCCATTCAGTACGATCATGGCTCATCATCCAACTCTGAACCCTGTACCTGCCTTCTCTCCATACCCCCTGATCCCTCTAGCCACAAGGGCCTTATCTAACTCCCTCTTAAATATAGCCAATGAACTGACCTCAACTGTTTCCTGTGGCAGAGAATTCCATAGATTCACCACTCCCTGTGTGAAGAAGTTTTTCCTCATCTCAGTCCTAAAAGGCTTCCCCTTTATCCTCAAACTGTGACCCCTTGTTCTGGATAAATAGAATAGGTAGTTAAAAAATGAATAATGTGATAGTGTTTATCAAGTCTACTTTCAGTCACTTGAACTGAAACAAATGTGTTAATACCTAGGAAAAATTCGCATTTGATGTGGTACATCTTAGATGCATAAAAATATATTTTAAATCCTCTTCACCTTTGTCACCTATAATTTTTTTTCCAATGAGACCAGAGGTTATATATTCACGTTAACTCAGTCAAACACTGAAGTTACAATCAATCTTCTGGAGGAACTGAGTGGGTTGAGCAAAATCTGAGAGGAAAGGAATTGTCGAACTTTCTGGTCAAAACCTTTCATCAGAACTTAATTCCTTTCCCTCATCCCCGCAGATGCTGCTGAATCCATTGAATTCCTTCAACAGATTGTGGTTTGCTTCAGGTTCCAGCATCTACAGTCTTTTGTGTCTTAAACCTGAATTCAACATTTTGTTATTCCTGACTTCACAATGGAAAATCTAAATGATTTTTAAACCTGCGAAAGGACTTATGCAGGGTTTGACCTGAAACATCGACATGATGACACTGGATTTTGACCCAAACATTAACAATTTCTTTCTACCCACACTCCAAGTGCATTACAAGAGGTTCAGGTATGATCTCCAGAAAGCCATCTCATGGGCAAAGTGGCAATTCCAGACCAAATTTGAATCAACAGTTGTGGCAGGTCTTGAATACTATTGCCTCCTTTAAAGTTAAATCAAGAAAATTAAGAGACAGCAGGGCTTCGCTTCCAAAGAGTTTGATGTCTTTTATTGTCCCTTTGACCATCAGAACATGAAGGAGACATCACAAACTCCCATATTCCCCAGTGATCCTATGACGCCAGTCTCTGAAGCCAACGTGTGAGCAGCTTTCAGGAGGGTGAACCCACACAAAGCATTTGGCCCAGGTGGGTTACCTGGCCAAGTACTTAAGACCCGCGCTGATCAATTGGCTAGTGTGTTCACGGAGATCTTTAAACTCTTACTTAGGCAGTGCATTGTATCAATTATACCGGTGCCCAAGAAGAGGATGGTGGCTTGCCTCAGTGACTATCGCCCAGCGGCACTTACATCCACAGTAATGAAGTGTTTTGAGAGGTTGGTGATGAAACATATGAACTCCTGCCCGAGAAGTGACTTGGATCCACTCCAATTTCGCTACTGGAGCAATAGGTGTCTTCTTATTGGCTCTTCACTCAACTCTAGAACATCTGGACAGCCAAGATACATACAGATGGATGCTCTTTATTGACTACAGCTCAGCACTCAATACCATCACAGCCGTCCCCCCCCCCCCCAAAACTAATCAATAAGGTCCAAGAGCTTGGCCTCAATACATCTTTGTGAAATTGGATCCTGGATTTCCTCACTTGCAAACCCCAGTCAATTTGGATTGGCAACAACATCTCCTCCACAATCTCCATCAACACAGGTGCACCACAAGGCTGTGTGCACCCCTACTCTACTCACTTTACATTTATGTCTGTGAAGCTAAGTACAGCTCTAATGCCATATTCAATTTGCTTATGACACCACCGTGGTGGGCTGAATCAAAGGTGGTGATGAATCAGCATTTTGGAGGGAGATTGAAAATTCAGCTGAGTGTTGTCACAACAACAACCTCTTACTCAATGTCAGCAAGGCCAAGGAGCTGATCATTGACTTCAGGGGAAGGAAACCAGAGGTTCATGAGCCAGTCCTCATTGGAGGATCAGAGGTGGAGAGGGTCAGTAACTTTAAATTCCCAGGTGTTACTATTTTGGAGGACCTGTCCTGGATCCAGCACATAGGTGCAATTATGAAGAAAGCACAGCAGCACCTCTACTTCCTTAGGAGCTTGCAGAGATTTGACATGACATCTAAAACTTCGACAAGCTTCTATAGGTGTGCTTTAGAGAGTATGTTCACTGCTTGCATCATGGCCTGGCATGGAAACACCACTGCCCTTGAAAGGAAAATCCTGCAAAAAAAAGTGGATATAGCCAGTAGCCAGTCCATCACAAGCAAAGCCCTGCCCATCATTGAGCACATCTACATGAAACGCTGTTGCAGGAAAGCAGCATCCATCATCAGGGACCACCACCACCCAGGCCATCTCACCGCTGCTAGCAGGAAGAAGGTACAAGCTCCTCAGGACTCAGAACAACAGGTTCAGGAACAGATACTACCCCTCAACGATCAGGCCCTTGAATCAAAGGGGAGAACTTCACTCAACTTCACATGACCCATCATTGAAATGTTCCCACAACCTTTGGACTCACTTTCAAGGACTCCTCATCTCGTTCTCGATATCTATCGCTTGTTTATTTATTACTATTGTTTTTCCTTTTGTATTTGCACAGTTTGTTGTCTTCTGCGCTCTGGTTGAATGCCCTATATGGGCGATCTTTCATTGATTCTGTTATTCTATGGATTTATTGAGTATGCCCACAAGAAAATGAATCTCAGGGTTGTATATGGTGACAGATATGTACTTTGATAATAAACTTTACTTTTAACTTTGAACTTTGTTTATTTTAGATAACTGTTAAACTGAAGATGCTTCTCCATTTTGAACCGGACAGATGGATACTTCTGTCACAGCCAGTGAATATCCCTTAGGATAACAAAGGTTACCTGATCATCATTACAATTTGGTTTATGGAATCATGTTTTTCACAAGTTTCTTGCATTATGGTTTTGCTCCAGAAAGTACTTCATAACCCTGAAGTGATTTGGGATATGGGAGGTTTTTCTTCTTTCCCTGTTAGGACACCAGAAAGACCTTTGTAAAATGTGGCCTTGGCCAGAACTTAGTAGGTTATACCTGACAACAATCTGAGCTAATAGAGTTTTCACACCCATTCCCTCACGTAATTTAAAGAAAAACATGCATTCTCAAAGAAGCCTTTGAACATAGGAAAGAGTAAGCTGAAAAATTTCAAACTTTCACCGATTCAGAAGATATGAAACCTTACAGTAGTGCACGGAAAGAGTGATGGAAGATAAAAACCCATACCGCTGTGCTGTCATAAATAGACTAGGTAATTAGCAGCAAAACTATCTGGTTTCTATTTCCACATTACAAGATTTCATTGAAATCACAATAAATGCAAATTTTTCTGAGACGTCAAATACCGATATCATCACATCAAACACTTCTTTCACTATTTTACTCCAAATGGGGCACTTTAAATTGAATTGTATTTGTTAGGAATCCTGTAAAGACATTGACCCCTTTTTATACAAAGCGACCAGTTCTTGAGACCAAACAGTATTGGCATTTACAACTACTGGAAAGAAAATCTGGACTCTGTAGTCAACTGCTATATTGAAAACTTTGAATTTTTGCCAATTTGACATGTACAGGCATGACCATCTGCTAATAGTCCTCAATTCATCTGCAAATAAATGCTAACTAGTCCTGAGAGGACTTCAAATTCTCTGTGAATTGACACAGTGTATGAAGTTAACAGTCTTTAAGCTCATGGAAAATGGACAAAATTCACAGTGTACAGTTTTATGTTCTGCATTATGAAACCATGGTTCCGATGAGTTAGCAAATCCCAATTCCTTCAATTGACTTTAGCTCTCTAGATTAGGGAAGGTAAAATTAGCCAAAGTTCCTGCTACTGTTCACTCTTCAGCAACCCCTGCTGTAAAACGATTTAAATGGGCGAAAGACGGGGAAAGGACTGAGTTAGTCATGATGCCCTCTATAAATGAATATCCAATGTCTTTGTATTTGCTTAGAGGAATACAAAAAAATAAAAATGTTGCAAGAGCAAACAAATTATAATAATCTCAAATTTTGAATGTGAACAGGATTGGAGTAAATGTTGCTGAGTTTGACTGAAAAATTAACACTTCAAAGTTTTAAATGTAATGTTTTAATGTAATGACCTGTGGTATTGTATTGATAGGTTAGAAATTAAAGTACCGAAGCTAGGTAATAAAAATAAACTGAAGTGTCAAGTAAGTATTACTTAAGTGTTCCTGTAACTCCAGAACAATTTCTTGGAGTTGGATTCATTGTGAACCATTGGATGTTAGCAACAGAGTTTATTCTGTGTGAATATTGTCCATAATATCACTGCTTATAGCATGATAACTTTCTAAAATGAAATTAGAAACAATAATTCACTGAAGCAAATCATTCAGGTAATCATTTTACATCCTGTCAAACTGCACAAATAATACATTTGTTGTTTTTCACATTTTTGCAATGGAAACAGCAATGTACATCCACCACTATTTGGGGAATCTCACTGTTGTTTATTTTGGTTCACTGTTGAATCAGAGGATCGATGTATGACAACAATGTTTTGAGGGTTAGCCAGTGCACATTTTCTTCTGGACACGGGCAGGTAGCTAGGATCAGGTAATATTTTATTATCACTATTTGTGATCCTTAATGCCATAGAGACAATTTTATTGGTAATATACTGCTTATGCTTTAATATCCCACCCATACATTGCACCATTTCCCAGAGAGTGAATAAGCAAACTGTGCTACGTTTTCTTCAGGTTTATTCATCTTCTAGGATGGCTGCTCCCATTCTTGAGGTTAGACGTTAACATTTACTCTGTATATCCCAATGTATGTTCAACTAAGAAGGTTCAGGCTCTATTACAGTGTTTGTGTTTTAGAATTGCTCTGTAATATTAGTGAGGACAGACTGAGGCAGAATACAATGGGCCTCTCAAGCACTGGATCTAAAATCAGAGAATGTTATGAATTCCTAATATTCTGTAAATCAGCAACTACTGTATCATGTTTCTCACTTCTAAAAAAACCTGTCAATCAGCTCTTCTTCACATTTTAGCTAAGTTCAATAGTGTTCAATTTACTTGTGTTGTTGCAAGTTATTTGATGCGAAAAAATAGCCTTTTCTGCCATACACATGTTGACAGGCCTGCTATATGCTTCTAAGCATCTGAGGCTGTTTTTTTAAAGCAGTTCACACAAAATGCTGGAGGAACTCAGTGGGTCTGGCAACATCTAAGGAAATTAATAAACAGTTGACGTTTGGGGCCGAGACCCTCCCTCAGGATTGAAAAGGAGGGGGGACGTTGCCAGAATAAAAAGATGGGAGGAGGGAAAGAGGATAGCTAGAAGGTGATAGGTGAAGCCAGGTGGGTGGAAAAGGTGAAGGGCTGGAGAAGAAGGAATCTGATAGGAGAGGAGAGTGGACCATAGGAGAAAGGGAAGGTGGAGAGGACCCGGGGGAAAGTGATAGGCTGGTGAGAAGAAGTATAAGGCCAGAGTGGCGCATATAAGAAGGGGGAGGGGGAGGGAATTTTTTACTAGAAGGGGAAATTGATTGTCATCCCATCAGGTTGGAGGCGATCCAGACGGAATATAAGGTGTTGCTCCTCCACCCTGAGGGTGGCCTCATCTTGGCACCAGAGGAGACCATGGAGAAACATGTCAGAACGGGAAAGGAAATCGGAATTAAAATGTTTGACCAACAGGAAGTTCTGCTTTTGGAGGATGGTGCAGAGCTGCTCGACAAAACAGTCCCCAAATTTATGACAGGTCTCAATAGACAACCCCAGCAGATTCACAGGTGAAGTGTTGCCTCGCCTGCAAGAACTGTTTGGGGCTTTGAGCAGAGGTGAGGAAGGAGGTGAATGGGCACTTGCTGGGATAAGTGTCGGGAGATTTCTTCCAACTTAAAAAGAATCAATATTGCATTGCCATTTTCTACATACTCATACACAACTTATATTTCAGTTACAACTCGTAGCTCATTGATAGCACTCTTTTATGCCAAAAAGTATACTTTATTCATAAAATTATGAATCATAATACAGAACATTCATATTGCAGTACACAGTGCAAGACATATTGTTCCATTTGCTGCCAAGATTTACACTATATTATCATGATGTCAAGTTATTTTTATACATATTCCAAGGGTTTTTTACCAAGAGGTGACAGAGCCTTAAACTAAGGGGTGACCTGAAAGAAGCTTATAAAATTATGAGGGACATAGATAAGGTAGAGTCAGAATCCTTTACCCAGGATATTAAGTACTTAAGGACATGTATTTAAGGTCGGGGCGGGGGGGGGGGGGTTGGTTCTGAAGGAGATGTGGATGCAAGCTTTTTACACAGAGAGTGTTGTGCCCCTGGAACGGACTTGTGGAATAGTGGTGGAAGCATATTCAATGTGGTGTTTTAGAGGCTGTTAGATAGACACATGGGATATGGATCGTACACAGGCAGAAGGGATTTAGTTTAATCTGATATCCTGTGGCCAGCGCCTGTTCCTGCGTCGTACTGTTGTACATTCTCCGATCAGAGCCGATCAATCAGAGCCTTGATTCCTCTCCTGTGCCAGTTCCCCGTAATCCTCAATCTTTCAAATCTCCACCTACGCCTGACCGCCTGGCCTCCACCACCTCTCTCAGAAGCAGAGAAACCCGGAGATTCACTACCCTCTAAGACATGGGACCCCTACCATTAACCCGGGGTTGGTGGGGGGGGAGGTCTGTGCACCCAGGGGTTGGGAACCCCTGCTCCAAGAGATAGTACACTTGCTTCCAATTCAGAAGGTGATGTGTGTAAAAAATTGCATAGTACAGAAACAGGCCCTTCCACCCTTCATATTGATACTAACCCCTACATTAGAACAGTAGTCTTGTCTTCCTTGCCTATTTAAATGACTGTATATCAGCCTCTGTTGCATTTGATTCCATCACCCTGTCTGGTGGTGAGCTCCAAACATCAATTACTGTGTGCTAAGGTAAAACTTCTCCTCAAAGCCCCCTTTAAAATTCCTTCCCCCCAGCTTGAACACACTGCCCATTCATGACAATTCCTTCCTCTCACTGAACCAAGCTCTAGCCTGCCCACGGGATTGTGTCACAGGAGAGCAGGAAGTCCAATATAGATCCTGTAATCGGCACTACCAAAGAGGAGGATAGTACTGTGGCCACGATCAGCAATGAGCAAGGCCAGCCTAGTTTATTAAAATATGCACCAAGCACAAGTACAATGAAAAGCTTTCTTGAAGCACCATCACGCAAGTTCAGACAACACACAGAACATGATACAAGACAGTGAAGAGAAAAAACAATCGTGCAAATCAGTGCAAAGAGACCCAATCAGAAGCAAGTCCATGTTGGTGCGAGGTAGTCCGTGGTGTTCTGCTGCGGAGAGAGGGTCATGGTTGTGCAGGTCAGTTCAAGACGCCACTGGTTGCAGGAAAATTGCAGTTGCTGAAGCTGGTGTTGTGGGACTTCAGGTGAGGAGAAGTTGGAGAGGGGAGATAGGGAGGCAACAGAAGGGGGCAGATTGGTGCAGGGGGAGATGAGAAGGAAGGATCAGGGAGAGATAGAGAAGGAGTGGGGGAAGACGCGGAAGCAGTGGGGGGGGGAGATCGGGAGGTAGCGGGAGGGGAAAGATGAGGCAATGGGAAAGGGGAGCACGGGAGGGGAGAAATGAGAAGGCAGCAGGAGGGGAAGATGAGGAGAGAGTGGGAGGGGGGAAATGAGAAGGCAGCGGGAGGGGAAGATTGGGAGTTCGGAAGGCAGTTGGGGGGTGGGGGGAGAGATGGAGTGCCGGAATGAAGGAGAGATGGGAAGGAGTGGAGAGAGATGTGGAGGTGGTGAGAAGGAGGTGATGATGGGGAAGCAGTTGGAGGGGGAGATTGGGAGGGAGCGGGAGGGGGAAGATGGGAAGGGGAGATGAGGCAGCGATAGGGAGGATATCAGAAGGGGAGATGGGGAAGCATAGGGGGGAGATCAGGAGGGGGTAGGAGGGGAAGCAGTGGGAAGGGGAACATGAGGAAGCAGCTGGAGGGGGAGAACAGGAAGCAGAGAAGGGGAGATGAGGAGGTTGTGGGAGGGGGAGATGAGAAGTTTGTGGGGGGGAGATTGGGAGGTAGCGGGAGGGGGAGAGGAGGAGGCAGCGGGAGGGGGAGAGGAGGAGGCAGCGGGAGGGGGAGATCGGGAGGCAGCAGGAAGGGGAGGAGGAGGTTGCGGGAGGGGAGATGAGGAGGTTGTGGGAGGGGGACATGAGGAGGTTGCGGGAGGGGGAGATCGGGAGGTTGTGGGAGGGGGAGATGAGGAGGTTGCGGGAGGGGGAGAGGAGGAGGCAGCGGGAGGGGGAGAGGAGGAGGCAGCGGGCGGGGGGATATCCGAAGGGGGAGATGAGGAAGCAGCGGGAGGGGGAGATTGTGGGAGGGGGAGATGAGGAAGCAGCGGGAGGGGGAGATTGTGGGGTGGGAGATGAGGAAGCAGCGGGAGGGGGAGATTGTGGGAGGGGGAGATGAGGAGGTTGTGGGAGGGGGAGATGAGGAGGTTGCAGGAGGGGGAGATAAGGAGGTTGTGGGAGGGGGAGATGAGGAGGTTGCAGGAGGGGGAGATGAGGAGGCAGCGGGAAGGAGGAGATTAGGAGGCAGTGATGGGGGGATATCCGAAGAGGGAGATGAGGAGGCAGCGGGAAGGAGGAGATCGGGAGGCAGCGGGAAGAGGAGGAGGAGGTTGTGGGAGGGGGAGATGAGGAGGTTATGGGAGGGGGAGATCGCGAGGCAGCGGGAAGGGGGGCGATCGGGAGGCAGCGGTAAGGGGAGGAGGAGGTTGTGGGAGGGGGAGGTCGGGAGGCAGCGGGAAGGTGGGAGGAGGAGCAGGCAGCGGGAGGGGGAGATGAGGAGGCAGCGGGAAGGAGGAGATTAGGAGGCAGCGATAAGGGGGATATCCGAAGGGGGAGATGAGGAAGCAGCGAGAGGGGGAGAGGAGGAGGTTGTGGGAGGGGGAGATCGGGAGGCAGCGGAAAGGGGAGGAGGAGGTTGTGGGAGGGGGAGAGGAGGAGGTTGTGGGAGGGGGAGATCGGGAGGCAGCGGTAAGGGGAGGAGGAGGTTGTGGGAGGGGGAGAGGAGGAGGTTGTGGGAGGGGGAGATCGGGAGGCAGCAGGAAGGGGGAGATCGGGAGGTAGCGGGAAGGGGGGAGGTGGAGGAGGCAGCGGGAGGGGAGGTGGAGGAGCAGCAAGAGATAGAGATGGGAAGGAGCGGGGAGACTGTGGTGGTGGCGGGAGGGGGGAGACGGGCGCTGGAGAAATAGCAATCGAGGGGACCTGGAGAGGCAGCAACCGAAAGGAGGTGAGTGCCAGGCTGCGGTTCGCCAGCTTTCCGGCAGAGGCTGTACTGAGTGTGCGTGGCCGGGAGCGTCCTAACGTAGCCATTTAAAGTTAAAGGGATATGATTGGTGGGAGTGCGAGTATGAGCCGGAGTTGTGTGTGTGTTTGAGACTCTGTCTGTCTCTGCACAGAACGTGACTACATTATTTTATTTCCCTTCTCTCTTTTTTCTCCCCCTTCCTCCCATGTTTTTCCCCTTTCTCTTCTGATTCAAGATGTAACTTCACCGCACGCAGCGTTTATTTTTTTGTTCAATAACTTCGTCTTTTAGGGTTGCCCGGGAGCAGTAACTGTACCTGTTATCGACGAGCTTTTCTTCTTTTTTGCTGAAAAAAAAACGATGAGTGTTTTATTGAAGTGAATTATTTATTTTTTTCTCTCTCTCCCTTCCAACTTCGGATTTAATCAAAAGACGAGCAGGCACGGCAAGCACGGAGAGCGAGCTTTGTAAATATAGTCCAGCCAGGGTTTATCCACATCGACGAGATTGATTCATGTGGAATTTTCTCCTCTTCGCAAAGAAAATTGGAACAACAGGATGACCAGAGAACGACCCAAGAGAAATATAATTCACAAAAGATTAGTAAGTAGCTTTAGAAGTTCTTTTTAAAGATCTTTTATTTTAATACTATAGGATGAAGCTAGGCTGTAACATTTCTCCTTTTTTAACAAGGTTTTTTTGTTTGTTATGGTTTGGGCTGTTAATACTGCAAGGTATGCCCCCATTGTATGCTTCTCTCTCGTTTTATTTTCGTGAATGCAGACACAATGATTTTTTTTCATGGATTATCTTTTAGCGTTGGTGATTGCTGCTTGCAGAGGGGCTGGTTTTAGTGGCAGCCTGGCCGATCAGACCTAATTATTTAATGGTGTTCAGCCGGCCTGTTGTATTGCAAAGCTGCTTGTACGGGAGGGGAAGGGAATTGATCACGTCCCTGAACGAGTACTTGCACGGAACGCCGTTTGCTTCGGCAGCTCATCCAGCGAACGGCAAGCTCTTCCTCTGCAGGATTTTTCCCCCTTGCTTTGCTCCCCATTTTGGATCTTCCTGCCGCCGCTGCCTATTGGTTCTGCTTACATTAATGGCAACCTGCATCGTCTTGTTGTTGAACTCTTATGTCCAAGCAGGTTTCTTTCTCCCCTATCTCCCAACAGCTGGACCACGTTCTTGATCGTTTCTTTTACTGCCCGGTTCTTGTAACCCCCTCCCCTTCAATTTATTTAGGCTTTTTTGTGTAAGTTGCCAGCGAGGACAATTTTCAGCTTAGTTTTTTTTGTGTCTTTTGGTTTGCCACATGGTCACGCTGTAATCTGGTTGCAATGTTTGCATTCTCGCCTCCCCCCCCACCACCTTTTTTCAAAGAAAGGGTTACTGTCTGCAGTTGGTGAACGTGAATTATTCAGGGCCTTGTAAGTAAAGAGGAGATTGCAGATGTTTGAAGCGATTTGGACTGTTAAAGCGTCAAGGTTTCTCGTGAATGCTCCAGGTTTTTTCTTCCCTCTGGGTCCGTAGCGATCTCCTGACTCGATAGAAGGCAGTTTTTAAATGAGGAAGGTGACACGTTCGCTACTGAGCACACACAACTCGGTTCCGTGCAACCGTGCTGACTTCGATCGGATCCCCACACTGTTCCTTTTGCCCACCCCGCAAACAAAAACACTGATCGGCCTGTGTCTCCGCTCCCGAATCCTCAACGTGGGAGAGGTTTTATTGTGTATCTGATAACTTGTCAAATAGCTAGCTGATCGGATGGCACGCATTCGTGGGCCACACGGAAACGACTCGCGAAAAGAAAACACAAACTGGGTGTATTTTAAATAACATCTGACGCATTGCGGGGTTTGCTAAAGTTTTATATGTCTACAGCCTACATGGTCTTTGCACCCTCCCTTCCCCTTGCTTGTTACAAAAGGGGGAGGGGTGGAAAGTTTTGAATATTGTCTGAATACGTATGGCCGGTCTCTTTGCTAAAGCAACAAACTTGAGTGCCGCTGTCCTTCGTGTATTGGTGTGGCTGGTAACCCTCGCCGCCCACTCCCCACCCCACCCCACCCCACCCCACCCCCATGCCAGCTTGCACCCGGGATGGCCGCGGGTGCAGCGGCTGCAACAGGTCGGCACGAGGGAACCCATCGAACGTTGTGTCGGCCGCGACGTCACAGCGGTCCGGAACCTTGGGACACGAGGAGGAGAACCGGCCTCCGTGGCGTCACAATGGAGGGGGGCGGAGCCGGCGCGCGCGGAAGCAGCGGCACCCCCCCCGCCTCCCAACAACAATCACGTGACCGATTGCATTTTTAATTCACAAAAAGAATGTTACTGCACTTTTCGGCGGCAGCCCATTCCCGTCTGCAAACATTGCAAGCACGTACCGAGTTTGTAACCAGCTGGGGCTTCAGTGTGCCCTGTCCCTCGAATCTGCTATGCATAACAGATGTCAATCATTAATATTTATTGTGGAAATAAATGCTCAGGGATCTGTGCTTCCTGGACGTTTAGTCCCTCCATTTCTGGGTTAAATGCAGAGAGATTAATGACTGCTCCCAATTTGTAGTTTGCTGTGTTGCTTTTTTAAAAAAAAGTCGTGACTTCGGGGTGAAGCTCTCCATCCGGTGATCGCTGCATTTCCTTTTTTGGATAATTGCATGCGGTACTTTAATTGGGCAAAGGATATCTCGTAATGAAGCAGTACGATTGAGCTTGTAGATGGAATAACTGTGTTTGGGATCTTGCAACAGCAGTAGGTATTAACAATTCCAGCTCAGTCTTCCGGCTGCCACCTGATGCGTGTCCCTAAGATCCTCCTCTTCGACCATGCTTTTGCCTCCCGCTGACCTTGCTGCTGCCTCTCTTCCGCCAACCACCATTTCTGTTCACTTGCGCTTTTATCCGCGTGTAAATGAATGCTATAAAAGTGTAAATCATTATAAGTTTATATCCATGTGCTCTACTGTGATAGGATGTCGTAAATCTGTATAGGGAGACTGAGTGATCGAGCGAAAACCTGGCAAAAGGTGTTTAATGTTCGGGGGGGGGTGTGAGATCGAGCACTTTGTAAGAGGAATCAAAATGCACTTTATTATCTAAATGGAGAGAGAGTGTATGAATCACAAAACGCCAGGTAGATCCAACGAACTGTTAGGAAAAAATGAGAAGGACATTTTTTAAAATTGTGAAGTGGTTGGTATTCCCAGCATAAGGAGGTTTTATTCCTATTGTATGGGTATCGGTGAGGCCGCACCTGGAATAATACGCAGTTTTAGTCCCCTTGCATGAAAGAAAGGGTATTGGGGGCATGTAAAGGAGATTCACCAGGATAAATCCTGGGGTGACAGGGTTGCTCAGTCAGGAGAGGTTGGATAGTATGGAGCGTGTTTCTCCTTGGGGTTTTAAAAAATGATGTATTTAAATCTGAAATTTAATTTTGAGGGAACTGGAGGTGTAGATGCTTTCTACGGGAGAGTCACAAGCAAGCCCTAAAAGAAGTGGCTGCTGATTTAAAACTGAGGTGCGTAGAGAGTGGTGAATCTCCGGAATTCTCTGCCCCTGAGGATGTTGGGGGCCAGATCGTTAGGTATGTGTAAGATGGAGACAGATAAGTATTTGAAAGATGGGAGGAATTGAGGGTTATGGGGAAGTGGCTCAGAAGAGGAGTTGAGACCAGTATAGGTCGGCCAGGATCGTATTGAATGGCAGGGCTGAGGGGGCCAGCTCCTGCTGAGTTTTTCTTGAAGCAGGGTTTGCCCTGACATGCTGAAAATTAAATGACATGAGGAAAGTCTGACTTGCCCGCATGTTTTTTAATACTGCTGCAACTTTAGATGCACAGCATAACTTGGCAATCTGCCCCTTAAGGTCCATTCTGCTGTGCATTTGCTACACAGGAAACTTCCCCCTTTCAAACTTGATCCAACTTAATTCTCTTTCCTTTCTCGCTCGTGCTGCTCTGGTTAAACACATCCCCACTATTCAACTGAGCCACTTCGAAAAACAATTCCAGACTTAATTTACTTTCTGGACCAAGAATTTTATGAATTAACCTCTGCATTTATTCACAACTTAGTTCTGATACTATGCTATCTAAAAGTAACTACCAAAGCACATGAGCTCTCAGTGACTAATTCTAAGAGTGTGTGAGAGTGTGTTTTGGTTAGAGACGTGTTTCCCCGTTCAGATATAAAAGAACCCAAGACACTTTCAAAAATCAGGAGATCGGTGGAACATGTTTAGCATTCCTCCTTTAATTAATACCATTAAAACAGTATCTGGCCATACATTTTGCTTTACAGTGATTGGCTACCCAGTTCACATTTTTGTAATTATTGATTTTGGGGGCTTTGTGCAAGGCCAGCCTTTGTCCATCCCGGAAGGCACTGAATCTTGGTGGCTTGCTTGTGTGGTTTAGAAATGTGTGTCACGGGAAGGAAAGGTGAGTGACTGAAGGTTGTAATCAGACTGCTTACTGCACCAGCCAGACCATACACTAAATATCTCCCATGACCAAGGAGGAAAGATCATTGGTTTATTATTCTCACATGTACTAAGATATAATGGAAAAACTTTCCTTTGCCATCCAAACAAATTATTCCGTCCATTTAGCACAAAAGGGGAACCAGTGATGGATTTAGTTGGAGAAAGTGCAGTGCAGGAAGACAGAGTGCGAGGTTATGATGAGGTAGGTCGAGTGATCAAAGATTTCATCTTTATCGTAGAAGAGGTTCTTGTAACAGCACATAGAAGCTGTCCTTGAGATTGTTTTCCAGCTTTTGTATTTTCTCCCCACCAGGAAGCGGGGAGAAGTGAGAATGGGTGGGGTGGCCTGCTTTCCTGAGGAAGTGCAGACAGTCCATGGATGGGAGGCTGGATGTGGTTCTGGGAAAAGCCACGAGACTGATTCTTAGGGTCTGGATTATGTGGAAGGTTGGAGGGACTTGGGATACTTCATAAGGAAAACAAATGTTACGTAAAGAAATGATACACTGACTCACAAGAGTTTAGTTTAGTTTGGGGAAAGGGAGGGATAAGTTTACTTGGAAACAGCATTAAACTTGCATTAGGACAAGGGGCCAATGTTAAAAATGATACCAATTTAGGACTGCTATGTTTTCTCTTAATGTACATTGAAAAGCAGAAAACACCAGGTATCAAACAACTTTGTTCTAGCATTTAGCTACTCTGGATAGATAGGTGAATAGCCTAATTTATAGCTATTTAATGGTTGGGGAACATTATTTTCTTCTAAATAACATTGGTATTGTTCTTTTAAAACATTCGATCACGATCTTTATGCTGATTTAGCTCTGACTTGCCTTCTCTGTTTTGTTATTTTCTCTTGTATTACTTGCAATGTCCTGTTCTGCTAATGTTGGTCTTGATCTGTATTTGGGCCTATGTGAGGTATGTGTGCAAAATTGTCTAGGACTGAATCTTACACGTGGGCTGCCATGAGCTTGTACAGCATCAGCAGGCTATCTCAATATTGCAACTGCTTTCTTTGGCACTGCAGTCTGAAGGGACTGTGTGGTTTAAACTAAGAACTGTGTTCTCAGGACACGTGTGTTCTATTAGTTGGTCATGCCAATGGTTCCAGATGCATTCAGAACACATTACTAAACTGTTGACAGAAATCAAGCGGGGATTTATGAAGTGTATATTGCACCTGATGAGCCTAACTTGTCCTTTTAAAATGGTATAGCAAGCACAATGTCTCTTGTTTGAATATCACTTATATAAAATTCCATAAACAGATAGCTAATGTTGATCCTTGTGGGACCCAAGTCAAGTTATTGACCTGCTAGGAAATTGGCTGAGGAACAGAAAAAATAAGCAGGTAGTCTGTCACAGGATGTTTCCATAAAGATGTGTATGGTGACCACAACGATGCATTCACTGTATGACTAAAGTAGTGGAAGGAACATTGAAAAATTTCCATGATATAACGATGGATAATTCTTAAGAACAGTGTAGAAATGAGCATTAAATTACAAAGCAATTGAGCAAAACTGGTAAATTTTATTTCCGTAGTCATCCTCTGAAACTAAAGTGACCTAATCAATTTCTAAATGGTGAAAAGCAAGAAGGTAGTGAAGGTTAAAAAGACTGGGGGTTCTTGTATGTATTATTAAGATACCATGAGAGTACTGAAAATAGTCAAAGTTTAGTATAGTGCTGGCCTTTGAAGTGGAGGATAAAGGATTCAAGTTGTCTTCCATCTGCTTATTACCATAGCTGGAGTGTTGAGCTTACTTCTGGGGTTCAAATCTTAAATATGATTTGTTCCTTTACACTTGTATACAGGAAATAACATTAAACAATCTTCAATCTTGAATCATGAAAGAGCATTTACATTGATTTGCCAGAATGGGGTTAAATGAGGAGGAGAGCTTATGCAAAGTAAAATTGTATTTCCCGGAATTTAAAATGCCAAGAAGCAATTTAACTGAAGCTTTCAAGATGTTAAAGGGGGCAGACTGAGCAGGTAGAGTAGAAACAGTTTTTCTTCAGAGAATATATGACCAGGAGGTACAGTCCAAAGATCAGTATCTAACCTTTTAACTGAGAAGTCAGGAAGTGCTTCAACATGAGAAGAGTGCTGTGCATTTGGAACTCCTGATGCTAAATCGTGTTAACTAAATTTCTGATAAGATGATGAGGTGTAAATGCAGGTTTGTGATGTCTCGAACCACAATCTCATTGCATAGAGGAACAGCCTTGCGGCTAATTAGTCTCTCTCCTGCTCCTAGGTATGGTAGCATGGTGTCAGGTTGCTTTCTCTTGTCGTGTTTGGAAGAGATGGTGTAAAGTGGGGACAAGCATTATTAATGACCAAATATGCAAGTTGCACAGAATGTATGGGAAAGAGTTTTAGAAACCAGAATAGATTTAAAGATTGAAAGATGATAGGACTTTGAATGCAAGCCCATACACAGCAGCTTGGCAGCAGCTTCTTCTCACCCCTCCATCTGATTTCTGAACAACCTCATTCTATTTTGTAGTTTATACTAATTTTAATTATTGTATCCGGCGAAGCTACAAGTTTCACCTCATATAAGACTGTAATAAACCTGATTCTGAAAATGAAAAGCTTTTGCAATCTTTCTCTGTGCAGTGTTGAGGAAGGTAGTACAAATAAATCTTGGCCCTTTAGAGGCTGAGAAAGTGGTATTGATAATAGAGTAAGGAAAGAACAAAAATTTCATACAATTTTATAAGTGGTTCAAGAAATATACCGAAAGTTGTGGGTAACAGAGGGAAAACAAACTGGGAGATTTTAAAGCAATCAACATCACCGGAGGAAAAAGTACAAGGCAAACCCAGGGAATAAGCATGGAGGAAATTCCCTAGATTGAATGCTGGGCCTGTAGGCTTCAGAAATAGTAATATAATCAGTAATTAATCTGAAAAGGGTTCAGCATATTGGAACAGCAAATATGCTCCCTATTCCAGAAGAGAGACTGAGAAAAAGGAAACCAACAGGTGTAGATTTTTTTTGGGGGGGGGGGATTCCCAGAAGATATTCAGGTGCCACAGAAGATTATGTTATGCAGTAATGAAGCACGAGCTAATGGCTAAAGTTAGGGAAAAATAGGTATTTTCCAGGTTGGTAAACTGTGACTAATGTGGTGTCTTGAAGGCCTCAAATATTTGACATCAACATTAATGATTTAGCTGAAGGGGCAGATTACAATTAATCAAAGTTTACCTAGCACAGCGATAGATGTTGGAGGAAGGTACAGAGCAGGCCAGAAATTTGTTCACACAATCCCAAACGGTTGGGGGGCGGGGGGGGAAGACTATGTTTATGGTGTTGAAAATCAGATTAACCCGAAGTAGAACTATCGGGTACATTGGGGACTGGAGCAGAGTGGTGAATCTTCTGAAATTCTCCACCCTGTAGGGTTAGAGTGGCTGGTATACCAGAGGTATTTAAAGTGGAGTTAGATAAATTTTGAAAGGTCAGGGAATTGTAGTGATCTGGCACAGGGGTTGAGGGCTGGGAGAGATTGAATGCTAGGGCAGATTTCAGGGGCCTAGTGGCTAAGTCTTGATCACATTTTCTATGTTCTGTCGTATTTTGTTTTAGAGAAAGTTTTGCTCTCCTTAGCATATTTTTTCCAACATTATGTTCTCTCAGGCAATGTTCTCAATAATACTGTAGCATATATAATTCACCTACACTGAAATTTTCAACCTAGCTGGTCAGAGAAATGACTGTCTTTGTTAGCAGAGCAGCCAGGTTTTGGTGGTTGTATTTCCCCAAACCCATGCTACTTAAAGGAACATCACTTCAGGTGTGTTCTTGTCCTTATCTCAAATAGAGCTTCTGTGTATATGGTGTTCAAGGTTTTGGTCAATATGAGCTTCTGAACCTCAGGTCTCAGGCTATTCCTGCTTATCTTTGCCACATCCGGTTGTTAACTGCCTCGGGATGATCCTTCAGACTCCTTACTTGAGGTGAGGAGTCATCATCGTCCTTCCTGCTGCCTTTCGAACAGGCAGAGGGTGCAGTGGTATATGCCTGCATTGTAGGATTTCCCAAAAGTACAGGGCACTCGAATGCTGGCATTACATCCTTAACAAATTCCTTGGCAACCTCTGTCGGGGTTATGTCTATATGGTTTCTGTACAAAGAATTTAGCTCACGAGGTTTCTATTTTTCTCTAGCCTGTCTGTATTCCTCTGATCTTCCAAGAGCACTCTCCACCCCAATCTTTGTAGCATCCATTCATTCAGTATCAGCACTATACTGTGGCTGGGTGAGTGTTGATCATGTGCTAAGAGCTTTGGTAGCAGTCTGTAGGGGGTACATTTGCCATGCTTTGTGCAGACAGCTGTGTCCTGCTACTCAACAATGGAATTTAATATATCTTGGTTTCAACACAGTATTGCCTAGGGAAACCTGACAGCATTCAGCCGCCTTGATTTCCAGAAACAGCTTTAAGATAACTGCACCCTTATTACAATGCCCGTAAAGTGGCATGTTGCAGTCTCCAGACCTCAGTGTCTGCAGAGACATGAACAAATGTAGTGGCAAATGAAGGGGAGTCAGGTATAAATGGGGAAGCTAAAGCTATCCAATTGGAAGGAGGAAGAGAAAAATGTGATATTGGTCATTGGAATTCAAAGAAATCTGGATGCACTGTGTGCTAAGATCCACTGTGCAGGCAAAATTCCCGCTGCTGCCTTGTAAGGAGTTTGTACATTCTCCCTGTGACCGTGTGGGTTTCCTCCAGGTGCTCTGGTTTCCTCCCACAGTTCACAGACCTACTAGTTGGTAGGTGTATCGGTTATTGTAAACTGTCCTGTGATTAGGCTAGCATTAAATCTGAGGATTGCTGGGCAGCGCGGCTCAAAGGGCTAGAAGGGTCTATTCTGCACTGTATCTCAATAAATAAATATATTGTGGCCTCTATGGAAAGGAAGTCTCACAAAGACTGTTGGCACTGCACATGACATTCTGCACGTTGTTTAGCTTTGCTGAGGATGTTCAGTAAAACCCTAATAATCTTGCGTGTTTGGGACTTTAGTCTGGCAGTTTTCCTGGACTGTTGGTTGTTATTCAATATTAATACCCCAATGCACTTTTAATATAACTTTTTTTTAAAAAAATGCTACACGGTAGTGTAATGAATTTTTCAGTGTTTCTGTTTCAGAGGTAACTGCAAGCTGGGGTCCCAGTGAGTCTCGGGCAGTGTGGAAACATTTATCAAGATTATTGATAGTCAGACAGTGAATTGCCTTTGGAGCCTGTACAACTTGAAAGTTCTTTAGATTAATTCCTGGGTTGACAGAGTCATCTTGTGGGGAAGGATTGAACAGGAATGGGCCTGTAGCCTCTGGCATTGAAGACTGAGAAGTGATGTCTTTGAAACACAATTCTGAGGGAGTTTGAGAAGGTAGATGATACAAGGATGTTCACTTTGGAAGGCATGATCTTAGAATCCAAAAGTAAGGTGAGGAATTTATTTCTGGGGATTTTTTGCATCTTGAGAATTCTCTGGATCCTGAATTATTAATAAATATTAGGACAATGTGGGAATCCAGTTTTAAGATGAGATTTAAAGCCAAGATTAGATCGCCTTTGAATGTTAAGAGGAGACTATAATGATCATCTGGCAGATGGTAGTGTAGCGGTTAGCGTGTTGCGATAATTTATAGCTTGGGGCGTTGGACTTCAGAGTTCAATTCCAGTGCCCTCTGTAAGGAGTTTGTGTACTCTTCCCCAAAACCACATGGGTTTCCTCCCGTGCTCCCGTTCCGTTTTCTCCCACATTCCAAAGACTTGCCCTCTCAGTTGGCTAATTGGTCATTGCAAATTGTCCCGTGATTAGGCTAGGATTCAATAGGTGGGTTGCTGGGTGGCATGGCTCATTGGGCCGGAGGGGCCAGTTCCACACTGTATCTATAAATCTTAAAAAAAAGTAACACCTCCTGTTCTTGTGTATTTGCTGCAGTTGCACACTATGTTGTTCTGACATTTGCATCCAAGATGCTCATGAATAATTTTTAGTTGGAGACGTGCGTTAGGAAAGGAGCCTGGCATTGAATGGAAGAGATTTGCTGGGGGAGTGGAAGAGGAAAGTATTCTTTGTAGATAATCCAAGATTACTTCAAAGCGAGATAGGAAATTAGGAGCAGAGGATATAAATGGAAATTAGCAAGTAGCAACTTTAAGCATGCCAGCCAGCATTTCTCTGAATAAAGAGAAACATGCTTTAAATTATGTACCCATAGAGCAAAATGATGAAACCTTCATAGTATAATAAAGGATACTTGTGATTGTAGAAAATAACTTGTTTTTATTTTGAAGCAAATATTTTTGCTTTTATAAAAAAAATTAGCTAGCTATACACATCATCAGGTACCAAAAGAGGTTCCCAGCTGTAGCTCTGATTATAAACAGAGCAGCTTTGATTTCTTATTAGTAATCAGAAGGCCAATAAGAATAACACTTGTTATTACATCGACCTAAAGTTTGCAGCCACCATTTTGAAATTAAGGTCAATTTTTGAACTCAACAGTTACAATGAAAATACGCAACACACATCAAAGTTGCTGGTGAACGCAGCAGGCCAAGCAGCATCTATAGGAAGAGGCGCAGTCGACGTTTCAGGCCGAGACCCTTCGTCAGGACTAACTGAAGGAAAATATGCAACTGATTTTCACTGGGTTTAAATATCCTCCCTTTTCTTCAGATCACACACTCGCTGGGATATGGTTATACTTTGCATTTGTGACTCATCAGTCTATAATATGTTTTGGCACTCTACCTGTATTGGGTGTGGTACATTACTGTAGCCCTTGGTCACCTAAAGTGGACGATAATGCTGTTATTTTGCTCATCAAGTGGGGGAGCTTGCCCACAGATAGAGAACCAGCAGTAACATACACTTGGCCTGTATGTTGAACTGATTGTGACAATATTTCAGAATTTATGTGGAAAACCTTTGAAAAGAATTAACCATTTGTTCCTTTCTACCATTTATGCACACACATGCAGTTTTACAAGAATACAAGTTCAAAGTGAGATTTTTGGTGTTATAGTCGTGAAGTACAGTGCCAATATGCGATGGATATAATAGTTGAGCAGTGGTGTAATAATTTCATTGCTGTCGGAATGTAATGACTAGGTAAATCTTAAAATGTTTTTATACAGTACTTTGCCTACCCAATCAGCTGCATCTGCTTAGTTGCTATAACATCCTATTCAGAACAAAGAAAGGCATGTCAGCATGGAACATATGGTTCTAAAGAGCTTGGCATATAATGTTTGTACTGTAACAGTTGTGTGTTTTGGAATTTACTTTGTACTACCTTCGGCTTCCTTTCACCATCAAAAATTAAGGAAAACTAGTCACAACTACACTGTAACAAGATTTCATTGGTTAAGTTACTAAGCATATTAGAAAATACTGAGGCTGTAAATAAATTTACATAAATTTTGTAAGATTGAGAGATTTCTTTCATTATTATTATCTGGAATCCTCGTGCAAGTTTCTAGGGGAGGGTCAAGGTGTGAACTGAACTTGAGTAATTGGAGGCCTGCCAAGATGTGAGTGCCCAATTACAGTCTAATCTTGTTAGTTTTTTAGGTTTTTGCAACCTCTAGAAAAGTTAAGAAATTATTTCTCATAATTTTATTTTCTTATTTGGTGGGCACTGTGGGCTTTGGTTGGAGGAAGATTATTGTATTTTGCCTTGCAACTTTTTCCAAAATCTGATGCTAGGCACCCAGTCTTGGTTTGTGGATCTCAGTCGTCTTGCCAAAATGAATGTGGAACCCAAATTAATTATTAAATAGAAAATGCAATTTCATATGTATATTAATCAACCCCATCATAGAAACAGTGCAGGAGCCACAATCCAGGCCTGGGAGCGTAGAGGTAAAAGTAATGGGTGGATGAATTATAGTAGAATTGAGATTTTTTTGCCACAGGGTTGTGAGAGTTGGGATCTTGTGGCCAAAGTGGGTGATAGCAGTAGAAATTGTTATGTATTTAAGATTTAGGTAATATTGAGTAATCTTTTTATATGTATTTTTATATGTGTATATATGTATTTTTTAATTACAGGTTGTATGTTTAAAAAAAACATTAATTGCATGTGTTATTACACAACCATGTGATTCGTGCGTGACTCACAAAGATTCAAGTTACACCTGCCCTCCTGGACTCTGTACCATTCTTTGAATTAGTTTAATGTTTTGAAGTCGCAAAACATAACAGAAACCCTAATCATGTTTAAATGGTGCTTCAAGAACTATGAATTGAGCGGAAGGTGGAATTAAGTTTGGTACGTTTTATTTTGGCTGGCAAATGCAAAATAAACCAGAAGGCATTCTGTGTTTGAAAATTTGTTGTGGTTCCTCAATGTGAAGGTGCCCATGAATTTTTCTCAAAATAGCCACTTTGTTAGGTTAGGATTTCATCCACGTTTTACTTTTTAAAGTAAGTGCTGGAAGACCCAAGACACCATTCGGTTATTCAGTTTTGGATTTGCACCTACGCATTGCAGTCTGAAATCCCTGAAACTCGACATTCATTCTGATGGGTGAGGGTTCTTTCTGTTGCTGTTCCTGCTACCAGGTGGTGGGTGTCGTGCTCCAGCTCGACTTGCTTCAGTGCTGTTTGAGTGGACAAAAATAAAGCAGCAAGTCCCACACAATTGCAGTTTGAGAAGGAACAATAAAATTTTTGCGGATCTACTTCACACTTTGTAATCTCTGATCAAAATGGTTTATTCCAATAGCGATTTGGACTGCTTTTCTCATAAGCTGATGACCCGGTCCCTCTTTGCAAGCCAGATGTGCTAGTTTGGCTAGAGCACTCTGTTCTGACAATCCTGGTATTAACCCTAGGCATTGATGTGCTGAAGGTATTCAATTCTCTTTTGATTTATTTTTGGTATCAAAATGAGGTTTTTGGTGGCTTTGTTGAGGTGAAGTGAAGGTGTAACTTGTACCTGCCTCCTGAGCAACGGTGTTTGCAACTGTGCCTGTGGCTGAATTATTCAGTCCCACTACTTCTGTACTAGGGACTCGAGTACAGTCGGCCCTCCTTATCCGTGAGTGATTGGTTCCGGGACCCCTCGCGGATACCAAAAAAAACGCGGATTCTCAAGTCCCTTGCTCAACCTGTCTCAATGAGGTGGATCTTAGGACCCAGCGGAACCCCAGACCTTATTTAACCTGTTTAAGTGCGGTGGACATTAGAACCCGGCAACGGAGCTCTGAATCCGCAGTGTTTCTGTTCATGAAAATAATCAAGATCACGATTGAGAATAAAGTTGAAATAATAAAGCGATCGGAAAGAGGTGAAATGCAATCGGTCATTGGAAAAGCATTAGACTACAGTCGGTCAACGATCGGAACAATTTTAAAGGATAAAGTGAGAAAGTCCCTGCCCTGATGAAAGCTACAATTATTACTAAGCAATGCAGTGGTTTAATTATTGGGTTTTGGGGTTTTGGGTTTTTGATCCTCCACATCAATCTGGCACGGTTGGAGAACATGCTCAGGAGCGATCTGTCACTGGATCGAACTCGGGAACTTCTGTTCCCGAGCCCGGCGCTGAAACATACGGTTCTGAAGTGTTTCATATGCATAGAAAGGTAAAATATATACTATATACTAAGACAAACGTTTGACTAACTGATGCTAAATAATACCGGATGTACCTGTTCTGACTTGCTTAGTAAGAGAACTTCCGTTTTTTTTCCCCGATCCACGATAACCTACGCACATCCTCCCGTATACTTTAAATCATCTCTAGATTATTTATAAATACCTAATACAATGTAAATGCTATGTAAAATAGTTGTTATATGGCATTGTTTAGGGAATAATGGCAAGAAAATAAAAAGTCTGTATGTGCTCGAACAACAAGTGCTGGAAGAGCACTTCCGGGTTTTCTCGATTCGCGGTTGGTTGAATTCGCGCATGCGGAACTCGCGGATAAGGAGGGCCAACTGTAATTCATTGTCGATTTCTGGAGGTAGCCTTGATATTTGGTATTGTGTTGGGTTACCAAATGTAAGTAGTGTTAGAACAGGTACTGCAGTAGGGATTGGTTGTTTCTCCCAGCTAAGAAGGAATACTGTATTCCTGTTTCCAAGTGTCTTGGAGTTGCTCTGTCCCTGTTGTAAGTGATTATGAAAGCAAAGTAACTCTTGTAAATGTACAGCAGGTGGAGCAGCATCTGTGGAGGAAGAAGCAGTTGATAATGAATTTGCATCCCTCAACTTTTCCTAATTCTAAAGAACTGAGTTTTAAATAAGCACAAATTCAGGAGGGGAAAAGGAGCGGTCAGGAGGCACGATGTCTGATAGGCTGGATACAGAAGCAACTAATGTCTCCTGTTTATTATGGACTTTACCTTTTGCTCTTTCCTGTCAAATTGTGACTGAAGTGTGTATGTGTGTGTATGTATGTGTGTATGTGTGTGTGTGTGTGTGTATATATATATATATATATATATATATATATATATATACACACACACATACACATACACAGACACACACACACACACCCTCAGTGTTGTTGAGCACCACCCACTGCAATGTAATGTTCATATCGATGTTTGTAACTATCTTTCAAACTCTGGCATGTCTGGACAGTTGCCAGTGGCTGTGTGAAATGCTCCAGAGGCAGCGTGGCCCACTGCACAAAACCTGAACTGCTACTGAAGTGAAAATGGTTGTTTCTAGCAGATATGTAAGTTATAAAAATCAAAACTGCAGATGATGCAAATCTGAAATAAAGGAACAAAAAATGCTGGAAATGTACAGTGATTTAGAAAGCATTTGTGGAAAAAGACACACAGTTAGCATGTCATTTGTCAGAAACTTGTGATAATAGCCCTTTCTATATCTGGTTCAAATAGGCACCCAGTAAGTAAGCAATAAGACTGGCCTTTCAGGGTTTTATGTGGCATGTGGTCACACCCCAATGTGCTTGTGAATATATAATTGAAAGTTTTAAAGAATTTGGAGTTGGCCATTGTGGAGAAATGTATTGTGAAGCTGCATTTCTAAAGCATCCTTCAGTGAAGTATAATATCCTGAGGACTTGGGTAGAGATACAACTTTTTAAATCTTTCAAGTTTAATAGATGGGAAGTTCGCAATTACACGTCTTCATGTCAGCACAAGTGTGCTTTCAGAAGTGTCTGAATAGCTATTAGAATAGGAATTCTGTTTTTGTTCTATTCTTTCTCGTTCCGTATCCTGGGATGTAGAGACTATAGCTATCCCACCTGAGATCCATTAGTGTGACACACCTTGGACTAGCGTACCCTAATACCATTTTTATTCCCAACTTGAGCCACTTGTATTGTAACGTTTTCATTTCATTAATATTTTCTGATGAATGACATAATGGTTTTGATGTGTTCACTCTAAGCTGCAGGTGAAAGTAGAAGAGTGATTTAAACTGTCTGAACTTGCACAGGCTGAATGAACATCTTGATTTTATTGTCTCTTTTGTTTTTTTTTGGGGGGAGGGCAAGAAACAGGATGTACAGCAGTAGTGGAAAAAAAATACATTCCACCTCAAAAGAACCGAGACTCTGTCACGATCTGAACAGTAACTTGGGTAATTGATTAGACTGGCAAAAGAAGGGGATGTTCACTAACCATGATAGAAACAGCAGCTGGCATTCACTTCCAAACTGCAAAGCAAGGGCTCCGTTACATTGGGCAAAACCCACTCACTATCTGCTGGCCCACAGTTCAAAGATTCAAAATACATTTATTATCAAAGAATGTGTGAATTGTACAACCTTGAGATCTGTTTGCTTACAGGTAGCCACAAAACAAAAGACCAACACCTGATGCGCAACAGTAAGGAAAAATAACACAAATCATGCAAATGATTGCAGTGAGCATCAACATTTCAAACCAAATGAGTCCTCAGATCTGAACCCCGGGTCAGCCTGGAGTAGGCCCAAAGCCTCACTATCAATTTAGTGGGCATAGAGCATTGCATCCAGAGTAGTCTTCATAGCCTCAGCACCATGGAGGGAGGTGTGACCATTGCAGAGCAAACGAAATATGCTCTTGCCTAGGATCCCGACACCCTGTCTTTTCAGTCTATCTGGGCCAGTGTTTAAATTGATCATACCTCACATTGTACTCACGAACCACCTCATTGAAAGACTCCAGTGCCCTGGAGAGAGGAGTAAACATCAAGAGGAGAGAGAGAGAGAGAGAGAGCTAAGTCAGCTCTCGCCTCCGATCTACGCCGGCGATTGTTCCTCACAGAAGAACCAGGCCACTGAGAGGGGTTCCAGGCCCAGATTTTGCAGCTGAGCCCAAAGTCGCTCTAAAGCTGTTCAAATCAGCTCAGTGCCCTGAGCGATCCAGCCTTGCACCCGGGCCAGTTGTAAAGGCATTGGAACTCCTCTGCCCCGGTACCGACTTGTCCTGTCTGAATGGTTCACTCCATCTGCAACACACCAGCCCAGTTTATTCCCCCTGAGCTCACCTCACCATTGCTTTACCCCTCACCGTTAGCAGCAATAATTTAACACAGAAAAGGTGTTTTTAGTCGAATTTCTTGCCATTTGAACTACCAGTGAACTGTCACATGTGTTTGATAGCACCATCTTAACCAAAAGTTAGGCGTGGTGCTGGCACAGGTTACTAATACTAGCCTCTGAAACATCAGACAATTTCCTACTGTTCAGTAGAGCGTGGACATGATGGCTAAACTACTTTCTCAATTCAGAATTTTTTTTAGACTACTGTGGGTGATCTTTTTTTTAAATCAGCAATTTGATGAGTTGGTGAGCACTTGTTTTAGATTATTTGTTGCCTCTCGGAAATAAAAAAAATCAGGGGGAAAGAAAAACTGCTGATCATGTGCAGGATCTGAGCCCAAGTTCTTTTGAGCTAAATGTATTTTTTTTTTCCCTTGTTTCTTGTGCACCCCCCTCCACTGGGGGGGGGGGTGTAGCTGTCTGGGTGCTGGAATTTGTCAGAGCTTTGCCACGAGGCCATAATTCTGACTGTGAGATGGACCTACTATGAACAAACTATAGGTCACCAAATTTATTCTGGATCTTACACAAGTAAGTGTTTTAGTGTTTGAGTAGACATGCTTTGAAATGCAGTAGTTTTTGAAAAGGCTGTGAAATCCAGCTGGAAAAACTACTAAGATTAGAAGTCTTGGTTGTGAGTTCTAGTTTTTGTAAATTTGAGGTGCACAGCTCAAAAATAAGGTGAAGATTAGAAACTCTGAAAACAGTTGCCTTATTTGGCTGCTTGTGCTAAGGTCAATAGTGTTTGTTAAAATAACTGGTGCACTGCATTTGTAGCATTGTGTCTCGCCCTTTAAAAGTGCCAATGTACTGTTGAATCTTTTTACAGTTGTGTTTTGGGATGAACAGCAGTAAGGTTAGTTGGTGGCAATGCACAGGTGCAAGTTAGTTGAGTTGCCACTCACAGGTCCTGCAACCCAAGTTCGGTCCTGACTGCTGGTGCTGATGGAGGAACTGGCGCGTTCTCCTTGTGACTGCTCAAGGAGAGACTCCTGTTTCCAATCACATTGCAAACATGTGCAGGTGGATAGGTTAATTCTCCTCAGTGAGGGTGAGTGATAGAATGAGGGGACCTGGGGAAGAATGATCAGCATGGACCCACTTCAATGTTGCAGCTCTCCTCATCTCTAGACGTACTGATTTGCTGAATAATTATGTAGCATTAGAACATAGAATAGTACAGCACAGTACAGGCCCTTCGGCCCACAATGTTGTGCCGACCCTCAAACCCTGCCTCCCATATAAGCCCCCACTTTAAATTCCTCCATATACCTGTCTAGTAGTCTCTTAAACTTCACAAGTGTTTCTGCCTCCACCACTGACTCAGCCAGTGCATTCCACGCACCAACCACTCTCTGAGTAAAAAACCTTCCTCTAATATCCCCCTTGAACTTCCCACCCCTTACCTTCAAGCCATGTCCTCTTGTATTGAGCAGTGGTGCCCTGGGGAAGAGGCGCTGGCTATCCACTCTATCTATTCCTCTTATTATCTTGTACACCTCTATCATGACTCCTCTCATCCTCCTTCTGTCCAAAGAGTAAAGCCCTAGCATTATTAATTGTGAAGTTGGTAATTTTGTATTTTAAGATGATTTATCTGCTGAAGAACTGCTTCTTGCTGGGGTTGGTTCCATGTGCACACGAGGGCTATGGACATCAAAATAACAGATGCCATGAATTTTAGTTGGAGAATTCCATGTGCACAGTTACTAACTATCCTGTACCCTCATCGTGTCCCTTTCCAGCCTGTGGTGCCTACTGACAGTAATCAGTGTTGCCCTGGCATCTAAACCTGGGTTCTTTTGAGAAGGTAACAGGAGCAGGATCAACTTTCTGTCTTCCAGTTTCCTGCCCCAACACCCATCTTCCCCCTGCCCAAAATTACCTCTCACTGGAGGTTGGCAAGGTATTTGAATTTGAGAAGTTTGATTGGCTGGGTTGCAAGATTCTAAGGTGTAGACTTTGCCACGTAATCAGCCCTGGAAACTGAGAAAGGTGAACTTTAACACAAGTATAAATTGCTTCAGCCTGGGAATTGGCAAGCAGAGCTTCTTCTCTGCTGCAGGGTTCCTCAAAATTTTAGTACTCTAATTTCCTCACAGGTCTTAATATTACAGTGTTTGTACTGCAGTTATAAATATCATAATTTAAGTAAACAATCTATTGCACCTGGCTTTTGAAAGTAGAATGAATTTCAAAGTGTATTGCAGAATTAACTACTGAAGGAGGATGAATCTTTTGCCATCATTCGCTGTTGCTGCTCTGTCAGATGTTCCATTTAATCTGTGTTGTACAGTTGCTCACTTGCTGCTGAAATGTGTTCTATCAGCAACTTGCACATTATCCTCATGGAATCTGTTGCTGGTCTCCTCTTTACCGCACTTCGAAGCAGTGTGTCATCTGCAAAGTCTGAACTTTTATCTAGTGCAGCAATTTTTTTAAAGTCACAGTTCATAAACCACAAAGCAGCAAAGTACCCAGTACTGACATTTTTTGATGCTCTAACCTCTATCATCCCTCCAAGACCAAGGAACAGCTATTCACTGCAACTCTTTACCCAGAGCTAAACTCTTATCCACCCTGCCAATTATTCTGTGGGCTTTAGCTTTCCTAATCAACCCTTTATGCAAGATCATCAAATAACTTCCTGAAAACACAGAAGACAAAAAAAAAACTGCATTCCCTTCATTAAACTGTGGGAAGGTCTGTCTCATTATGTGCCTATAGTTTACGGGTTAACAACCTGGGGGTCCAAGGTCACCTTGTTAATGTTATTGGTCCATGGTGTTTGGGGGTGGGGGGGAGGTTTGGGAACCCCTGGTAGAGTTTAATGCATGAGTCCCTTTTTATCTTAATATTGTTATTGTACATCCAGACTTTTTTTGGGGGGGCTCTGTTTGGTTTAATTTAATGTTGATATCACGGTTCTTCATCCACACCTGTTCTTGTCTTGAGGATTATATGGCCTGGACCAAATTCCCATTTTTAGCCCCAGGTCACAGAAAGAGTTGCCCCTGGTCACATACAGAGTTGGGGGGAGGAAGAAATTAGAGCAGTATTCCTAGCTGATTATTCCTTTCTTAACCAGCGAGGGTGTCACCCCAATGAAATTGCAAATCCTGTTCAAGGTACTTGATTTTCACCTCCCTCCACACACACACAGACAGACACACACACACACACACACACACACACACACACACACACCCAACATTGATATGAAGATGTATCTTGGGAAGAGCTGTGCTGGAGGTGATTTTAGTTCTTTCTGTTTTCTTTTGCACATGAGGGAATTGGGTAGGCATCCACATGTGGTTGTGTAGGCCACGCATGTGCCAGATTTGATTTATATCCTGTAAAGACACATTTTGCCTCTGCCAATGTTGGCACACCTAGGGAATGAAAACTGGCTAGACATCCCACTGGGAATTAACATTCATAGCCCCTGCCAAGAATGGGAGCAGGCAGGGCTCTCTGATGCCATCAGAATTGCCGTATTGGATATCTGAGGTTTAGGATGCCTCCTTTGCCACAATACGCTATGCACTGCTCATTTGCCTTGTAGGTTTTTAATGGTCAGTAGCAGCTTTTGCTGTAAACAAATTACATGGTGTAGAACTGATTTTCAAGAGGAAAGATGATTGTATGTAGAATAAAATGCTTCTGTATTTTCATGCCTTTCACTCATGAAAATGAGGGATTTGTTGCTTTAATTTGGCAAATCCATGTACAAGTATAATAGTCCTTTTTTGAAATGCCTTGCCACACTTTTCCTTGATGGTGATGGGTCTAATTTGCAGTTTTTTTGATAAAGAAATCTGGCATGTCCCTGTTGACCCTTACCAGCTCTGTATAGAAAAGATTCTATCAGGATGCACTGCAGCTTGGTAAAGCACCTGCTCTGCTTGTGAAAACAAGCTTGGCGATTCAGATTTATTTATTGCGTGTCCTTTGCGTTAACAATCAGCGCACTCAGTGATGTGGTGGGGGCAGCCTGCAAGTGTAGCTGCACGTTCCGGCGCCAGCGGACAAAGAACATCGTGTGTATGCTGCAGACCACGCAAACAGCGGCTGTGGCAGCAACAGCAAAACAAGCCTCTTGCCCACCCGTCCCACCCACCCATGCACCGTCACACCTCCACAGCCCCAGGACAGGCCACTTCCAGGCCTATGTGCATTATCAGACTCTAAGACATCAGGCCTCCAATGTTGGATTTCACTTCAGAACTAGCCAATCATGGGCTTGACCCTTGGGCTTAGACCTCACAACTCGCTGACCTTAGGGCCTAGACTTCTCTTCTCGCGGAACCTCTGACCTCGGTGATCTGAGGAGCCACTGGCCCTCGTGACACCTGGCTGTTCCTGGGACTCGCTGCCCATAGGTTCCTCTGACACAGGACTGGTCTGTGCCCTGGGGTATACTGGTCTCCTCAGCACCTGCCAACATGACTGAGGATCACTGATGTTCAACCACAGAGCGATTTGTCCTGTACTCTGTCTTGCCCAGACACTTCATCTTCTTCCCCTGACTTAACACCCTCTAACCCCTTCCCTAAACCCTAACTGGCCCGTAACCCTTTGCAACCATTCCCAAAGCCATCCCTAAGAATGTAAATCCAAATGACTAAGTCTGAGCCATGACATCAGACTCAGCATGATCTTGACTGGAACGCAAGCTCAGTGTATCGCGAAATCCAGCCTCCTGTCCACGAACTCTGTCTGCACCTCTAATTTGCCAAGTTGCTAGCTCAGTGCTCAAACCAGCACGGATCGAAAGCAAGCAGGTAGCCGGCCAGATTCGAAGACCGAGGATGGTGCCCCTACACCACTGGCCAGCCACATTACACTGTTGTAATCAATTAATCTGTATGAACAGTATGCAAGACAAGTTTTCACTGTTCTTTTTGGTACATGTGACAATAATAAACTGATTTACCAATTGCTTGAAGTGTTCCAAGCAATTCTGAATAGTTAAAATGTGTTTTGAATAGTTAAGATTATGCATCATTGATAATTTTTTTTTAATGCTTTTAAAGCTCCAACAATAAAAGTGTTGGGTCCTGAACTGAAGTCAGTAGATTTTTTAAAATAAGATACTGTAAATATACTTTTTCTCCCCTTGTTTTATGCTTAGTATGCATTGGAAAAATAATTTCCTGGCTTTTCCATTCCATTTGAGCGCCGTGTGATTATGCCTTTTAAACTGCCACGATACACTAGTAGCAATATTGTATAATTCGAAGCCAAGTTATATTTTCATTTCCAACTAAGTGACTTCATATTAATTACATGACAGTCTTCAGTCGGGAGAACAGAAATGGGTTATTTCCTGCCAATCACTGCCTTGGGGAGGTAGTGACAGTGACTAGGATTGATTGACTTTTAATATATCCATTGTGTATGCATAACTCTCCTCCACTTGTATTTGGATGGAAAATTCATAGTTCTTATCAGGAGAGATTGCTGTCAGTTTGGTTGAGAGTTCTATTTGTGGTGCTCAGTTTTGAAGCATCCCTTGTTTAATGAGTGACAGCTGTTGGTGGAGCCACCGTGATTTGTCTACCGTGGAGATGTAGTGTAAATGCCCATTGTTCGTGCATTGGAGGGCTTCCTCCTCGTAGTTCTTTGTACAGAAATCGACTGCTCTATTAATCAATCCAAGCAACATAGACAGTGAAGCAAGAATTAAAGTTGCATTGAGTTGATTTAGGACAGCAGTGATGGTTCTACGTGCAATCAAAGTAGTTGCTAAGATACCTGCACTTTATCTTAGGCTGAGGTTAAATTGGGCTTGGCCAGAGGTTCTGGGCAGTGCAGCTCAAAGGGCCAAGAGGACCTATTCTGTGCCTTATCTTGGGCTAAGGTTATGATAGGCTAAAGAAGTTGCTGCAGCTACTACCAGGGCAGCAATGTCACTGGCCACCAAGATTTAGCAAATCCCAAGACTGACACTGCAAAAACATCAGCCTCAGTGCCTGGCATTTGTGACGTTATTTGTGATATTTTTTTCCATATACTCCTATGTTTGGTACAGTGGTGCTAATGCATGGAATTTCAAAGTTTAAGTGGCCTGAACATTTGAAATATAATCTATGGTGACAAGGTCATCAGTGTGACATCATGACTATCGTGACGAGCTCCTTGCTGAGTGCCTCTTCCTGACTATTGTTTATTTGGATCTTACATTATAAAATATCGCAATTGTTTGGTGTGACATTTTAACTCCCTTTCTTTTTAATAGTGCTTCTAATGGCTGCTAAACCGAAGTATTTCCCTTCAAACTGGATCTCTGTTAATCAGGTGTGTAATTGGTGCGGGACGCCACGGCAGGGTAGCGGTTAGCGCGACACTATTTCAGCTCGGGGTGGGGGGAGGTCAGAGTTCAGAGTTTAATGCTGGCGCCATCTTTAACGAGTCTCTGTACCTCCTCCCCGTGGTTTCCCCCAGCACTCCGAAGATGTGCCAGTTAGGTTAATTGTAAGTTGTCCTGTCGTTAAGTTGGGGTTAATTGGAGGTTGCTGGGGCAGTGTGGCTTGAATCACTAAATAAATTTTTTTTAAATGCTATTTGTATCCCTTTCCTTTGAGCGGTGGCGTGACATGAAATGAAAAGGCTGTGTTATAAGGACTTGTTGGTGCTTGACAAGTTAAACTTAATTGTATTTTGTAGCTGAACCATAAATAACCACCAAAGTTACTGAATTTGGACTTTGTGTTACAAAAGCATATACCAGTGCCATAGTAGAACTTGAAAGCCATTAATACTACCAAAATTTTTGTAAAATCAGTAACTGCCTTTTGTAGCACAATTAAGTGTTTTGGCGGCTAAATTTGCCCAAATTTACAATCAGGGTAGTGCAAGGATATGGTCTTGGTATTTGCAGGCTTCATTCCCATAAATTCAAGTATCTTAACAAATACCCCAGAGGGGTGTAACTGCACATTCAGTCAATGTGGATGTGGTGTATGTAGTAATGGATTTTATTGGGTTGTAAAAATGTTGAAAGCAGACTTGGGTTTTAAATGTCATTTTGTTAAACTGGGTGTGACAATAAAACCAGAGTAACATGGATGATGTTGTTGTTTTGTGCAGAGCAGTCTTCTATTTAGACTCCAGTGGGTTTCAGGGCTTAATTCATTGCTCTATGGTGGGATAACTACAGCTGCTGAGAGCCCTTTACAAATGCAAAAAAGCTGTCACTGGTTGTTTCATCAGGCATACAACTGATGAGGCCAGCCCAGGAATCCAAAGCGCTGAGTAAATAGAAAAGACATTGGAAATATTTTATAGCTGCAAACCAAAAGTACTGTTTTGTGTATGAAGCAAGCATTCAGAACCCTTCTCTGCCTCTGCTGCAAAGTAGTTAAAGTGACACCACCTGGCTCCAATTCTTAGAGTCATCTGACTGGAGGATGTCGAGCTTGTGTCACGTGCACCAGTATTAGTCGTGGTCTTTTCTTTAGCCTATACTGCATGGCAGTGCATTTATGCCTGCTGTTTTGAGGTGACCAGAAGAGGAAAAATGATAGATGTTCAGAAATCCTTCAGGGACGATCACTTTTACTCCTAAATCCTTTTGCTTGTGAAATTTTGATCCTCGTCTCTGTGTGAATCAATTTTGAGTTTCATTGTGACTAGCAGATGTAGCCTGCAGCTCAAAATGTGCTTCGTGGGGTCACTGCTGTGGCAAGTTGATGAGGCCGTGGCCACTGACAGTCATCAGTTAAATGGGTGTGAAAAATGCATCACATGTTGCACCTCTCTGTTGTGCCCCTTCAAGAGTGGCTAGGATCCATCTTGGCTTCATCTGAGGGAGGGATCTGTGAATCCAAAAGCAGTATCTCAAAACAAGTTTTAATTTTTACCTAATTAACCAGGAGGACATTTTGGTATGTCAAGCATCAGTATAGAGCCAAATGACTGTCCTCTACTGCTTTTGTTTAATTTACTCAGGCACTTATTGGCCTGTTGCTGTTTTGCTCGGCTTGCACCAGCTCATCTTCAGCCTGGTTGTCAGGCTCGCTCTTTATGTTTTAAATCGTGCTATTTTGGTGAGAAGATTGTTGTGGGCACCCACTCTTTTGTGATCTATATCGCAGAAGTGAAAAATGTAAAAGCTGTCAGGATAATCTACAGGGAACTGTTCAGAAAGTCCTATTTATCTAATATTGATGCCATTCTAATATTAGTCAATATCTTTCTGTACATCTGTCAATTTTCCACCTCATTGTTTCTTCCCTCTATTTTTTAATTGGCTGTATTTTATTAAACCAGAGCAATTATAGTGTAACTAATTAGCCTTATAATTTTTCTCTGCTTGTGTTTAAAAATAATCTAAATTAAAATGTATTGTCTTGCATTATATTCCAAGAATAAACATCCGACGCTGTTGCTTTGTCGTCTTCGCACCCGATTGTGCATGGAGACAGAAATACCACAAATTAGCTCATCTCACTTTCTACTTTCTCCATCTATGGTCACAATTCACAAATCCGGGTGGTCCGGTTTCCTCTCTGTCCAAAGATGTACCAGTTGGTAGCTTAATTAGCCATTGTAAATTGTCCTGCAATTATGCTAGGATTAAATCGAGGGGATTCTTGGGCTGTGTGGCTTGAAAGGCCTAAAGGGCCTATTCTACATGGCATCTCAATAAATGAATAAATATTTTGCCGAGCAGAGGCTCTAAGTCCCAAGCTTAAAGCAGGAAAGCAGACCCGTTAACCCACCAGGGCCACACCAACCCTCTGATGCTAATGTTATTCTGCTCTCTCCACAACCCCATCACCTCCCTTCAGACGCTACTACTCCCCACTGTGCTAGGGGTAATTTTAGTGGCCAGTTAGCTTACTCACCACCACGTACATCATTGGGATTTGGGAGGAGGACTGAGAAACCTGTGGATCGCAGGGGAAATATGCAAACTCCAGATTGACGGAGCCTGAGGTCAAGATTGAAGCTGAGTTGTTGGACCCATGAGGCAGCAGCTCCACTGGCTGCACCATGTGCTGTCTTGTTCTAAACACTAAAGAATAAAAAAGCAGTAAAGAACAAACAGGTCTTCCACCAAAAGAGCCTATCTGGTCAAAAATAAAGATTTCATTAGCCTTGCAGTTTTAACAATTTTGATCTGCATTAGCTTTGCTTTGGAATCCGTTGAAACTCCGGCCTGTATAATCAAGCTTTCTTTCTAGTTGATAAAATGTATCTGACTGGTTTGTTGCTAGCTCGGTTGCCTCCAAAGGAAGTCATGCGGGGGGGCGGGGGGGGGGCGCGCGGTGGAGAACATGCTAAACACAAAATAATCTGCAGATGCTGGGGTCAAAGCAACACTCACAACATGCTGGAGGAACTCAGCAGGTCGGGCAGCATCCATGGAAATGATCAGTCGACGTTTTGGGCCGGAACCCTTCGTCAGGACTGTAGAGGGAAGGGGCAGAGGCCCTATAAAGAAGGTGGGGGGAGGGTGGGAAGGAGAAGGCTGGTAGGTTCCAGGTGAAAAACCAGTAAGGGGAAAGATAAAGGGGTGGGGGAGGGGAAGCAGGGAGGTGATAAGCAGGAAAGGTGAAGAAAGAATAGGGGAAAATACAATGGGTAGGAGGAGGTGGAACCATGAGGGAGGTGATAGGCAGCTGAGTGAAATAGGGATAAAGGAAGGGAGGGGGAGGGAATTACCGGAAGTTGGAGAATTCTATGTTCATACCAAGGGGCTGGAGAATACCTAGACGGTATATGAGGTGTTGCTCCTCCAACCTGAGTTTAGCCTCATCATAGCAGTAGAGGAGGCCATGTATGGACATATCCGAATGGGAGTGGGAAGCAGAGTTGAAGTGTGTGGCTACTGGGAGATCCTGTCTGTTTTAGCGGATGGAGCGGAGGTGCTCGATGAAGCAGTCCCCCAATCTGGGTTGGGTTTCACCGATGTAGAGGAGGCTGCACCAGGAATACTGGATGTGGAGGACATGCTGGCATTTCAGTTTGCCAGCAAAGGAGTGCCATGTCATTGGATGTGCCAGTCTTCAGCTATCAAACTCGGTCTCTAGTCACTTTTACTGGCACACAGCATCCCGAACTTTCCACAAGTGACTGTTGGTGAGATCTTGTCAAAGTAACATTGAAGAGTACAGAGAAAATTTACAAGGATGTTGCCGGCTCTGGAGGACCTGAGTTATAAGGAAAGATTGAAAAGGTTAGGACTTTATTCCTTGAAACATAAAAGATTGAGAGGGGATTTGATATAGATGTACAAAATTATGAGTGGTATGGATCGGGTAAATGCAGGCATTTCCACTGAGGATGGGTGGGCCTACAACCAGAGGTCATGGGTTAAGGGTGAAAGGTGAAAAGTTTAAGGGGACCATGGGGGGGGGCGGGAAACTTCTTCACTCAGAGGTTCCTGACAATGTGGAATGAGCTGTCAGCACAAGTACAAGCTTGATTTTAATGTTTTGGACGGCAGGGGTTTGAAGAGCTATGGTCCTAGTGCAGAATGAGGGGTGTAGGCAGTTTACATGGTTGGCACAGACTAGATGGGCTGAAGGGCCTGTTTCTGTACTGTGCTCTTCTATGACTCTATGTTGGAGAACAATGGAATTTATCACAGAGATGCCTTGCAAAACTTGGTTGTTGATAGTGGGAGGAGAAACTCACTAAATCTTCATCCTGAAGTTCTACATCACCAAGCACTTGTCTCACTGTAGTGTCCCAACGTGAGAATGAGCAGATAAGTGGCTGGAGGAGGAGGAACTGGGGTGCATCCATGCTTGAGAAACTCAATACTGGGGGGAAAAAAACTCCCAGTAGTATGGGCTGTCTGTTCATTGGCTACCTTTATAGTATTAATGTTTTGAAGTGAGAACCCTGCAATTCATTTCCACAGAGTACAGGGCCAAGATCTGAAGTGATGCAACCACTTCTGGTACAACTTGGGATCAGCTTTGAAAGAAGTATGCAAGTCGACGCAGAAAGACTAAATTTCTTTTTGTATGTCTTTAGCTGTTTTCATTGAAAATGATGTTAACCCTTACTTTGCTGCTACAGAGTTTTTCCTACTCACCTGTGAGGAGTAAGTAAAAGTGTTTAATTCCGCAGCATCTTTCCTCACTGACTAAAGTTGTGGAGGAACGCAGTGATTATTTGTCTGACTAATTTCTGTATGGCTGTAGTCTGGTTTCAAAGTATGTTGAATTGTACAGCAGTTCCCTTTCGAGGATCTGATCAAGCTACAGACTCCAAGGCCATGAGGTCATGCAGAAGAGTGTGCGAGAATATAGTTATTTTAAAATGTTGAGAAATTGTCTCCTGAGGAAATGGACAACTAAAGGTCGGGATAAAGCTGCTTCAGGCAAATTAAGGCCTTGTGTAATCATTCCCTCGGTTAAATGGAATTGAAAACAACAACTGAGGCTGTATGAGATATTTCTCCTCTAGGGCTGAGGGAGTTTAGGGATAGTGGAGCAGAGACCATCAGTCTCATCTTGGCCAGGTCTGCACTTGGCCTGAATGTCTGGATGTGGCTAGGGACATAGTGGTTAGCACAGTGCTTTACAGTACAGGTGACCAGGGTTCAACTCCCACCACTGCTTGTACATTCTCCCAATGACCCCTGTGGGTTTTCTCCGTGATTAGGCTCAGATTAAATTGGCAGATGGCTCGAAGGGCCTATTCTGCGCTGTATCTTAATAGATTCTGGCTTCCAATGTTTTCATCAGTTCTTGCTCTAAGTACTTGGTTGAGAGGAGTGGGAGTTGGGACTAAGTGCAGAAGAGAGTACTGATTAGGTACCATTTGTATGTTCAGGTAGGCATTTGCCTTTTGGAGTTCAGACTACAGCTTCTTTCATTCAGGAGGAAGTTGAGGAAGGAGGCATGTATGAGAGCGTAAAAATAGGCTTTGGGGCAATAAACAGGAGAATGAATAGATATGTTTATAAGATTGTAAAGCATGGGTGAGATAGATGGACAAAATCCTTTAACCATGATAGATATAATTGAAGTGGAAGATGGGAGATTGAAAAGGAATCATAGGGGGCCGGCTGGTGGCGTAACGACATCGGCGCCGGACCCGGGAGTGGAGGTTCCCGGGTTCAAAACTAGTCGGGTCTGCTCCCAAGTACTCTTTCCATCCGTGCTGGGTTGAGTATCGAGATCGCAACTTGACCTCGTAAAATAAAGGGAAAATACTGAGAAAGTATCTGTGTGAGGAATGGCGCGCCACACAGTCTCTCTCGCTCCGCGCCTTGTAAAAGCCATGAAAAAGACATCATCGTGGACACATGCACGGACACGCAGACGCACACACAGAGACTCGCACGCACACGGGCACACGCCAAAAAAAAGAAAAGGAATCACAGGGGTAGTTTTTTTACAGAGTTTGCTAGAGGTGGTGAGGTGGTGGTGGAATTGAAGGTGATTAGGTTTTTAAGAGGCACTTAGATACTTAAATGGGTAAGACATGGAACAATACAGGCAAATGGGATTAGTGTAAATGGGCAGACTGGTTGGCCTGGATGTGGTGGGTTTGCCTGCTATTTTAATTTAATGACTAATTTGGCATTCATCGGTTGATGAGCCCAGAATTTAATCTGTACAAGTAGGGACTGCAACAATCATGATTTGCAGCCAACACACCGTTGTAAATTCTGCCTTCTGTGCATAGACGTTGAATAATCTGTAGAAACAAAATCTTACCCTGAAAAGATGATCCTTGTGTATCTTTAAATGCATTGTGACGTCCTTTATTCGGTGGCCAATGATGTAAAAGCAAGCAACACAACCGGTTCGTGGTTTTACAAGCTCCTTCCCTGGCATCACAATTCCCAGACACATTTTCCAAGTGAAGGAAGTCCTTATTATACTTGGAACTTGAATATTTTCACTTTTTTGTTTAAACCAGAGGTTCCCAGCCTTTTTTACACCAGGGACCCCTGCCGTTAACTGAGGGCTTCGCAGACCCCAGGTTGGGGACCCCTGGTTTAAAATATTTGTGTGTTATTTATGTGGGTCAAAAGTAGTTTCTTTAAAAGAGGACTTTAAGATGCGTTAACCTTTGTTCTCTAACCTCAGCTAAGTCAAAATAACAAGCAAGTCAGGAGTTGGCTGGCTGATTGGAAATATTTAAAGTGAAGGTAAATAAATTTTTGACTGATTGAGGGATTGAGAGTAATGAGAACTGGCATGGATAAGGAGTTGAGAATGCTAATCTGGTTTATTATCACTGATGTGTCGTGAAATTTATTGTTTTGTGGCAGCAGTACAGCCCATTTCATAAAATGTACTATAAATTATAACAAGTATATATTTAAAAATAAGTAGTGCAAAAGAACAAAAACTAGTGAGGTAGTGTACATGGATTCATTGTCTTATTGAATGGCAGGACAGACTTGGAGGGTTTAGTGGCCTCCTAGTGTGTACTCCTATTTGTGTTCTTATGATGTGATATCTATGTAGAGATTCCACCACCTCCATAACCTGATTATTAAGAGACATACACAAGCAAGACCCTTCTATCTTTTAGTCATGGTAATAAACATTAGGCTTAATTCTTTTAAACCGGTAGTAGATTTTTGTTATTCATGGCTGATGCTTTATTCAAACATGTGTGGGTGTTGAAGCTACTATGCAGCTTGCAAAAGAATGGATTTAACACCAAAGGAAATCCGTCAATCACAAATGTCCCACTGGTTTTTGTTCATGAAAACTGTTAGCTGCTTGGTTGAATACTGGAGATTGTTAACAAAACTTTGTGGCTTTGAATAAAATTCCTCTGACTAAACATAAGCAGGAGTTGATTTTTTTTATCTGTATGTGTGTATATACATGTGATTTTTGTTTGCCCTATTGTTTGTCTTATTAAATGATGCCTTCATCCATCCATCCATCCCGCATACCATGTGCTTGGATTGGTCTATCCTCTGTATGAACGTCCTAAAAGTCAAATAACTTCTGCAAAGCTACCATTATTATTAGTATGTTGAACTATTTTCAGGTAGTGTGTTTGGGGAAAATTTGAAACTCACATTGAGGAGATAAAATAAAAACAGAAAAAACTGCAGAAGTGTCCCACTCAGTTTCCAAACATTGAATTCCTAAGTTTGTAATCAGAATCAGGTTTAATATCACTGGCACTTGTTGTTCTGTGGCAGCAGTACAATGCAATACATTATATCAAGAAAACTATACACTACAAATGCAAACACAAGGAAATCTGCAGATGCTGGAAATTCAAGCAACACACAAAAAATGCTGGTGAACGCAGCAGGTCAGGCAGCATCTATAGGAAGAGGTACAGTCGACGTGCCAAGACCTTTCGTCAGGTCCTGACAAAGGGTCTCAGCCCGAAACGTCGACAGTACCTCTTCCTATAGATGCTGCCTGACCTGCTGCGTTCACCAGCATTTTTTGTGTGTGTATATAAGATATATTAGAGGGTTTTAATAGTTAGGGTGCTGAAGACTTTTGCACAGTACAGTATTCGTCAATGTTGAAGGGAGAGGAGGTGTGTTTGTAAATCTGGGTGAGCAGAGGATATTTGGAACGGTGAGGATGGAACACCATGGGAGGGGTATGGGATAGATGGAGGAGTACTGGGGGCAGCATGTGTTGTGGGTGCAGACACACCCAGAACTAGACACCAGGCAAGGCAGTTTGATTCCCAACAATTGGTTCATTTATCATTACAGAATGTCCCTCTGGTGCTTCTCACTCCCTTCCCCTTTTCCCAAGTGTGATTCCCCTCTCCTTGCACCCTTCCCACTGTCAGTCCACAATAGAGACCCGTATCAGAATTAGGTTTATTATCACTCACGCTTGTCAAGATTTTTTTTTTGGCTTTGTGGCAGCAATACAGTGCAAAACATAAAATGACTACGGTGTTTGTGAAATATATATGCATCTGAGACTTTTGCACAGTACTGTATGTAACACATTAATGCAGAAAGAACATGAAAGAGGAAAAAAAATAGTGAGGTAGTGTACATGGGTTCATTGTCCATTCAGAAATCTGGTGGTGGGGCGGAAGCTGTTCCTGAAATATCTGTTACTATCACATTTCACCCCACTCTCTCCTGCCTCCAGCCTTTGATTTGCTCTTCTGTTCCAAGGAAACTTGCACTCTGACTAGGTCTGATATTACCATACCGATTTGAGTTCAATAAATGGCCTTTTCCCCCATTTTCCATTTTCATTTCAGATTTCCAGCATCTGAGTTGGGCTTGATTTACCAGAGTTAAAAGTAGCCACTTCTGACCTTAAGGTTTCACTACCATACAGGAACTGCATAGCTTAGCAGAAAATGTCCCCGCTACAGAAACGTACTTTCTGTCATTTCAGATCATTCTGCTTTTCCATCTCTTCCGATTCTTTTGCTTGGAACCCCTTCTTCCATTCTGTTTTATTCTTTTTATCATGAAATCCTCTCCTTTGTCCTTACCTACCATTCTTCTGTGCATCTTAAAAAAAATCTGTTGATCTGTAATTTTTCCCAGTGCAGCCAAAAGGTCATTGATCAGAAAGCGTTCAGTGTTTGTGTACTAATGTTGCCTGGTATGGACATTTTTGATGTGATTTTATTGTCATTTAATAATAATGATAATTCATTTATAGAACACCTTTCATACAGGCAATGTAGTTTAATGTGCTTTACAATGGATTAAGTACGAACATGAAAATAAAATACAAAAAAAGATGTTAGTTTAAAGCAGGTTTAAATAAAAGTATTTTGAGCTGTTGTTTAAAAATCTCAAGTGAGTGTTCGTCCCTTATAGTTTTAGGTTTTCGGAGTTTCAGAGCGTAGTTCAAAAAAGCTGACCTGGCAATTATCTTGTGAGGGAGATTGTTTAAATTTAAGAGTCTGGCGGAAGGAGGTCTGGAAGCTCGAGCATGATTATAAGATGATTATGAGATGTGGTCTGGTCCCAGACTGTTAAAAGCTTTAAAAACAAGTAAGAGAACTTTAAAAATCAATTCTAGAAGATGCAGGAAGCCAATGTGGAATAGCTAGGATGGGAGTGAAATGTTCCCTCATCCTGGTTTTGATTAAAAGTCTAACAGCGGTGTTCTGAATGAGTTGAACCTTGTCAGTAGTTTGCTTTGGAAGGCCATGAAAAAGTGCATTGCCGTATCTAGTCTATTTGATATAAAGGCATGAATCAGATTTTCAGTGTCGTTATGTGACAGAAATGAGCATACCTTTGCAATATTTGTGTAGAAATGTTGGCCTGGTCATTTTTTGTTATGTGGGCTTTAAAATTCAAATCTCAGTCGAAGATGGCTTGTTAATTCTGATTTTACAAGGGAAGCCAAGTTCCCAGGTTTATCAAGAAGCGTATCTTTTCTGACTTTGGGGCCAGCTAGATGTATTTCAGTTTTATCTTTATTTAGTTTTAGGAAATTATTGCTCGTCCATTTGTTTATTGCGGCCAGACCAGAAGTCAGAGAAGATGGTGTTTTCATCATCAGGCTCAGCTGAGATGTACCATTGTGTGTCATCTGCATAACTGTCATATGCTCTCTAAGGATGTCTACTCAGAGGGGAGCATATATAAGGAGGAGAGTAGGGGACCAAGACAGCTTCCCTGAGCAACACCAAAAGGTAGATCTTGTCTCTCAGAAAGTTGGTCTCCAAGACAGACACAAGAATTTCTCTAGGGTATATGAACAAAACCTTTTGAGGGTAGTACCAGAGAGGCCAGCCGCAGTTCTCAAGGTGATCTAGGAGAATGCTGTAGTCAGTTTGTGTACAGTCATGACATGTTCTGGCAGTGGTGGTAAAGGAAGGAGAGTTGATCAGGGCAGGAGGAGGACCTGTTCTCCACGATTTATCCTGTGCATTTAGAATTTTAGGTTTCCACCCACTCCACTCCCCTCCCCCCCCTTCCCCGCCATTCTCTTGTGTCACAGCTTCCACATTACTCTGAAATCTTGACCTAGATTCTGTGCCCGTGCCTGTACTGGGGGTTTGTAACCACAGCTCTCTGACTCTAGAGCAATGTTTTTCCGTGTCGAGGAAAGCAGCAGGCGATGCGGGTTAGCCGGGTGTTAGGTTGACGGAGGTTTAATATGGTTTATTGCCAGAGCTTTGGTTTGTTTTCTTGTGTGTCCAGTTGAGTAGCTTCTCTGGTATGGTGCACCTAAAAATTCAAGCAATAACTTGGTGCCTTTTCTTGTAATCTGGACTCTCATCCTGTGTCCCTGCTTAAATTGGTCTCATGTTGGAAGCAGTTTGAGTAGGGAGATAGGATGAGAAAGTGATCAGTACCGGTGGTGGACTAGAATGAATTGGACACCGTTAAATGTAGCAGCGGGAAAATAGTTTTACTATTGGCACGTGAACTTGGGATGATAAACATCACATGTCATCACATTTTGCATGATACGTACTCAACATTTTAGGAATAGCTTCTTCCCCTCTGCCATCAGAGTACTGAATGGACCATCAAAATCGGGTTTATTATAACCGGCATATGTTGTCTTTGCAGTAGCAGCACAATGTAATACATAATAGAAAAAATGAATTACTGTAAGTGGGATATATAAAATGTATGTGTGTGTATATAAAATATTAAAAAAGTACTGCAGTGCAGAAAAAAAGTAGTGAGGTAGTGTTCATGAGGTACATTCAGAAATCGGACAGCAGAGGGGAAGTAGCTGTTCCTGAATCATTGTGTGTTTGCCTTCAGGCTTCGGTACCTCCTTCCTGATTGTAGCAATGAGAAAAAGGTATGCCTTGGGTGATGAGGGCCACCTTCCTGAGACACCACTCCTTGAAGGTGTCTTGAACACTACGGAGGCTGGTGCTCATGACGGAGCTGGCTAATTTTACAACTGTAGCTTCTTTCCGTCCTGTGAAGTAGCTCCCCCCACCCCCGACAATGATGGAAGCACGGTCTCCACGGTACATCTGTAGAAGTTTACTGAGGAATGCTGCTCCTGGGGTCTAATGCAAAAGCAAAGTATTCTAAATTCTAGAAATGTGCACAAAGAAGAAAATGCAGGGAAATACTCTGTGGTTGGGCAGATTTATCAACCTGAAATGTAACATTTTTTTTCCAGTGATGTTATCTGATATCTTGAGTACAATTTCTAAATTTAACCCATTCTTAATTCAGTGCTGAAAAAAAGGTTGCGAGAAACCCCTCTTCCTTTTCCTCCTCTTAAACAGCCACTTGAACTTTTGTTAATTACAAGTTTTTTTTAAAAAAATGGCTCAACTGAAATGTTTTCCTGTGTTTTATTAACTGGCTAGTAAAGCTGGCATTGTCTTGTGAGAGATTCTGTGAGAGGATTACTTGTTTAATCTTGTCCACTATTCCTTTTCATATTACTGAAACAAAAGTAGAGTATTTTTTATGTAATAAGTTGTCTCCACTATTATTTCAATTCAAAAAGTATTTTTGAATGAAAGTAATTGCAAGTTTGACACCAAAGGTGGCATTGAGAAGGTTGCTTTTTTTTGCTTTGGTTTTAATTGAAATAATTTGCACGTGAAAAGATTCTCACCAACTGTGGAGTCAACTGGCTGATTTACATTTCAAAGTTACGGCTATCTTCTGTTTGAAGGATAACAATTAAAAGTATTTCATTTGCATGCTCATTTAGAAGAGTTGGTTGCATTGTTACCACAAGGAAGTTAACAATGGGTTTTGGTTGTGTAGGTTTAACTTTCTAGCATCCAAAATTATGGAACCATAGTAGGAAAAAAGGCAGTCCTTTCCTTTTGGATTATGTAATCGTGAAGAAAGGGTTTGGCCTGTAGTATCAACAATTACTTTTTTTCCATAGATACTGTCTGACCTGCTGAGTTCCTCCAGCTCTGGGCGTGTGTGTGTTGCTTAATCAGACTTTCTTTTGGATAACGTAAATTTGTTATTTGATGGATGAATCTTAAATCAGAATCCATAATTTGCTAACACCAGTGAATTGAGATGAATGCCTGTTAATGGGAATGGGGTTGAATGTTTCCACACTAGAGTTCGTGCTTTTAAAGATTTGCAAAAGTTAAATGACATTGAAAGATGCGGCAGACACAGCAAATGTGAAATAAAATAAAACACTGTAAACTCTCAGAACCGGCAGCATTGATGGTGAGAAACAGTTGCTCTTTCCAGAGATGCTGCCTGATTTGCTGAGTACTCTTAACATTTGCACTGATGTTTGTACAGACATTCTGAACCTTGTTTTAGTTACAGTAAAATGCACTGAGTGCAGTAGCACTGCTGCCTCGACTTGGGTTGAAGCCTGGCCTCGGGGTTTTGTCTTTGTGGAGCTTACATGTTCCCTGTACCTCTGTAGGTTTACTCCAGCCTGTTCCAGTTTTCTTTCCGATGTGGATAGGTAACATAATTGCCTGAGTATATTGTCTACCAGTGAACACGTGTGGGGGGTAAATTCATAAGGATGTACAGTAGGAAAACGAAATGGGATTAGTGTAGGATTCTCTTAGATGGGTGCTCAATGGGCTGAAGGGCCTGTTTCTGTCAGCCATTCCAAATGAATCTGACAGAATTATCTAAATTGCATGAAGATCTTGTTTTTTTCAGAATAACAAAGAAAGGGATGCCTTTGGAATAGATGACTTTTTCCCATTGGATTTTTTTTTCTCTATTATGTTACTCTGTCAGCCATAGCTCACTGATTGCTCTTTGAACCTCTTAGTTGGGAAGCAGGGTGGGGAGGGGGTGGTTTCTCACTGAGGTATGCAAACACTAGATTCAACCTAACACCCTGATAGAGGATAGAGTGCCAGCGCTGTCTTTCATGCGAAATATGTGGTGTGAAACCCAAGCCCTGCTAACCCTCTCGCTTGGCAGATTACATCCTATTTTCTTTAGAAAACTGTGGTTCCCACAATTGGCTGTTAATATTCTTTGCATCAAAACATTTTGAAAATAATTGGCTTTAAGCTGCTGAGGTCATGGAAAGTACTCTGAATACTTTCTTTTGATTTTGATGTTTGTTGTTTACATAAAAGACATGCTTTTTTGAATATAGACAATTGGGTTTATACAAGGCAAGTTCCTGTAAGGGTAAGAAGCAAAGATGGTACAATTAGGAATCCTTGAGTAATAAAAGAAATTGAGCAATTGATCAAGAAAAAAGATGATGGAAGTTTGAAGAGAGCTGTTAGAAGGACAAAAAATGGTGGTATAAAATGACACTGGGCACCCGAATTTTAAACATATTAAAATTAAGAGGATAGCCAGGGAACGAATGAGAAGCTCCTCAGATCAAAAGGGAAGTTGTATGTGGAGTTGGGCAAGTATATGTGGTGTCCTGAATGAATACTTCCTGTTTGAATTTCACCAGGGAGAAGGGATGGGGTAGGATGGAGATTATTTAGGGGAAGTGTTCACTGATAATTTGGAGCAAGTGAATCTGGAAAGAGGAAGTGTTAGACAGAGATGCATCACATGTTAAAGTGGACTGCTTGATGAAATCAATCCCAGTGTGTTAAGAGAAGTGAGAGATTCTTGAATTATCTTTTGGCATGTGTTTGGTGCCAGTAAGACTGGAGGGTAGCTAATGTCCTTCCTGTGAAGGACCGTAGGGGTGAGCCAGGCAACTCTGGGCCTGTGGGCTTTGCAGCACTGCAAGGGAAACTATTTAAATATTTCTTTGCAGTAGGATTTAAGATCAGTTGGAAAAACAGGCAAGTCAACATAGCTTTGTGTTTGGGAAGTCTTGTCTCACATATCTGAGTTTTATTTGAGGTTACTTATAAAATTAAGTGCATGGTAGTAGATGTGGACTTCAGTAAGTCCTTTGAGCAGGTCTCACATGGGAGGCTGGTCCTGAAAGAGATTTATCAGGGTGTTGGGAATGGACGACTTTAGCGCGTGAATAGGTTGGGATTATTATCGACAGAGTGCAAGTGTTTGAGGGGTGACCTAATAGGTGTTTATAAAATCACAGTACAGGTGATAATAGGTAGCCCCCCCGGGGGAGGGGGGGTAGAGTCTAAAACTAGAGGTTGTATATTGGATTTAAAAGCATTTGGACAATTTCACAAATGGGAAAGAAATGGAGGTATCAGAGCCGAATGCAGGAAAATGGGATTAGCCTTGATGAGTATCTTGGTCAGCAGGGATGAGTTGGATAAAAGGCGTGACTGACTTTATTACAGTGGATTTCTGTTGATTGGGACACCTCATGGCCAGTACATTTTGGCCCAATTGCAGCCTTCCCAATTAGGTGAAGTTTCATGGAAATAGTTTTAAAAGGTCATAAAGAAGACAAACTACTGTTTCACCAAGTAACAAATTGTGTAGTTAAATAAAATACAGAACAAATTAGAACACTACACCCCAACCATCAAGATTCTTGAACAAAAGAGGGTAACTGCACTCATATATTGAGATGTTCCCACAACCAATGATCTCACTTTAAGGGCTCCTTGTTATTTTATGCTCTCGTTATTTATTGCTATTTATTTATATTTGCACTTGCACAAATTTGTTGTCGTCTTGTACTCTACTTGATCTTTCATTGATTCTGTTATAGTTATTCATAGATTTGCTGAGTGTGCCTGCAGTAAAAAGAATCTCGGTTATATGTGGTGATGTGTATGTACTCATAATAAAATTTACTTTGAACTACCAAGACTACTACAAATATAAAACTATTGGTTCCTAATAGTTATCGACGGAAAAATTTGTCTAGTGTACACCAATGTGTTCTTTTGACTGTACATTTTTTAAAAATCAATGCAGACACCTAGTGCAGATAATGGACAGCCTTCATAAAATTCTTTTGACAATCACATCCTCCAAGTCTTCATTTTCATTGGGATATTCAAGATGATGGTCAATACTTTTGAATTCTTTGTCGTTCCTAACTTGACGAAGTATTGGAATTGTTTCATTTTTATTCCCAGTTGTTTCTGGAATCCCGTCTTGCCGAAGGGTTTCTGCCCAAAATGTCGACAAAACTCTTTTCCCTAGATGCTGTCTGGCCTGCTGAGTTCCTCCAGCATTTTGCGTATGTTGCCTGGAATCTCCAAGCCTGAATGCTTGAGCAGCTTAGTACTGAATTATCTTACTGCTCATTTCTCACCAACTCTCAGTGACAAAAATCACTGAGTTTTGAACACAATAAACACACACAACTGACACTATTTAAGAACTGTTTGCTCTAAGCAGAGTGTAGTGTCTAATGGCCACACATGCACGTGACTGGCGCTGTTCGGCAACAGGCTTCTGTTCCAGTTAAGCAGCATAGTGTCCCAAATAAACGAAGGGAATCCTAGCTATTTTCTCAAATTATTTTTTGTACTTTAAAAGTCATCCTACATAAGCGGCTACCCGATTACTGATGGGCCGATTAACTGGAATCCACTGTACTGTTTAAATTAATTTGCTCTCTCCCTCTGCAGAATTAGGTATAACGTTGAAAGTCCTCGATGAAACTAATCTTTTAATTATCAGGCTGTAATAATCTGGATCACCTGGGGGAGAGTCGCAAACACAGATTACAAAAGTAGTCATCCCACTGAAGACTTGATGGCTGCAAGATAACATTGTTTGTAACTGCAGTTACATTAGTTCTGATGTTCATTAGAGTCATCACATTAGTTTTGGGTCTCTTTGTTTTTGTCTGTTTTTTCATTGCATAAACCTTTACATTCAGGACTTTAATGCCTGAAATTAGCATACTGGCAGTCCCTCTCAAAGGGTAAACTTGAGGTGAGCTTTCTTGGGTGCCAGTGGGGTGGTGGGGGATGGCAGGGAGTCATCTATCAATACTGCTGTACAGGACATTGCTGCTGCTGTTCTCTGAGGTAATGTGAGATCATGTTACCACATGGGAGTCTGGCACTGCCCTGTATAATTAACAGCACAGGCCTACTTTTAGTGCTTGGTACTGGAAGTGGGAAGGCTAACATTACACTGATCAGACTCTTAACTTTCTTACAATAGTTAACCCATGCCATACAAGTACTGTTTGCTTCTCAGCTACACTCACTTTGTACCCTGTCCAACCTCTCTGCCTATAGCTTCCCAAGTCTAAAGCTTGAATCCTTGGTGTAAGATCTTGTGGAGGAAGATTTTTATGTTTAAATTTGTCTAGTTTTAATATTCACAAGCAAAATAAATCAAAATCTTGATTAAACACAGCAAAGTTTGTTACTTTTATAATTTACTTATTTTTTATATGAACACTAATATATATAAAATCCTAGCCTAATCACAAGACAATTTACTATGACCAATTAAGCTACCAACCAGTAACTCTTTGGACTGTGGGAGGAAACCAGAGCACCTGGAGGAAACCCATGGACAGAACATACAAACTCCTTACAGGCAGCAGTGGGAATTGAACCCAGGTCGCTGGTACTGTAAAAGAGTTGTGTTACAACAATGTTATAAATTAATGAAGTAGAAGGAGGGTACTTGAGAAGAAGTGGACGATCATAACGTGGTGTAGAGTAGTAGACTGAGCTGGTGCAGGCATGTAATGGGAATTTAGTGCAACACAATCATAAGTTTTAATCTGCATTACAAATCGCCATACTGGGATGTGTGGCATCTTCAGTATTACTAATGGAATGAGCACTTCCTCCTCTTAACCCGGTGTTTCTGCTTTATGTTTGACAGATGTTTCAAACTATTTTTTTAACAATATAACTGTCCAGTGCATGTAGCTTTTGTATTGCTAATGCCATCAGCATTACAAACCTGAAATTAAAGTGGTGTTTCATCTACAGAAAATATCAAATGACTGAAATTCCTGATACCGCAAAATAAAGGCAGCTTGCATTTATGCAAAGCCTTTCACAATACTGTCGAGAAAGCCCGGTACTTTTAGGGTTGGCCAATTACTGTGTCTGGTGATAGAGGAAAGACAAATGCTAAGTAAGGGGGAAAATTTTGCTTTGGTCAAGTTTGCATGCTTTTTCTCACAGATGGTGCATACTGCGTTACTCCCCTGTAAACTGTAGTGCTGGATGTGTTGCAGATCTTCCTTGGACTTCAGCAGTTCAGAATGGAGTGCAGTCCATTCATGCAATGTTTGGAAATTGCTTTGGTGTGCCATCAGAAACATGTCACTTGTTGAATGCTAAATCACAATACAGATTTGATTAAGGGTTATATGTGCTAATAAGCCGTACCTTGTTCAATGTTGCATCTTTTACTTCCCGTGCCCAAGCCCAAAACTTGAATCCTTGGAGTAAAACCTAATGGAAGAAGATTTTTATGTTTAAGGTTATCCAGTTTAACATTCATAAGCAAAGCAATGGATCAAAATCTTGATAAACTAGAAAAAAGTTTGTTATTTTCATCAATCACCAAGTTTACGCTGCACCTTCCGTTTTCTCTCTCCTACCTCCTGGGAGAAGGTATACGAGTCCGAAAATCTAGATATCCAAACTTGCAGCTTCTCTCTATTGCTGTCTAGACTGCTGAACCAATCACCTTCTTCATGGTGGTGCTGCCATGTTCTTGTACTCCAAATTCTACCTCAGTCATGATGAAATAATGGAGCAGACTCGATGGGCTGAATGGCCTAAACCTGCCCTATAATGTCTTTATGATCTCTCTTGGTTATTCTGCCATTTCTTACTTTAGTCTTGTTTGTACTCAGATTGTACTACAATCTGTGCACCGTTCTGCTCTTTTACACTCTCAGCTGTGCGTATTGTATTTGTATACTGTTTACACTGAGCTTCACACAAACAAGGAATTTCATTGTACCTTGGTGTCTATAACAATAAACAAAGTGTTTAGTTTAGTGTTCCTGTGAAATGCCTAGAGATGATTTGCTCAAAATAGAAGTCGCTGATATAAATGTTGGGCACAGAATCGTTGAAAAAAGAGTATTGTCATGAAAGTTCTGCCATCCTCCATAAATTAAATCTGTTGCCTTGCTTGTTATTTCTTTGCTGAAGACAGTTGCATTTTTGAAAACTGAGATTCTAGAAAACCTAACCTAATATTTTTTTGAGGAGGGGTATTGTGGGTAGAAATAAAACAACAAAAGCTGTGAGATTGTTTTGAAAACCAGGCTGGATTGCTGGTGTCCTCTTTGGAAAACAGATTGCTGCCCATGGCCTAATCCGTGGTTAACTTGCTGCCCTCTGGTGTGGTCAGGTCTTTGATCTGATAAAAACAATGGTTGGCAGTTGGATGGTTTACAAGTGTGATCTTGCCAGCATCTTGCACATACTGAGAAAAAGTAAAATAAATCCTTTCTGCTGCTTCAGGAAATGACAATTGACTAAGTGCTGACAACTGTCTTGACCTAGTAGTGCTTTTTATATATAGATTCTCTTCTGGGTTTGGCTGGCATCTTACTCTGCTGACAGAAAATCTTTCACTGGATGAAGTACATATCTTTATGGTGGAAAAATAATTCCGCTGCATCAATATGCTGCTGCCCTTTTTTTTTAAAAAAAAGGTTATGTGGCTCTGCAAATGTGTGAAAATGTGGATGGCTGCTGTAACAAGTACCTGAAATATGATTACTTTCAAATCTGCTTTATCCTAACTCGTAAAACATGCTTTAAGCATATTCTATCACTGAAACCTTTGGGTGCCTAATTGTGCAGATGATGCAAAGTGACTTTGTACAGTTAAGATTGTTCATTTCAGAACCACCTCCGGAAATGGAATTTTTTTTTCCCATTGTATTGTCTTAATAAAGATTCTGGAAGGTGGGTTGAAAATTCTCACTAAGAGTGGAAATTGCTTTCCTGGAACATACTCGAAATGTGAAATTTCAGAGTTGATCCTGAAGCCAGGTGTTGTGCTCCCATTTTTTTTTTGGAGTGTTACTTTGCTGTGCAGTTTCTCCAACCTGTTGTCATGTTGGTTGTTAGGAGCTTTCTGAGTTGCTTTGCTCAATCTGACTTATGGGGCGGAGTATGTTAGGTGTGTGTATGTGTATGTATGTATATGTATATGTGTATATGTATTTGGTAAAAAATAGTTTATCTTGTGCTTTTTATTTTGACTGTTTTTGGTAGTCATGAGCAAGTGGAAAGCATCTTAAAAATTCCTTGATTTTGAGAATTTATAGCCCTAGAGAAGGACTGGGGGCTTTGCCAAATGATCCTCCCCAACTGTTCTAGAGGGAGGCGCATGTTTTAATGTGACTATTCTTGTTCCCATGCTCTTGCCGGCCAGAGGTAGCCTGGGAACTACATCCCCTCCCGGTCTGTAGGGTATTTTTTTCGCTCACTTTATCTCCAACAGAGAGCTTTTGGCACACTCTCCCTTTCGACTAGTGACTGGGACTTCATGATGCAGTAAGGAACTTTCTGCTCAAAGTCTCGCTCCCAGACTGTCCCCGAAACAGTTTCAATGGGAAGATTGGGACAGCAGCAAATGTGTGCATGTACCTATCCTGACTGCATATGCAGCGATTCATATCTAGTGTGGCAACTTTCAGCCTGTACCTGGGACTGTTTTCATGTGGACACCTGTTTTTGCTGGGGCAAGCTGGAACCATTCATTTTGCACAGTGTGTAGATGCGCTCTTTGCTAAATTTGTTTCCCTCCCCATCCCCCAACCCCTTCTATCAAGGTCCCCAAAGCCCTTTGCAGATGACTGATTTTGTTACAAGTATAATAATTCAGAAAATGAGCTGAAAGTCTTATCAAAGGAACTTGAGAAAGTGAAATGTTATTCAGATGAAATCCTGGGAATGGACTGGTTTTGCTGGTCGTAAAGCTGCAATGGAGCCAGCGGATTGTTATAAAAACCCATTTGGTTCATTAACGTCCTATAGAGAAAGGGAAGTGCTGTCCCAGCTCTGCCTGTCTGTGATTCCAGCCCTCATTTTGGTTAACTCTTAATTGTCCACATCGGATGGGCAATTCGATACGGGTAATTAGTCCAGATTTTTTCAGCAACACCACATTCTGAAGAATTGGAAACAATTTGAGGGGTTACAGGAGGGCAGAAAGATAAACCTGATGATCGCATGCCTGTTAATTTTCTTTTGAGAATGCCCCACAAATATTTAAATAAATAACACTGCTTTAATAAACAGGTGAATTTGTCAAAGCAAAATATGCTTGACTAGGTTAACTTGGGAGGGTGAACGTGTAGATTTCTTGGCTGTTTGTGTGTGTGTATATACACAGGCCTCCTAAATTGGGGCCTTGCACGTGGACCTGCTTCCAAAGGGCCTTTTGATTGGCTCCTGCCCAACTCCTGTTTGAGCAATATTGGGTGCTGATAACATGAAGGAGAAAGTTCTGGTATGAATTCAAAACCGGCGAAGGGAGTGAAAGCAGACTAGTGTGTTGGACTGGATTGTAGTGTACAGTGAGATTTGGGACTGTGTGAAGTGGGAACACAAGTTAAATGCTTATTGGTTGTAAACACGAGGAGCCTCTACATCGAGGGTTCCCAACCTGGGGTTCACAGACACCTTGCTTAACGGTATTGGTCTATAGTGTTTTTTTTAAAAAAAAGGTTGGGAACCCTCCCCCCCCCCCACCCCCAACTCTACACCAATGTTTGAAGATAACATGAAAGTTTATAAAACAGTTGAACCTTATATAAATGGAAGGAAAATTTTTTTAAAAAAGTCAGGAAGTTATGCTGAAGCTGTAGAAACACCTGTTCAAACCAACCACTAGAGTAATGGTTCAGATGGGTGGGAAGCCTTGCCTGTAAGAGGGAAGGTATTAATTACCAGGGATTGCAAAATGATGGAAAGGCTGGGTTGTTCTCAATGGAAAATCTGGTGTTTAAGGTTGAGTGGTTTGTGTATATATGTATAATATATCTATCTATCTTGTTCAGGTCATAATATAAGAGAAACTTGGACCCATGTAGGCTCTGGTCAGTTCCAGTTCTCCCTCTCCTTCCATGTAGCCCTGCTGCTCCTTTATCCTCCCATCAGCAACCGCTGACCACTGTCGATTCTGTCTGTTACTTTCCTACTCCAAGGGCGATCCTATGGCAATCTGTTAACGTACTAGTGCTCTGCTGTCTTCCTCCCTCCCATTCATGAGAGAGTAATCAAGGAGACGAGGCTGATTTGCTAAACAGAGGTAACATGAAAGCTCTTTGGGGTGTTTTTGGGAATTTGTGTATTCTGGAAATACTGTAGTGCTTGATCAGCCAGCGAGTGCAGGTTTAGCTTCAGGAGGGAATTGAGTAAGTATGGGGAAAGTGGATTTGTGTTAACTGTGGATATTGTAATATCTGTGGATCAAAAGCTTCCCCTTGAAGCATTTTTCAAAGGAGATTTATTCAGTGATCACAGCAGTATATTCATCATTATTCCACTATTCTTACAGTGAACAACTTCAAATTACGACAGTCAGCCTCATCAGTGACGCAAACTCGTGGCGTTGATTTATTACTGTCATGTGTATGGAGATGACTTTAAATTCCTTGGTGTTAATCATTTCAGAGGATCTGGGTCCAACGTGTATAGAAAGTGCCATTACAAAGCAGGCATGGCAGCACCTCTACTTTCTTACCAGTTTCCGACAATTCAGCATGGAATCAAATCTCTTTGGATGTGTGGTGCAGAGTATACTGTCTGGTTGCAGCACAGCCTGGTACAGAAACACCAGTGCCCTTGAACGAAAAGTACTGGATACGGCCCAGCCCATCATGGGTAAAGTTACCCGCCATTGAGCGCCTCTACAAGGAGCACTGTCACAGAAAAGCAGCAGCCTTCTCATCAGTGTCCCCCCCCCCCCCCCGCAATCCAGGCCAATCCAATTTACAGATTGAATTTCTTAATTTCTGCCACAGTATATACCCTTTACCCTTGGATCCTAATGATAGATGGCTTTGTTGTGAAATGAGGTGGTAAACTGTTTATTTTACTAACTTGTCTCCTGGGATTGATACTAGGGGTTGAGGTAGATACCATTCTTGGTTGGCAAAGCAGTAGTATATGGTCCTGTGCAATCGTAAGTTCTCATCACTAATAGTCCCTGATAAGTTAGGGAAACTAATGGACTTGTATTTGAGTGTTTTTTTTTCACTCCAGGAGCAAAATTTAATTAGTTCTTGAGAGCTTGTTTGCAGACAGGAGATCGGATAATGTACACTGAATGCCTGTTGTAAGCTTTAATAGGTTGGCTTTGAGACCTGCTGAGTACAGCTGAGGTTGAGCAGGGCATGTATTGTTGGAAGTGGTACGAGTTGTTACAGTATTTCACTTTGTTTGAGATTTACTGCTGCTCTCAAAGATGAGTGTGAAAATATCACTCTGCAGTTCCATTGCACCAGCCACCATCGTGCTTTTACTAATAAGACCTGATTGCCAGCTTCAGAGAAACATTAGATAACCTGCTCAATAGAGACTTTGAGGTTAGATCTATGGCATTATGAGTTAGACTGTACTCTTGGGCGCTGACGATACGAACTGTGATGATTAGTCTTTGTTGCAGTATGCTCAGTTAGGATAAGTGGTAAGTGCTGAGTGCATGGAGATTTGCAATTGGTCTATCTACTCCATTGTGGTCACAGAGTCTATTGAAACATCTGTGATTCTGCTCCATCAAAATCTTGATGAAGTACCAGTGTAGGAAAAGCTGATTGGAAGGTTAGTTACAGACTATCAGCCTTTCCTTACATTATTTCTTGGGCTCCATTTTTGAATAAGCTATTGGGCCAAGCTTTCTTCTTTGCACCATACTGGATGTCAGTGTTTTGTATAAGTGCATGAATAATATTTGAATGTATTTGTTTTTCTTGCAAATGTGCCTCTGAATCTTCTGTAAGTAAGCTTTTCATTACATCTTTGCAAATGTATACTTGTGGATATGACAATAAATTTGACTTTGTTGGCACATAACCTGGTTGGGCCGTATGACATGGGCACATTTGCTTGTTTGCCTCCTCATAGCCTGCCTGCCTTTATTGTCAAACTTCCATGGGGCAAATAGAACACCTTATTGCCTGCCCTCTCCCTTCCCCACCCCAAGCACAGATACTCCTGTATACCTCTTGTTTTGAAACAGAGACCGAACTTTGGGCCCCGCCAAATTTTCTGGTGTTTTATCCCAGAGTTGCTACCACACCCCAAATAATGGATGCATCTTCTTTTCAGAGTTGTTTGAAGCTAAGTGTAATTTTTTAAAAAAAAAGTTTAAAGGCATGTAGCCCCAACTCCCTGCTGCATTCCTAATCTATTTCGATCCTGTAAGTACCATGGCAGGAACTGTTAAATTAACCACATGTTGCATTTGGCTCAAGGATGTATCTCCTTGATATTTAAAGAGCATTTTTTGGACTGTACTTAGGTGGGGTGGGTGGTAGGGAGATTCATACAAGACAGCATCAATGCTTACTGGAGAAATAAGGAGAGTTAGTTTTTTAGAAACCATTTGTTGGTAATTATTTTAATTATTTTTGAGGGGAGTGCACTTGTAACTGCTTTGGAATAAAGTTCCAATGTCCTTGGTTACATATAATACAAAAAAATTGTTCCACTCCTACCCACATATCTGTCCAGTTCTGTCTCATGTGAACTCACCTTTTAAAGCTATCTGATTAATTGGTGATGACAATGCCATTGAAAAGCTGATTTTCAATGGCAAATCCTGGATGAGCTGCTGTGGATTAAACATCTGCCAGCCTTTGAAAAGCATGTATTGCTCCCCAAAGGTGTGGCTCCACTGAACACTTGAAGCAGTGTAATAGAACACAATGATTTTACATTTTAAGTACAAGAGCTCTAAACTCAAGGCACTGATTCATGTTGAGAATTTCTGTATCAATTCCACTTCTCCCATTGCTTTATTTTCTACTTTCTTCTTCCTCCTGGGGTGAAACCCTTTTTCAAGTGACTGTTCTTTGCAGCACGTAGACTTGGGCTGGTGGTAGCGATCACTACAGCAGGACTAGCTAGCTCTTTTCTCTCCAGTTCCCATTCTAATGTCCTTTCCAGAATTGTTATACGATGTTGGTTAAGAAAGAACTGGCATATTATATCCCAGACAAAATGTCCATCTGACTAGATCCATAAATAACTTGTATTAAAATTCCAGCAACACACACAAAAAATGCTGGTGAACGCAGCAGGCCAAGCAGCATCTATAGGAAGGGGTGCAGTTGACATTTTGGGCCGAGACCCTTCGTCAGGAATCCCAGTAAGCTTGATGCAAGGTTATATAACATTATTATATCTTGCCGTATAGAGTGCCAATTGCTCTACTTATTGCTAAAGGTCACAGTCAGTTAGCTGAAAACTACATTTAAAGCTGCTTGTGATGGAAGACAAGGTACAGAATAAAATATCAGACGTACATGTTCACTCGTTAACCACCTTTTTCCAGACAAGTTTGTAATAGCCACAACATACACAGGTGGTCCATCAACAATGGAATTTTTTTATTATGTGTGCCTTTATAATAACAAAACCCAAGGACCTGTACTGTAGTGCTAGCTCTCAAAAATTTAAACTAAGTCATTAAAGGGTTTTCTTGGCAGATGGTCATAATCTTGATTTAAGAGGAAGAAATTAAGGGATCTCTTAAAATCAGAGAGGAATATATCAGGGAAAAGGAATTCCAGAATTTAGGGTCTTGGGAGCTGAAGGCCCCAAGCTCTGGAGGACAGATTAAAATTTAGGTGAGATCCTGATAACAAAGTATAAAAATCTTGAATAGTTACAGTGCCAGGAAGAAATTAAATATATGGAGAAGACATGGCCATGAAAAGATCTGCAAACCAGTGAAAGAATTTTCTTTTTTTATTATTAATTTTTTATTGCAACACCAACAAATTACATTCAATACAACCAATTGCCAATTACATTTTGACTGTTTAACCCAGCCATCCCCCACCCTTCATCACCATCCCCCCTCCACCCCTCTCCCCTCCACCAACCAACTGAATAGTAGTACACACACAGACAAAGCATTCCTATTTTAACAAAAGATCTTTTAAGTTGGATATCAAATTTGTCCACATTAAGATTGTGTTTGGTTGTGCATCATTTACTCTTGCTGATGAAAGTTCCAGGTAAGAAATGTTCAAAAAGCTCCGAAGCCAGTGAGTATTCGAAATATCATGGGGAGGTTTCCAACGCTGGACTACTATCTTCTTAGCTGCAGTTAGGCCTGCCAGCCAGATTTTGCGTGTTTTTTCCGTAAGGGAAAGGTGGGAGTCATCATTTAGAAGATGTACAGCGGGGTCCATTGGTAATTGTACCCCTGTTAGTTCTGTAAGAGTACTGATAACCTTCCCCCACAAACCAGAAACCCCTGGACATTCCCATACAACATGTATAAAAGAGCCAATGGTTCCGTGGGGAAAGAATTTTCAAACTGAGAGAGGTTAACTAGGAATGAGTGTTGCTCAGCAGAAGTGTGGTGATGTTGGGTGTAATTTCCTTTGTTTAAGATGTTTGGAAGTGTCCAGGTTCGTGGAGAATAGAATAAAGGCAGGGAAATGAAGAAAATGTTGGCCAACTGGTTAAGGATTTAAAAAAAAACAACCAAGAGAGGAAACTTTTGGTGAAGTTATGAAGCTAGGGCTTTACTCTTTGGAGAGAAGGAGGATGAGAGGAGACATGATAGAGGTGTACAAGATAATAAGAGGAATAGATAGAGTGGATAGCCAGCGCCTCTTCCCCAGGACACCAATGCTCAATACAAGAGGACATGGCTTTAAGGTAAGGGGTGGGAAGTTCTAGGGGGATATTAAAGGAAGGTTTTTTACTCAGAGAGTGGTTGGTGCGTGGAATGCACTGCCTGAGTCAGTGGTGGAGGCAGATACACTAGTGAAGTTTAAGAGACTACTAGACAGGTATATGGAGGAATCTAAGGTGGGGGCTTATATGGGAGGCAGGGTTTGAGGGTCGGCACAACATTGTGGGCCAAAGGGCCTGTACTGTGCTGTACTATTCTAAATAGTTGGGCTTGGTGATGATACAGATATGTACTTGACTTTTCCTCAGGATCAGATGTGAAGTCTGGTTGAGTCTTGACTTGGTGCAAGGTAGAGTGTGTGAGCGGTGCAGGAAGTTGGTGATTGAGCTTATCTTTTTCGGTATTCATTACTCGGTGTCAGGCAAACAGCTTGGAGACAGTGGTGATGTAGATTTATTGTTGATATCGACTTGTGTATTGTTAGGTAGCACCTATGGACATTTTACCAGGATGTTGCTGCAAAGTAGTTTTGAGTAATTGGGAGTGAAAGATCTTTGGAGAGCTTAATTTAAACAAAATTTTGAAAAAGGATGATGGGGGAGGGGAAGCCAATATATCTAGTTCTCTGACTACATTTGGAGAGTGTAAAATGGTCCAGAATGAGTCAGCTGGGCCAAGGCATTGGGGTGTTGGACAAGAATAGTGTCATCCATCACGTAAGATAAAGAAGTTCCAAGAATTATGTTCTTGTTGTAAGTATGTAAAACTTCGTTAGTGATAGTTTTAGTAGTGACTTGGAGCCATATTGCTACCGTGGAAAAGGGTTAGGGTTTGGAAGGACTGTTTGGAAGAACTGGAAAATAGTTCACTTTGATTTCTGATGTAGTATCAACCATTGTCTTGTCAATTAACTGATCTTTGAGCTTTTCAAGAATAGTCTTGATTTTTGAAGGCACTGCCACCGTAGTCTCATCCAGCCTGTCCAGTAAATAAGCCTGTGTGTAATTTGCTGTATTAGGAGAAGGTTTAACATAGCACACCTGCCAGAATGAACCTGTCCACAGACGGTCATCGGAGTACAGAGAATAGAAAAAGGCAAGCCCATGCTATCATTCGTCTCAAAGGCACAAATGATTTAGCAATAATTGATGCTCAGATGTGGATTGTCCTCTTCTCTGTACCGCATGACTAGACTGCTTTGCCACGGGAGAGCCCAGTATAACTGTGTAACACACAGTGGTAAAGGGAAGAGGCCACCCATCTGAACATTTTTATGTTGCCTACGAAGGCTTATTTAACCATGAGACCGTATAGGCAACCATTCCTGACTCATTTTTTTCCACTTGCACATTTCTTGTGAATGCTGACAATGGGCAGTGCTGAAAATGTGGCTTTTCGCTTTCTCTGCACTTACTCTTCCTACACCAGGTTTAATTGAAGCCTCCCCTTATCAAATTTTCCTGGCAAGTTCAGCTAGCTTGTCAAGTGTGTATATCAGCTAACACAGTTTATAAAAATATAGCATGCATTTCCACACCCACATATTTGCTGTTTTGAGATACAGTGTAGGGAATATCTTGAATATTTGCTTTTTTGGTCATTGGGTATATTTCCAAGTCGATTGTTGCTCCACTTTGACATCATCGTCATTAAGGCATTCTTTTTATGGATAGTTCTGGATGGAATCTTGCATCTCTGGTTTGAAGCAGCCTCCTTTCCTCTAGTGTTATGTATCAGAACAGGTCTCTATTGCATGATTCATCATCTGATTAGAAAATTGGACACATGCTTATCAAAGATTTGGTGGAACGATCCTATTGGGTGTGGATTTTTACTGCATTTTGGATTTTCTATATGGCTGTAAAATATTTGCACTAGGTCTGGAACAATGTGATTGTATCTTTCCAACATTGGAAGTTCTCTGACCCACCACATCTGTGCTTAAAGTTGTTTAATTGTTAAACAATCATCTGATTGAGGAAACATTGTTAGCATCATACAGCATAGAAAGAGGTCCTTCTGCCCACCATATTCATGCTGATCCATTAAGTACATCCTTATTTATCTATGGCCTTTGGTACAGGCGATTTATGTGTTATCTGGGCACTATGTTGTAAGAGTCTTTTTTTTTGCCTCTACTGCTCTTAGGCAATTCATTGCAGAACCCAGCCATCCTCTGAGTAAAATAAGTTCTTCCTCAGATCAACCCTGAATCTTTTAACTCCTAATTTGTGCCCTCTACTTTTGAGTATCTCTGCCATGGGAAAGTTTAACCCTTAGTAGAAACTTCGATAATCCAGCATGCCTGGGACTCTTGGTGCTGTGACTGGTAGGTTTTCCAGACTGTTGGATAATATCCTAATAATGTCCCAACAGACTTTTTATAAGAAGTGACACAATATTATCTCACATTTCTCAATGAACCAGTAAATTTCAAGAGGGAGTGAGAAATAAGAGCTCTTTGAGTCAGGGGAATCACAGGAAATATTCCCCAGTGAGCAAGATGCTGAACTATCAGGATTTCACGGTTACATGGAAGATTATCAGAGCTTTGTAGTGTCAACTTTATCCTAAAGTCACTTTACAAATTTGCATATATTCTGAAATGAGTGAAGCTGGCACTTGGACTGCTTCTGTTCCTTTTTTAAAAAAATGTTTCTTCAAACCAGAATGATTTTTCTTGGACCTACATTGGCACCCTGCCAAAACTGCTAAATTTACCTTTGCAATGACAATGTGTAACCTGTAGTAAATGATTTATGCAGTTACTGGAAAGGATCTGCACTGGAAATGGTAAGCATTCAGATGGTACAGTTTAGTCCTAAATATTGGCCAGGGACCTTTCAGAATACAGGCTACTCCCAGATTTGTTTTAGCTCGCATTACTATAATGAGACCAGTTTGTTTCTAATTTAATTCAATGACACACTCATTTTCCTCAGAAGATGGTTTTTAAGCATTTTCCATTTAAAAGAAACATGCTCTGTGTACTTGTGGCAAAGTATGTATGTGTTGCAAAGGATAACTTATGTCTTTATGCTGTCACATTATTGCAACAACTGTATGACTGCATGCTGCTTCCAGGTTGGGTGAGGCCTACACTGTTGGCACAGGCAGACAAGTTCCTCTACCTGAGAGAATAAATCCAGCTACTTTCCTGCACAGAAGTTGCTTGACCTTCTAAGTCTTTTCAGTATAGGTCTTCTCACAGGAAACCAATGATTGAGCAGGTTCGTAGCCGGGTATAGATTATCAGTGCATTGTCTAGTGGAAACCTGAAATTAGAGTGCATCTTCTGTGTGTGTGTGTGTGTGTGTGTGTGTGTGTGTGTGTCTGTCTGTCTGTCTCTCTACATTAATTTGGAAATGTTATGAACTGAGTGGGCAGAACTGCAGATATGCACAGCTGGCTGGGACTAGTGTCCATGTGTGGCTGCCATAAGAACTTGTAGCAGAGATGTTTTTGCTGGAGTTACTTTACAGTTGCCCTTGGTGAACCAGAGTTGTTTACTTTAGCCCAGAAGCAGAAGGCTGTGCAAAGGCTGCTTTAAGAATTGCTGGTGTTAGCCCTTGCCTTCTTTCTATGCTTAACCCTGTTTAAAAAAATTGCAGTTTTAAAGTGGAGATGATTTATTACTTTCTGCCTGTCCCTCTAAGTGATAGTAGTGCAGCAGTACTTCAGTGGAGCATGTTTCAATAGGACAGCTCTGGTTTCACCCGATGGCCTCATGGCCTTCCTCTTCTCACAGCTCAGTAAGGTGGAGATCAGTCTTATTGCTGTGTACTTGCACATGTTCTAAAGGGCATTTCTGTTTGTTTATTTATTGAGATACAGCAGGGAATAAATAGACCCTTGTGGCCCTTGGAGCCACGCTGCCCAGGACCCCCTGATTTAACCCTAGCCTAATCACAGGGCAATTTACAAGACCAGTTTACCATACCAACCAGTAAGTCTTTGGACTGTGGAAGGAAACGAGCACCCGTAAGAATCCCACGCAATCATGGGAAGAACGTACAAACTCCTTTCAGGCAGCAGCATGAATTGAACCCCGTTGCTGGTACTATAAAGCATTGTGCTAACCACTATGCTACCGTACTGCCATATTATTTGTCATTTATATACACATACATTTTGATCAATGCAGCTGAATCTGTTACTTGTGTGAAACTTGATAATCTATGCAAATAGGATGAGCTGAGAACAAGTTGAGTTGAAAGGCCTTTGAGCTTGTAGCTATATCACTCTCAGCAATGCAGAAGGGTTGGATAAGGGAGAGATGGAATTCAGGTGATAAGAATTCCATCTTTCTATTGTGATTCTATATAGGATGCTGCTTGGTAATGAAACATGCTGGTGATGGGTTCACTGGAAAGTGTCTCCTGAGTCCTATCTTAGCCTAAAGTGTCGACTTCTTCCTTTCCGTAGATGCTGCCCAGTCTGCTGAGTTCCTCCAGCATTTTGTATGGGTTACTCTGCATTTCCAGCTTCCGCAGAATCTCTTGTGTCTTGATTATCTGATATCAGGAAATTGTAAGATTGGTCGTCTCTCAATGAATTAAGTCTGTGTTGCAAAGACTCCTGTCTGGAGAAATAAGCCTTTTAGCCCATTGCTTGACTTGGCTCCTGGCTTTCCCATCGGTACGCAGAGTGCAGACATTAAAGTTCAAAGTAATATTTATTACCAGAGTATGTACGTCACCACGTACAACCTTGAGATTCTTTCTCCTTTGGGCATTCTCAGCAATAGTAACTGTAAACAGGATCAGTGAAAGAGCAAGAGCACAGGAGACAACAAACTGTGCAAATGTAACTAAATATATAGCAATAAATAACTAGCATTGAATAACAAGATGGTCTTTAAAGTGAAATCACCCGACGCAGACTGGGAGACCGCTTTGCTGAACATCTACGCTCTGTCCGCCAGAGAAAGCAGGATCTCCCAGTGGCCACACATTTTAATTCCACATCCCATTCCCATTCTGACATGTCTATCCACAGCCTCCTCTACTGTAAAGATGAAGCCACACTCAGGTTGGAGGAACAACACCTTATATTCCGTCTGGGTAGCCTCCAACCTGATGGCATGAACATTGACTTCTCTAACTTACGCTAGGCCCCACCTCCCCCTCGTACCCCAGCTGTTACTCATTTTTATGCACACATTCTTTCTCTCACTCTCCTTTTTCTCCCTCTGTCCCTCTGAATATACCTCTTGCCCATCCTCTGGGTCACCCCCCCCGTCTTTCTTCCCGGACCTCCTGTCCCATGATCCTCTCGTATCCCCTTTTGCCTATCACCTGTCCAGCTCTCGGCTCTATCCCTCCCCCTCCTGTCTTCTCCTATCATTTTGCATCTCCCCCTCCCCCTCCAGCTTTCAAATCCCTTACTCACTCTTCCTTCAGTTAGTCCTGACGAAGGGTCTCGGCCTGAAACGTCGACTGCGCCTCTTCCTATAGATGCTGCTTGGCCTGCTGCGTTCACCAGCAACTTTGATGTGTGTTGCTTGAATTTCCAGCATCTGCAGAATTCCTGTTGTTTGCCTTTAAAGTGAGATAATTGGTTGTGGGAGCATCTCAATAGAATGAGTGTAGTTATTTACTTGTGTTCAAGAGCCTGATGGTTGAGGGGTATTAACTGTTCTTGAAACTGGTGGTGCAAGTCCTGAGGCACCGGTACCTTCTACCTGATGGCAACAGTGAGAAAAGGGCATGGCCTGGGTGGTGAGGATCTCTGTTGGATGCTGCTTTTCTACAACAGCATTTCATGTAGATGTGCTCAAATAGTGGGAATGGGTGTTGTGGGGGGAGGGGTGGAGTTAGAACTACTGTTGGACCTGAGAGTTTGCCTGTCCTTAAATTCTGCTTCCTGACCCCAGTCTATATATATATATCTCTGCCTGTACGTAGGGGCAACCAGAAACTTGCTGCAGTTCAACTTCCGTGCTTTCTTGCATCACCTTCCCATCCCCACGGCTGTTAACTGACCAGGCATGATGGAGCAAATACTTCCACATGTCATCTGCAACCTTTTGACTATAAAACATTCCCTAGGTGCAGCGGTGGAGTTGGTCTTGCTTTCTGAATGGAATTCAAGCACATAAAGAACAACTTTCCATCTAATAGTCTTATGCTCAACTTCAATTACTGCCAGCACCACCTCAGAGCGATGTGTACGTTGTTCCCTAATGTAACCTCCTCAGAAAAATGGTTGTTGAAAAGCTGGCACATAGCAGAATAGGATTTTCATCTGTTACATTGAAGCTACAAGTTAAAAGGGCTCCACATAAATTTTGTTCAGAGCTGCTTTTTTCCTTGTGATACAAAATAGTTTTCCTCCTGGATACTGTAAATGAGTATTGATGTACTAAGTCAGTTTGGTTACCCTTGTGCAAGGCAAAGATTTAGTGATACACTCCAACAGATTGTGTCTTTATGTGGGGCACACAAAATAATATATCCATTGTTCTTGCTGTTTCTCTATCTCTGGGTAACCTATAGGTTTATTTGAATCAGAAACTTTGTCCATGTACATTAGGATGCTTTGAAGCTTATCGGTCTTAATGTGTCTGAGACAGTTTCAAATTCAGCTCTGCAATATATAGGTTTTGCAGTAGTTGAATTCTCAACTTTGTCCTGAAATTGCAGCTTTCGGACAGATTTGCAAACTACATTCTACATAAGCAAAATAGAGGAAACAAATAAGCCCTGGTTGTCTGGTAGATACTGGAACAGTGTAGTGTGGAGCTCTCCATCCTGACTCTGTAATTACAACATTCACCCTATTCTGTATGCAAAATTATTTTTTTGTTTCCCAGGTTAGCAGCGTGTTGCTTGTGAAAAGTGGTGACTCAAATTGCATCAGGGATTTATGACGCAGAAGGCAGGGCCAATGCCTTTTGCATTCACGCCCAATTGCTTTTGCTCAGGAGTTATCACGTCAGAGCCTGGAGGTTATTGGAAGGCACTTCAGAGAATTTTAAACTTGTGAGAAAAGGAACTGCTGGCTGTTATTTTTAGAAGACTAGTTTTAGTTTGACTGAAGTAAGCTGGATTATTGGACACAGCCTTTCTGCAAGTAGAAACTCTTAAAATGTGCAACAATTAATTGGCATTCAACAGTCTTAATTTAGCAACCTGGACCATAAGACAGAGGAGCAGTAACCAATGAGTTGTGTGTGGCCTCTTAAATGTATGGGCAGTCCAGACAGCAGTTCTGATGACATGATCGATTTCTTTGCTGTTGGAATTTATTTATTCATACCTGTGTGTTGGCCCTGTGTAATGTAGATGCAGAAGTTCTCCTTATTTAAAAAAAATCCTACTAGAAATCAGTATACAGTGGGCTTAAAAGAGTAACCTTTGACGTCAAGCCAGTGTGAGAGAGGTGAAAACATTTTCTGCACTCGCCTTTTGTTTTAAAAAAAAAGTTGTTTCCTCCTTGCCCCTCCTCTGGAGTTGTGGTATTCACGATGTATGAGTGTGGTTTTTGACAAAGTAAAACTGCTGACAGATGAAGCCTAGATGGCACTGGGAAAACATTTCCTGTAATCTTTAGGGCATCGTACTTTCTTTTGTGAATGGATTTGTTGCGTCAGTAACATGTGCTTCTGTTTTTTCACTTTTTTTTGCATTGTTGCAGTTTTTCTGTTCTACATTTCTCTCTTTTGGCAACTGTGACTCATTCAGATTTTTGTAAAGTGTAGTTGGTAATTTCATAGAATGGATCTAAAGGATGCTGTGTGGTTTCCCCGGACGACCCATTACGTGCTGTGTTGTTGTAATGAGTTGATGCTCTTTTTGATATGAGATTGGATTTTGGCAATGGTCACGCTAGAGATTGCTGGTGGAAATCTGTTCCTTTTCAGTTCCCACTCGTAATTGCTGATTGACGCCATTAAAAATGACCTAAGGAAACTGCAAACAGAGATTTTCCCCAGACTGCATTCCATGTACTGCACTGGAGCAAGTGATCTATTAATTTTGTTTTGCTGCCCTCAGCCCTGTTTTCTTTTAAGGAGAGACTTTTTAAACTGAGTGGGAGAACTAAGTATGCAATGTGAGTCAGGAGTCATGGTGTTCTATAGCCCAGCCAGTCCTTTCAGTCTAACTTGTCCGTGCTGACAAGTTGAGTGAGTCCCATACCTCGTATCAATCTGAACCTTGCCCATCAATACAAACCTTAATTTTGTTGACTGACCTTCTCCTTTCTTTTAAAAATTCGTTGCATACTGAGGCCATGCTTCCCCCCAACCCCCCCCCACCCCAGCCCCCATCCCATCCTTTTTCGTCAGTGGGTACATCCTACACCTTCTCCTCCCAACTGGCAGCAGCCTCCACTCCAACTGCATCCTGATTTCCCTCTGCTAGTGGGCTTGACTCCAAAAGCCAGCGTACATACCTGGTTTATTTGTGTTGGGGTTGTAAATTGTCAAACTGCTTTTGCTGAGTAAGTGCTGCTTGATTTTCCTTTGGAAGTGAATAGAACATGACCGGAACAGTGGATGGCACGGTAGTGTAGTGGTTAGCGCATGCTTTACAGTACCAGTGACCCAGGTACAATTCCCACCGGAGTCTGCACAGGTTCCTCCCACAGTCCAAAGACATTCTGGTTGGTAGATTAATTGGATTTGTAAATTGTTCCTTGATTAGGCTAGGGTTGAATTGGCGGGGTGGCGTGGCTCGAAGAGCCTATTCTGCGCTGTATCCCAATAAATTAATAAATTTACTCTGTGATTAAAGCAGTCAGGTGTGGGCAACATGTCTCCTTTTCCATTTGTTCTGGTCTCTGAGGGTGACAAGCTTATTTGGATTTTGATTTGGAATAGAAGTGCACTCAAAGTACACGCTAACGGCAGGATCGTTGTTTCTCACCGAAAGCAGAATAGAGACCCCGTATGACAGGATCTCTCAATGTGGAAAGCTTCAAAATAAAGGACAACTTTCATGGCCTTCTGAAGGCAGTGCTGGAAATCGAAAGGTTTTGGTGTGGAAAATTGAGCAAAACAGTGTTGTTGTACCATCTTATAGGAGGCACTACTTGATTCTGAAAGGGCATGTTAAGGTAGGCACAGAGAAGATTGCTGAAGCTAAAGTGCCCTGCCAGGAATAGGACTGTTAAGTAGAGTTTGTAACAGCTTTTAGCTTGACAATAGATGAGTAATTGATTTGAAAAGGCTATGTGGGGGGGGGGGGATGTTCACTGCTTTAGGTGGCTCTTTGAAAACCTCTACAGAAGTAATAGGACATTGCTGGAAGATGTGATTCCACTGGCTTGAGGTATTGCTTCATCTATCAAGGAGCTAGTGCTATTGTAGTATCACACAGGCTTTGGGGGCTGCTTCTTGAAAGTGCTCTTCAGGTGAAATATCCCAACAGCTGAGTCTACTAATGCTTAGTGTTTGTCAGCTTCTTAACAACCCTTTTGGACCTGGTAAATACAGATGCTACCTGATAGATGGTGTAGGGCCCAGACCTGTGAAACTGTAGGGCCACCTGAACTGCAGAGGTGCTATTGCTAATAGAGCACACTTCAATGGATCTTCAGCACATTGAGCCGAGTTAATTTCAGAAGCACTATTCCACACAGGAGCAGTCCAGTTACTGGCTTCACTCCCAGCATCAAGTACTTCCATCCACTAGACAAGCCCAGATGCAGTATTCCAGTCCCCTGCTTAATGCAAACCAGTTTTGTGCTCCATTCCACAATGACTGTCTGCTTTAAAAACTAGAAGGAACTTGTTTAATGTACCTTGCTTTCTCAACAGATAGAATGCTTAGTAATCACAGCACGGTGGCAAATCTGTACAAAGCGCAGTACCAATCGGAAGGGTGAACTTGGCGCTGATATATAAACCGTACCCCATCGTCTTTTAATTCTACTTGGCAAATGCAGCTTTGGTTTGACAGCTCATTTGAGAAATACTATCTGGAACATTGCAGGACTTCTATGACTGCTTAGAGCTGTCACTAGTTGAGGGCAACCTGACCCCTTGACCTCTGACTCCGAGGCAGTTTGTGTCAGTAATTTTGAGTCAGAACTGTGTGACTTTGACTCCTGCAACCCTCTGCAGGCTGGGTAAGATCTGTAAAACAACCAGCAAGCAACTGAAGTGGCCTATGCTAGTTGAGAGCTGTTTTTTTTTCTGATGATTGTTGCAAGGTAAAATTATCACTGGCTGATTTGCATACAGTTCATGGAAGTGAGGTCCTTCGTCTAGAGGAGTTTGTTTGTTGTGTTTCCATTTTACCGTACTGTTGAAGAAATGTACTACTTTCCATTTCTTATCAGTTCAGATAAAAGCTGACCCTGACGTGCATTACAGATTCATTTCAGTAGTGCTGCAGTGTAGGTTTGGTATGTGAATGCAAGTCGCTCCTTCCCAGAAGGCATGCTGTGTAATGGATGACCACAGCTTTCTTCATGCGTGCTTGTCACTTCAGTGTGCTGTTGAGTTTTCCCTCTGGTTGGTGAAAGGGAGGAAGAAATTAAATTCTGCTTGAGACTTGATTTTTATCGGTACCTCAGGATTTCCCTCTCCAGACATGATTAGTTTCAGACAACGCACTGTCTCCATTGAAAAATGTTGACATTTAACTTTTTTTTATTCCATGAAAGATCAAAAGAAAGGGAAATTGTGATGGTGTTCAGGGAGGCGAGTGGGAGAACTTAAATGGCTGAGCCTAGAAATGAGCAGTACAATTCTCATATAACCCACACGGTGCTTAGCACTTCAAAGTCTGCCGCAGAAAGGGCTTTTGCCCAAGTGAGGGGTGCAAAGCACAAGTAACTTAAGCTGAGCATTACTCTTCCTCCTCCCCAGCACCAAATTGTCTCACTTTACTGTGCAAGCCAAACCCCCTCTTCTGTTTCACTAAGCCATGACGATGTCTTGAAGCATTTTTTTAAAAGTAGGGAAAAGAAGAGCTTTTGAAATGCTCCTGAGGCTTCCACTTGAGCGCAAAAATGGTTCAATATCTATCTTCTCTCGAATTACCTCGTCTATGAGGAAGTGCTGGATGCAAGGGACGCTACAATCCTTGGTTAATTGCTCCTTGCAAAGGATGGATATCAGATTTTTCTTGCTTGGTTGCTTTTTTTCCTTCTAGTCAATGATTACCTTCCCTCCACTATCAAGCTGTTTGTGTATGTTGTTGCAGGTGCTAGTTAGTACTGAGTGTAGGAAGTTCAGTGAAGTTTTCACTGGTGTCCTGATCAGTGTTCCTTCATTAATAAGGAAGTCTAGATTATGTGGTTCTATTTGAAATTACATAAATTACCTCAAACAGCTGGGGGGGGGGTCAAGAGAATATTTAAATTAGTGGCTGTCTTCTACCTTGTTGCTATATTGTTCTCCTGAGCCTAAGTTGGTCAGTGATGAGAGTGCTCTCTTCAACAGCCATCTCTCTTAGGGGCTGCTTGGTGATCCATAGCAGGAACTGGAGCATCGTTCCTGCTGGTGACTTTTCTTTATTTCACTGCGGTGTCCCTGCCCTGCCGTAACTGTGAACAAAGTCAACAGAGAGACACCGCTGGTAGATATGAAAGTTTGGGACACAAGCAGGAGGGAGGGAGACTCTCCAACCCAACAGTGAAGCACATTTTTATATGTTAAAGAATAAAGGTAACAGGACAACTCTTACAGTTACAATGCCCTCAATGCTGCATATAATTTTCCAAATTCCTGGGTCTTCCCACCAAAATGAGCGCTAATTACTGTGGTGTCTCAGTCATATTCATGCTACTTGGTGGGGGGGGGGTTGATTGCATTCATGCATACACAGACATCTTGAGTCAATTTGGGTGTTTCCTGGTCTGCAGTTTGCCCTAAAATGCAGCTTTAGGAAAACCATTGAACTTAGAAGGCAGCTCAGAACAATCCATATTGAGATCTGCAGATCGGTTGCTGAAGGTTAATATTTGCTAGGTACCCTAACTCCAGAACAGTCCCCTCAGGTACTACTTGATCAGTTCTCCCAGAATGAAACAGTGCAATGATTAAGGAGAACCCAACTGTCCCCAGCCAAGTCTGTTGAACGATTGCTGCATTTTACTTTTGCAGGTCTGCTTTAGTCTTTAGCTTGTTGTAGAGAGGGCCTCCTTTTGAAAATGCAACTGTAGTACAACCTACAGTGGAATAGCTGCTTTGGGTAGTCTTAACGTCATAAGAGAGTACCTATAGAAAGAGAAAAATGCCATGGTACCCAGCAAATGGAATGGAACAGAATGAACATCCACTATGATGCTATGACTACTATCTTTTGCCTGGAGCTGCATGGATTTGGTTAATGTATAGTTGGTCTGATATTCCAGGTAACAGATGCCTGTGCCTTTTATTGGGCTCCCTGCCATGCAGTGAATTTCAGCGAGGCAGGAAGTCTTGCAGCTTTTGCCCACCCACCCCTTCCTGCCCACTGAAGGAGGGGCGGGAAGAAGATGTAGCATTTTAAACACTTTGTAAGAGAACAGACTTCTCCTCTTCCCTATCAGAGGTGCAATAAAGGAAGCCTTCAGCTGTGGAAAACAAGAAATAAAAAGCGGTCTGGTGCAGAGATGTGAGGCAAGGCCTGCATCTCAAGCCTGCCACACAAGAAAAATCTGGCCCTTAAGTTTTATAGGAAAGATAAAGGAGTGCAGGAGCCATGAGTTAGTGTAGAAATACACTGCCTTATTATACAGGGTGGCTTAAAGACTTCTATAAAGTAGTTATGATTCAAGATCGTTCACTCTTGTTTTTGAACGTCCTGTGATGACTGATAGCTGTAATCTTTGTTTTCGTAAACGAGAGGTCCTCGTTATTGAAAGAAAATTGTTGTGTGCATGCAGTTGGCCTTAATGGGGGAAATCCAATGAAAGGGCTTTTACTAACGGATGTAACCCCGTCTTTCCATCTTGACCTCCACTGTGTGCAGACAGCAGTTAACCTGTCTCCGTTTGTATATCCAGTATCATACAGACATTAAAGTGACAGCGGTGTCCAATTTCAGAACAACAGATCTTTATAGGTGCTTCTCACTGTTTACGACTTTCTCATTCTCATTTTTCTAGATGCAGTAATTCCATAACTTTCTCCCCATCTTTAGAGCCAGAGAGAGATTTCCAGGCAGGCATTTTTAAACAAATTAAATGTGCTTTATGCCTTTTTTTGATAAGGATGGGAGTGGAGCAATTTTGAAACAAATGGTGGTTCTTTTCCCCACAGCTGACCACACTGCAATATTGACAGCAATTAAGCTTTGTCTCCAGGGGTTTGTGTGTTGGAAGCTCAGTACTCTGCTGGCAGCAGATTCAGACAGTTTTTTTTACACAGGTCTGTGAATCAGCTGCCAGGGACAAGGCAGTAAAGCTTGGCTGCTTAAATGCTGGGAGCAGGTTTATGAGAGCCAATCCTAGCTTCCTGGATTAGAACTATGAAAATGCTTGTATTTTTATACAGGAAGTAGGTGTTCCCTCATTTCAGTAAGAAGAGGATGGTAAGCCAGGACCTCTGAACTTCAGGATTTACTTTCAATTTCAGGATTTTTGAGGGACGATGGTGTGATGCTTGAGGATCAGCTTACTACTTAATTTTCTGTGATGAGTTGCGAACCTTGTGCGTTGATAATCCTGATCGCTTTCGGGATGGTAGCCCAGTCTGTGAATACTGACTGCTTGGGTAAGGATGCAAGGACCTATAAGAAAGTTTAAGGGTGGGGGTGCGCCTGAGTGAAGAGACAGATGATGGAAGGAGGCATTTTTGAAATGTCTGTTAGAGGGGACTGTTAGTTGAAGGTTAGTAATTTGTCTGTAGCCTGGATCTTTGTGTGGAAGTATTAGAAGTCCTTTGTGGAGCAGTTTTTCCACACGATTGCTGTTAAGTGTGGGATTCACACCTCAATGAGGGAGTCCTGAATTTAGTGGCTACTTGATTTTTTGTCAATGTCGTTCTGAAGATAGGCTGAGTACAGTGTTGTGTCCAAGTTTGTAACTCCCCTGCATTATTCCAGAGGATGCTACAGGGAACTTGCACTAGGTTAGACTTGGCACAGGAGCAGCAAGTGCATTCATTGTTATGGAGTGGAATGACTGAGAAACCGAGGTAAATAGTTTTTAGATTTAATTCACTTTTTTGATCTTAATCATTCTTGAATCCTTTTCAAGAATCACATCCAGAAGCATTTGCAGTCATTTGCACACGCAAGGCCCTGATTTTTGAGCAGGCCTCATTTAGGATGTAGTTAGCTTCAGAGTGCAAGTTCAAGATGGCAATGCCAACTCACATCTGCCAACTAGACCCACAGCAGAATATTCAGTATAGTTGAGTTTTATTTGATGTATTCCAATTTATTTGTAACCATTTTGGTTGGAGAAAGTAGCAATTTAAGTTTTGCTTTGGGAAAATGGTCTTTATTTCTGGAATAGGATGATGCTATTTATATTCCATCTCCTTTCCCCATTCTAATAGGCAAGAAAGCAAGAAGCCGGTCTATTTATTTATTTTAATTTAAAGACAACAGCAAAAGTACAGGACAGGCCAGAAATGTCTGCTGAGGATAACATGCACAAAAAGTTGGTGGAACTTGGCCAGAAACATCGACTGTTTATTCTTCTCCATAGATGCTGCCTGACCTGGAGTTCCTCCAGCATTTTGTGGATTTTCAGTTTCTGCAGAATCTCTTGCCTGTGACTTCCTGCTAAGGATCTATACAGTTGTCCCCTTCGATAGACAAGCCCAGCATGATGATGCTAGGGATGGACTTGCAGCAGGAATTCCAGTTTTCCTTCCAGCAAACACCCCTGCTACCAGCGTGTTGCCGGCAGCTCTGGAGGTGCTTCACGTAGCTGGAACTCTTCCAGTGATACATTTTGCCCAGAAACACAATTCTGCCATCCAGGGTTTACCCTGGGAAACAGGAACAGATGGACAACCTAAACCTGGGGAAACGTTTGTTGAATGACTGCCTCTGCAGACATGTTAATCACCCCCCCCAACCCCCACCCCCACCACCAACCATCTTCACAAATTCTGAAGTCTAAATTAATATAAATTACGTAATTGCTTGGTGAACTCCAAATCTAGGTGTGTCTTTCACTATATGAAAGTTTTGATCTTTAAAAAGATCATGAGCAAATAATTTTGAGGCGTGCTGGCACAATTCAAATATCCCTTGAGTTCACGGCTGTAAGTATTAGGATTTGCACTCCTAGTCACCTCATACTTTAATTGGTGTTTGCTTTAGTTGTAAAATTTGGGTCAGCCAGTCAGGCTGTTTGTTATACCTCTGGAACATTGTGGTGGAGCTCCTTGAAAGTAAAAAATCTTGAGTTTATTGTCATATGCACAAGTAGAATGAAAAAAAAAATTTCTTGTGATCTATTGGCTGAAACCCGTCATTCCACAGCATCTCAAGTTCCTGTTATTCCAGTTGCTGTACCTGATCGTAATGCAACCAGTTGGGCTACTTTCCCTTCTTAACCCTTTACTGTTGGACATCACTTTGTAGGGCTTGGGTTTTGATTGAAGGAAATGTGCATTCTAGCTATAATTTGACTTTGATTTACTCCCAGCCTGGTTTTCCTGAAGCTGTCATCGCACATTCCTGCTTTGGATTGAAGGAATGACCAGTCTGGATTAGGTTTTCCACACCAAGCTGGGCATTGCACGCTTCAATTGCATTTGTCTTTTAAGTCCTTTTACAAGAAGTAATATTTTTGAGTGAATACAATATTTTTTTTTCAGGAGACCAGTTTACCCTTGAAGGTTAAGCTGCCATAATTTTTACATTGCAAGCTGCTGCGAGTGAGATGTGATAATTTTGTAGAGAAGGAAACCAGGCATTTGGGACCAGAGTGAGCCAAGATCTCCCTCACCAGGCAGGTTGAAGCATGGTGACATAAACATTGGCAGGGCTACAGGGGAAGTGTAAATTAGAGAGGCTGTTTTAGATAATCGGGTACAGAAAGGAAAAAGATGAATGGAGTACGATTGAATAGATGGAAGGGGAAATGATGCTTTCTTATTTTATCTTGTGTTCTCCAACAGAGATTAGACATTGAAAGGATGTATCTGTGAGGATGTAATTTTATTTTTAGTGCCAGTGAAGTTGCTGATGATCGAGGATATACACCATTTCAATCTAATGTGCAATGGCAGCAATTTCATGACATTAATGCAAGGTGAGCCCAAGGTGGAGTTTCCATAAAGTTAGTGTGGTTGCATCTTGGGCAGTAACTTCAGCATTTTTATTTCATTGTGCAGCAGCTGTTGGAACTTGCCCATAGGCATCTCCAGTCTCAGTAAAATCTGGGCAACTATCTCAATTATTGTTGGTCTGAGACTCATCACAATTGTTCTTCCACAAATTCGGGTTTACCGGGTACTTTTAATAATGATGACATGGACTCGAGTTTTATGATATTGGAAGGCCCAGGCCAGTCATAATGTGGTTGCAGTGTTTTAAGTGCATAGACTTCTAAAGGATTTGGTTTAAAACCTCTAGTCCTGAAACATTCCTGCATATCAAGCAGCTTCAGTAAGGGGTAATGCTTTGCCAATCCCCTGCATTAGGACTGGTGCAGGATTTCAACCCAACATCGACAATTCTTTTTACTTCCCACAGATGCCGCTCGACCTGCTGAGTTTCCCCAGTGGATTGTTTTTCATGTTCTAGTAACTGCACTCTTTTGTGTCCATGTTATTTCTGCTTTCCCAACCAATGCCTCCCAGATGGGCAGCCTATGGAAGACTATAGTGATAAGTGTTAGAGGTATATTGTAGCTGAATTCTTTTTAGCGAGTTAGAATAGTGCAGACTGGAAATAGGCTATTGGGTCCATTGCATCCATGCCAACCATGGTACCCATCAGGCTAGTTCCATTGCCCATGTTAATATCACTCTATAGAGCAGGAAACCAGGCATTTGTCATATCACCCCCACACCCTTCCTATCCATACGTGCTTTTGCATGTTATTGTACCTGCCTCAACATCATCTGGCAGCTCATTTCATAAGCACACCACCCCGTGTGAGGAAGCTGACCTCCTGCCCCAAATCCCTTTTAAATCTTTCACCTCCTCATGTTATGATTTTATACACCTTCATAAGTTCACCTATGTATTCCAAGGAATAAAGTCTCAGCTTGCATAACACGGGCCCTCAAGTCCTGGCAGCATCCATGTAAATCTTTTCTGCACTCTTTCCAGTTTTAAATACTGTTTTCCTAAATAACAAAATGCTAAGTTAATAAAGGAACTATAATGCTCCAGAATGTGAATCTGATAGCAGTTTGCTCTGCAGCTCATTAGGAATTGTTTTCTTGAAGTTAACTGCCCTATTTTCCTTTCAGTGTAATTTAAGATTAAGCTTCATTGGATCATACTGATATTCTTCAGTCTGTGGCTGAATTGTTATTAAAGGCACACCACCTAGGGCAGTTTGAAGAGTGAAACCTCTGCTTGGAATTGTTCAGTCTTTCCCTGAGAGAGCTCCTGTGGGTCTTCTCCAGAAGCTTCATGGTTTTGATCCCAACTTTTGCATCAACTTCCTTCCCTCTCAGCGTCAGTGGGTGGTTGCAAACTCGTGGGGCAGGTTCATTTCTTCTGCAGCTGTCCGTGTCTTGGCGACCTTGGTCCCAAAGGTCACCACTTGGGCAAGTTGACACAGCTCAGCTGAGAACCAGAGTAAGAGTTATTATCACTGCCTTTTATGAAATAAAATTTGTTGTTGTTTTGCAGCAGTGTAATGCAAAGATTACACTAGTGTCATCTGTGAACTTTATAAATAGCCATTTGAGTTGTGCTTAATCATACAGTCCTGGCTATAGACAGAGTAGAGCAATGGGCCGAGCTAGGTATGCATTCTTGAGGTGTTCCTGTGTTGGTTGTAAGCAAGGAAATGTTATCACGAGCTGGTATTGATTGTGGTCTCCTGATGATGAAGAAGACAAGGATCCAATTGTAGGGGAAGGTACAGAGGCCTAGATTTAGATGTATGGTGATTAATGCTGAGGAGTTTATCGAGGAGTGGGACTATTCAGGATGGATGATGGATTACAGAGTTGGAGTGCAGTGAACAATGCACTTTTACAGTAGACAGTCTTGGAGTACAGTGTCTGATACATACGAGATGAGAACAGGAAGCATAACAGGAAAATCTGATAGTCCACTATCTGCTTATTTGGAAATTTCAATTGTTTGATGTCCAGCTCACCAGATACCACCTTTTGACAATCTGAGACCTGTTTCCTGTGCTTGCTTTAAACTTGCTGGGGCCCTGTTTGCTGCACTTCCTTTATGTTTACTGAGTTAATTGGAAATGTTATTGTATTATAATGTAACATAAAAAATCAAATGATGAAGACACATAGTCCTCTTTTATTGTCATTTAGTAATGCATGCATTAAGAAATGGTACATTATTTCCTCCGGTGTGATATCACAAAACACAGGACAAACCAAGACTGAAAAAACTGACAAAACCACATAATTATAACATGTAGTTACAAACAGTGTAACAGTACCGTAACTTGATGAAGAAGTCTGTGAGCACAGTAAAGTTCAAAGTTTCTCAAATGTCCCACACCTCACGCAGACGGGAGAAGGAAGAAAAACTCTCCCTGCCACGCTGACCACAATCCGACTCTGAGTTATCCGAAAACTTAGAACTCTGATCAGCTCTCCGACACTGAGTACTGAGCACCATCTCTGTCCGAACAATTCGACCTCCTTCTCGGTCGCCAAAAGCAGGCAAGGCCGGGGATTTTGAGGCCTACCCTCCGAAAGATTCACGACCATGCAGTAACGACAGCAGCAAACGGGTGTTTCAGAAATTTCTCCAGGTGTTCCTCTGTGCTTTCACGTCCATTCGCCATCAAATCAGAATTGTCCACGGCCCCTATTTAATGGATACAACATCATTTTCACCGGAGAGCTGCGCAAGCACGGCGCGCTGCCATCTTCTCCTCCCGCCAGAAAGGCATGTTGGAGTATTAATAGTAATGGTACCCAATCTAGTATTGCCACTGTCCTGAATATGCTGGGTTAACGGTTTTACTGTTGTGAACTTCTAGGTCTTGGGTTGACAGGTTGCATTGTAAAAATTGGTGGTTTTGTTTTTCTTTCGTGCTGTTTCTCAATGAGGCTTGGAAGTGCAGTTGCAAAGTTCAGCTATAGTTTGAAGGTGTTCATCTTTAGAGCAATGTGTTGCTATGTTAGGTGATCTAGAACATGTACAGTTATTACGTGGGAGCATTAAGGGAAAAAGACATCTGTCTAAAATTGCTAACAGGAGTTGAGATTGTCCCACACCATTCTTCATGAATGATGAATTTTTTTTCGACGAATGACATGAAGTTAATTGGGCCGAAATTTTTGGTGAGAGAGCTAATCCAGTTTGGTCTTGTGCACCTCTTGCCCAGCTTGAAACTGAAATAATTTTAAGGTGCAGGGCTGGGTAGTTTCCAGAGACGAGCTGACACAAAGAACCTAGTCTCTTTAACGCCCGATTGAATTGACTTTGCATTACAAAACACACAAAAATTGCATAATAAATTAAAAATTGCATCATAAATTTCAGACCAAATTTTCATGACATTTGTAATAAATAACTTTATAGTTATTTGTTAAGTCAACTGAACAGAATTTAATGTACCCTTGTATTGGTCACATTTTTGTTGGACCATTATGCATGTGTTGAACTCCGTAGTTATTCATGAATGAACTACATGGTAAGCATTCCTTTCTGCTGGTAAATTGTGTTTACTGCCCCGAGCTTGCCCTTTTAACCATTGACATTGCCATTCCAGGTGAGAATTTTAACTGGATGAAGGGAGGCAAATGCTGGGTCCAAGTTGGCAGTTCTCCATCTAAGGCCCTGCCCTCTTGGCCTCAGGTGTAGTAACATCGTGTACAGTTGGAGGGGCATCAGGTAGTGACTGATCTTGGTAATAAGTACCGGCTAGTTAGTAGTGTCAGTACTCTTTGACGCACTGCACTGAAGAGAGGTCTTTCCGCATCTTAAATTTAAAATTCTCTCTCATTCCTGCTCCCGTTTGCCTTTTTACTCTCCTTTATTTTAAAACCTTGTCAAATTATATCACTCTTCAAGTGATCTTTATTTGATCCCCCAAGCTCCTTCCTGACTTGGCATCTGTTTTGTCTGCGTCTTTCTATCAAACCTGGTACTTATTTTTAAACCACTAAAGATGCTTACTTCCTGTTGGTGGCATACATAGAGTACACATTTGAAATTCCCAGTGGTTGTATCTCTTCTGCACTGTAGTTGAGCTGAAAATCGCTTAAAGCTGATTAAGGGCAATTTTAATCGCCATAGTTCCAACAACATTTAAAGTTGCGTGCAATTTGAATAGTTGGTTTCCTTGGCCTATTTATAACATGAAGCCATCCCAAACTCAGCTTCTGAGGCAGTTTGTACTTGATCTGAGAAACCAAAGCGAGTGCCAGAAGAGATGGTCATGGTGAATATAAAAGAACATCTCCAAACTTTTTCCCTGACTGGACTGTAGATAAACTTTTGCAAAACAGCAGTGAGAACTGGATCCCTTCATTATTGGCATATATTTGATAACCCTTCTGTGCTGCCCATCTCACACAACATTTGTCATTTCAAATAAGCAAGGAACCAGGTAACGGTGTCCACTCACGGACGTAATCAGTTACCATTTACATGTAAACCTCTTAATCAGAATGTTTTAGGACAATCAAGTGCAAAAAGCTCAGATAAATATTGGAGATAGTCCTACTGATTTAGAAATGGCAGGTGGTTAGATGCTCGCGGGCAGTTTTCTTGACTTTTTCTCCATGGTTGTTGTCGCTATTTCATAATTTTGTGTGTGCAGTTTAACCAAATGTAGAAGTGAAACCAGTCCAAAAAGGCGTGGCAGGGAAAGCTGGAGGACACTGGCTTGGAATAACTGAGCCAAACAGCTTCTTTCTGCTGGTAACATCCGGTTCTGTGGGGAAGCAGAGCTTTTTCCAATACTATAGTGTCAAAGAAAAGACTTCCCAATGTCCAGGAAGCACATTTTGATCCCAAAGCTCCTGTTCCTTTATAGACAGGAGTGAAGAGCAGTTTAGAAGTAACAGGAATCAAAAATTCTTTGGTAAACATTCTCCAGCTTGGTTCAGTGATGCTCCTTTTCTGAAGATGGGATTGTTGGCTGAAACCCAATTCTAACTTCTGTGCAGTGCTGCATTGTGAAAGGTGGTGACTGTCAGATGAGATGTCTAACCACAACTTCATCTGCCCTTTTACACAATGTCCGTTATATTTCCTTATCAGTTTTATTTTAAACTTCCTCACAAATCTACCTCATTGGTTTATCTGTTGTGAACTGTAGTTCACAAATCTGTGTTGGCCTTTCCTCTTTATCCCAGATCTTCCCAGTAAGTATTAATATATCCCATGTTGCGGCTTCAGGAAGCTTATCCATATGGATGTTTGGAGGTGCACATGGGACTGGAGGCATCAGTAATCAAAATAACCAACGTGAATGCTATCCTAGTGGCAATTACTATGTCAGTGGTTTTATTGGGATGATAGGTGGCTGATCACACCCTCTGCTCCATTGCATTTGGGATGGTGCCAGAGACAAAGCAGGCCAACTTGTTGGTCTTGCCATTATAGCAAGAAGTGATGTTATTGGACCTAACTCTTTCATTGTCAATCAGCATTTCAGAACTGGCTATATGAAGAACCAATATAGCCTGTGTCCCAGTTCTGTGGCTGATGGATCTATAATTATTTTATTAAGACAGTAAGATGTAGAAGCAGAATTCGGCCATTTGGCCTATCGAGTTTACTCTGCCATTTCATCATGGCTGATCCGATTTTCCTCTCAGCCCCAATCTTCTGCCTTCTCCCCATATCCCCTCATGCCTTGACCAATCAAGAATATTATCAACCTCTGCCTTAAATATTCGTAAAGACTTTGGCTTCACAGCTACCTTGGCAACTAATTCCACAGATTCACCACTTTCTGGCTAAGGAAATTTATCCTCATCTCTTTTCTAAAAGGCAGCCCCTCTAATCTGAGGCTGTGTCCTCTGGTCCTAGACTCTTCCACCACAGGAAACATCCCTTCCACGTGCACTCTGTCAAGACCTTTCACCATTCGGTAGGTTTCAATTAGGTCACCCTTCATTCTTCTGAGTTCAAGTGAATGTAGGCCCTAAGCCATCAAACACTCTTCATGTGACGAGCCATTAAGATGAGTTGTCGGCCCTGGGACTGGGGTATATCATTGCAGGTCACTGATTGTTCAAGAATCTAGGCCCAGTTTTTTTTAAAAAAAGCTGCAAGTCACTATTGGATTCCCGGTGATTTCTTTTTAAAAGATTAGCTTTATTTGTCACATGTACATCAAAACATAGTGAAATGTGTAGTTTCTGTCAGATTAAATCGGCAAGGACCAGTTTTTGTCAATTTTGAAGTAGTTTGTGTAAGTGTGGCACACATTCCAAGTGTAGCATTCTACCTTTATCCCATTTTGAAGTTACAGTAAAATTCCCGTTTTTTGTTTTTAAAAGAAATGCAGGTTTCATCATTTGCTGTTTAACTTCTGGCACTCTGTTATGTCAGTGTGTTAGCCCACATTTGGTTTCAGTTTTGACAGTGTTTTCAGATGAATCTTAAGTGTCCTAAGAATTAGATGGATAGATCAGAGGGCAAGAAGTCAAAGTCTGTATCATCTCTTGTTTAATTTGCTGGATATATTTTTATTATTTGCAGGTGCAAAGTGCTTTTTATTTCTCCCTCTCATCTGAGCAAATTTTGTTTTGCGAGCAGTGAGGCGATTTAGGAAATGCTGAAGAAATTTGAAGCATTTGGCTGGATGCCAAGGAACTTGTAATGGGTTTCCCTCAGTCTTGGGCTAAAGAATGTGGTTAGTTTTGATTGTGGCAGTGAGTAAGCAGAATGGTTTAATTCCAGTCATTGGCAAAGCACCTCGTACTGCCCTAATTGATTAGAATTTTAACCCCATTCCTGAACAGTCTTGAGATCAATACAGCTTTTTCCAATGTATGCCAGTTTGGCATGGGCCAGATTTTACTGAATCAGTCCTTTTGTATAACAAATCAGCCCTTATTTCCCTCTACTGTGGCTGATTTTTGAGCGAGATCCAATGAGTAGCTTAATTTGTGTCTTTTGATCTGTTTGAAACTTTTTGATGGCATATTAGGCAATAGATAATTACTGGCCTATTTCCTTTCTGAGCAGTAGGAAGAACATGCATATTAATTTGATAGTTAACAGCCTCTGGTATGGGTGATTAGTTTTAGAATTTCTAGGTGTGGTATTGGAAGTGCTTTGTAAACTCCGTGTGCAGTTAGAACTTCACAATTCTCTACTTTCTTCTGAAGCTCTCCTGTATGTGTACATTTTGTTTTGTGAAATAATCCTCGCTAAATGCGCTTAAAGTAATCCTTTATGGTTTAATCCTTAAATCTGCAGCACAGATTCTTTATACATGAGACTGCAGATGCTGCAGCTGGGAACAATAAGCAATATGCTGGAAGAACTCAGTGGGTCGTGCAGTATCTGTGGTACTTGAGAAAATGACATTTTCGAGTGAAACCCTGCGTGACCTCCTGAGTTCTTCCAGCAGTCTGTTCATTGCTCCTTGTGCATGATATGTAATCTAGTTTAAAGAGGATGGAAAGTCATTTTGAATAAAGGAATAGTTACTTCCGAATATCTGGTTCTTGTTGCTTTTTATGCTCATTCGTTGGGAACATGGTGTCTTATTTCTGTTGCTGTGAACGTCTGCCTTAATTAGGATTTCAGCAGGTTATGAAGTGAGACTGTTGGCTTATATAAAACTAGTGAAGTGTGTACAGTGGTGTCGTGCAATATGAGGTCCCTGGAATTTAATCTGGCCTCCCTGTTTGGACAGGAAATTAAAACGGAGAGACCAAAATTGGACATGATGATTACTGAGACACGGAACTAAGAACAGAGAGGAGAAAGATGCTCTTTAGTAAATTAATGTGCCGGAGGTGGAAAAACCATTAATAGATCAAAGTGAAATTATACTTTTTTTAAAAAAATTATGCATTTATGACTCATTTTCTGGAACTCAAAAAAGGTTTGGGAATTTCATCCTGCTTCCCTTGTCTAGTTGAGAGTTGACCACATGCAGGAACACTTTTGTCAGTACTAGAGGGAATGACACTGCTATGGGTAGTCAGCCAAGCTGACGAGACACTCGTGAGTAACTAGGTTATGAGTCTTGGCGAATCTGCTGAGTGGGTGTATAGAATTGCTGGAGTGAGTGAGAAGACTTCTTTGTCCCGGCTGCCAGATGGCATATCGCGTATGAAATGAACTATAGTATGAGTCCTGAGTGTTATACGTGGGAGGAATTTTCCTGATGAGAAAGAAACATTCGCACTTCTGTGGTAGCTTTTGGGTCTTGTTCAGGATGACCGACAAAATGTAGACACTGTGATGTAGGCAATGAGGCAGGCAGTTTACTTGCAGCAAGCGAAATTCAGCAGAAGTGTGATCACAACAAGATTGTCCGTTTAATAAAGTTCATTGAGGGATAATTATTGGCCAGACCATTGTTGGGAAATCGAAAGCCCTTAAAACACATCCCTAGTATCCTGTGAGCCATGAAACCCATGGTTTTGCTAACCCATACAAATTGAAGTTTCAGCCCATCCAGTAAAATTTAAAACTCTCTCTCACAGTAGCATGATGGATCTTGAGTTGTTAACACTGGTGTGCACATTGGAATATTTTATCTCTGACAGAGATGTGGTTGAGGGTGACCTAACACTGACTTAAAAAATGAAGTGGCTTGGTGGCAAAGGTACAGAGAATATGTTTCTGCTTGTTTTTGTGAGTCATAATTTAAGATTTCCTCACAAGTTAGTCATTAAATCCAGAAGTGAATTCAAGAGGAGCTACCGAGACAGTGGGTGGAACAAGAAGCACGTAACGTGAGAAAAAGGAGAAAGGGCTGGGCATCTCTAACCCCTTGTGCTCTTTGTTCAATAAGACCATGACTTTTTTTTGGTCCTGGCTGTACTTTCTTGCTCATTTCTGTAACCATTCACTCACAGAAAATCTGCAAATTTTGCACAGCCTTCAATATGTTCATTGTTTCTGTCCACAACTCCCTGGTTTAGAAAATTACAGATTCCCAGCCTCTTAAGATGTGTCAATTTAATTAAATTTAATCTCTTGTTCTTCTGAAGCCAACGCAGGCTCAGCCTACTCGTCATTTCTTCAGAAGACAAACCATTAATTCCAGGAATCAGCATTGTAAACCTCCTCTGATCTGCCTCCAAAGTTTACTTTCCATAAATGAGAAGATGGTCCTATAAGCAGACAGTATTCCAAGTATGGTTTCAACATTGGCCTGAGCAGTTGTAGCAACACTTCGTACTTTTATGTTCTTATCCATGTTATGATAAAGGCAAAATTTACATTGCCTTCCAGTGTGCTGACTCTTGTTTCATTTGTAAATCCTTCCATATATGTCACAGCCTTCTATTGGTGCTGTCTGTCTGCTTAAGTTCTCCTCTGCTTTTCCTTCCAAAATAATGACCTCCCATTTCTTCATGTTATTCTCCATCTGCTGATTTTTTTTGCCCACTCACTGAGAATGTACAACAGCCAAGCACAGGAATGGGCATTTCAGTCCCCAGTGTCTGTGCTGAGTACAGTTCCAAGTTAAGCCTAATCCCTTCTATGTAGTCCATATCCCTCCATAGTTGTATGTCTGACTCTAAGCCTTTATATTGCACCATCGTATCTGTTTCCAACATTATCCTGACAGCTTGTTCCAGCCACTTGCTCTTGCCTCACACATCTTTAAACCTCTCCCACACGTCCCATTTAAAATGTGGGCATCCGCTAGTATTTGTCATCTCCATCCTTCGGAAAAAATTCTGTATGTCTATCTGTGCCTCTCATAACTTTGTAAACTTCCATCCTAGTCTCTGCTCCGGGGGGAAAAAAAAAATCCAAGTTTGTCCAACCTCTCTTTTTAGCTCATACTTTAATCAGATCAGCATCCTAGTAAATCTCTTCGGCACCCTTCCTGTAGTTGTTAGCCCTTGGCTCCCAGTGGAACTCCTTCTGGAGTTCATCAGTGTTTCTGTAATCCAGTGTGTCCCCATAAGGGGATTGGTCTATACAGCTTCACCAGAGCCTTATTGGCCGGCCTTGTCAGTTTCTACTTCTCACGACAGGGATGTAGGGTTGGACTTTGAGAGGCCCTTCCTGTAATGGGGCAACTGGTATTCCCCAGGACTGGCTAACCGATGTTTGATCCAGCCAATGCATGACCTCTTGTCTTTTGTACTCAGCACCTTGACCAGGGAAGGTTAAGCAAGCCATATGTCTTTACCATTTTGTCTGCTTGTGTGGAGACTTTCAGGAAGCTATTGTCCTCTGTCCTCATAACTTCTTGTCCCATCTAATTTGTATCAGCACCAAATTAGGCCACAATACAATTGGTTCCTTCATCTAAGTTGTTAAAATAAACTATAAATCGTTGAACCCCAACACTGATTCCTGTGATACCCCACTAGTTAACGTCTCCTCACTTGTAAATGACTCATTTATACTAACTACTGTTATAGGGAGAAATAACAGAGAATGGCAGGAATAATACAATTATAGTTTTTCTTTTAAGTACAAAAAGAATAGGAATTGAATGTGAGTCTAAGCTGATGCTTTCTAGTTCTTGGTATTTATTCAACAACACAGCAATGACAGAAAATGACCCTTCCCAGATCTCAGCTCACAAATCAGTCACTGGGGAGAATTTGGTCTCCAGTTCTCCAAACCCTAAGGGTTAGACTGCTGTAGCTGGAAGGCTGCTTATGATGAACTCTTGAGGAACTCTGGTTTAAATGACAGTTTAATGTGTTTGTGAGAGAAGCTGAATTTGTTCCTGATTTGAAGAGTTGATTTCCACAGTTTTGAGTTTTTTCATTAGTTTTTGATTTTGCAGCTCAGTTTGAAAGATGAGGTTTGAAATCTGTGGGCTGCTCTCCTTTTAAGAAAGGGGAAAACTACTGAACATAACTGAGCCCTCAAAGGAAGAGTGGAATCCTTACCCAGTATCGGGGTTTCTTGAAGGACCCACACTTTAAACTTAAAGGTCTGATATCAATATCCACAGTAAGGTTTTCTGTGTGTTTAGTAATGTGTGCTGATTACTAAGCTGGACAAGTTTCCCTCCTTCAATAGGTCTCCCATCTTGAAGAGCCTGATTCTTCAGTAACTGGTCACTACACTCTGTCATTGAGGTTGTCTTTAAATGTGATACTTGTGTGTGAAAGGGCCATTGGAGAAATACTGGACCAAAATGCTACATTTTTAAGGCTTTTTTTAAAAAAAACTCCCAGCACGCTTACATTTTCCTCAATTTAAACTAAACTCCAGATTCTGTTTCTGTTTAAGAAAAAAATCTTTATTGCAATTTTTCATATTCAAACAACATGTTCCCTATCCTGGTGTGAAACTTAAGAGCAAGAACATCTGATTTCAATGTACCAGGGATCCTAAATATTAACAAAACACAAGTTTGACAGCTACGCCGCCTCCAACCGGGTCCTATGTTTTCTAAATGCACAGTATCGGAAGAACTAAATGTGTGTTTTTTTTAAAAAGCACATGACACTCACCGGAAGTATTTATTTATTGAGATGCAGTGCGGAATAGGCCTTTCAAGCCACGCTGCCCAGCAATCCTAACAGGACAATTTACAATAACCAGTTAACCTACCACCCATATATCAGTGGACTGTGGAAGGAAACTGGAGCACCTGGAGAAAACCCAGGAGATCACGGGGAGATTGTACCAACTCCTTACAGGCGGTGACAGGAATTGAACTGGGGTCACCTGTCCTGCTACCATGCTTCCCCTCGACTCCCAGGGGAATGTGTGTATATATACATATATGTAGTTGGTAGGCCTCTGATTTCTGATGATAAAATAGAGCACTGTAAAGGCAATTGACCTGTCCTCAGAAAAAATATTGTGACATACTAATGAGAAAGCATGTGTTTAAGTTGAGAATGAGTTGGGCAGGGCACAGATGCCAGGAATGTGGTGGTGAAGGCAGAAGCGATGGGTGTATAAGACTCTGTTATGCAGGGAATATGCATAGAATGGAAGGATATGAATTGTGGGCAGATCGATGGGATTAGATGTCATTGGATTAATTAGTTCAGCACAACATTGTGGGCTGAAGGGCCTGTTCCTATATTGTACTTCTCAATGTACAGCAAAGTGGCTGTGATGTCTTTAGTGGCCTGTACTAAACTGTTAAGTGAAATGGTCTGCTTAAAAGAAGATGTGACTGCTGCCCCTTGATCAATTTTCAAAAGGAGTGACATATGGCTGTTAAACATTTGTCATTCAAGCAGTTGACGAATGTGTGTGTGTGTGTGTTGTCTACCCAGAAGCTGTGCTACTGAAACAGTGAATAATGGGAGCTGCAGCCTCCCACAGTCAACTGAGTGGGTCTGAACCCCTCTGCATTGCTACTCCTGCTGTGGTGGGCTCCACTAATTTTGGCCACAGGCTTTAGTCTACATGTGCTGGTTCTGGCTGGCCTGCAGTTGATGTTAATACCTCTGCTCTGGTTGGCGGTCCAGGGCAGGTCATTCACCCTGGGACTAGAATTTGTTGGGGCAGCGTGTCACTGCTCCTCCAAAATCAGGTGGTCATTGTATGAATATAATTAATTCATGACAGTTGGGGGAGGAAAAGGATGTGTGGTTGGACATGGAATCATACAACACAGATGCAAACTCTCTCAGCCCACCATGTCCATGCTGATGGTGATGTCTGTCTATGCTCATCCCATTTGCCTGGGTTAGCCTCATGGTATTAAGCCTTTTCTATCAAAAACCTACCTAAATGCATTTTAACTGTTGTAATTTTATGTGACTACAGCCTCATGACATCTTGTTCACATAACCGAGCCTGGTTGCCCTCCAGTATGACGTCCTTTGGTACTGCGTTCATCCCTAATTCGGCCACATGTTCTCAATTCTTTTGCAACAGGCTGGAGTTGGAAAGTATCATGCATTATGTTTCCTACTCACCCTGTTGAGATGTTTGCACTGGTGGGAGAGTTTCATAAGATGGGTGTGCTCATCTCCCAGCAATTTCTTCCCACAGAGGGCAGTGACTCTGGAATTCTCTTTCTCCAGAGAGTTGTGGAGACTCTAAGAGGAAATCAATACATTTGTAAAATATTAACAATTGAAGGCTGTGGGGAACAGGCACAGCAAAGAAAGGAGCTGGGGTGGATAGGCCAAGATTACATTAAATGGGAGGGCTGAATGGCCTACTCCCACTCCTATTTTCTTGTGTTTCTTGCCCTTTTTGCCATCCCTGATCACCTCCTGAGAGGATTGTGAATATTACCCATATTGCAGCTGGTGAATAGCTGGCTTATTGAGGTTTCGTCCTTAAAAAGGACACTGCAGGTGGTCGGTTAACTCTATTGGGTGTCCAATTTTCTGCTATTGAGAAGAGCTGACTGTCTGTCCCATTGCTGTTCTTCAATCATTGGAAAGTACGTATACCAGCCACTGTGGCCGCTAATCTGTGCTCTGATGCATGTATGTATTTGTGCAAACGCTTTGAATTTGCTGACCCCTCACTCCGTTGTAATGAGTGGACGGTACAAATGCAGCTGGCTGTTTTGCATCATCAAGGACTAGCTTTGGGGGAGTATAATGGTGCTGTCTGCCAAATTCAGCTTGTGCAGAACAGTGTTAGGAATTTCTTGAGGAATAATGTGGCATTAATCTGAAATTAATGTTTATTTCAGTTTGGCTGTCTCTCTCCACCCCCCCAGTCATCTCAGAAACGAGACTGTAGCTTGAGTCTGGTCAGAACACTGTAATTTCATTTATGTGTGCAGGTAAGGTCACAGACTGAGAAGTGGAAAGCAACAGAGTTCATACAACTGGAAATTATTTCATGTTGCCTCACTCTATTCTTTCCCTCTTTCATATATAACTGCAGGTGTTTTGAGGCATTCTTTGTCCCACAGATTACTATTATTGGGAGTTTGAGTGTTTATATAGTTGTTGAATATCTTTTGAGCTAACCTGCAGTTCAGGGAGGAATCTGTACATTGCAATCTTTTTTTGCTATTTTTTTCTGCATTTCAAATATTTAAATGTTCCAGATGTTTAGCTTCATATTCAAGCTAATTCTGATTTTTGAGAATATCCTTGTGCTGAAATAATTATTACCAAATTAAACTCAGACATAGAGTTTCACAATACAGAAATGAGCCCTTTGGCTCAACTTGTCTGTGTTCACCAACGTGCCCATTTGCTTTGGTTTTGCCCATATCCCTCTAAATCTTTTTCCTATCAATATATCTGCTCAAATGTCTTTTCAACATTATAATCGTACTCTCCTTTACCATTTCCTGCAGCAAGTTCATCATATCCCTCCAACCTCTGTTGAAAATCGTGCTGTTCAGATCCCCATAAAATGTCTTCCACTCTCACCTTTAAACCTATAACCTCAAGTTTCAGACAACCTAACCTTGGTCAGGGGTGGGGGGTGGGGGGGGGGGAGAGAGACTGTGACTATCCACCTTCTCTATGCTTTATGGTTTTATAAATCTCTCCAAGTTTAACCCTCTGCCTCCTGCTCTCCAGAGAAAACAGACGTAGCCTATCCATCTTCCTATAACGCAGATCTCCCAACCCTGGCAGCTTCCTTGTGAAGTGATGTACATTAATAAGAAAATAGTAACTTATTGTATGGGGGGGGGGGAAGAACCATGGCTTTAAATATGTTCCACTTCTAGAAATGGAGATGAATCTATTTTTTTGTAAACAAAAAGCTTTATTCTAATGCACCTAATTTAGTGGATAAAGTAACTGTGTGTGTGCATGCACTATTGACTGTTCCTTGCAGCATCATTTAATGCTCAGAACCAATGGCCTTTGTGAAAGCACCTTATTGATGGGTGAATGATGAAGCCAGGAACATTAACTTCTGAAAAGAACCTCTGGATCCTACTAAGTGTGAGACTTATTTTCTTTGTTCCTTCACATGTTGTACGAATGGCAGTGCTCCACAAAGTGAAGAAGCAGAGCTTTCCAATGGGTTTGGAAATTGTGGATGAGCCATGAGCATAGGAAAGGAACTTTGTTCCAACTTGCAATTTCTCCCTTTTTTTTGGTATCAGGTACATTGGATCCAAATTTGTAAGGGCTTCAGCTTTTGACAACTTTATTCTTTGCAGAGAACACTTTGATTTGACCAAAGGAAAATGTTATTTTTTTCCCTGTTGTTTGCATGAGTCTTCCATTCCAAATTGGCTGCCAGGTTGGCTAGAAGCTAAAATGGTGGTTTATAAATGTCATATTTGGTTTAAAAGAAAACACTAAAGGAACCTCATGGGTCAATCCACATCTGGAGGGGTAAATTAATTGTTTATGATTCGGGTCAAGACCCTGCCAGAAATTTCAACAATTAATTTTGCTCCAGATTTCAGTCTCTTGTCATTTTTGGCAAGATATCCCCATCTGCCTGTAGAAAATGGAATTCTGTTTTGAAAATGCAAAACTTGTACTGTAAGACATTTTAAAGTTGAAAAATAGCTGAATGCTAGACATGTGGATGGCGATGTTGGAGTAGGCAAACTTAGTTGAGGTAGGCGCAAAGTAGTGGTGAACAATGCTACTTGTCTACTTACCCAGCTCCACTGTAAACATAGTCATCTACTCACACTTGACCCGCAGCTGCAGGTTTGTACCTGAAACCATGTTCTTCTAAATATGTACTTAAACTACTGTAGATAGGAGACATGGGTTTCTTTTTTTTTTGAGACATGGGTTTCTAACTGTACACTGTTCGTTAATGACCCTGTGGGGCACAGGAATTGCTACTGAAAATGCAGACGTTATACCACCTCCATCCCCACTGAAGAAATGCCTTGAGAGATGGATGGGCACCAAGTCTGTCAACTGAAAGAATCAATTTCTGTTGATGTCCCTGACATTTCAGAATGAGTAAAAGATGTACAAAGACTACTCAATTATGCTTTCAACAACATAACGGTTCTTTAAATAAAGTCCAAAGTAGTAAATAAAGAACATAAACGTATTTAGAATATTTTAGAAAATAATCCTTCCAATATTGTAACTAGCTTAAAATGAAACTTGGAATTGGAATGGGATGAGTGTGGATATAGTTGATAGTCTGAGGGACCTGTTTCTGTGTTGTATACGCTAACTACCTGTAACTGTTGAAAATAATTGTTCCTTTCCATTGAAAGAAATGGAGTTACTGAGCCTATACCGCATCCATCTGCCATGTGCGGATTCCCCTGTACTTTCACTGGTGAAACTGTAGGAACTTGGGGTTCTGCTCCAGGGTCTGGGGAGTTCCACATCAGAATGTTGGGTGATTGATGTCAGCTGGGATATCTCGAAGGTTTTCCAGAAATTAACTCTGCAGTCTGATTCACAAATGACACTAAAGGAGGGAAGGAATAATGGATTGCAACCAGACTACTGAAGGCAAGATGAAACAGTTAAAAATTGGAAAAGCACAAGATGAGAAAATTGTAATGGAAGTTTAAGTATCTGTAGTTGTCTACAACAAAAGGATTAAGATTCCAAGCACTTCGGTTGAAAGGCAAAAATGCTAGGAATTGACTTGGTGAGTGTTAGTAACTTTTAAAATTTAAGTTATGGTTGTGTATAACTAAATGGAGAATAAGCTGTCATCTGGTCTCTGCACGCATAGTATTTGAAGAACTGAAAGTTGTGCTTTAACGCTCTGGGTAACTGAGCTTTTTCCATTCTATTATGCAAATTACAGTAGGTGAGGGTCTCCAAATTGTGAAATTGCACAGTTTTACAGGGGTGCACATACAATGATCAATAATCATAAGAATAAGATGATCGCCCATGATGCCAACTGTATGAAAGATCTTTGACTAACTAGCACTGTCTCATTTTGATGAGCCAGACTTGAAGATGGATGTTTCTGGAGAAGACATCATGGTAAGAGGAAAACATAGAAGCTGTTATGTTTTAGCTGAAGTGGAGATGGGGGGGGGGTGCGGAGAGGGAGACGGAAAGAGCGATGCAGATGAAATAGTAACTAGCTTGTGCCAAGTATTCTGTTCAGTCACCATATGCGCCTCTTTGATCACGGATTGCATCCACTACCCTGTTCATTACAAACATTGCTTTCAAGTAATCAGGGAAGAAGCTGTCTAATTGGTGTTCAGTTTGAAACAGTAAATGCTTTGAACAATGAACAGGTCAGGCAGCGTCTGTGCTAAGTCAAAGAATTAACATTTCAGGTTAACTGGAATAATGAAGAAACTAGACTAGTTAGATTCGAGCTGATGAGCGTTTGATGGGGATAGATAGGACAAAGGGACTCTCTCCAATAACACTCACTATGATTCCTTTCCAGCTCTTAGGGAATTTGACTCCTTGTTTCTTAAATTTTTGAGAGTAGTCTTGTGAGGGATAGTTTAGTTTTTTAAATCTGTGAACCTTGGCTAATGGGCATCAGGGCCTGTTGCAAGCTAGAAGGGATGCAACAGTCAAAGAAGTGTTTCTGTTTCACTCCTGGTGTACTTTTCTCTTTCCTCACTGATCCAGTCCCTAAATGTATCCACTCTCCCATCCTTAACTAATGTTGATATTTCCTTTTTTTTTCCTTAACTAGCCAGGAAGGAGGAGTGCTTTTTGACTCGGCAACCCCTCCCCTTTTGCAAACCCAGACCTTGGAGAAGATTTGTTGCACCCCATTCAATATAACTAAGGCAGTAAATACCACACAACCCTGTGAAATTATTTGATATTAGAAGTGGCAGATGGATTATATGTAGATATCAGACTCTGTCTGCTTCCTTAATTCTGGTGATGAAAACCTCTCCAGCTGTTTTACTCTTGTTGCTCTGCTTTATTCAGTTGTTCCAACATCTGTTGGTTCAATGTTGCTGGCTGTGTTGGTTGAACAGTTGCACAGAAGAGAAGACTTCAGACACCAAGGAGCTACTGCACTTCAACTGCAACCTCAGCAGCATAACGATTTTTAAGAAATTACCCTTCACCTTGTACTCTGCTTGCTCTCCTGCTGTTCTCTTCACTAAAAAGGAAGTGGCAACTGTTTACAATCTTTGCGGTGTGCGCGTGTGTGTGTTACTTGCCAAATACAGTAGTTAGGTAACCCAAATGTGATTTATTTCTAAGTGAGCAGCTGAACTTTATATTTTGCATTGACTTGCTGTTTGTACAAGTGTGTTGAGGTGGTGGGGTGGGGTCTTGGAGAGTGACTCCAAATATGTTTTTACACTGAATGCTTTTCAAATTCATGACCCTGAGAATTTCGGCCTTTATTCCATTGTGAGCAGTCTTCCAGATGTGTATTGTTCCTTCAGCAATTACAAGTGTGGATCACCCGTGGGGAAAGTACACGTTTATGAAATGTTGATTATAACAATGAGTCAAGTTTCCAAAGCAACTTACAAAGTAAAATAGAACACAGAACCATGCTACAAATTCACATTTCTGAAGTCTGCCTGCCCAAAGGGCTAAATTCATATTGCAGTGGTGGCAGATAGAATACAGAATCACATATAGTCTACCATTCAGGAGCTCCTTTGGCCCATTGTGTCTATGCAGGACAATAGAGAGCTAGACAACCTCATCACACCTTCCAGCACCAGGTTACAGATCTACAAACACATATCCAAGCACACTTTAAATGTGATGGAAGTTTTGGTTTTAGGAATGAGTTCCAGACCTCTACCAGATGTGTACTTTCAGTCACTTCAGTTCTGGGTTCTCAGTTATTATACTGGAAAAAGCTTCCTTTGTGATTCATTTTAACTTGGTGACTCCTTTTGTCATCTTTTCTGTTTCTAATCTTTCTGCTTTTTTGTTTCTGAAAACCTCTCAATCTTTCAGGTTAGTACACAATGTTTGCGTTCTTGGGTTTCTTGACCTTCGGGCTGGTGGTTGGGCAATTCCTGTCTCCTTGGATTTGTTTTTGTGTTTTAGCTCCTACACCCTTGAAATTAAAAACATTATTATTAGAGAACAAAGAGCTATTGCATTGTGTAGGATTGCTTCTCTTAGTAAATCAGTCCTAACCCATGCAAAAGAAAGTTCAAAGTGAATTTTGTTGATATTCATCTTGTTATAACCTACCCCTTTTTTCTGGGAAATTCAAAGATAGATTAGTCCACTTGCTGTGTATTCCAATCCAGTTGGGATTAAGTGTGGCCAAAAATAATTTTGTTACAAGTACCTTTGTTTTAAGAAAATGGGTTTTATTTGCTTTGAAAGTTTTGATTCCGTATTTTGCATCTGCACATGTAGCAAAGCAGCACAGTGACGTCATGCAAAAATGGCCCTTTGAAGATGTCTTTTGCAATTACCACTTTTTCTTAGTAAACTTCCAAAATTTGTGTCAGTGATGTGTCTTGTCAAACTTTCTTTGGTAAATTCAACTTCCTTGTCTCACAGGTTTTTACATTCCCGGATCTAAGAGTCAAGATGGTTGGGTATAGTCAATGCTGACAACCTATGATGGCAGCACTGAAGTGGCTTTGTTTGGCTGTGAGGGCTGCTGGTCTCAGGTGTACAAGCAGGACAAGTACATGATCTAGACTGGTGCTTCAGTGCTTTTCCTTCCACAAGATGCTGCCTGACCTGCTGAGTAACTGCAGTGCTTTCTGGGTTGCTCCTTATGTCCTTGTCTTTTGGCTTCGTATTTAGTGTGAGCTGCTGACTGTTTAAATCCCTCTTGTTTGGTGGGGGGGGGGCAGGTGGGGGATAAAGATTCTATCGACCTCTTACAGTTTTATGTATCCCTGTTAGGGGGTGCACCTCAGTGTCCCTCATTCTGTGGAAAGCAATCCAATCTGTCCTTGAGTAAAGCCCTGCAATCTAGGCAATAATCCTGTGAATCTGTTTTTTCTCCAGCACAACCCTATCCTTGTGTTGATATCCAGAGCTGCACACTATCTATGTACAGTCTCACCAGTGCTGTGTAAAGTTGTAACACAAGTCAAACTGTTACATTCCACACTCTAACTTAACAAGGCAAGCATGCTATAAACCTACCTTTGTTGCCACTTTCAGGGAACTAGGGATTTGAACCCCAGGGTGGTTTGCATCTAAATCTCTATGAATTTGCAAAGAATTCTGCCCAAGGTACAAACTGTGTGGTTTAGACTGTCTATAGTTCTGCGAAATGTGAATGCTGATGGGATTTGGGTTTTAAAAAAACTCTGAAGACCAAATAGCTATGCTGACTGTATAATAAGTTTACTTAATAAGTTGTTGAAAGAAGGGGTTTTACCCACAGTATTATCTGTATGAATAGGTGCTTTGTGATTTGAAAGGGTTGTTGTAGAAGGGCCTTTAAGCCATGTGTAATTTGGCTCTAGTGTGTTTGGCTTGCTATCTGTTCCATCAGTTATCAGGCTCCTATTGTTTAATCTGTGATAGAATGGAAATGATTTGCATCTTTGCCAATGACCCATAGATGTCAACCTTTTGAGCCCAACTTCCATGCACGGATTTGTAAAACCCCAAGGAATGATTCCAATCCTCAAGTTTCTCAAACGCTCCATGTGCCTCTGCTTCTGCAGTAAGTTTGTCATTACACCCGTGCGTGTGACAATAAACTCGATTCTTGACTTTGAATTCAAAAGCACATTTTGGAATGCAGTAATGCAAACTCCTGGCATGCAGATTTGTGAAAAGGGGGGGAAAAAAGTACACAACTTCATCAAAGGAAACATGTCACCATATGCAACCATGAGATTCATTTTCTTGTGAGCACTCACAGTAAATACAAAGAAAAACAATAGAATCAATGAAAAGCCACATGTAAAAAAAGGGCAAACAGCCAGTGTGCAAAGGTGTGCAAAAATCTGCAAATACAAATAGTTTTTTAAAAAAAGTATCTAAATAAGCAACAAATATCAAGCACGTGAGATGAAGAGCTGTTGAAAGTGAGTCCATAGGTTGTGGGAACAGTTCAGTGAAGTTCTCACTTTTGGTTTAAGACTCTGATGGTTAAAGGGGTCATAACTGTTCCTGAACCTGGTGGTGTCGGTCGTGAGGCTCTTGTACCTCCTTCCTGATGGCAGCATCAAGAAGACAGCATGACCTGGATGTTGGGGGTCTTTGAGGGATGCTGCTTTTCTGTGACAGTGCTCCTTTAGATGTGTTCAATGATGGGGAGGGCTTTACCCATGATGGACTGGACCATTTCCACTACTTTGGAGAAGTTGGACGAAAAGATGGGCTAGTGACTCGCCTGAAATATGGGATACCTGATGATGCAACTCTCTTGGGTCAGGTATTGAGTGCCGGTATAGTTGTCAGTTTTAGGATTATTTTACCAAATTAAGACAATTCACATTCAGAAGTACTGGCTAGGAAGAGTTAACAACATAGCAAGATCTTGGGGAGTTGACCATAGAGCTTGTAATTGAGCTTGCAACTGGTCTCTTGGGAAAGGAGCAGGAAATGGTAGGTGTGATGGGTTGAGATAAGTAGATCAAGGCTAATTAATGTATAATCCTTGACTCCAAGGGCACAGAAAATTATTTGAACTCTGGACTTACAAGGAAATTCATTGCGGTAATGGAAGTAATTAATCTGTGATCGCCCCATTTCATAGTTTGCACCCTGTGAAAATAGATTTGGCTTTGGCATGTTCTATGATCAGCTCGTCTACTTGCTGGATAAACCTGCTGAGTAGGCTTCATACCCAGTTGTTGGGTAATGTGTTATCTCACCAAGGACTTTGTGTTTACCTGTTTGTTGGCTCAATCTGGCTATTTGGGTTTAAAGGCGTGCCTCTGAATCATTGCAGGGTGGAGGGGGAGTAATGAAATTCTTTAATTAGGGCAGTTTCTGATGGTTGAGTCACTGAATTTGAATTAATAGCTGAATAAAGAGTGTTCTTTCAGTTTCTTGACCTCGGGCAATGCATGCAAGGTCATTTTTGCTGGCCACCCTTGGGAAGTGTTGGTTTAACTCTTTGCTCGAGTAGCCATTATTTCGTCCGGTATGCTGTGACACTAAAGTGTCTAAAGATTTCACTGCCACTCAGTGAAGGAAGGAAGGTCACCTTTCTTGGATCCTGATGCCCAGCTATGGCTGTGCTGGAGGAGTTGGTGTTTTCTTTTCAAATTCTGATTTCATATAGGGATTTCATCAGTTAGGACACAACCAACTTCAGAGTGCTACAGTGCCCAGGATCATGGCAACAAAATTGAGTACTGCAGGCAATATTGTTGAGTTCAGTCCAAGACGGCAATCAATTAAATTCATAATTCTCCCTTAATTTAGTGAGCATCAACATGTGAGACAACAAGTGAGACCAAAACAAAGGATGGAAGGGTGAGGCAGGTGCCTGCTAACTTGCTTCAGTGATGTAGGTTTTGAGGGATTATTAAGAGGGTAGAGAGATGGGCAGTAAGATTGAGGTGGTAAACATTCTCCATAAGCTGAATGTGAAGAGCAAATCCAAATTCTCTCACAAACATTTAGGAACATAAACTTCCATATATTTAGGAAAATTATCTCCTTTCAGTTCCTAATATAAACTCTGCTCAATTTTCCCCTTCTTGGACATTCATGGCTTTGTAAGGATTGACAATTCTCGTGCATTTCATCCAAGTAACCAATTCTTAATGCATGACCTGAGACTTCCACCTGCAAGCTGGTGAACCACAGTGGCATTAAAACTGCAGCAACCTACTCACTGCGAATCCACACATTTTCATCAAGAGCATAAGAAGTTGGAGCAGGGGAGGACCTTTCATCCTCATTTCTGCTCTGCCATTTAGCAAGATCCCAGACAACTTTTACCTCAGCAACCCCTTCCTGCACTCATCGATCTCTCATTTTTGAGTACACTCGGTGACCAAGGCTCTAGACAGATTCAGGTTAGTTTATTGTCTGGTAGACCAAGGTGCAATGAAATTCCTTGCTCGTGTGAACACAGTAAACAGTGTATGTAGTGATAATAAATACCACACTGAATACAGAGAGAGCAAAACGGCAGAATACTGCCAAGGTTGTAGTGCAAAGAGAAATGGTAAAGTGACAGTAACAAAATAACCGAGAGAGTTAGTACTAAGAGCTTGAAAAATTGGCCGCAACACCAGGAAGAGGGTAATGACCAACCTTTGGTATTCAAACTGCTAACCCTGGTTTTCAACACCTCAGCTAGGGGAAGAAACATCCATACTCTTGTCAAGCCCTGAAGTAATGTGGTATGTTTTAATGAAATTGCTGCCTATTTAAAAATAAATGATGGGACATTTAACTTCATGCTGTGGCAGTGCAGGTGATAGATTTCCAGCTTTTATAAAGACCTCCACGAAGTATGATTGGTGCTCACAATAACATTTTAAATGCAATAACATTTTAAATGCTGTGTGCCAACAAGCAGCCAGGGAAGCAGAGTTTGTAATAACTTTACTGATGGTTGTAACATCTTGGGTGGTCCATAGTCGGCTGCGTGGACCAGTCGGGTTGGTAGCTCAATATCTGTGCCCATGATCCCAACAGACACTGAGGCCCTTTGTGTTGGGCTCTGGGGAAGAAGGTATCCCACAGCTGACAGCTTCCTCTCATCCTGAACTCTCTGGAATTTGAATGATTGTTTGAGGATCAAGTACGCACCCTACTATTTTTATTGTGCAACAATTTTAGTTTAGGGACTTGTTAATCTAAGACAGCAGCCCAATACCTTCTCAGGATTAAAGAACCAAGTCAGTGAAGGCCACTGTTGTTTGATTATCAGTATCAAACCAACTTCTTGTAGGGAAATCTGTTATGAATGGGACTTTGTTACTGAAGAAGGAACAATGCAAAACGTCCTCCATAAAACTGTTTCGATTTACACTGAGATGTGCCAATATCATCTTTCATTTGGAATAGTGGGGAGGTAATGGGTGTCAAATGGTGGGTGCCGTCGTAACATAGCAGTTAGCATGATGTTATTACAACTGGGGGTGTCAGAGTTCAGAGTACAATTCTGGCATCATCTGTAAGGATTCTGTATGGCGTGGAATGTGTGGGTATTCTCCGGGTGCTCTGGTTTCCTCCCACAGTCCAGAAGCGTACCCATTAGTAGGTTAATTGGGCATTGTAAATTGTCCGGTAATTAGTCCAGGGTTAAATCCTGACGAAAGGTCTCGGCCTGAAACGTCGACTGTACCTCCTCCTAAAGATGCTGCCTGGCCTGCTGCATTCACCAGCAACTTTGACGTGTGTTGCTTGAATTTCCAGCATCTGCAGAATTCCTCTTGTTTGCGTTTTTAAATCGGGGTTTGCCGGGTGGCATGGCTGGATGGGCCTATTCTGCACTGTATCTCAATCAATAAATTTTGATTGAATACCAAAGACAAGTCTATTTACTATTTTATGTGTGTTTCATTGGTATACATCTTTCCATTGACTCGTGTCAGTGTGTTTGTGTGTTCTTGTGTGCGTTTGTGTGTGTGTGTGTGCGTGTCCGTGTGTGTCCTTTTTGTGCCTCTATTTTTGTTTGGCGCCATCTGTGCAATAGCTTGTGCCAGTCCCTGGAATTATAAGAACTCCTTCAAAACTTCAGTTGCTTCGTGAGCTCTTGTATTTCTTTTAAAACGGCAATTGGCCAGACAGAGCTGCAGTGTTTTAATGAAAGCAGTTGTATATAAAAGGCACCATTCAGAGCCTTTTTTCCCTTTTCTGTAGGAGCATAAGGAGTGGAACAGCCACAAAGGGCACACATTGCATGGAGTGGATGGGCCTGAGAGGTCGTTCAATGCAGTTGTGTGTGTCAAGCTTTGGTGATTTCTTCGAAACTAAGGAGAATGAGGCCAGCCTGTGTAGTGCATCTCAGTCACATTTTGTTGGCTGCTATTGTCCTCTTGAAGGCTGTCCTTTTATTTGTTGTTGCATCTCTTTTCACCATTTTAAAAAATCAGTAAGAGATTATAAACAGCAGTGTTTGAACGAGTACAATGTTTCTGAAACAGCAGACCTCTCTGACTGGTTGGCTGAAGAGGACATTTGTGTAGGCTGTGTTTAGGGAGGAACTGGGTGTGGGGGGTGGTGGAAGGCAGCAAGAAATGGTGAGGACACACAAAAAGGGGAGAGAGCATCAGCAAAACTGAATCCCGGTAGGTATATGTCTTAAATCGATCAAGCGTAATATTTATTTTTTAATGTAGCTCCAATGATGCTAGAATGCCAAGTGTTGGCTTTGGTGTGTCTGTGCTTGCATCTCAATATCCCAACAGTGATGGCATTGGAAGTGGGCAGGATGGAAAAGGACAAGACAAGTTTGTAGCACCTCCCTGCATTCTCGTGCCTTCGGTGTGGGGAAAGTCCCGTGACGCTTGAGGGGAAGATGATGGGTACCTCCTGGGCCTTTAGGCTGAGGTTGTTAGGAGGTGCAGGTGTTTTTTTTAAGAGGGAATGTACAAAGGAGAGCTGAATTTTCTGCAACAAATAACATACAGCTAAAACGGTGCATCAATCTCTGCTTGTCTTGTTCAAGTGCCGCTGAATTACCTCCATTTCATTACAAAAATAATTTTTAACCAAAATGTATTTTAACTTCCAGTGGTTTGTGCTTCTGAGCTGCTGGTGTATTTTCAGCCTCCTTGCAGGGTGATTTTATGTAACTGGGTTTTCGTGAGGCAAAGTCTGCCAGTGGAAAGTACTGTGTTTTCTGTGTAAACTTGCTCTCTTCACTCCTGCTCTCTTGCACACTGAAGGCCAGTGTTCTGCAGACTCTGCCACTGCGTGGAGTTGAGACTGTACTGTCTTAAAAGTGCTTGCTATTCAAATGTCTGCCAGATTTGTAATTTGAAATAGATCTTCACCATATAGTACTCTGTATGCATAGCATAACGATAAATGGATAATGATGGAAACATTTTAATACTAAGTGTTTGACAGATTTTTTTTTCTTAAAGCTTGCTAGCACTGAAGTTTAATCACAATTTTATGAACTGTTTTCATTATGTGAGAGGCATTTCCAACCACTCAACTGCTTCCAATGATTTTCAAGCCTGAAGTTAGCATTTCCACCGTGCTATGATTATGATGGGAATGAGTAGTTTTATTTTGACCCAGGCTTATCAAATGGTATTGTGAATCAGCTTTTTGTTCTTTATTCTGTCAGGGAAGCTCAGCAATTGGAAAGCTGTGCTTCTGAAATGCAGTTGTGGTGTTGATGTTTTTGTTTTTCACTATTCTCATTGTCCACCTGCTCTTTTCCAGTTTACATGAAGGAAGAAGCTGTTAGTAGTACAGAAAATCTTTAAAGTGCATCACTCGGATTTTCCATTGATTTTGAATCCTCGTCAGTTTTTACATGGTATTTAAGTATTTATTTATGTTTTACAGCAAGACTTGAATGTGGCCTGAAGTTTTATTTCAGTCTCTGGCCGTGCATTGTGCTTTAATTTTGAGGCAGCTGCCTTGTTGACGGGAAGAGTTGCGATCCAAATTCCCTGTGGCACCTTTGGCATTCTGCTCCCAGAATGAGAGGGAGTATCATTAAAATAGAAAACAAGGGAGGAGATATTTTTAAGCCATCTAATTTTAGCTTCTCACTTAATCTATCACATGTAAGGAATGGACTGAGTCATTGTTTGGTTTGTGCAGTACTATTTATTGCCTTGATTTAGCATTGTGAATTTTCTTTAAGATTTCCAAGGTTCCCTCTGAAATCCATAGCTGTTAAATGTGCTCTGTGATTGCGGGGTATCAATGATGAGCTGGGATGCGATAGGTCTGGCCACCCGTGCTTCAAATTTCTTCAGTCTTATTCATTGCTATTCCTTTCCGTGCCTTGTGGCCCATTGGGTGGCAAACTTGCTATTTCGTTAGCTTCTTGTTCGTTTTGTTTGAGGCAGAGTTGCTAGCTCTACGCTCAACCCGGCACGGATGGAAAGCGTGTAAGGAGCCAGCAGGTTCAAACCTGGGACCGCTCGCCTCAGAGTCCGGTGCTGATGCTACTACACCACCGGCCAGCTTCAGTCTTATTAGAGTGCCTCTTAAAACCTACATCTGTAGGCAGGTAGACACACGAGACTGGACAATGGAACCAAGTCTACTGCAGGAAATTTAATGGATTGAGCAATAAAGGAAACAAAGTTTTGGGCTAAAACTCTGAAATGTTGACATCTGCTCAACTTAGTTCCTTCAGCAGGTATGGTCTTGATCTGAAGACAAACTGCAAATGCAAATATAAAGAAATAGCAATAAATAACCATAAGCATGAAATAACAAGATAAAGTGAGATCATTGGTTGAGGGAACATCTCAGTAGATGATTGTAGTTACCTTCTTTTGGTCAAGAGCTAAAAGGGTAGGGGGTAGTAACTGTTCCTGAACCTGGTGGTGCTAGTCCTGAGGCACCTGTACCTCAGGTAGCAGTGAGAAAAGAGCATGGCCTTGATGGTGGGAATCTCTGATAGATGCTGCTTTCATACAACAGTGTTTTCATGTAGATGTGCTCAATGGTTAAGAGGGCTTTACCCACGACGTATTGGGCTGAATACCTTTTGTAGGATTTTCCGTTCAAAGGTAGTGGTGTTCCCATACCAGGGAGTAATGCAGCCAGTCAATACACAGTGCACAGAGGGCTTCGGTGAAACTATTCTAATAATTTCTAATAATTTCCTGTGGTGAAAAGAGCAGGAAAAAGATGGGTAGGAATGTCTTTACCTCTGTTAGTGGTGTTTCTGTTAAAGAGAGAGAGCACGGAAGTGAATGCCAGATATTGCCTGTGGGAATATCCACCCAACTCTTTTTGTCTTTGTGTAATTTTGGTGAATTGTTTTTCTTTAAATACTGATACTGATTGAGGATTGCTTCACACTGCAATAGTTTGTAGTGACTTGTAACCATAACCAGGGTTATAATAAAATAACCACGGGCTGTTATTTTTCTTATAAATGTATTCTTAATTACATCTTCACTTCCCCTGAACATAGTGATAGGTCCAGTGGTATCTGCACAGTGGCTGATATTGTGATGTGTGGGCAAAAGCAGCAGCATCCTTGGATCTTCTCTCCCTGCCATCACATCTCTTGCAAAAGGTAGTTAATTCTTGAGAAAGACGAGCTCTGAGCCAAGCTACACACATCAAAGTTGCTGGTGAACGCAGCAGGCCAGGCAGCATCTCTAGGAAGAGGTACAGTCGACATTTCGGGCCGAGACCCTTCGTCAGGACTAACTGAAGGAAGAGCTAGTAAGAGATTTGAGAGGGGAGGGGAAGATCCAAAATGATAGGAGAAGACAGGAGGGGGAGGGATGGAGCCAAGAGCTGGACAGGTGATTGGCAAAAGGGATAAGAGAGGATATTGGGACAGGAGGTCCAGGGAGAAGGAAAAGGGGGAGGGGAGAAAACCCAGAGGATGGGCAAGGGGTATAGTCAGAAGGACAGAGGGAGAAAAAGGAGAGAGAGAGAGAGAGAGAGAAAGAATGTGTGTGTATATAAATAAATAACAGATGGGGTACGAGGGGGAGGTGGGGCATTAGCGGAAGTTGGAGAAGTCAATGTTCATGCCATCAGGTTAGAGGCTACCCAGACGGAATATAAGGTGTTCCTCCAACCTGAGCGTGGCTTCATCTTTACAGTAGAGGAGTCTGTGGATAGACATATCAGAATGGGAATGGGATGTGGAATTTGTGTGGCCACTGGGAGATCCTGCTTTCTCTGGCGGACAGAGTGTAGGTGTTCAGCAAAACGATCTCCCAGTCTGCGTCGGGTCTCACCAATATATAGAAGGCCACATCGGGAGCACCGGACGCAGTATATCACCCCAGCCGACTCACAGGTGAAGTGTTGCCTCACCTGGAAGGACTGTCTGGGACCCTGAATGGTGGTAAGAGAGGAAGTGTAAGGGCATGTGTAGCACTTGAGTTATTTATTTATTTATATGTACACACATCCTCTCCCTCTCCCCCTCCCTCTCCCCCGGGTTTTTTTCCCCCTGTCCCCCTTTTCCTTCTCCCTGGGCCTCCTGTCCCATGATCCTCTCATATCCCTTTTGCCAATCACCTGTCCAGCTCTCGGCTCCATCCCTCCCCCTCCTGTCTTCTCCTATCATTTCGGATCTCCCCCTCCCCCTCCCACTTTCAAATCCCTTACTAGTTCTTCCTTCAGTTGGTCCTGATGAAGGTTCTCTGCCCGATAAGTCGACTGTACCTCTTCCTAGAGATGCTGCCTGGCTTGCTGCGTTCACCAGCAACTTTTGTTGTGTGTAGCTTGAATTTCCAGCATCTGCAGAATTCCTCGTGTTTGTGTTTTTAAACTCTGAGCCAAGGTCAGTTTTTGTAACTCCCAGTTTCACGTTTGCATTCTAATAACTTGTCTGCGATACAACATGTGGATGCCGTCATGTTGTCAGACAGTGTTCTGCAAGAAAGGAGCAAAGTTGTGCTGATTGTGGTTGGAGATCTGCCTAGCTCTGGATACAGTACACTTAAAGTGCATCAGAGACACTGCACAGAAATGACAAGGGGGGTGTGAATCATTTGTGGCAGCTTTGGAAAAGTGAAGATCTGGAAGTGATTCTTAAATGCCTCCACTAATTGAAATGATTCTGCATTCTACAGGGGCAGTCAGCTGTATCATTCAAATGCCAGGGCATTACTTGACCCTCAGATAGCACCAGTGCAGGTGATAAGTGGATCTTTGCCACCTTGTTTGCAGGGGCTTTCTGTACTGCTGTATTTCCTAGGTTAATGCACGGGTGCCACTGTACTAAGTGTTCAAAAATGCGGCTTTGTCTTCCAGATCTTTCACTGTACAGTGGTAAAGAAGTAGGCAAAGCTTTCAACACATATTTGGTCGAGTTTACATGTATCACAAATTATGACAATATATTTTCCATCAGTTATTAAGAGCAGAGCAACTTTCACTTAAAGTCCCTTCCTTGAACTTCACATTTCATGACACCTTTACTATCTGTCTATCTCTTTTTTTTTAAGTGCAGTCAGTGACTAAGTGTCCATCACTCTCTCTCAAGCAGACAAATTCTAACAACTTGCTACCCTCTGGGCAAAGAAATTTCTTCGCACCTTGCCTTGAGTAGTTGACCGTTTGAGACCATGACCCCTGATTATAAAGCCAATCCCTGTCAGGCCCTGTAAGAATTATGTGCATTTCAATGAGCTCATCTAGATGCTGTCTACTAAATTCAAGAATAAGCCAATAGCTTAATCCTTCCTTGTAGAGCAAATTTGGCCCTGTCCCAGAAATCAATCTGGTGAACTTTTGGTGCACTCCCAAAGGCTCCTTTGTCTGGTGGGGAGATAAGACCTGTACAAAATATTCCAAGTGCAGTTTAACCATGGCCCTAAATATTGAATTTAACTGTTGTCATATGGGATTATAGCATTGGTTTAAGGCTCCTTGAAGTGTACAAATTCTTCCCCCGAGTACTTTTGAAATTGACATAAATTTGAAATCAGTTCTAAAAATGCAGCCTATTCCCTCATAGCTTGGTCTGCAAATGATTTCAGCAAATGCTAAATCAACTCTTTAAACTTTTTTTTCTTAGCAAGCTGTAGGCTTTTCAACTGGAGCTGAGTACAGAGGTAACCTGCCCATATCCTGCATATACGCAACATAATTAAGACTGAGGAAGAGTAAAGGTTAAATTTTGTTACTTATTTGTTGAGATGCAGTGTAGAATGGGCCTTTATGTTCTGAATTGATGATATCTGGGTGATATGGTGGTGATATCTGGGTGATCTGACCATTCCTGTACCACTGAACTGAGAAACAAAACTGCAAGGAAAGATGTAAATAATTGTACCCCACAAGCAAAGTCTACACACCTTGATGTGCTTTGGGGAGTGATCAAGTTGCCCATACTGAATTAATGATGTTTCCCAACTGGAATTATGTTTTGTGTAGAATAACTAATCCAAGGACAGAGGACATCAGCCTCTCAGACATGAAGATGTTGAACGCAGCAACTTTTATGTGTGTTGCTTGAATTTCCAGCATCTGCCCAATTCCTGTTGTTTATGAAGATGTTGTCCTGGTTTTGGTTGTGTACTAGGAGTTTCGGATAGATTGCAAAGCTCAAGTAATAAGCAGGTGATAGGACTGCCCTAGCCTGGATGGTCCGGAACTGAGACTGGTGTCCCAATGAGTGTGCCCAATCCTGTGCTAAAATAGCAATCTCTGCACTAACAGCTGTTCGTGTGAAGAGACTGTCAACCCAGAATGACGTTTGCTGGCCAAAGTTGCAAATTGGTCAATTGCCAGTCATTTACACATTATTAAATTTGCAGCTCCAGTTAGCGTTTGAGTGAATGGCAGGAAAAACTATTTTCAGTGCTGTTTTGCTTTCCCCTATCCTCTTCCCCCACCCCACTTTTCTTCACCCTTCCCCACTCCCAAGTATAGCTCAGAGTTTGCGTTGATTCCATGTGAAGATATTCCACAGGTTGATTTATTAGTGAACACTGTCTTTATGGTTCTTGAACGTGGAGTCTCACTCAATAGAATCATCCCTTCTACTCCTTGGTCATATGTTATTTTTTTAAGCTGTTGTGAAGAATTCCTTTATTTCCATGATTACACACATACATGCTTTTTCCACTGAGAGGAGCCAGGTACTGGTATTTTTCTGTAAACTGAAACCAAAGTAAATTCTTTGCTGTCCTTGCATGATAAAAAAAAATAAAGATTAGCTTTGTCACACGTACATTGTTTGTTGTTTTGCGGCAATGGCCAACACATTTCGTGGATCGTGCAAGTGTCACCGCGCACCCAGCACCGAAACAGCATGCTTACAACTCACTAACACCAACCCTAACTGTATGTATTTGGAGTGTGGAGCACTCAGGAAACCATGAGGCTACAGGTACAAACTCCTTACAGACAATGGCAGGAATTGAACTCTGATCGGTGATCACTGGTGCTATAAGGCATTGCTCTCTCTGAAGTAGGAATACTGATGCTTACGTTGCCTAAAATTCCCTCACCTCCAACGTGAATCTCAAGTGGCCCCATTAAATGACCAACAAAATATTTGGGAATCTTACACACACAACAACTTCTCATAAATTATCAATGACTGAGCTCCTGTATTATTAAATCAAAAGTCTGATATACATTTTTCATTTCTATACACACAGCATGTCTGTTTTTCCTCTCTCAACCTTTAGCAAATGGTATTTCTTTCCAGTCCTGTGTGTGTGCTTTTTGGTGCCATTCATTATAACACTGTGGAGGTACGGTTACCATCGTGAGTGATTTTTTTTGTGTGTTTTCTGACCTCTAGCCCGAAAATGGAACAAGATGAGCTTCAGATATGGATTTGCCACGTTTTGATGCTGTTCTACTTTGGGTGTGGCATGTTTACATTTTTGCACCAGCTCTGGATACTGTGTTGCGCTGGTGAAGCTTGCCCTCATATCCACCATTGTCTTATCACTTAATTGACATGCTTTCGATAAATCTCTTCCAGGAATTACAAGCCAACGGACCAGTTTTATTGAATTTGCTTTGCTGAAGTCTGTTGATGGATATTTTGCTAATGTACAGATAAATTTGTTTGCAAGTAGACCATAAATGTCTCCACCAACTCCCATTCAGATCTTTTGGGAAATTATTTGTGTGGTGATTGAAACACAGAAAACCTATAGCACAATACAGGCCCTTCTTCCCATAAAGCTGTACCGAACGTGTCTTTACCTAGGGTTACCCATAGCCCTCTATTTTTCTAAGCTCCATATACCTATCCAGGAGTCTCTTAAAAGACCCTATTGTTTCCATCTCCATCACCGTTGCTGGCAGCCCATTCCATGCACTAATGTGAAATATTGTTCATTCTGTTTAGAGTCTTTTATGAGACCTTGAATTGGGTTATATGTAAACATGAAGAAGCAATTCTTTAAAGCTCGGTTCCCAATGGACATTGAACAGGGAGTGGAGAGAGCAAAGTGAATGTGGTCTGTGACAGGGGAGACACTGGGTGAACAGGTAGGATTTATTGCCAGGTATGAGCAGGTGATGGTTGCTCTTTGTAGCTGGTGTGTTTGGAAGTGATCTGGTTATCTGAAGCAGAGAAGGAGTTGATTCACAAAGGCTGTAGCATGCCTCATACTCCTAATTCTACCTTTCTTATTCTGGTATGATCACTGTAATGGTTACTTATTTTAGACTGCACCATTCTGCTATTTTGCCCCTGTCATAGTTTCATTTATTTACTGGTTGCAATACAGCATGGAATATGCCCTTCTGACCCTTCGAGCCACACCACCCAGCAACGCCCGATTTTACCTTGAACCCTAACCCAGGACTGTTTCCAATGACAAATTAACCTACCTAGCAGTAGGCCTCTGGACTGTGGGAGGAAACCGGAGCACCCAGAGGAAACTCATGTAGTCACAGGGAGCACATACAAACTGCTTATAGGCAGTGGTGAGAATTGTATTTATTGTTGAATTCCTTTTATTACCATGTATACTGTTTACTCTAAGGAATTTCATGCATCCTGGTGTATCAGACAATCTGATCTGAGATGAGTTTGTTGAAACAGTGTAAGAGGCTAAAGGAAGAGAAGGCAGAATTGGGTGTAGGATGGGGATTAAAGTGACATTCAGTTGAAAGTTTAGAGTCACCACTGCAGACTGAATTGGAACGGTTCTGTGCTACATCACCCAAATTGTTTTTGGTTTCTCCTGTGCAGACGGTGGCATGTTCTGGGCCTCAAGTGCAAGGGAATCAGTACTTGACCTGAAAGTACTCTTCAGGCCCCTGAATGGTAAATGAGCTGAGGTAATGGGGCATATGTAAATGCTGGGACAGTGCTTAGTGGAGATGGAAGAACAATCTAGTGAGTCATGGAGGGTACTGTTTCTTTGGAATGGAGAAAGTTGAGGGCTAGTTGTTGGTGACAGTAGAAAGCGTAGAGGATGTGGTAATTGGTGAGGTTGAAAGTGAAGACGAAGTAGAAAGTGATCCTTTGGCTAGAAAGAGAGAAAGCTAGAGCAGATGTGCAGGAAATAGAATGGTCAAGAGCCCTGTCAACTGTAGTGGAGAAGCCATGGCAGTGGATATCTTTTTCCACTACCGCCATCCATCAGTGTTCCAGTAACAAGATGTTCCACACCAACTAGCTCAGAGTTGGAGCTTAATGAATTGGAAGGATGAAGGGGTGCCTGTGCATTTTGTATTCTACTTTAGTGCAATCTTTTAGAAGTAAGGTTCTGTGCTGTAGATCCTGACCCTGGGTGAACATGCTCCAGTATGTAGAGACGAGCGAAATGTTTAAAACAGAATATGTCTCAACTCTCTGCCAACTATGTTGTCAAAAGTATATTTTAGAACTCCTTGCGTTCTTGCCACCAAAGCCATCATCCTTGATTCCTGAGGGGTGTTATTGCTGAGACCCTCTTTGCCTTTTCCAGGTGCTCTACATTGGAGATAGAGAGGGAAGGTTTTTATTTAAATGTATAGATTGTGAGAGAGCAAGCCCCAAGCTTGTGTGGTATTTTGCACTCTGAACAGAAACCAATCCCTAGGGAGGACTGTTAGAGGTAGAGTGTGGATTGGAATTTATCTGACATAATACAATTGTTCAGTGCCAGCAGGGTAGAAAACAAAGAATCTTGGCCCACTGTTGTCGTGTTGTAATGCTTGAAAGCTGTGGGCAACATTTCAAATACAGTGGATTCCAGTTAATGGGGACAAACATTTTGGCTCAATTAAGTGGCCCCTGCCGCCCGCCCCCCCCCCCCCCAAATTTGGCAGGTTTCATGGAAACAGTCAAAAAAGGAAAACTACTGTTTAACTGAGTAACAAATTATATATTTAAATGAAATGCAGAACAAATTAGAACACTGCCAATGCTACTGCAGTACTGTAAAACTGTATTGGTTCCTAGTAGTTAAGAAAGGAGGAGTTCATTCAATGTTTTGGGTGTGAAGGGAAGGGCAGCACCTCTGCTGGCAGGGCTTGCTGTGTCTGTTCTGGGTGGGGCAGTTCACTCGCCTTTCGGGCCCCACTGGACACTCAGCTGTCGCATGTGACTCCAAGTAGCTGTTTGCCTGTGACAGTGCCCACACCCCGGTACACTGCTTCAACAAGCGGGCTAAACCAACTGAGGGTAGCTGGTGGACATGAAAGGGGACATGCTTGCCCTAACATGTGAAGTCGACTCCGGCGGATGAGATCACCAGTGTGATCAAACGGCCAAGAAGGCAAGTTCCGCAACACTTTGTGGAGAGCGTAGGGCCATGATAAGGTACTATGGTTACCCACCACAACCAAGGAAGACCCCATTATGTGACAGCTTCTTGTACCACTGGACCTGGACTTCCAAGATTGAGAAAACTGTCCCGGAGCAATGATTTTTCTGCTTTTAAAAACACTTTCTCATAGCTTTCGCTGTCATCCTCTGATACTACAGACAGTCAACACGCTGTTGTGTTCTCTTGACTGTAAATGAACAAAATTAGCCAGGCACCCAGTGCAGTTAATGGACTGCCTTCATACAATGCTTTTCACGATTGCATTCTATAAAACTTCACTTTCATTGTAACATTCATGATTCTTCATTGTTCCCAACTTGAAGTAGTGAAATCGGTTTATTTTCATGCCCAGCCATTTCTGGGATCTCCAAGCCTCAATGCTTATAAAAGCTGTGACCAAAACAATTCTAAAATCATAAATAAGGGAGCTTACTGTATCAAATGCTGCAACTAGATTTCTTCTATGAGGAAATTAGGAACTTTTGAGAAATTCAGGGCCTGATGAATTGTCTTGACCCAAAACGTTGACCATTCCTCTGCCACCACTGATGCTGCCTGACCTGTTGTTCCTCCAGAATTTCTTATTATTTTCTCAAAATTCCAGCATCTGCAATATTTCTGTCTCCTAGCTTGTAGTTCACTATTGGAAAACCATTGAAAAGTTATGCCTTTTATTATTGATCATGATAAGAGGAATGCATCTGTAGTTGTTTACCTCCCATTCTACTTCTGGCCTTGATGTCTTTCAATTCTTTTCTTTACGCCTCCTCACTGACATCTTAAGCACACTTGTGGAACCTCGTTTGTCACCATGTATTTCCAAATCTGTTTAGTCGTCACCTTTTGTTGTGCTCTGGGTATAGACAAACTTAAACAACCCTCTTGAATGCTTCTCTCTTGCATGGCCCATGGTTAAATGGTTAAACTTGTATGGTTGCATGGTTAAACTCTGGCTGTAGGGATCATGAAATAGATACCACAGCATGAAGAATGGCATGGGCTGAGGTTGGGACAAGCCCGCATTCTTCATCGTTCAAACAGAATCTAAACTGGTCATTCACCTGCCCTCAATATTGTATTATATTGGGTAAGAGAGAGTTTTGAGGGTCCATCAGAGTGGTCAGCCCCTTAGAGGTGCATTTGAATAATAGAATGAAGCAATTTCCTCATCCTAGTTCAGTGAGCCATTGAGTGTGGTTATTGCAGGAAGTTGCATGAAAAAGGTCCGGGTGAGGCTGACTGTATCTACAGCCCATTCATAGTTAGGCAAGTTTGCAGATTGTATACACATATACAGTACAATACCTTGCTCAAACTATTCTCACTATGAGGATAAAGCTACCCCTGTTTGCTTCCTCTTCCCAAACAGAACTTGATTTTGAAGGTAGTTCGAAGTTGGAGACTTTGAAGCCTCTTTATTAGTAACTACACACAGCATTTTGTGGTCTGTCTTGCGTAGTAGGGCACGTTAAGTAAGCTTTTGAATTTACTGATGATTCTATAGCAAATATGGTGAACCCTGTTGTACATGATATTGTTCAGTGCTCCAGTTAGTGCCTTTTATACTGTAGACATAGTACATTCACCTGTGAAGGCCTGGAAATGCCACTTTTTAAATGCCACTTTTTTAAAAAACTAATAAAGATTTACCAAATCTAATTGTGGGTTGCCTGGTACCCTTTTAATCCTTGCTTTGAACCACAAAGGCAATCTGATTCTCTGTCAGAATTGGACAGGAGCTGGCTTCCATGTCTAAACACCTTTCTGGTCAGCATTCGTTGAAATTCATACAGCATAACAATGTAATTGCTCAAATAAGTGAAAACAATTATTCAAAATATTTCTCACTGAAATGTATGTGTATATGTTTATATAATATAGATTCATAGTTTAATTTTATTGTCAAAGTATGCATGTACAATACAACACTGGTATTTGCCTTCTCCAGATAGATGTATATGTAAAATGTATATGCAGATATATAATACTTCATTAATTGGTATCATGCAGTGTAGATGACAGGAATCTTAATAGACTAACTTTGTTGTAATGTTTAATGGTTTTCCCTCTGTTGATAGAGTAGAAAGCTCACTTGCATTATTTCCTGCAGAGCTGTACCTCTGCTGCTGCTGCTTGTCATCTGAGCCCTTCGATTATGTTACATCCTGTTAACGGCACTCAATACAGGTGGTGAGGCTCTTTTGTCAGATATTCTTTCAAAGGAACAGTGATGGTTGATGCCGAGGGGGTGGGTTGGAATAGTGGAAGAGAATTTTAAAGGGCCATGTAGGAATCTTATTAATAACAAAAATCAGATAGCAAATAGCAAGATTTAATTTTCCTTTTACCTTGGAGCGTAGGGGATGAGCAAAAATAAAAGAGGGAATGAAATTCTCATATTTCACAACAAAATAGCAAAGAGGGCTACGTTTCTCTTGCGTGCTCTCTCTCTCTTTCTCTGTCTCTCTCTTCTCTCTCCTGCTTTGCCAGGCCTGTGGTTTTGGAGCAGTGCCAAACTACAGGAGTGCAGCTGTAAGTTCTGCCTGACCCAGTTTCTCCGGCACCACATGGTACAGGGAAGGACATGATAATTCCCTTCTGTTTTTTTATGAACTTGTGCCACCATGAAAATCCAATTTATTTATTTTTAAAATTATTATTGTTTCTCTGTTGGGGGGGGGTTGCATTGTCATCATCTACAAATACCAGTGGAACCCCATTTATTAAACAACAACCAAAATATGTTTTGGAGTTAACTGCTTTGTCAGTTGGCAAAATTTGAATTGTCTCTTTTAAAACCTGCTTTCCTATGATACTGTTTCCATGTATTTTTATGGTTGGTTTGGATTTATCCACAAGCAGCATTGATTCAGAAGTGTTTATTATTAACCCATGATGCAGTTGAATCTTCCTGAAAGTGCTCCATCTGACAGATGTTTGGGTTGTCGGTACTGTGACCGTCATGTGATTAAAATGCTTTTCAGGCGAATATGAAAGAATTACTTCTGTGTACATTCCCTTCTGTGATGCTCCAAAAAATAATTTTTAAAAATTGCTTTACGCAAGGGCTGGGTAGTTTGCCAGTAGCCTTTGCTGGGAAACAGTTTCTGAATAGATAACATTTAGCGGTGCTGTGGGCTAGCTGATAGAGCTGCTGTCTCACTGTCCTAGCATCCCAGGTGCAATTCTGACCTCCAGAGCTTTCTGGGTGGAGTCTGCACGTCCTCCCTTCGACGTCAGTGTCCACCATCCCAAGGAGATGTGGATCTGTAAATTAATTAGCCTCGTGTGTGGGTTAGTGATAAAATCTGGGGAATTGATAGGAATGTAAATCAATTTTTTATTGTCACGTGTACCAGGGTTCAGTGGAAAAACTTGTCTTGCAGGCTGTTCATACAGATCAGTTGTTTAGAACTACATTGTAGTAGTACAAAAACTAAACAATAACAATACAAAAGAAAGTGTTCCATTTACAGAGGAAAAGCAGTGCAGCTAGTCAGAGTCATAACAGGGTACGTTGTGTGATCAAGAGTCCATCTTGGCATAGAGGGATCCATTCAGTAGTGTAAAAGTAGCAGGATAGAAGCTGTCCTTAAGCCGGGTGCTGCATGTTTTTAGGCCTTTATGCTTCAGAGGAAGAGGGAGAAGACTAGAGAATGTCCAGGGTGGGTGGGATCTTTGACTACCTGGGTACCTTACCAAGGCAGCCCGAAGTATAAACAGAATCAAGGAGAGGATGCTGTTTCCAGCATTTGCCATACCATGCCATTATGCACCTAGATGGGGGACACAAAAATTGGTGAGGGGCAAAAGGGACTTGCTAAAAAGTTCCTGAGAAAGGAGGGATGATCTTGGCTGAGGCCGCTACAAATTAATAATGATGTTCATTCTGAGGAACTCAAACCTCAGAATGCAGCATCCTGGATGTACAAACTGTAAAAAGAAGCGTGTATCCTGGCCCTCTTCCTGAAGTCTATAACCAGATCTTTTGTTTTGTTGATGTTGAGGGAAAGGTTGTTGTCATTGCACCATGTAACTAGGCTCTTCATCTCCTTCCTGTACTCTAACTTATTGTTAATTAAGACAGGGGTTCCAAATCTATTTTGTGCTGTGGACCCCTACCATTATCCAAGGGGTACATGGACCCCAGGTTGGAAGCCCTTGATTTAAGCAGAGGCCTGCTACACTGGTATCATTTGCACACAGGGTTGATATAAATGGGGAAAATTTATATTCAGCATGTAATTGATGGGATGGAGAGCCTGTAGCTGGATGATCACCAAGTGGCACTCACATCTACTGTGATAAAGAGCTTTTGAGAGGTTGGTCATGGCTAGAATCAACTCCTACCGAAGCAAGGACCTGGACCCACTAAAATGTGCTTATTTCCACAATAGGTCTACAGCAGATGCAATCTCACTGGCTTTCCACTCAGCCCTGGATCACCTGGACAATAGCAATACTTTATCAGGCTGCTGTTTATTGAGTACAGTTCAGTGTTCAACACAATCATACCCCCAGTTCCAATCAGTAAGGTCCAAAACCTGGGCCTCTGTACCTCCCTCTGCAACTTTATCCTTGACTTTCTCACTGGGAGGCTACAGGTGGTGCTGTGTGAAATAACATTTCCTCACTGATGTAGCTCAAATGAATACGTAGCCCACTGCTCTGCTCTCTACAATCGTGACTATGTGGCTAGGCACAGCTCAAATGCCATCTATAAATTTGTCAATGACGTAAGTATTGTTGGAAGAATTTCAGTTGGTGATGAGGTAGATCAGCTGTAGGGCCTGCTTCTGTGTTGTATTACCCTGTAACTCTTAAAACAATTGAATGGAACTTCATTAGATGGTTGGATAGACGGAAAGCTTCCAGCGTTTTCTGCTTTAATCTTCATGGGCTTTATCCCCACAAGACATCAGAACAGTGGCATTTGGCAGTGTTACTTGAGTCCTGCTAGATTTGCTCACCACAACTGCTTATCCTCCCCACACCAACTTCAATGCCTTTAGAAGAGGTGTACCTCACACCAGCCGAAGGTGATGATAGTGGAGATGGAGCATAGAGCTGGCTGGTATGTCCTAGCAGAAAGCCCCATCCTCCTGTGTGTCATTTCCACTTCTCATCTATTGTAGAACTGTCACTGCTGTTTATCCAGCATAGTTTACCTCTGGATTTTGGCAAAGTTGACTCTACTCTGGCTTCTACTCTGTGTATTTGAACAGCTGACTGAGGAGAACATTGCTGTCTTCTGCATGCCAGTAGACTTCAAGAATGTTGTTTCTGAAACTAATTTGGGAGCTGAGAGCCCAGCCATTAAATCTATGTGGGACTCGCTTTGCTGATTAAGAGTTTTTGTGCTCTGCAGCTGGAATAAAGAAACTTTCCTTAAATAACGAGTAACTGACTTTCAGCATTATTTTCTGTTAATGTGGCATCATATTGAGCAATTGATTGAACTTTGTTTGGACTTCACAGACAGTTCTGACTGCTGGGATATCATGATCAATGTAAATTGAGTTGCTCAGGTTTTTTTTAAAGAAGTTGAAGGTTTGGTCAAAAGTTACAGCAAAGTTCAAAGTAAATTTATTATCAAAGTACATTATATGCCATCATATCCAACCCTGTTAACATATTCTGGGCAAAGGTACACCAGCCACTTAATTAGGTTCAGGAGTACACCCTGGTGTGGCCTTCTGTTGTAGCACATCTCCAAGGTTTGACAAATTGTATGTTGAGAGATGTTCTACTGTTGTAATGCATGTTTATTTGAGTTACTCTCGCCTTCCTGTCAGCGTGAACCAATCTGGCTATTCTCTCTCATTAACAAAGCATTTACACCCACAGAACTGCATGCCTTTCATTGGATGATGTTTGGTTTGAGAGGTGTATAAAATGATGAGGGGAATAGATCAAGTGAATCCATACGGTTTTTTAGAGTAGAGAAGACAAGAACTAGAGGATGCGGATTTAAGGTGCGAGGAGAGAGGTTTTAATAGAACCTGAGGGGCAACACTTTCACTCAGAGGGTGGTCTGCCAGAGAAAGTGGCTGAGGGAGGTACATTACCTGCTGATGATATCCATCTGTCTCGAAGGGCAATGGGTATGTGCTCACTGGAGTGAACTCTCCAGGGCAGAAGGTATGGAAATCCAGCATGAACCAGTTGGGTCAGAATGCCTGTTTACATTCTGTCCTGTCCCCACAGTATATTCTGAACATATTCTGTACTATTTCTCTCCACCGCCCCCCCCCCCCATGGTGTACTTTGAGCGTCTTCTATCCTGTCCCCACAATATATTCTGTACTGACCCCCCCCCCCCCACAGTGTACTCGGACATATTCTGTCCTGTCCCCACAGTTTATTCTGAACATATTCTGTACTGTTCTTCCCCCTCCCCAAATGGTGTACTCTGACATATTCTGTCCTGTCCCAACGGTATGTTCTGTACTGAATCCCCTCTTCCCCCCCCCCACAGTGTACTCTGAGCATATTCTGTACTATCCCCACAGTTTATTCTGAACATACAGTTGGCCCTCCTTATCCGTGAGTTCTGCATGCGTGAATTCAACCAACCGCGAATCGAGAAAACCCGGAAGTGCTCTTCCAGCACTTGTTGTTCGAACATGTACAGACTTCTTTTCTTGTCACTATTTCGTAAACAATGCCGTATAACAACTATTTTACATAGCATTTACATGTATTAGGTATTATAAGTGATCTAGAGATGATTTAAAGTATACGGGAGGATGTGTGTAGATTATCATATACGTCGGAACAAGTACATCCGGTATTACGCAGCGTCAGTTAGTCAAATGTTTGTCTTAGTATATAGTATATATTTTACTTTTCTATGCATATAAAACACTTAAGAAACATATGTTACAGTGCCGGGCTCAGGAACGGAAAAATTCCTGAGTTCGATTCAGTGACAGATCACTCCCGAGCACGCTCTCCATCCCGGCATGGGTTGATGTGGAGAATTAAAACCCCAAAACCCAATAATTAAACCATTGTGTTGCTTAGTAAGAATTGTAGCTTTCATCAGGGCAGGGCCTTTCTCACTTTATCCTTTAAAATTGTTCCAATTGTTGACCAACTGTAGCCTAACGCTTTTCCAATGACCGATTGCGTTTCACCTCTTTCCGATCGCCTTATTATTTCCACTTTATTTTAAATCGTGATTGTGATTATTTTCGTGAACAGAAACACTGCGGATTCAGAGCTCTGGCACCGGGTCCTAATGTCCACTGCACTGAGACAGGTTAAATAAGGTCTAGGGTTCTGCTGGGTCCACCGCATTTAGACAGGTTGAATAAGGGACTTGAGCATCTGTGTTTTTTGGTATCCGCAAGAGTCCCGGAACCAATCCCTCACGGATAAGGAGGGCTGACTGTATTCTGTACTGTTTTCCCCCCCTCCCCACAGTGTACTCTGAACGTATTCTGTCCTGTCCCCACAATTCATTCTGAACATATTCTGTACTGTCCCCCACTCCCCCGCCCCCCCCCCCACCACGGTGTACTCTGTATTCTATTTTTACAGACTGTCTTCGATGGCAATTATTGACATGCTGGTTTCAGTCCCAGTGGCTGCAATGACGCAACAGTGGGGCTACCAGAAACTTGATCCATGAGATAAAAGGGAAAGGAATAAAAGATTTAGCAAAGCAACTTGTAACTGCTCCCACCAAATCCTTGGGCTAGTTCAAAGTGCCTTGCAGCTGAAGGATGTCTCAAGTGCTAGCAGTATAAATTGGACGAAGAAGCTCTTGATGTGTGCAGTGAGTTCTTGTGAACAGCAAATCAGTGACCTTGAAATTACAGATGTTCCTTGATTTACAAAAGGGCTGTGTTCCCGGAGAACACTTCATTAAATGAAATTTCATAAATTGTAACGCCTGGGCAAAGTGCCTAATGGTTGCTTTGGTACAGTGTGTTCCTGTGAATGGATTGGTAGCATTGTAAGTTACAATTGGGGGGGGGGGGAGGGAAATAGATATGTTAATTGAAAACACCCATCTCAAGTGTCCATGGTATTCTAGTGAAAGTTTGAAGATCCAAGTATCTGTAAATAAATAATTTGCTTTAGTGTTAGTTGTACTGTAAACGATGGTAGAATGCTGCCTTCCCCAACTGAATGGAACCTATTTGGCCTGTTTAATTCAGTTGAATGGACAGGTGGATTAATCCCTGAAGCACTCTTCTTCATTCTTGCAGCAAGTAAGGTGGGAAAAGTACATAACATTGTTCATCAGATTTTTCAAATGTTGCTTTATTTTTTAAATGTTATTTACAGAAGTACTGAAATGCCTTGTACTAGAGGACATGAAGTTAAGGAGAGGGAGGAAGTTAGAGCATGCATTTAAAATTCAAATGAGATGTGCAGGGCAAGTATGTTTGTGAGTGGTGTGCTGGCAGAGGCAGCCATGATGGAGGCATTTCAGGTACACATTGAATATGCAGAGAATGTTGGGATGTTGGACCATGTGCAGGCAGAAGGAATTGGGTGTCATTAGCAATGTTTTATGAGTCGAAGAGCCTGTATCTTTGTTCTGTCATATTTTCTGTTAGTGTGATTTGTGTGTCTATGTCTGTGATGAGAGAGAGAGGGAGAGAGACAGACAGACTCAAAGCCACTGTTTGTTTTCAGCATGGTGATCACCTGTTCAACAGTGCACTGCACCAGAGCTGATCCAACACAAGCAGTGTAGTTGCTGGGGTCAACTAAGTCAGCATGGACCCCAAATCATAAATGTGATTTATGGGTATTTAAAACTCCAGATAATTGTGTAATGCCCACAAGTGGGCAGACTTTCAAAAATGGAAAATCAATTGATGGGAAACAAAGGAAAGGAGCCTGGCCTGGTGGATGCAGACTCATTGAACATGACCAGAGCTGCTTATTGCACTCAATTATGTCTTGAAATTCAGTACAAGCAGGATAAGGCTACCATATTCTAATTTCATAAAAATTGCCTGTTATGCCCTATTCTCTGGAGCAGCTGTCGGGATCCTTTGTTGCCATTCCTTTAGCCGAGTTAATTTTGCATTGGTTAGCAGGCAAGAAGGATGTCATGGAACGATGCATTGATCTCGGAAAAGTGAGACTTGCATTCTGTCCTTGTTCTGCTATGCCATTGTTTTTCCTTCAGAAGCCACACTTTCAAATTTGCTCTTTGTACCCTGACACCCCAGCAAGTCCTTTTATATATTTAAAAAAAAGAAAGACCTGAAGTATAGATTATCCTCCGTGCTGATTTCCGCACCCCCCCCCCCCAACTCCAGCCGCCTTTCATTCCCCTTGTGGTTACTTTTAAACTTGTAGCCTCTGTCCCCTGTGTTTTGAAAGAAATGAATTTGGTCATTGACTGTGTGTAAAATGAAGCAACTGGGAACCTTTCCAGGTTCATGGTTTACACTTTTTGTGGAATCATTATAAAAGCAGAGCCAACATAACTCTAACAAAATGGGGTGTTTTCCTTTGGAAAGCCATCTGGCAGTCTCCTGTTTAAACTGCACTGATGTGCATCTCCTTTGTTGTACATACTGTAGGTGCTTTTGTTTGCCGAAACACTGCAGCTAATCCTGGTTATCCAATACTGACGGCATGTAATAGCACTTTCCTCCTTCCTAAGGAAGTATACATGAGATGGAAGGCTGTTCAAGTTTCATTGTGATGAAATGGATCGACCGTTATTTGAGCGATAAGTGCAAAGTTTTGATAATAACTTTATAATGGAGCTTTAATAACATTCTAGGTTTCAGATGTAAGAAGATTTGGTGTTCAATTAGGTTGAGCATAAAGAAGGTATTACAGAATGCCTGGCATCATTCGTCACAGAAAATGAGTCCTGACTGACAACTCTTTTAAGTAAAGCATTTGACCCATGGAAAGGATGACAGCTTCCTATAGCGGCATTGCTTTAAAGGCCACCTGCTCTCAAAATTACTCTTACTTCCTTTACTTAAGTGTGCCGCTAATCCTTCTGATCGCATTGGATGTTCCTTTCCTTAACCTTTTGAGACCGAGCCTCCAACGCTGCACGGATTGGCTTGTTGAATAGGCCTAGCAATTTAAAGTCACAAATTTTTCTGCCATTGTTGAGTCACACACTAAAAATCCTGAACAGTTAATTTTTGCAATTATTTGGGTAAAAAGAGCAGTTGTGAAAGGACAAAGGAGTGGGGTTTTGTTGAGTCTAGAAGGAAAGAATGTGGGAGGCGTATGGAAGATAACTTTGCAAAAGCCCACTGTTAGTTTGACTGCTCAGCAGGTGCACAGTTGTTGAGGTTACCCTTTAGCTCTAGTACTGGATTTCTGGATGTTAAAAAATTCTGCATTACTATGCAATGCATTGAATATTTATAATGCTGTAAATGCAGGGTAGGTTACCATACATAATGGCAACCAGAAACTGGATAAAGGCCTTCATCCCCTGACAACAAACGGGTTCTGTTTTTACAGAAGTCATTATGTACAGAAGTTTTAAAAAAAATACACAAAATTCAATCATTATGGTAACTAACCATACTTCCACAGTGAATGGCATCAAAAGCTGATGAGACTGATGAGATAGAACAATTACTAGAGTGAGGAAGGGGAAGAAACTAATTCTGCTTTTTGTAGGAATGAACGAACGTTTATGTATGTTTAATACTTTTGAATTTAATGCTATTATGGGAGCTCATTCATATGCAAAGGTTGTCCACAAACTGCATTTCTTAACCTGGGGATGAACTGTACTGGGTTATTTTAAAAACTAAAGATGAAATTCATTTGGGGGGGGGGGTTGATTAGTTTTGCTTGGGTGTTTTATAAAATTTCGTCAATTCATGTGTACAAGTTTATTAACTCAGAAGGGAGATAAATTACCTCAGTTTTACTCCTTATTTAAGGAATATTTTTTAATCTGGCCCAGGAGCAAGAACAAGTCATACTGAGGTCTAAGCGTCACCTCATGGTAAAACATTAACTATGTAATTATAAGAACCTTAACCAACTCTGCAGCCTTTACCGCCCCCATGCTCTCTTCTCTCTGCCTTAAACCTCTTGACAAGCAAACTTTGCACAATGGAGAAAGAACATAGATAGTACTTTTTTCAGGGCTGTAGCAGCAATCTGTTCAGGGTTTGCATGTTTTCTTGTGACCTGGAGTAAAATCTTCACCTCAGTGATGTAGAGAATACCTACCAGTGGTGTCTGTCAGACTGAATGTTAAAGCAGGTTAGTTTACTTGGTTGTAAAATTTTAAGTGAGCAGAGGAATTCTGCCAATTTCTATTATACCTTTTCTTTGATTGCTGTCATTCAGTGTCAGCTTTAGAAATGTGGCTTGTTTGCAAGTTTCACTGGGTGATTTAAGAGATATTGCTATGGGTGGAAGTCACATGGAGATGAATGGCAGGTTTCTTTCCCAATGGGCAGTTTGGGTGAACCAAGTGTTTTCTCCCCTCCCCCCAGCAGCATTCATCATAACAAAAAGGTACTTTCAGAAATACAATGGTGGGATTTGAACATGTGTCACTGGGTTGGTAATCTGGGCCTCTGTGCCATCGTTTTACCCTAGCCACATCTCTCATTTGTTATTTGCCAAAACCTTATCAAGCACCCTTTGCTGATTTGCCTTCTGAGTCTTAAAAGTGACATTCTGGAATTTAGTGAGAGGTTCCAAATAGCATATTCTGTAATGTGTGGCTGTAACTCAATAATATATAGTAAGTATTTAAACAACTTAAGATGAAAGTTTCAATTTATTTTCAACCTCGCTTCCTATTTGTGTTAAACTCTGAACAACTTTTGTGGTTGGGGTCTGTTCTGATTGCCACTTTCTGAAAAAGGCTGGAAATGCTGACCCATAGTGAAGCAAGTTACTTCGCTTCAGCGTGTTCACTGGAGACAAAAGCTGCTTTTGTATCAAGCTCCAACTTGCCGTACTTCTGGAGCACAGCCCTCCTGCAGAATGTCCAGAAAAATGGTAGGTGGGGGTGGTGGAGGAAGTCCTTTATCCATGGTCCTGGTTTCCGTTATCCATGGCCGCTATTGACTTCAGTGACCCTCCCCAGTGCTTGCACATTTACTAAATACCTCCTTCCTTTTCACAAACAAGAGAAAAATCTGCAGATGCTGGAAATCCAAGCAACAAACACAAAATGCTGGAGGAATTCATCAGGCCAGTCAGCATCGATGGAAAAGAGTAAGCAGTCGAGACCCTTTGGCGGGGTTTAGTCCTGTGTGTTGCCTCCTTCCTTGCAGTTGTTTTGCACTTTAATTAGCTTGCCCACAGTGATCAATCAAGTATGTGAAATTGCTGTCGTGAGAGGTGCCATATGAATGTTTTCCCCTTTCCTCCTTCCCCCTCAATCCTTCTTCCACTGTGGTCTTTCTATTTTCTCCATTCTTCCCCTTCTCAAGTAGCAGAATGAATGGATGAGATTCTGCTTTGAGCCCTCCATCTTGCCTTGATCTTCTGAAAGCTACAGAAATCAGTGGTTGGGGATGAGGGTGCTATTTTAGTTCCTTTTCGTTAAGTCAGTTGCTCAGAGGAACTGTAGGTTCCACCAGTGAACTCTGTGAATCTTCCTTCTGTGGTTGAACAATCCAGGGCTGGAAGGGAGGAAACTGCATGATCAACCAGTTTCAATTGACCGCTGACCACTCTCTGGAGTTGGGGCTGATGATTACCAATGTTAAATGTTGATGAACCCTGTGAGAACTTCAGCCAGCTGTAGTCAGCAATGCTGATCTTTGAAGTTTTTGGCTTGTGCTAGGATTGCAGTTAGTTTCTGGACTGAAAGGTTTGTATGAATACTGCCACACATGTATTTACTTCTTTCATTGTAGTAAACTCTATCCTTGTCAGATGCCAAATATAGAGTGGCAGACAATTCTTTCTTCTACAATTAAGCAGTAATAATTATGGTGATTTGGGAGAGATTTTTCAGGAAGTTGATAGGACAGATTTTTGGAGAGAGTCCAAAATGACCTGTATGATGCTTTTTAATTATGACTAATACACTGTAAGTTTAGGCTTGACCATATCAATCTGCTGAGAACTGGAGTGTAATTACTGTGGGGCCAGAATGGTTTAAACAGATATGATAGTGCTGAACTGATTAACTACAGCTTTTTCCCTACCACAGATCAGCCTTGGAGGGCTGCAACTTGCTGCATGTCTGGAATGAGGAAACTCGTGATTTTTTTTTTGTTAATTTGCATTTGTTTAGCAAGCTATTAACTCTTTCTGAATTTTAAGGAATTTCTTTTGGCAGTGTATTCATTTAGCAAAGTGATCTATAGCAATGCACACGAGGCCCATGAGGTGCCAAACCAACTGGCCCGCTGATCCATTACTTTGTGTTGTATTGGTCAAAGGAAAGGAATGTTCCTTTGGGTAAGGATGGTGCTTGTATTCCAGTGGAATTATGCGGAATCTGATTGGAGCTATTACTATGGATGTTGCTGGTTCAGATCTTATGGGAATTTTACTCCATGTGTAGCACCTAATCTAGTTGACATACCCAATGGCATCCATATTTATTTTTTTTGCGAACATTGGTTGCATTGAAGGAATATGGTAGTGGATTATGAGCAAGTAATTCCCAGTTTGTACCTTAATTCTTTCTGTGACTACCTGTTCTCTGTTTTGGAAGGCATTGAGGGGATTGTCATTGTCCTGCAGCATGAAAAAGGTCATTCAGGCCACTGAAACTATGCTGACTTTCTAGCACCAATTTATGGTAAACCTGTACTATCCCATTTTACTCCCCCCACATTTCCATCAACTTCCCCAGACTCTGTCACCCACCTATACACTTGGAGTAATTCATAGTGGAGGAAACCCTTGAGGATCAAATCTGGAACCGTGAGGTAACAGCCCTCAGAGCTGCACTGCTGTGCTAGCCTGTTGATGAGCTTTCCTCCTCTTTATCCCCACTCTGATTTGTCTTGGGTTTTCATTTCATCTCCCTGCCTCTTCCAATGTGATTCTGGCAGGTTGGAGTTGTGTATAATTGGGCAATGTATCACCCAACTGCACTGATTATGGAATCCTTGAATTTATGCACTTCTGTTAACAAATTTGTTCATTTTGCAATCTGATCTCAGTTATGCAATATCATTGGCAACAATATTTTTTTAAAGAGGCTTTTTTTTACTCTCTAAACTCTACCGTGCAGTAGGGCAGTCAGCAATTAATATTTTCTCAATTTTGTGCTATCATTGTAATTCTTCATTAAAGTTTTACATGTTACCTTATTGTGCTTGGTATTCACTACTCTCTGCTCCTAGTAATTAATACAATTCAATGTTCCAATGGTGTCATGGGATAGGAAGGAGAAACAGGTGAATGCATAATGCATTCTTTGCATTGAACAATTCGTTTGTGATGTACACAGATACTGGAATGGTTCTTCACCCTATTGTCTCTCTCTTTTACACTAAAATGATCCCAACTGGACCATGCTGAGAGTGCAGTTGGGCCAAGTTATAACTAGTAGATTTCAAGTGCACATTGTCAGAAATTCAGGATCGCAGTATTGCTGGCTACTAACTTAGCTCTACAAGAAACACACACAAAATGCTATAGGAACTCAGCAAGCCAGGCAGCATCTATGGAAAAGAGTACAGTTGATGTTTCGGGCCGAGCTCTGGCCAGGGTTTACAGATATGAAAATTGGACTTCCTGTTGGACTAAATACTGGAAAGGGTACGGAAGAGTCTTACAAGACTGTTGCCGAGACTCAAGGGACTGAGTTATAAGGAGAGGTTAAGCAAGTTAGGACTTTATATACTGGAACACAATAAAATGAGTGATCTTGTAGTGGTGTAATCATGAAGGGTATAGATAGGGGAATCAAGAACTGGAGGGTATAGGTTTAAGGTAAGAAGGGAGAGAATTAATGAGAATCCAAGGAGCAACTTGTTCATCAAGTGTGTGGTTGATGTATGGAATAAGCTATCAGTGGAAGTGGATGAGGCAGGTGTATTAAATACACTTATTAAACAGTACTTCGACAGATACATCACATGTGGGTCAAATACAGACAAATGGGACTAGCTGAAGAAGACAACTTGGTTAGCTGGATAAGTTGGGCCGATGAGCCTGTTTCAGTACTCAGTTTCTGATACCTATGATTTTACGACTAAAGCTTCTTTAGAAACACACCCTTTTGAATTAATAGTGAAACCCTAGAGGCAAGTAAGGATTACAGCAGTAAAGAAGAGGATTACGCTGGACAACAAATTTTTTTCAAAAGTGTTGCTTCCTTAGAATTTTTTTTGGTTTAGTTAGACCGCTTAAACACAAATACAATTTCAGCTATTTGTATCATGTAGGAATTTGGAGAAACAAGAAATTAACTTTCATTGCGTATATGCATTTAATTGCGTAATTGTACTGGCGCTTTGCAATTCTTCAAATAAGCTAAAAATATTTTGATTTTCTTCGTTGTGTACTCTGTGTCTGAGGCTTCTCACTTAAATGTCCACAATTATCAGCCAGCATGAATGGATTCCAGTTGCCCTGATACTGCCATCATGTAATGATGGATTTTAAAAATATTTAGCTAGCTTGACCTTGGCTAAATAACGCTGCTGGAAGCATTGAGCAGGTTGGACGGTGTCTTTTGGAAGATCAATTACTGTTTGAGGTTGATAACTTTGTGATTCTGATACAAGGTCATTCCCAAATGGTACTTTCAAATGATCCTCTTTCTGTTGACGTTAATTGTAGATCTTTTGACTCCCATGTTGGCTTTCCACAAGGGTTGAAGTTTACATTGCTTAGTTGGATTGTCTTGGTATTCCAATCAAGCTATGAGCCTTAAATCCCAATATATAAAAAAATTAAAGGTAAATAGTTATAAAAGGTGCAACATGGTTGACCTGTGCATACAATGATAAAGTCACTGATATTTTTGGAGTTCAAAAATAAACTACTGGAGGAACTCATTTGGCCATGCAGCTTCTGAGGAGGTAAAGGATTGGATTGAGACTCTTCATCAGCCAAGGTCTCACCCTTGATGCCGTTTGACCCACTGAGATCCAGCATTTAATATTTTTGTTCCAGATTCCAGTATCTGCAGTGTTTTGGTTTTCTCTTGGAGAGTTGCCTGGTAGGTGTGTTCTATTAATTTAGCAAGTGCCTTTAGAGAAATCAAGTTTGTGTCTTCTATCTAGGCTTGTAGTGGTGTATACTTCTCAATTTGGTGTATACACCATGTATCTCAAGTTGTACCATTGCATTTATCAGCTTTTACTGACCTGCTTTATATGGCGAAGCTAGTATAAAAGGAGAGCTTCGCGGGCATTCGGACATTCCAGAGGTTCAATCAGCATTGGGAGCAGAGCACTGTGAATTAGGGGCCAACGGTGCCGCCATTGTAGGGAGTAGACCAGCGGTGAGAGTAGGAGCGTCAGGCTTTGACTCGACTTCAATGGAGGAGAGGCTGAGGCCAAAGAAACAGGTTAGAGGATTTGGTCTTGGTTGCCCAGTGTACAGTGCAGGCAGGATGTCAGATAAGGTAGTGGATTGCTCTTCCTGTAGGATGTGGGAATTCATGGAACCTGATAGTCTCCCTGATGATTACACCTGTGGGAAGTGCAACCAACTCCAGCTTATGAAAGACTGTATTAAGGAGTTGGAGTTGGATGAATTTAGGAACATCTGGGAGGCAGAGCATTTGATAAGTAGGACTTTTGAGCAGCTGGTTACATCCAGAGTGCAGAACTCTGAGTAGATGAGTGAATGCCGAGAGAGGCAAAGGGAGAAAGAAGTCAGTGCAGGGTCCCCATGTGGCCATTTCCGCTCAGAAACAGGTATACCCCTTTGGATACTAGGGGATGACCTATCTGGGTTACGGCAGCAGCAGAATAGCACTGTGGTTGGCTCTGAACCTCAGAAGTGTAGGGTGAAGTCGGGTAGAGCAATGGTCATAGAGGACAGCTAAGAGCTTCTGCAGCCGCAAAGGAGACTCCAGGGTGGTAAATGCGGGCTCACTCTGAAGTTTTAAGAATAGATTGGATAGATCCATGGATGGGAGAGGTCTAGAGGGTTATGGACTGGGTGCAGGTCAATGGGACTAGCAGAGTAAAGTTTTGACACTAGAAGGGCCGAAGGGCCTGTTTTGTGTGCTGTAGTGTTCTATGGTTCTATAGTGTGTTATCTCCCAGGTGCTAGGGTTCGGGGTGTCTCTGAGCGGTTGCAGAATATTCTTGAAGGGGAGGGTGAACAGCTGGAGGTCGTGGTACATGTTGGTACCAATGACATAGGCAGGAGAGGAGTAGACATTCTGTGCAGTAAGTTTAGGGAGTTAGGAAGGGGGCTAAAGAGCAGGCCCTCTAAGGTGGTAATCTCTGGATTACTCCCAGTGCCACAAGCTAGTAAACGTGGTCAGAACAGGAAGATAGTGCAGATGATTGAGTGACTGAGGAGATGGTGCAAGGGGTAGGGTTTCAAGTTCTTGAATCATTGGAACCTATTTCTGGCGAAGGGGTGTCCTGGTACAAGTGGGACGGGATTCTCATTCTGACCTGAACTGGAGGGGAACCAATATCCTGGGAGGGAGGTTTGCTAATGCATTTGGGGAGGGTTTAAACTAGATTTTGGGGGGGGGGTGGGAACCGAAGTGAAGAGGCAAGGATGAGGCGGTTGGCGCACAAGTAGTAACGACTTGTAGGGAGTTTGAGGAAGGATAGAGCAAAGATGCACTCAACCAGATGATTTGAGATGTGTCTATGTTAATTGAAGGAGTATCATGAGAAAGGTGGATGAATTTGGAGCTTGGAACTATGATGTTGTGGCCATTACAGAGATTTGGACGACTCAGGGGCAGGAATGGCTGCTGAGTGTGCTGGGCTTTAGATGTTCCAAAAAGGACACAGGTATGCAAGAGGTGGAGGGGGGGGGCGGTGGGTGGCACTGCTAATGAGGAATAGTATCACTGCTGCAGAAAAGGAGGAAGTCAGGAGGGATTGTCTACTTTCTTTCTTTCTTTTTAAATCTTTTTATTGAGTAAGTATACAAAAAAGGTAAGCCATATAAACATTAATACAATGTTAAAGTATAATAAAATTCCAAAAGATAACAATACCAAAAAGAAAATACTACAATGTAATTTAAGCATAAGAAACCAAGATAACATAATAGTTTACTAAATTTTATATATATCAATGGAAAAAAAGAAAACCCCCCCCCCAAAAAAAACCCCCACCGTGCAACTAACTAAAAGCAAGGCAAAGCAATGGGCTAACTTGAAACCAAACAGAGTTAAACTTAAAATCACGTCCTCAATCCCGACCTCCATTAAAACAGTGAAAAAAAAACAAGAAGGGTAAATATTACATTAAATGAAAATATCGAATAAAAGGTCCCCAAATCTGTTCAAATTTAAATGAAGAATCATAAAGGTTACTTCTAATTTTCTCCAAATTCAAACATAAAATCGTCTGAGAAAACCAAAAAAAGGTAGTTGGGGCATTAAGCTCTTTCCAATGTTGTAAAATACATCTTTTCGCCATTAAAGTAAGAAATGCAATCATTCTACGGGCTGAAGGGGAAAGATTACTAGAAATTTTAGGTAGTCCAAAGATAGCAGTAATAGGGTGAGGAGAGATATCTATATTTAATACCTTAGAAATAATATTGAAAATATCTCTCCAAAAAGTTTCCAAAGTAGGGCAAGACCAAAACATATGAGTTAAAGAGGCTATCTGCCCCGAACATCTATCACAGAAAGGATTAATATGCGAGTAAAAACGCGCTAACTTATCTTTGGACATATGTGCTCTATGAACCACTTTAAATTGAATTAGGGAATGTTTAGCACAAATAGAGGAAGTATTAACTAATTGTAAAATCTGCCCCCAATCATCCACAGAAATGGTAAGCCCCAATTCCTGTTCCCAATCTACCCTAATCTTATCAAATGGAGCTTTCCTAAGTTTCATAATAATATTATAAATCATAGCCGATGCACCTTTCTGACATGGATTAAGGTTAATTATCGAATCTAAAATATATATAGGAGGGATCATTGGAAAGGAAGAAAGTATAGTACTTAGGAAATTTCTAACTTGTAAATATCTAAAAAAAATGTATTCTTGATAAGTTATATTTATTAGATAATTGTTCAAAAGACATAAGGGAACCATCTAAAAATAAATCCAAAAACCGTAAAATACCCTTAGTCTTCCAAGTTTGAAAAGCGCGATCCGTAAAAGAGGGAGGAAAAAATATGTTACCTAAAATAGGAATCGCTAACCCGAATTGATTAAGATCAAAAAATTTTCTGAATTGAAACCAAATGCGCAAAGCATATTTAACTATCGGGTTAGAGACCTGCTTAAGGCGTTTCGAATCAAAAGGAAGAGAGGGATTGTCTACTGAATCATAGTCATTGTGGGTGGAAGTCAGAACAGGAAGGGGCAATAACACAACTGGGTGTTTTTTTGTAATGGATCTTCCCCCCCCCCCCCTTGCCAATAGTAACAGAGTCATCGAGGAGCAGATAGGCAGATTCTGGAACAGTGCAATAATTATTAATAGAGTTGTTGGGATGGGTGATTTTAACTTTCCTAATATTGACTGGCATCCCCTTAGAGCAAGAGGTTTAGATGGGATGGAATTTGTGAACAGAAAATAATCTGCAGATGCTGGGGTCAAAGCAACACTCACAACACGCTGGAGGAACTCAGCAGGTCGGGCAGCATCCATGGAAAAGATCAGTTGATGTTTTGGGCCGGAACCCTTCGTCAGGAATTTGTAAGGTGTGTTCAGGAAGGTTTCCTGACACAATATCTAGATAAGCCAACTAGAGGAGATGATGTACTTGATCTGGTATTGGGAAATGAACCTGGTCAGGTGTCAGATCCCTCAGCGGGAGAGCATTTTGGAGGTAGTGATCACAACTCTATCTCCTTTACCATAGTGTTGGAGAGAGATAAGAGCAGACAATTTGGGAAAACATTTAATTGGGGTAGGGGGAAATATGATGCTATCAGGCAGAAACTTAGGAGCAGATGTTCTCAGGGAAATGCATGGCAGAAATGTGGCAAATGTTCAGGGAACTTTTGTATGGTGTTCTGTGTAGATATGTTGCATTGAAGCAGGGAAAGGAGGGTAGGGTAAAAGAACCATGGTGTACAAATAATGTAGAAAATCTAGTTAAGAAAATAATTTGCAAAAGGTTCAAGAAACTAGATACTGTTAGAACTATAGAAAATTACAAGGGTGTCAGGGAGGAGCTCAAGAATGAAATTAGGAGAGCTAGAAGAGGCCATGAGAAGGACTTGGTAAGCAGGATTAAGGAAAACCCCAAGGCATTCTACAAGTACGTGAAGAGCAAGAGGATAAGACGTGAGAGAATAGAACCAATCAAGTGTGACAGTGGAAAAGTGTGTATGGAACCGGAAGAGGTAGCAGAGGTACTTAATGAAGTGTTCTGCAGGGATCTGTTGTGGGACCCCTTCTCTTTGTGATTTTTGAAAAATAAGTGACCTGGATGAGGAAGTAGAAGGGTGGGTTAGTAAGTTTGCTGATGACACAAAAGTTGGGAGTGTTGTGGATAGTCTGGAGCGTTGTCAGAGGTTACAGTGGGATATTGATAGGATGCAGAACTGGGCTGAGAAGTGGCAGATGGAGGACAACCCGGTTAAATGTGAAGAGGTTCATTTCGGTAGATTAAATTTGAAGACCTAATATAATATTAATGGTAAGACTCTTGGCAGTGTGGAGGATCAATGAGATCTTGGGGTCTATGTCCTTAGGACGCTCAAAGCTGTTGCGCAGGTTGACTGTGTTGGCCTTCATTAGCTGTGGGATTGAGTTCAAGAGCCATGAGGTACTGTTACAGCTATATAAGACCTTGATTAAACCTCACTTGGAGTACTGTGTTCAGTTCTGGTCGCCTCATTACAGGAAGGATGTGGGTACCATAGAGAGAGTACAGGGTAGATTTACAAGGATGTTGCTTGGATTGGAGAGCATACCTAATGAAAATAGGTTGATTGAACTTGGCCTTTTCTCCTTGGAACAACCGAGGATGAGAGATGACCTGATAGAGGTGTATAAGATGATGTGAGGCATTGATCATGTGGATAGTCAGAGGCTTTTTCCCAGGGCTGAACTGGCTAACACAAGGGGGCATAGTTTTAAGGAGCTTGGAAGTATGTACAAAGGGGGATGTCAGAGGCAAGTTTTTCATACAGAGAGAGGTGGGTGCGTGGAATGCACTGCAAACGAGGGTGGTAGAGGTGGATAGATACAGTCAGGTCTTTATGATTATGAAGACACATAGTCCTGTTTTATTGTCATTTAGTAATGTATTAAGAAATGATACTTTATTTCCTCCGGTGTGATATCACAAAACACAGGACAAACCAAGACTGAAAAAAAAACTGACAAAACCACGTAATTATAACATATAGTTACAAACAGTGTAACAATACCATAACTTGATGAAGAAGTCCGTGAGCACAGTAAAGTTCAAAGTTTCTCAAATGTCCCACATCTCACGCAGACGGGAGAAGGAAGAAAAAAATCTCCCTGCCATGCCGACCACAATCCGACTCTGAGTCACCGAAAACTTCAAGCTCTGATCAGCTCTCCGACACCGAGTACTGAGCGCCATCTCTGTCCGAACGATTCGACCTCCTTCTCGGTCGCCAAAAGCAGGCAAGGGCTACCCTCCTTTTGAGACCTACCCTCTGAAAGATTCCCGACCACACAGTAACGACAGCAGCGAATGGGCGTTTCAGAAATTTCTCCAGATGTTCCTCTGTGCTTTCACATCCATTCTCCATCAAATCAGAATTGTCCACTGCCCCTATTTAACAGATACGATATCATTTTTCACCGGAGAGCTGCGCGCACACAGGCGCGCTGCCATCTTCTCCCGCCAGAGAGGAGACTCTTGACAGGTACATGGAGCTTAGAAAAAATTAAGGGGCTGTGCGGTGGGGAAATTCTAGACAGCTTATAGAGTAGGTTACATGGTCGGCACAACATTGTGGACAGGACGGCCTGTAATGCAATGTAGATTTCTATGTTTCTGTGTATTGGGAACAAAGATGGTTTCAATTCAGCCTAAGTCAATGGGGAAGAATATGATTTTCTGTCTATCTGTTTCTGGGGGTGGAAGTCATTTGAACCACAAGGGTGAGTAACACTGAGGATTTGAAGTGCTTTCCCAGGACCCCGTGGTAGGCAATGTTGGCTGTGCAGGTGGAGAATGCTGGGATTAAATGGTTATGTTTGGGACGTCAAGTATAACCAGTGGGACGATTCTGGAAATATTGTTCAGAGCAGCAAGTTCACGACTGAATGTAGTGTTCCTAATTTTTTTGACAACATGAAACCAGGTGAGAAGGGAGAAAAGAGGCTTGTGGGAAGTTAGCCTCATTGAATGAGTTGGCAAATGTATGGCTCCAGTTACAATGTGGTGAAACACAAGGATATCCATTTCAGCAGGGCAGGCAAAGGCAGTATTATTTCAATGGTCAAAGATTGGGAAATATTGATGTCCAAAGGGGTCTTGGTGTCCTTGAACAGTAGTTTAGATGCTGAAATAGTACATTATCCTACATTGCTGCACAATATATGTTGAGATTACACCTGGAATATTGTGTGCAGTTTTGGCTCCCTTACCCAATAAAGGATAAATCTGTCTTGGAGGAAGTACAGTGAAGGTTGATTGGATTTATTCTTAGTACATCAGGACTGTCATGGAGGAGAGATCACATTGATGCGGTCTGTATTGTTCAGGAGAGTGAGAGGAGTAATAAATGAAACAATCAAAATTCTCAAGAGGTTGGCATGAGGATGATTTCCCTGGCTTGGGTGTCTGGAATTGGTGGGGGGGGGGGGCGTCATTATCTCAGATGGTAAGAGATTTAGAACTGAGATGAGGAGAAATTTCTTCACTCCAAATGACGTTAGAAAGATGCAAGTAGATTTCCTAATGACTGCAGAGGTCATTTTAGCCTAGTGAGACACGGAACAATGCCATTTCCCACTGATTTTTCCTAAAAAGCTATTCTCCACATGTTCCCATCAGCTCCACCCTTTGCCCTCAACAACCATTGATTCTGCTGCTTACATACAGCAGATGGCAAACTTGCAGTGGTCAATCAGCCTGCTTTGGGATCTGCGAGTTAAGGCTGATTTATACTTGTGCGTGCTAGCTTATACGCTGTAGCCTACACAAGTGGGCTACGCCATTGTGAGCATTTATACTTGTGTGTTGTGTCTGCGTCGCTCTGCAATTCACCGCCAAAATGCTAGTTGGCGGTAGGGTTTCTATGCCACTGTGTTGGGTTTCTTCCTGTTGAAACTCAACATGAAAAAAACTCAAACTTCAAACAATGGCGACTGAAACTGAAGGAGGGTGAATTTTCTGTGCTTGTCTGGCCATTGAGAGACATGGACGAGGAAATGCATTTCAAATATTTTCAGGTGTTGGCAGGTAGATTTGAGGATTTGGTTCATCGTCTCCAACCATTTATTTCGCATCAGTGTACACACAGTATACTCAGAGACTGGCAATCACCATTCAAGTTTTAGTTTCAGGTGGAAGTCAACAGGCTGTAGCAGCTAGCTACAAACTAGCGTCAAGCACAGGGTTCTCCATAATTTCGGAGGCCTGTAAAGCTTTATGGAAAGCATTGCAGCCAGAGTTCCTTCCCTACCCTTCAGTCGCCCAATGGGAAGCTAATGCAGCGTAGGAGGAAAAGCGATGCTGCCAAGCTGACCAATAACAGTTGTTAAGGTCTGAGTCACTGCAACGCGTAGTCACATTTTGGGAGAGGTGCACATTAGGCTACGGCATAGGGTTTGGCGTAGAGTACAGCGTAGGGTATGCCGCTACAGCATACATTTGATGCAGAAGTATAAGTCAGCCTTTAGCTGGAAACAGCCAGAGGAAACATACATGGTCACTAGGGTAATGTGCAACTCCATGCAGACAGCGCCCAAAGTCAGGATTGAACCCAGATTGCTAGAGTTGAGACCCTGGCACTCTATTATCTGAGTCACTGTGTGTGTGTGTTTTTTTTGCATGTCTTTAAGGAATATGGAAAGACCATGGGAATAATGCATCAGTCAGTCATACTGTATGGTAAAACTGGCCCACTTTGTCTGCATGCCCATACTTTGCCCCTTGAACCAAACTGATTTCTTGGAACAGAGTTGAGGGGTGTGTGTGTGTGTATATAATATATATAATAATTCCTTGTTTGCATCTGGTAGGAATAATTAATCGTCCAGGAACCCAAAATGTTACATTCTTGGCAGACCCTCTGTGCAGCTCGTCATGTTTAGAGTAAAAATGTGTGTGTTGGAAATACTGAGCAAGTGAAGAAAACTTCCTTATATGCTCAGACTTGTGAAGTCTTCCTCTTTGCTTTTCTTTAAATCCTCGTTCTCTTTGAAAAATGTTGGCTGTTTTCACGTTTAGCCTGACTGTTTCAGAATACTGATGGGAAAGTTCAAACACCACCCTCCTCACTTCCCTCCCAGTCTCTAAAGGTGCAAGGTACTCAACAGAGTTGGAAGGGTTCTTGGGGAAAATTGACTTTAAATGAAGTTAAATAAATTGACTTTAAATAAAGTTCTTTTCCATCAGAAATATACTGAAGCAGCAGGAACCAATTCACATGCTTCTCCTGGTCTTTCCTGCCGTTGAGGGCCAAGCTTGTGTGTTACGTGATGGAGCAGCCTAGCTGCCTGAAAAGAGCTTGGTGTGAGTGATACATTAGTATAGCTGTAACTTGAGCCTAGTAACTAGTAACTTCTGTTCAGGGCTGCATGTCTGATCTCTGGGGAATAGGTGACTTTTCTGCTGTGTCTTTTACAGTGGCAGTTCCTGTTAATCCGACCAAATTTTCCATGTGAGTGGCATCCGAGCAGACTCTTGATCTCTAGAAGCTGCCTTGATCACGGGCATTGTGCCTTTTGCTATGATTGTTCTTTGTTTTCATATTGAAAATGACCAAGTTGATGGCACGAAGCAATAGGAGAATCCTCTACTGCTATCTGATTTTCAGTCACTGCTGCTATTGTCCCCACCACCACCTCCAGAGAACTTTACCTGAAGAGATCTCGTTCTGCCTGGCATCATTTGAAAGCAGCAGGGACAAACTTTGCTTCCGGGGGTGGGGGCTTACCCAGCCCTCTCTCCACCCACCTAAAATGGAACTGATAATGGTCAGAAGATTCAGCCTAACTTAGAAACTTTCTACATTAACTCTTTGCAATGCTGGCACCAACTTTATTCACCATCCTTGCTCTCATCAATATAGTTACACTCTCCAGAGGAAACGTCTTCCAGAATCTGAAACTGTTCATTTTTTTCAGTGAAATTATTAGGATAGCCATACAGCTGTGTAGCAGAAGATAGTAATTACACATAATTAAGGCTGATGAGTTTATTTTTGGTATAGAATGTCTTCAGCTAAAGTAATGGTACCTTCTGTGTGCCTGGTAGTATTGTATGTTACTGAAATGTCAGCGGTTGGAAGGTAAGTTGGACCTCCAACAGATCAGGGTTGTAGATAGCTCAAGGAATTACAGGGTAGAGGTTGTAAAGCAATTATCTTGCCAAAATACTATTGGGCAATGCCTTAGCTGATGCACACAGGGGAAATGTACTAATGTTCTTCAGGCTGCGATTGCCAATAGTGCAAAATGTTTTAGAGTACTTGCTACAAGCAAGGTTTGCTTCCATGTGCCAGAAGGAAATGAGCCTACTCCACATCTGGTGTTAAACGCTGGCTTGCTTTTAAAACTGCAGAAATCAATTTGCTCCGAAGGCTAGTATTGCAATGTCTGATTCCTTTTTTTGGTGTGTTTTTACCCATTTTAAATGTGGCCCGTTTTGTTTTTGTGCTCACAGATGAAGCACTCCACCTCAGAGAACACAAGTCATTCTTGCTGAACTCTCTATTTTGTCACTAAAATGGTAAAAGGTTGCTAGTGCTTTATGGTATTGGGTCCCCTCATTATCAGTTTGATCTTGTTTAAGGTGCACTGGGTCATTATGTTTCTACCTTCGAAAATGCCTGTTCCTGACTACTGTGGCAAGTGCTGGAAGGAGACATTCTGTTTTCACCTTACAAATCCCATAAATTGGTTCTAATGTACTTGTCAGGAGTATTTCATTGTTCTGTAAATATTTATGTTGTACCATGTGCAGTCCACTTGCAAATGTGCTGAAAATTTACTGCTCAAAAATGGGAATAGATTGCCTGATTAAAATAAAAGACCTTTGTTCATTACACCATTCCATGTGGCACAACATGTAGTGTTTATGGTTGGTTCATTGAGAAAGAGAACCTATAAACTGACCTCTGCTTTGCTGTAGCCTGTTTCTTGTATTGCTGCCGAAGACAGCTTTATGGAGAGTGGTCGCTGTGCTTGCTGATATTTGACACTGGGACAAGTCACGTGATCCAAGCCTGCGCTTAGTGGACAAGTGTAGAGAGAGCCTGGTTGTTAGTAAACCAGCTTGCTGCGCGCATTCAAAGTCTTCCTGCAAGCCCCCATAATCTGGAAATAAAAGGCTTATTAGCAACAGGGGCAATGTACAAATTTGGGCAGAAGTGAGAATGGCGGCTTTTGTTCACTGTGTTTCCCAAAAGGACAAAGTAACAAGCTCTCTGTTGACATCAGTGACAAAGGCAATGTGCAGTCACTAAAACGACTGATAGCTGAGTATTTCACAATGGTGTTGCTTCTTTGCTGTTTAAGCTTGCCTGCATTTGGTGATGGGAGTGCATATCATGCAAAGTTAGTTAACCCCTGAGTTTCTTTTTCATCCTTGGCATATTTCCCAGCTCTGACTCGTTTGATGATATTTCTGCTGCAGCCAATAGACATCCCCTGCTGCCAGATATCCTCATGACACTCGCTTGCTGTCATGATAATCAGATGATCCCCTGGGTAAGATATTCCATACCCAGGTTGCAGAGAGCAATCTGAGAACCTGTGGAAATGTCAGACAATTAGTAGTTTATCTGTCTTTCTCTGTTGCTGCTGTTCTGTCAGAAATGGCAGTCTGGGGCTTTGTGCATTGAAGCCAACCAAAAGTCATCGTTGTAAATGCCACCTTCTCTCTGGATCAGCACAGCGATAGACACTTGGCACGAAAGTTAAATTGACTGCTCTGCCGTAGTTGAGGAAATGCTGCAGTATATTTGTGTGCATATACTGCCCCTCACTTTAAACATTAAAACTCTGGCAGTTTGCTGTCTGATGGGTCAGCATGTGGGTCACCTAGTTCTAGTTCTCATGCTTCCTTTTAACTCTCTGGGGACACTAGTTCCCTTTTAAATTCAGGGCAAAATTTTCTATATCACTGTGAATTCACTTTTGGATGTTACAAAGTATGTGGGAGTACTAAAGAGGATGGACAGCATCCTATAACCTGGAAAATCTGCCATTCTGGCATCAAACTGAACACGCTGGCTTATCAAAGTTCTACCGTTGTTGATGTCATTCTCTTCTGGGGTCTGGGAAGTGAGAATGTAATCGAATCGTTAACATATACTGTAGTTCAAGTTTTGAAAAAGTTTGTGCACCTGCTTCACCAGAGCCTAATTAGTGGGCTTGTTTTGACCAGGTTACAGTTAATACTAATGTAAGCAGCCAAATGGAGCAATTTTAAAGCAGAGTTACTACGGGCTTTTGAAATGTCAGCCTTTCTTTGCATTCGGCCTTCTGAAACTTCACTTGCCATTGACCCCACCTGTCGAGGTGCAACAGAGGGATAGGTTTAGGTTTATTACACCGTGTTTGCTTTTGTACTCCATTAACAATAGGAAATAGTGATACAGGGTCTTGAGATTATAAACTACATTGTGACTGAGGCAGACCCTGTACTGCTGACTTTCAGGATCAAGATGAAAACTTCTCAACATAAATTTGTAGTGTATCCTTTTGTATGTCATTATGGAGAGGTGATATTTGAATAGAGAGAATTTGATGTTAAGGTTGGCACTGAGAATTGATTTCTATGTTTTAAAGCTACTGAGTCTATAGTTTTTAAAAAGTGTCCACCTAGATTTTTGCCACTGTATATGCAAACTGAACAGAAGTTTTTGGACATTCTGCCATTGGATCCTTGCTAGGCTGAGTACGAGAAATTCTGATAATAGGCTTGGGAATTAAATTTGGGGTTTTCTTGGCTTATACTTAGGAATTCACTTTTCATCTCCAAGTCACTGAGGGGCTCTTGATCTCTGAATAACACGACTTAAATCTTTTATGAGTTTCTAACAATGTACTTAGTTTTCTTGAAAGCTGGCAAGGAAAAGATTGCAATTTCTCATACATACAATATAAAAGCAGAGGAGGGCTATTTGGTCACTGGGCTCTGTTGTGCCTTTCAGTGAGATTCTGGGTAATCCTGTACCTTGAATCCAGTTTCCACATTCCCATGGCATTCAGAAATCTGCAAACCTTGGTCTTGAATATATTCACAAACAAGAGAAAGTGTGCAGGTGCTGGAAATCCACGCCACACAGGCACACACACATGCACACTCACGCGCACACAGACAGGCTCACGCATGCAGGCAGTCACACAGAGACAGGCTTACACCACACAGGTGCGCAGAGAGACACACACACACACACACACCCCCTACACATGCGCACGCACACACACACACACACCCTACACACACACACACCCTACACACACACACACACCCTACACACACACACACACCCTACACACACACACACACACACACACCCTACACACACCCTACACACACTCTTCAGCAGGCCAGGCAGCATCTATGGGGGGGAGAAAAAGTAGTTGAAGGGTCTCGGCCCAAAACGTCAACTGTACCTTTTTCCATAGATGCTGCCTGGCCTGCTGAGTTTCCTCCAGCATTTTGTGTGTGTTTCTTGAGTATACTCCATATCTGCTCATCCCCCTTCATGGTTTATAAACTTTAGATTGAAGAAATTTCTCTCAGAAATTGGCCAGCCTCTCTTCTCAGGCTTACGGATGGCGTGCTTTTACTGGGGTAGCTGATGTGGGACTCACAGATTCTGCCACAGGTAGATTAGGAGGTCAGGTGGTTTGGGGTATTAGGTTAGTGGGTAAGTAGTGTAGGTGGATGGTGGTAGAACTGCGTGGGGGAGGGAATTGATGGCATGTGAAAGAAGAGGTTCCAAGGAAACAAGTGGTGGAACAGGATTGATGGGAATGTTCTGGGAGCTAATATGGTTACTGGAGTGAATATCCCTGTGTGTTAAAAGGAAATGCAGGAAACACTGTTGTAATTTCCTAATTGGCTCCAGAAGCGCTATAGTAGTGGTTCCCAAACTTATGAATGCCGCCCCCTTGGCTCCCAGACCACATCCCCAACGCCCCCCTCCTTCCCTTTCCGGACATTACATTTAAAAATTCTGTAAAGAATTTTAATTTATGATGCACAGTGAAAGAAAATAGGAACTGCAAATTCAAATCAGTGACAAATAATTACAAAAAATTATTCAAATCTATTTAAAGCTACAACAGAAATTATTTTATTTAATTACAGCAAAACAAATTTCATCAATAATTTGAGTGTACATTAGCTTTTTCAAAGTGAAAGGTGAAAGTGTCATTTGAGAGTCATCTGACTTCCGTTTGCAATAGCAACTATTCAAACTGCTCATCATTGTCAATGCAACACTCCCGAAGTAGTCGTGAATTAAGAACAAGGGACTTGGTTTTTATTTACTGCTGTGTTAACAGTGTTTAATGATTTGGGCTGTCGATCACTTAGGTTTTTCGTGACAAGATATAGTCTGTGAATTACACAGTGAATGGTAAATTTGTTACGTACAGCTTTTTTCAAGGAAGTTATAACCCCGCGGTGGCATCCTGTCATTGATGGTAGCCTATCTGTTGCACAAGCAAGAATGTTGGTGAGCAGAATGTCATTCTCTTTAAACAATTGCTCAACATCCCAACATATTGATTCCACCTTAGTATCTGTTTCCATTCCCCTTGCAAATAACATTTCTTGAACTATGCTTTTATCTTTTTTAAAGTGAACGTAACTAAGAAGCAATGAAAAATTGTCTGGCAAAGTTGACTCATCCAACCGCAGAGCAAGTATCTGTGGTCCTAACTATGTTGCACAATGTGTCGTCCACATTCTCAGACACTTCATTTATTCATCTTTGGACAGAGTTGTTGCTGAGCAGAATCACTTCAATTATTTGGTTTGGTGACTTAAGTGCAAAACCATATTCAGAACCTCCCTTTCTGCAGGCAGAATCAGTTCTTCAAATATATGGGGCTTTCTAGATTTAACAATGAGCATTGAAATTGAAGCTCTTTGCTTCAGAGCCCATAACTTTTACCCTCTGCAATCCCCCGTCCCTCTCCGATGAGTCCTTTAATGACAAAAAAAACCTTTAATATGTGACTACTTCCTTCCCCATGTTTACTCTTTTACCTTATCTGCCCCCCGTGACCTTGCCTTGGTCCATAACTTCACCAACTTCACTGGTTACAGTAACACCAACCAATCCTGTTTCTGTTGCTGTGCGAAACCTCAGCAACTGGATTCGTTGCTTACTCTGTGACACCTCTTGTATGGTTGCTGTGGTTCGATTTAGCCCAAGCTCTCCCAAAAAACAATTGGTTCAATTTCTTAAATTAAGCCTGTAATCCCGCAGCTGCTCTTCCTTGCTGCTCTTTATCATGTAGAATGGAAATCTGCAAATCAGTATTTAAATACACGTGGTTTTTCTCTTCTCTAAGAAGAATGTGTGAAGATGTACAATTCCCCATGTTTTTCAACTACATCTGGCTGCAGGACCGAGAGATTGATGTATCGATGGTTGTGCGTCCCTTCACATCTTAATGATCCACGCCCTCCTGCCCAAGTAACCTGCTATGATGTGAGAAGATGAATCAGTGGAGATTTGAGGGCTCCCTGAATATTTGGCATTTGAAAACACTGGACTCTGGGCTACAGTTCTACACAGATGTGAATGAATTCAAAGTGAAAAGGTTCAGCTGTTGGAAGCAGTTGAGACATTTAAACACCCACAAGTTACCCTCTGAAAATCAATTACAGATTTTCATCCCTTTCTCTGCGAATGACAGCTCTGCAGTTTTTTTTGGGAGTTTCTAGGAAAAACTGCACGGTCATTGGTAGCTTATGGATCTATTGGAGATTTGTACGTTGGAGGCAGGGAAAGGTAGGGGGGGGGCGACACCAAAATTAAGCAAGTCTAAAGTGTTTCAGTATTTCAAAATATAGCTGCAGAGTGAATGCTCTTAAGTTGCATAACTTCGCCTTTTGGTTATGATGTACAGTATCTACAGTGCAGGTTATGGGTGTTTGGCTTGGAGCCACATGGATCGAACGAGCCTGTGTATTGTTGCCCTTGAGGCCCAGACAATTTGGTCACATGTAGAATTTATGTTCCTTCTTGGCTGGTTTAGCCTGTTTCGAGCTTCATAGGCTGAAAAATCTGGAAACGACCGTTTGTAATGTTCCTGCTTTTTGTTTGAGTAAACATTAAATCACAACCCCAAAATGTGTTTGTGTTGCAACTTGAAATGAATTCTGTTGCAGGAAACATGTCCCTCTGTGGATTACAGAGATTGCTTGGTCCCACGTCAAATCCAGTGTTTTATTGATGATGTCAGAGTCTCATTTAAACTAGTAGCTTTCATTGTTTCGGGAAGTTAGGACATTAAAAAGATCACTCCCTACTTGTACATAGTTTTCTTCTTTTGCTTGTTCTTTCTTTCCTCTTTTCTATAAGACGATAAATATTATGTGGAGATTTGTGGCAAATATGGCTACATGATATATATGTACAGTATCTGAAATGCATCTTATGGATATGTTTGATGATTAAAAAATAAATTACAAAAAAAAACTCTATGGATTAGCCTTGCTGGTCTTCTCCCTCGGTCCCTCTCATATTAGTGAATCTTGAAGTGTAGTAGTATATTTTAATCCTTTGGATTATCACGAGTCTAATGAGGGTATAATTTACGGCAAACTACAGTACATCTTCCACTTTGGTGTTTTGGCTGGGTAGTCATGCATTGTCTTAACTAGGCTGAGTAGGTGGGGGACCCGGTTCAAGGTCAGGAGGCAGTGAGGGGGTATGGAGACTACAGCAAACTAATATCAGTTACTTTAAAAGTTCCATTTCTGTTTTGAGACATACAGGCAGTGCAAAGTCTGATTTTTGCTGTTCACTTGATCAGATTCTTTGTTCTAAGCTAACGTTATCTAGCCACATATTTTAATTGCCATTCCTTTTTTTTTGCAGCTTGCTGTAGTTCATTTGTCATTAGTTGTTTGTGTACTTTTCACTTTAACTCCTCAACGAGGACTTCAACCTACCTTTTTCTCTGTAACACCATGTGGTAGAAAGGTTTATTTCCAACCTGCCAGTTGCCTCTTGACAGAGTCTGTTTTTATAGGTGACCTTTTAAGCAGAGTTTCGTGTCGGAGTTGGGGTTTTTATTCCAAGAAACCTAGCCTATGGTTTTGGTGGAAGGCTGCTGAGCAAAGTTCAGTTTAGTTTTTATTGCGAAGTTCAGTTTACTGTTTTTATTGCTAAGTTAAAATGTTGAAGGATGTGTGATGTAATGTTCCCCATGGAAAATTCCATTTGCCCTTAAGGCTACTGTATTTTTCTAGTACCACCAGCACCAGTCAGCTTAATGGCTGTCGTAAAAAAAAATATTGTGCAGAAAGTGTTAATTTCTTGTAGGCATATGGTCCATTGATTCGGGTAATCTTCTACCATTTTTCCTGGTTACCACACTCTCCTTTTATGTTGTGTGAAAGTTAAGTTTCTCAATGATAGAGAAAGGGAAGCTGTTAAATTATAGAAACATAGAAAGCCTACAGCACAATACAGGCCCTTCGGCCCACAATGCTGTGCTGAATATGTACTTACTTTAGAAATTACCTAGGGTTACCCATAGTCCTCTATTTTTTCTAAGCTCCATCTACCTGTCCAGGAGTCTCTTAAAAGATCCTATCGTATCCACCTCCACCACTGTTGCTGGTAGCCCATTCCATGCACTCACCACTCTCTGCGTTTAATGAAAAAAAACTAAAACCCTGACATCTCCTCTGTACCTACTTCGAAGCACCTTAAAACTGTGCCCTGTCATGTTAGCCATTTCAGCCCTGGGGAAAAAGCCTCTGACTATCCACATGATCTAAACCTCTCATCATCTTATACAGCTCTAACAGGTCACCTCTCACCCTCCATCGCTCCAAGGAGAAAAGGCCAAGTTTGCTCATTCTCATAAATTCTCATAAGACATGCTCCCCAATCCAGGCAACATCCTTGTAAATCTCATCTGCACCCTTTCTATAGTTTCCACATCCTTCCTGTAGTGAGGTGACCAGAACATAATGCCTTTTTAACCACACAGTCAACCTGTGCTACAGCTTTGAGTGTCCTATGGACTCGGACCCCAAGATCCCTCTGATCCTCCAGACTGCGAAGAGTCTTACCATTAATACTATATTCTGCCATCATATTTGATCTCCATCTGCCACTTCTCAGCCCAGTTTTGCATCCTATTGATGTCCTGCTGTAACTTCTGACAGTCCTTCACACTATCCACAATACCCCCAACCTTTGTGTCATCAGCAAATTTACTAATCCATCCCTCCACTTCCTCATCCAAGTCATTTTTGAAAATCATAAAGAGAAAGGGTCCCAGAACAGATCCCTGAGACACACCACTGGTCACCGACCTCCATGTTGAATATGACCCATCTACAACCCTCTTTGCCTTCTGTGGGCAAGCCAGTTCTGGATCCACAAATCAATGTCCCCTTGGATCCCATGCCTCCTTACTTTCTCGATAAGCCTTACATGGGGTACCTTATCTAATGCCTTGCTGAATGTGCCATAGTATTTATGGGCAGTTAAAACTTTTTGAATCGGTAGTAATCTTGTACTTATGGTCCTCTTGTGTCATTGGTAATTATATTCTTCCAATAGGAGGTTCCTTATCAGTTCCCATCTTAACCCCTCCTCATTTCTTTGTATCTCAGCAACTTAATTCTCTCTCTCACACCCATCAACTGCTCTTTGCCTTGGAGTATTTTACGTCAGCCATTTAACCTGCCAACAGTGAGCTGTGGGAACACCTGAGCAAAACATGCACGGTTCCACAGGGAGAACATGCGGACTCCACAGGGACAGTACCAGAGGCCAGAATTGAACCTGAGTCACTGGAACCATGAGACAGCAGAATGAGCGGTCTGCCTGCTTGGTGGACGCTGTGTCATCACTAAGAACAATGTGACGACCATCGCAATGATTTAGTAATGCTGATTGATCAATGAAAGTTCCCTTTTGAAGACAATGAGATAACTTGTGTCCAGTTAGATTAGTGGTTCCCAAAGTGGGTGATACTACCTTTCCTATCCTAGGAGAGGTGGAAGTTTTTAAGTGGGTAATGGAGTGTGCACAGTTGCTTGGTGGGGGGGGGTGGGTGCAACAGCTGAGGGATTACAGACTTAATTTAAGAAACTATTTATAAGCATTTGATCCTCAGTGCCCCATAATGAATTACAATCACATAATCACCTTGTCCCTTGCAAACCCATCATTCTCTTCAACTTTGCTTGAAGCGTTATGTAGTTTTTGAAAAACAATATGACACCTGTGTATTTGGCACATCATGGGAAATCTGGACTGAAGAAATTGTGTTAATTCCGAGCTCAGCCTGCACATTATTCTCATTCACTACTGGCTAGTATGATTCCCGTACTCTAATCACACAATGACGCAATTCAACGGAGTGAAGTTCAGAATCTGCCCTTTTGAATGGTCTTGATCACATTTCTCTAGCCCATGGCCCGACTGAGATATTGTTGCCCCGCTTTAATTAAGTTCAAGCAGAGAGTCAGGTTTTGCCTGTGATATGATGATGTCATTACTTTCCCCTTTATTGAGTTGCAGCTCTTGAGGTTGGACTTCAAAAGTAGGCAATTGACTGTGGCCGTTAATCCATAATGAAAGTGACCGAAGGAGACCAAATGAAAAGGAATTGTAGACGCTATAGTGTGGAGTACAGGTTTCCCCCGCTGTCCAAAGGTAGAGCGTTCCTATGAAACCATTCGTAAGCCGAAATGGCATAAAGTGAAGAAGCAATTACATAGAAACATAGAAAATAGGTGCATGAGTAGGCCATTCGGCCCTTCGAGCCTGCACCGCCATTTATTATGATCATGGCGGATCATCCAACTCAGAACCCTGCCCCAGCCTTCCCTCCATACCCCCTGACCCCCGTAGCCACAAGGGCCATATCTAACTCCCTCTTAAATATAGCCAATGAACTGGCCTCAACAGTTTCCTGTGGCAGAGAATTCCACAGATTCACCACTCTCTGTGTGAAGAAGTTTTTCCTAATCTCGGTCCTAAAAGGCTTCCCCTCTATCCTCAAACTGTGACCCCTCGTTCTGGACTTCCCCAACATCGGGAACAGTCTTCCTGCATCTAGCCTGTCCAATCCCTTTAGGATCTTATACGTTTCAATCAGATCCCCCCTCAATCTTCTAAATTCCAACGAGTACAAGCCCAGTTCATCCAGTCTTTCTTCATGTGAAAGTCCTGCCATCCCAGGAATCAATCTGGTGAACCTTCTTTGTACTCCCTCTATGGCAAAGATGTCTTTCCTCAGATTAGGGGACCAAAACTGCACACAATACTCCAGGTGTGGTCTCACCAAGGCCTTGTACAACTGCAGTAGTACCTCCCTGCTCCTGTACTCGAATCCTCTTGCTATAAATGCCAGCATACCATTCACCTTTTTCACCGCCTGCTGTACCTGCATGCCCACTTTCAATGACTGGTGTATAATGACACCCAGGTCTCGTTGCACCTCCCCTTTTCCTAATCGGCCACCATTCAGATAATAATCTGTTTTCCTATTTTTGCCACCAAAGTGGATAACTTCACATTTATCCACATTAAATTGCATCTGCCATGAATTTGCCCACCCACCTAACCTATCCAAGTCACCCTGCATCCTCTTAGCATCCTCCTCACAGCTAACACTACCACCCAGCTTCATGTCATCCGCAAACTTGGAGATGCTGCATTTAATTCCCTCATCCAAGTCATTAATATATATTGTAAACAACTGGGGTCCCAGCACTGAGCCTTGCGGTACCTCACTAGTCACTGCCTGCCATTCTGAAAAGGTCCCGTTTATTCCCACTCTTTGCTTCCTGTCTGCTAACCAATTCTCCACCCACACCAATACCTTACCCCCAATACCGTGTGCTTTAAGTTTGCACACTAATCTCTTATGTGGGACCTTGTCAAAAGCCTTTTGAAAATCCAAATATACCACATCCACTGGTTCTCCCCTATCCACTCTACTAGTTACATCCTCAAAAAATTCTGAGATTCGTCAGACATGATTTTCCTTTCACAAATCCATGCTGACTTTGTCCGATCATTTCACCGCTTTCCAAATGTGCTGTTATCACATCCTTGATAACTGACTCCAGCAGTTTCCCCACCACTGACGTTAGGCTAACCGGTCTATAATTCCCCAGTTTCTCTCTCCCTCCTTTTTTAAAAAGTGGGATTACATTAGCCACCCTCCAATCCTCAGGAACTAGTCCAGAATCTAACGAGTTTTGAAAAATTATCACTAATGCATCCACTATTTCTTGGGCTACTTCCTTAAGCACTCTAGGATGCAGACCATCTGGCCCTGGGGATTTATCTGCCTTCAATCCCTTCAATTTACCTAACACCACTTCCCTACTAACATGTATTTCGCTCAGTTCCTCCATCTCACTGGACACTCTGTCCCTTACTATTTCTGAAAGATTATTTATGTCCTCCTTAGTGAAGACAGAACCAAAGTAATTATTCAATTGGTCTGCCATGTCCTTGCTCCCCATAATCAATTCACCTGTTTCTGTCTGCAGGGGACCTACATTTGTCTTTACCAGTCTTTTCCTTTTTACATATCTATAAAAGCTTTTACAGTCTGTTTTTATGTTCCCTGCCAGTTTTCTCTCATAATCTTTTTTCCCCTTCCTAATTAAGCCCTTTGTCCTCCTCTGCTGAACTCTGAATTTCTCCCAGTCCTCAGGTGAGCCACTTTCTCTGGCTAATTTGTATGCTTCTTCTTTACCATTAATTTATACGGGAAAAATTTTTGAGCGTTCCCAGACCCAAAGAATAACCTACCAAATCATAACCAAATAGCACATAAAATCTAAAATAACACTAACATACGACGGGGATTGCTAAGTTTGTGGCTTAAGGTAGAAGGAGCCAATTTTAGAAAACCTGGCACATTTATTTTTCAACATAGTCCCCTCTTACATGTACACACTTAGTCCAGCGGTCGTGGAGCATACGGATCCCTTCTTTGTAGAAGTGGTCCACAGCAGGGGTGATTGATAAGTTCGTGGCCTACGGTAGAAGGTGATGAGTTATTAACTTCAAACTTTCTGCATTATCACTCAGAGTTGAACTGCATGTGCATGTAACGAGAGCATCTTGGACCTCCAGGTGGTCAACAGTAGGGGTGATTGATAAGTTTGTGGCCTTGTGTAGAAGGAGATAAGTTATACAGCTCGTTACATGCACAGGCAGTTCAACTCTGAGTGAAAATGCAGAAAGTTTGAAGTTAAAAACTCATCTCCTTCAAAAACTCATCTCCTTCTACTGTAGGCCACAAACTTATCAATCACCCCTTGCTGTGGACCACTTCTGGAGGTCTAAGACGTCGACTTCTACAAAGAAGGGATCCGTATGCTCCACGACCACTGGACTAAGTGTGTAAATGTAGGAAAAATAAATGTGCTAGGTTTTCTAAAATTGACTCCTTCTCCCTTAGGCCACGAACTTATAAATCACCCCTCGTATAGTAAAAGCAGGAATGATATAAATATACAGCCTATATAAAGTAGAAATAATGTATGTACAGAGTAGTTTCACTTAACAGAATCGGGAAGATTTAGCCAAAACTGATTTGTAGAAAAAAATCGGCACGTACATGCATGCGTACACACCTGCCCGCCCAAGGCTTCACGGTCATGGTAGTCTCTCTCAGGATAAACACAAGTTTAAAGCGGGCGTCTTTTTTCGTAAGAGAAAATCCTCTTTTGGTTAGTGAAAACAGGTACTAATGTAGGTCTTTCGTAAAAACGAAGTGGCATAAAATGAACGTTTGTAAAGCAGGACACCTGTATCTGAAATATGGAGCTATACCAGCTGTATCTATTGTGAAAAAGTTTTTCAAGTGAGGCAATGAAACTGTCCAGGCTCCTTGAACATTTGCAGAGAATGCACTCTAATAAAGAAAACAAGAACTTGGCTTATTTTCAGTTGCTTTGTGAAAACTTCCTGAAACGGAAAGCACTTCAAAACACGTTTGGCAGCACTTCACAACAAAACAGTGATATGGTTTGCATGCTTCAAACATTTTATTCCACTAAAATTGTTGATAAGTTTTTACTGTAATTAAATAAATATTTTTATTTGTAGCTTTAAATAGATTTGAATAATTTTCCAATTATTTGTCGCTGCTTTGAATTTGCACTTCCTATTTTCTTTTATTGTGCATTGTAAATCACTATTCTTTAATGTTTTAATGTATATGGCTAGAAAAGGAGAGCGGGTGCTGGGGATGTGGTCTGGGAGCCAAGGGGATGGTAACCTAAAAAGGAGGGAACCACTGAATGAGGTGGTCCTTGCTTAATATCTGACATCACATGGTTCCCTGCTCGGCTACATTTTTGTGCTCTGATCCTGCAGTGTGCGACTGAACTCCACAGTCTTTTGAATTCTGAGGTGAAAGTGCTATTGAAAGAGTGGAAAGTATTTTTAACCTCTTCTGACATTGGACTGTGGACTTTCTGGTGTAGAGGCACAGGATTTTGATGCCCTTTCTTACCACCTGTCTCTCTATAATAATCCAGTCTCAAGATAGGCATGTTATCCTCACTGATGGATGGAAGCCTGCTCACTGCTAGGGTTCTGGCTTCTGTGTTTGTGCTGGAATGGGTTGTGTACTTGCCTATTTAACCATCAGGGGGAGCAGATCTGTTTGCTTCTGAGCTACTTGGCTGAGGGAAAGCCTTTTAAATAAAGGGATGGAACAGACCTAAAACCTGAAAATGTACAAGTTATAGTAGGTTATCTCAGTCTTGATCTGGTTAATATTTTGGCCTTATGACCCCTAGTGGGATGAACCATTATAGAAGCTGATGGCCCTGCAAAGTATGTTCAGCATTGTTCAATTACTGAAACCAGGTTGGGTTTTGCTAGGGTCTGATTGCAGTATGTTCCTTAAACTATCTCCACTTGATAGTATATCAACATTTCAGCTCTGAGGATTGTGCATTAGGCAACAATGACATATTTTCTGGCCTTTGCCTCCACTAACCTACACACACTTGTGATATTTTTCAACTAAGCACTCAGTTGTGACTGGCATTCAGCACAATCACTAACTGTGTTTAGATACAAAGTAACAACTTCTCCCATAAATAGGCCTTTATGTCCATACCCTTGAATTGCAGCAGGGCTGAAAGTTTTCATCTGCTGTTGCTAATCCTTTGCCGGACAGTGTTAAACTACTTGGCAGAATTAGCCTTTTGGTGGCTGTGTTTATGTTTGAATGGTTGGCCAAACTCGATACAAAGGAACCTCCTGATGATCACCACTACCTCTTCCCTCAAGAGCACTGAGCTATCCTCTCTTTCTCCCCACCCCCCACACAAATTTGAAATTAAAGAAAAGAAATGCAAGCTGCCCTATGTTTAGGAAGACAAAGTGACAATTTTGTAGATTGGCGATTCTTGAGAGGGTCGTGCTTTTGGAAATGCTAATAGCATTAAAGGCAGACAAGTCACCAGGCCCACTCCCAGGAGTTTCAAAAGGAAGCAGTTGCGGAGATAATGGAGTCATTGATTGAAGTTGAAATTCTAGGAACATGAGGGAATTTAGCACTAAATGTGACTCCATTCAAGAAGGGAGACAAAATGTGGACAATCATGGGCCTGATATCTGCTCGCAAAAGCAGGAGTTTATAATCAAGGAAGAAATATAGTCATTTAGGGAAGTTTGATATAATAAATCAAGTTTAATGAAAGGTAAATTGTGTTTGACAAATTTGCTGGTATTCTTGGAGAATATAATAACTGGAGTTAATAGAGGGAAACCAGTAGGTGTAGCATGTTTGTATCTTCAGAAAGCATTTCAAAGTACATTTATTATCAAAGTATGTATACGTTATACAACCTTGAGATTTGTCTCCTTACAGGCAGCCACAAAACAAAGAAATCCAATAGGGCCCACTTAAAAAAAAAACACAAGACCATCAAGCTCCCAATGTGCAGGAAAAAAAAACAAATTGTGCAAGCAATAAAAACTAAGCAAATAATGTTCAGAACTGATGTTCATGCAAGTGAGTCCACAGCCATAAAGCCAGGCACAGCTGATCCAGGAGCTTGTCAGTTACAAGGTGTATGAGATAAGAATTCAGAGGCGTGATTTCATGCATTGAAGGCTGGTGTTATATCGATGATAAGAGAATAAGCAACTTTTTCCAGACTATAAGGATCTAAATAATAAGTGCCCCAAAGATCAGATTTTGGGTTGCAATTATTTATGAAATAATGGAGGAGGGATCACTGCATGAAAATATATGGGAGAATGTATTCCCATGAGGATACTTTAGCTATCTACAGGATTGAGTGAGCGGGCAAACTGACTTTAATATGGATAAGAGGGAGGCTGAGTCTAACGTCAGACAATTATCAAAGTGGAGACATTGCAGGCGAGTGAAGTACTGGGGGAGTTCGTGGGTTTTTGTGCATGTAGGCAGGGCGCACGGCAAATTGACATATTTACCTTAATTGCAAGAGAGTTTGATTTGAGAAAAGTGAAGTATTACTACAATTGTACAGGGAAATAGTAAAACTCCACCTGGAGAACTGTGTATAGTTTAGGTAACGATTAGAAAAGGTATCTTGGAATGGGGGGGCAGTTCAAAAGTTATTCATCTGGCTAATTATTAGAATGAGAGGGTTGTGCTATCATGAGCATCTGAAGAAATTAGATCCATTTAAAGGAATAAATGGTGATCTTATTGAAACATCTAAGATCCTGAGGGGGCATGATAAAGGTAGATGTTTCCACTAGTGGAAGCTCCTTGAAAGCTGGGACATAACTGCAAGTTTAAGTGCAAGTAATGTAGGAATTTCTTTCAGAGGGCAGTGAATCTCTGGGGTTTCTGGAGGTTGGACTATTGAGAGGAAAGATCAGGAATGGAGGGCTATGTGGAGCTGGTGTAGAAGATGTGAGGCCTGGGACAGATCAACCATAATCACTTGAAGGACAGCGTAGGCATAAAGGAGTGGCCTACTCCTGCTCCTTTCTCATGCAAGTATGACCTGTTCACAAAAACATGGGATGCATCCAATCTTGCAAATTGTTGCCCCATCATTAAATGACATTTTGACAGGTACATGGATAGGAAAAATGTAGAGCAGGGGTTCCCAACCTGGAGTCCATGGCTCCCTTGCTTAATGGTATTGGTCCATGGCATAAAAAATGTTGGGGACCCTGGGTGTACAGAGATAATGGGCCATATTCAGGCAAATCAAATAATTTGTCTGGCATGGACAATTTGGGCTAAAGAACATGTTTCTGTTCTGTAAACTGTGTGATTCGTTTGACTTCCAGTCCAAACAAAGTGATGGAAAAGTATTCTCAACATTGTGACTCATAAATACTAGGCCTGGCAGAATTCAATATTTATTTTAGCTGCTAATATTTATTAATGTTTGTTTTAATTTTGTTGATTTGAGTTGTGCAAAATTAGTGGTTTGATAGAAGACAATTTATCAATGATGTCATAGTATTAAAACATAATATAAATCAGCGGAAAAAAATGTAAAATAAATGTGCGTTAATCAATAATGGAGATCTTGCCTGCTCTAAATCGCTATTTATTTGGCATTTAAGACCATAAGACATAGGAGCAGAAATTGGCTATTCAGCCCATCGTCTTCTCCACTATTCTGGGAATGCTGATTTATTATCCCCTCCATTCTCTGCCTTTCTTCCTGTAATCCTTGACACCCTTACTAATCAAGTACCTTATAACCTCTGCTTTAAATATACCCAGTGCTTCCACAGCTGCCTGTGGCAATAAATTCCAGAGGCTCACCGTGCTCTGGCTACGGAAATCCCTCCTCATCTCTGTTCTGAAGGGGCGTCCTCATCTACCGAGGCTGCGCCCTCTGGTTCTAGACTCTCCCACTAATACGAATCATCCTCTCCACATTCCCTCTTATTATTTTTTTATTCTCCTTTTAATATTTGATAAGTTTGAATGAGATCTTAAACTCCAGTGAGTACAGTCCCAGAGGGATCAAATGCTCCTCATACAGTAACCCTTCATTTCAGAAATCGTTCTTGTGTACATCCTCTAGATCCTCACCAATGCCAGCACATCCTTTGTTCAAGAAGTGGTACAAAACTGTTCATAATACTTCCAAGTATTGTCTGTCTAATGCCTTATAGAGCCTCACCATTGCATCCTTTTATATTCTACTCCTCTCGAAATGAATGTCAACATTGGATTTGCCCTCCTTACCACTGACTCAACCTGCAAGTTAACCTTTAGGGAATTCTGCACTAGGACTCCAAGTCCCTTTGCACCTCCTGATTTCTGAATTTGCTCCCTGTTCATAAAATAGTCTATGTCGAAGTTTCTTCTACCAAAGTTCATGTCCATGCACTTCCACATGCTGTTTTCCATCTGTCACTTCTCTGCCCATTCCCCTAATCTACAAGTGTAAGGGGGAAAGAAATGAAAAATGCAGTGATGACCTCTTCTGCATGTCTGGTCCCCTCCTGTGGAGGGGTTGCCTGGTTGATGTATTAACAATCCAATGATGAAAATAGATCTTTGTGTGAAGTGAATAAGTATAGGACTAAACAAGCCACTTGATTGACAACCTAACCTTATTAGTTTGCCTTCTCAAGACTGGGTCCCTTTTGAAACCTCTCGCAAGTTGAACTCCTACAACAAGGAAATGGGCCCTTCAGTCCACCAAGGCTGCACTGACTATCAAGCACCTACTTACACACATCCCATTATGTTTATGTATTTAGAGATGCTGCGTGGAACATGCCCTTCCGGCCCAAAAAGCCACATGACCCAGCAACCCACGTATTTAACCCCAGCCTAATCACAGGACAATTTACAATGACTAACTCGCCTACTAAATGGTACGTCTTTGGACCGTGAGAGGAAACTGGAGTTCAATGAAGAAACCCACGTGCTCATGGGAAGAACGTATAGATTAGTTACAGGCGGTGTCAGAATTGAGCAGCGAACTTTGACACCCCGAGCTGTAATGGTGTCGCGCTAACTACAAAGCTGCTGTGGCATCCTTTTGTTCTCCCCTCAGTTTCCTCTCAATTGTACACCATGGGTCAATAAGAATCAGAATTGAGTTTATTAATCTGACGTGTGATGAAATCTGTTTGCTGCGGTACAGTGCAATACATATAATCTCTTATTGTAATTGATAGGTCTTTTTAAGTAGTACAGAAATACTGAGGTAGTGTTCATGAGTTCATTGACCATTCAGAAATCTGATGGTGGAGGAGAAGAAGCTGTTCCTAAAACATTGAGTGTGTGTCTTCAGGCTCCTGTACCTCCTCTCTGGTAGCAATGAGAAGAGTAGCAAGAGAGCCTTAATGCTGGATGCACCTTTTTTTTTGAGGCATCACCCTTTTGAAGATGTTCCGATGGGAGCACAGTGCGCAAGATGGAACTGGCTGAGTTTACAATCCTCTGCAGCTTTTTCTGATCCTGTGTTGTGGCCCTTCCATACCAGACAGCAATACAACCAATTGGAATGCTCTCTGTGGTACATCCGTAGAAATTTGCTAGAGTCTTTGGAGATATCTGTTCTCCTCAGAGTCCTGATGAAATATGATCAACCTCTCAAAACACTTCATCACAGTTAATGTGAGTGCAACTGGATGGCAGATTGCTATCTGGCAAGTCTTGGGATGTGAGAAGAAACAAGCACCTGAGGAAACCCATGTGGATAATGTACAAATCTCACAAAGACAGCAGTGGAGCTCAAGATCGAACCCAGGCCACTGGAAAGGTGAAGCAATGGTTCTACTTGCTATGAAGCTTTATTGGTTAGTGGTGTATATCTGTGGAAAAATGGGAAATTCAGGGAAAAAGAAAGCAATGTTTTGACGGTGTTAATTATTCCCAGGTGAAGTGGGGATAACTGAAAGAATTGATTGAATGGCCTATGATTGAATGGTGGAGCAGGCTTGATGGACCGAATGGCCTACTTTTGCTCCTATACCTTATGGTCTTATTCAGATTGACAACCTTCTGCAGGTCAGTGACAATCTTTAAAGGTCAGAATGTGTGCTCTGTGTAGAGCTGAACTGGACTAGGGGGAGCTTGACTAGGATGGCAACAATCATTTGTGTTTGCATAACACTATGTACCAAATGATTATTTGGGAAAAGACGAGGAATAAATGTGATATGGCCTTTGAATGCGAGGAATGATTGGAAGAAAACTGGCTCATAGCTATTCCATGGGACAGTAACAGCACACATTCTGTCAGGATGTGGAAAATCTGAAATAAAAACAGAAAATGTCCGAATCTCTCAGTAGATCAGGCAGCATCTGTGGAAACGGAAACAGAGTTCTGAGACCTGCTATCATTGTAAATGGAGGAACTCAGCAGATCAGGCAGCATCTATGGAAAGGAGATCTGCTGAGTTCCCCCAGCATTTTGTTTGTGTTGCTTTAGATTTCCAGTATCTACAGGTTTTCTCATGTTTATCATAGTGAATGGTGTGGTTTTGGACAAAGAAATGAATTAGAACAGTAATCTTTGGAATGATGGATTAGATTTGGTGCATTAAATGTTCACTACTTCCACAAAGTTGATAGTACACTATTCATGTTGATGCACCTTTGCAGAGCAGAACCATGCTGCACTGTTGCATCCCTCATTCTTTTTTGGTGGGAGAAAATAGCTCTTTGTTTGAGGAAGGCCCCCGTGGCAGTCTTCAAAAGACAAGACTTCTTCAGATTTCCTCATGTTTTGCGTTCTTATTTATGATCTTGTTCAAAATTTCTGGCTTGGCCAACACAGCCAAAAACCAGATTAACATCTCACTTCTATTGTTGTGATCTGGGTGTGTATGGAACAGTTGCTGCACTTTCCCACATAATAATGGCTATGCCTTTAGAGAAATGAACTGTCTGGCTTTGAAATACTGCTACACAAGTAGAAGTACCTATGTGGCATAGGACCCCTTGAGCCTACTTCATCTTTCAGCATATTCATAGACAATCCTGTTCCTCAAACAAACTTTCCTGCACAATTCCCATAATCCCAATATCCTTTTGTCTTAATGCATTGCAGTGAAGTGAATCTCTTCCTTTCCCCTTCAGAACTGAAATGGATGTCAAGAAAAAAATAACGTTGCTTTGGAAAAAAAATTCTTGTGGAAAATATTGTAGCTGATGTTGTTCTCCTGAGGCCTGGTCAAGCGGTCAAGAGGCAGAGGGTTAAACAACACCAGGGCACTGGGAGTATTTAAATTTGGTTAATGTCTTTTTCCAAGGGTTGAAATGTTTAATACCAGAGAGCTTGAATTTAAAATGAGAGGAGGTTAATTTCAAAGGAGTTGTGAGGGGCAAGTTTTTTTTTTACAGAGTAGTGGATGCCTGGAATATGCTGTCTGGGGTGGTGGTAGAGGCAGAAACATGACACCTTTAAGAGACGTTTAGATAGACACATTAATCTGAGGAAAATGGAGGGATATGGATATTGTGTAGACAGAAGTGATTAGTAATTAAATAGCCAAACTAAACTAATTCGACTGGTTTGGCACAACATTGTGGGCTGAAAGGCTGTACTCTTCTATGTTCTAATTAATGCTGGATTTTTAAAACAAGAGCATTAGTGTTGTGACTTTGGAAACAACAGAATATCATTATAAGGCACAATAAAACAGTCAGTTCTGTAGTGATTAGGTTCAATAATGGCCTTCAGAGAATGTAGTTGGGTGACTTGCCTAATTTGGACATGTGTAACTAGAACCAGGGAAAATAGTCACAAAATTGTACAGCATGGGGAAAAGGCCCTGCATACCTTTGTGTTCATGCCAACCAAGATGTGTATTCAAATTAATCCCATTTTCCACCCCTTTTTAAACTATTGTCAGCCATATACCTGACCACATATTAATGTATCACTTCCTCTGGCAGCTGGTCCCACATATCCACAATGCAAATGGTCATTGGTTCACCAACCTCAAATGCTACGCTGTTGCGTCAAAACCATTTGAGATTTCTATTGTTACATCCCTTGACCCACGTGCCAGGTGTAGAATTGTGAGTAGGAGGATACCTGTAAACCATCAGTATGCTCATCAGCCTGCCCCACTTTGCTAGGAAGGTACCAGGAAAGGCAGATAAGGAAAGGTTACTTCAACTGGGAAAATAAAATGGAGCCTTAAAAGGAAGCCAGGATTACTGACTGAATATGTACAAATGACCATAACCAGACACAATGAAAAGATAATCGCATGTTATAGTATGGTCCAAGAGCACAGCCTTGGCGAAATAAAGGGGCATTTCTTTAGAACTGAGATGAGGAGGAATTTCTTCAGTCAGAAGGTAGGTGAATCTGTGGAATTTGTTGCCACAGAGGAGGGTGGAGGCCAAATTATTGGATGTATTTAAGGCAGAGATTGATAAGTTCTTGATGGGTTAAGGGGATTAAGGGTTATGTGAAGAAGGTAGAAGAATAAGGTTGGGGGAGAAAGAACAAGCTGTGATTGAATGGCAGAGCAGACTTGGACTGAATGGCCTAATCATATATTTTATGGCCTTGGTGATTTCCCCAGTAATTTCATGTGTCTTTATTTTTCCACCATCTGTTTTCCTAATGCAACCCATTTCTGCTTTTCCTTGGATGTGAGTAGGCCATGTGCTGGCAGCCCTGTAGTTCTATCTTGAGTGAAACTCACGGATTGTCTTCTGTATGTCACTGCAGATGAGATTCTTGCTTTAGTGATATGGCATTTCAAATTCATCTAATAACATCTTAAATGGAGTTTAAAATATGATGTACAGTAATCCCATTATCTTTATAAGGCAGTGTGATTCTGATTATTGTCACAGAATCTGCAGAATACCAGTTAACAACATACACCCTCTGTGCTCTGCTTTATGAAGGAATATTTGAGTTGTATAGTTTTGTAACTTGGCAAAGTTCAACAGGAAGCAAGATGTCAAAATCTCATGACAATCAATGCATTACTTCTGAAGTGTAGTTGTTGTTACATAGGTCAACATTGTAGGACGTATTTGCTTGTGTTAATTGGGGGAAGAATGTTACTTTGGATAATGGTGGAATGTTGTCCTCTGTACACTGCTTGAGATTTTCTAAACAAGGCCCGCAATATTGGGACAGCAGTGCTCATTTATTATTAGACACAACTCATTAAGTTTGTTTTAACTTTGCCATTAAAATTAATGCAGTGTATTTGGGTTCTTCTACCAGGGCAATGACTTGTTTGTTTTCCTTCTCCACATAGTGTCACTTAGCTTCCCTGTGCTGAAGTAATCAGTGTTTCTTAGCTGAGGAATTAAAAGGTTTTCTTGCCTTTATTGCTCAGCTGTAATGATGCTATTTGCTGCAGCTTAGGATCTGTGGGGAAAATTATCCCAACTTCGTGCAACTATAATTTGAGCACCAGTGACATTTTCAACCCAAGTTTACTGGGTCCTTCAAAATTCAGGAGAGCTCAGTTCAGCTCAAGTTCTATAGTTGTGTTCATTAAATGATCTCTAATTCCATCTCTTCAGTCATATGAAGATGACCCTTAAAGGGCAGCATTATTGATGAACCGCTGTTTCGTTTGATAATGCTCTGTTTCCACTGACTTGTAAATTAAACTTGGGCTCAATATTTTAGGCAGAATGCTTATTGTAGTAGTCATTGAAATACTTACCAGTTGGAGATGTCATATCTGAAGAAAGGCATTAAACCAGTGTTCTATTTCCTGTTGGGAATCCATGACATGAGGAAGATTATTAGGCATCCTGCCCAATTCTTTCTGGTCTCTCGTGTGACTTAAAATCCAAGTGATGGATTTCAACACTTTGTAAAACCAAACTGTGTACAGATGCCATGTTTAGCTGCCTATTCATCATTACACGCGACTGTTTCATGCGAACTTTTATTGCTTCATTTGGAAAGGGCATATTTATATTTCATTACGTTTATTAGATCGCAAAGTATCATTTTCCTGATCTTGAGTCAGGACAGCAGCTTATATCTAAATCACCCAGCTACTAGTCAAAGCTTTGGGCTGCAACTTCTCTTATTGTCATTATTCCTTTAGTAACTATATAATATTTCTTAAACCCATGGCATATTTTATCTAAGAGATTGCAGACCAATACTTAAACAAATTTCTTTCATTTTTACCAATAATTTCTTTGGTTTTCTGCATGTCTGACTTGTCACAGGATTCCCACTTCTTTGGTTTCCGGTGTTTAAAAAGTTTCTCTCACTCTCTCACTCTCTCACTCTCTCACTCTCTCACTCTCTCACTCTCACCCAGCAGGTCAGGCAGTATCTACGGAGATTTAATAAATAGTCCACATTTCAGGCTGAGATGGTTCATTGGGACTTGATGAAGGGTCTCGCCACAAAATGTCAAAAATTCAAAGTAGATTCATGAATGTATCTTCACTGTCCAGATGTTCCAGGTTTTAATGAAATTGTCTGCTGGTGACCTTTATGATGGAAGGCAAATTGGAGCGGATCCATGTTGCTTGTTAGGCAGGAGTTGACGTGTTTCATCACCAACCTCTCAAAACGTTTCATCACAGTGGATGTAAGTGCTACTGGATGATGGTCACTGAGGCAGGTTACCATGTTCTCCTTGGGTACCAGCATAATTAAAGCCTGCTTGAAGTAGGTGCGTACCTCCAGACTGACAAAGAGAGATTAAAGATATCAGTAAATATTCCAGCCAGTTGATTAGCACTGGTCTTCAATACTTGGACAGGTACACTGTCTGGGCCAGATGCTATATGTGGTTTCACCCTCCTGAAGGATGCTCTCATATCAGCCTCAGGGACTGAAATCATAGAGTCATTGGGGGGCTATGGGGATTTGTGAAGGTGCCTCCGTGTTCTGTCCCTCAAAGTGAGCATAAAAGGCATTGAGCTCATCTGGGAGTGAAACCTTGTGGCTTGGTTTCACCTTGCGGGAGGTGATAACATTCAAGTCCTGACACAGCTGTTGAGCATCCTTCTGTGATTTATGTTTAGTCCGGAATTGCTACTTCCCATGTGACATTGCTTTCTGGAGGTTGCACTTGAATCTCTCATACTTGGATGGCAGACCTGAAAGCCACTGATCTGGCCCCCAGCGGATTACAGAACTCATGGTTCATCCAGGGCTTCTGGTTGGGAAAACAATGATTTTCTGGGGAGACACTTGTCCGCGAGTGTCTTTAAAAAGTCCGTGACAACAGTGATGTATTTGTTCAGATCCTCTGAGTCCTGAGTTGACGGTAAACGGTATGTCAACTGTTTATTCCTCACCATCGGCGTTGCCTGACTGCTGAGTTTGTCCAGCATTTTATGTGTTAACAATATGCACAAATGCTGGAGGAACTCAGCAGGCCAGGGAGCATCTGGAAAAGAGGAAACAGTTGAAGTTTCGGGCCAAGACCCTCCTTCAGGACTTGAAAGTGTATTTCTCTGGATTCCCAACGTGTGCACAATCTCTTGTCTAAAAATTTCAGGTTTCTTATGTGGACTATGCTGTTGCATCTGCCAGTCAAGAAAGGGGTTGGAAGAATAGGATTCTCTCGCTTTGGTTTTGTTAAAAGACGTTTTCATAATTCATTTGTCTTTTGCAGACTTTGTATTTTGGTATGCATCGAGAGAGATGTTACATGTATGGAGATTACAACAGTCAAATTTTAACACTACACTTACGGAGGCATTAACTGGCATCCCCAGGTGATGAGTTGGTCAAAACTCCACGTTACATCATGTAATGTGCTCCCTAGTTCTACTGATTCCTAGCAAATGATTGTTAAATAATCCATGGGTTACTACTGTTAATCATCTTTGTACCGTTCCTTTGTGTTTTATGAGATTGTGAAGGAATCGGACACTCTCCCCCTTGTGTCAGAAGGCAGCATTTATTTATATTGCATGACATTTCAAAATATTTTTGAAGCAGGGAAGGCTTTCACATTTTTCTGCCTGACAGAGGATTTGCTAGTTTTATTTTTGGAATATGAAATGCAGTGCATACTTGTGTTAATGGATAGTTATTTGTTGCTTACTGGTTAATTGATAAATACCAGATCAAGTCCCTATGTAGATCAGTTTATAGGAAGGCGACATTGTGGCTCCAGTTTGCGGCTGGACTGCTTGACGTTCCCATTGACTGTCTTTGTCCTTGTGTCTTTATTTTTCAAGTGACTCAAATTTGCATTAGAGTGATAGGCATCTCAAGAATGGCAGATGTAAAATAGATTCGTTAGAGCATTGTGTGGTTCAGTCACCTGATGATGTATTTATCTGGCACTTAAGTACTGTTGTTATGTTGACTGTGTTAAAAATCGATTTTGTTTTTGTTTGCTTAATGTTAGCTTTGTTAGTTTCCCATGTCGTTTGCTACAAGGTCCCTCTGCTGGCTCGAGTGAGAAGCTAACTTTGTGCACATCACATCAATCCCATAACAACCCCTGGGCAGTAATTGGGGAGCTTTAGAAGTGAATGAGGTGAAAGTCAGCCTGGTTGATGCTTGTCCAGTGACTCCCACTAGATGCACATAAATTGGCAGATGTGGTCTCCGACTCTGATAGCAATTGGCGTAGCCGTCACCATTTAGAGCATGGACTATTCCCTCCTTGCCACATTGTGAATAAGATTATATGCTTCAAGAGCTGTGCTCTGGTGTCGTACCAGAAGAGGAAGAGAGACAGACATTTGTAAATTTGGTGCTTAGTATGGGGCACAGATGCAGTTCTTACTGAGTGTTACTGAACTTTGTGTGTGTGTGTGTGTGTGTGTGTGTGTGTGTGTGTGAGAGAGAGAGAGAGAGACTAACCAACATTCTTGTGCAATGTCAGTACCACATTTCATTCCATCAAATTCAAAATAAATTTATTATCAAAGTACATTTGTGTTGCCATATATTGAGATTCATTTTCTTGCAGATGTTTATGGAGTAAAAAGAAATACAATAGAATTTAACATAAAACTACATGAAGACTGTCAAACAACCATTGTGCAAAAGAAGACTACTCTGCAAATAAAAATAGTACTGAGATCATGAGTTGTAAAGAGTCCATGAAAGTGAGTCTGTAAGTTATACATAGAATCAGTTCAGAGTGAGTGAAGTTATCTTCACTGGTTCAGGAGCCTGACTCGTGTCTCATGTCTGACTCAGAGCAAAACAGCAACAAATCTGAAATGAAGAGGTGCAGACCAGATGAATCAATAGTGGGGAAAGTAGGCAGATGATTTTGTACGTTATCTGATGGATAGAACATTACCCCTGTTTAAAAAGAAACCGCATATCCTCCAGATCTCTGCACGCAACTGTGAGATCTACTATTATACTTCAATTTCACATTCGACTTCTGTGGCAGATCAGTAAGCTGCCTGTGGTAGATCAGTAAGCTGCATGCAGGTTTCTGGAAAATGATGACCAAGCACGTGATGTAACCAAGCATGTGATGGTATTTTGCCTTAGCAATAAAAGGTGCTATATAAATGGAAAGCAAGCCCTCTCTGGCTTTCCATGATCTAATCAGCCGGTAGCTCTGGTTTATTATGCTGACATGGTTGGCAAGAAGAATTTTTTGACTTTGCCAGGGTCAAGCACAATGCCTATTTACAAGTGAAAACTGGATATTCATGTTTGGTTTTACAGCTGCCTGGCTCCCAGCTAATCCATACCACATTTTTGTGTGTATGTGCCCCAGTGTCCCTTCAGATGTGGCCTCTCTGAGACTTTGTATGAATTAAGCATTCTATTGATTTTTTTTTACATTCTATTCCTTGTTATAAAATCCAGTATTTCATTAGTAGTTTTGTAATTTGCGTAGCCTATCTGATAAATCAATACTTGTTGATTCTTATTTACATATACACACACACACACACATACACATACACATACACATACACACACACACACACACACACACACACACACACACACACACACACACACACACACACACCTGAGGTGTCCAATATTCATTCATGCTGTACAATAAATCTGGTCACTCAATAAAGTTCTGTGTTGTGATGGGTCATGCTAGAGCACCGTATCTCTCAAGTTTGCTCTGCAAAGTCTAATTTCCATTCCCATTAATATGCCTTCTGGAATTGCTGATCCAAACTATTCTCAGTGTTTGGATTTAAGATTTACTTCCTGTGAAGTAAGGGAATTGAACAGGTCACGGAAATGCATCACACAAGAGGAGTTGGAGCCCTGCTGTCTTCAAAGACCCGGTTGTTTTAAAAGGGAGGACTGATCATGTGACTCTTTAGTGTTAAATTACTGCCTTGTGATGAAAGATGTTTGGATTCTGTGTCTGGCAAAGCTCTAAGTCAGCAAACATTGTAAGGGAATCATTCAACAGAGCTGAGTGGAATGTGCAGCATAAGATCTGATCTTTTAGCCCAGTTGATGCTGAGCTTGTGCTGCCTCCTATTCTGCTTCACCTGAGCCCATCCGGATAACTCCTCACCTTTGTCGCCTTCCTTCACGTGCTTGGCAACCTTTCCTCGTGATAAAGTTCCTGTCAGTACTCCTTGCAGTAGTTCAGTTCACAGTAAATTTATTATCAAAGTACATTTATGTCACCATATACAACCCTGAAACTAACTTTCTTGCAGGCATACTCAATAAATCCATAATAGAACAATAACCATAATATAATTAATGAAAGAATGCACCAACCTGGGTGTTCCACCAGTGTGTAAAAGGCAATAAACTGCAAATACAAAAAGAAAGCAATAAGTATCAAGAACATGAGATGAAGGGTCCTTGAAAGTAAGTCCGTAGGTTGTGGGAACAGTTCAGTGATGAGGAGAATCACTTTGGTTCAAGAGCCTGTTGAGGGGTAGTGACTGTTCCTGAACCTGATAGTGTGAGTCCAGAGGCTCCTGTACCTTTTTCCTGATGGCAGCACCAAGAAGAGAGCATGTCCTGGGTTGGGGGAGGGGGTCGCTGATGATGGATGTTGCTTTCCTGAAACAGTGTTTCATGTAGATGTGTTCAGTGCTTGGACGCCTTTATCCATGGTGGACTGAGTTGTATCCACAAACAAGAGAAAATCTGCAGATGCTGGAAATCCAAGTAAGACAAAATGTTGGAGGAACTCAGCAGGCCAGGCAGCATCTATGGAAAAGAATATAATTGACATTTTGGGCCAAGACCCTTCTACCTGTAAGGAGTTTGTATGTTCTCCCTGTGATCCTGTGGGTTTCCTCTGGGTGCTCTGGTTTCCTCCAACAGTCCAAAGATGTACAGGTTGGTAGGTTAATTAGTCATTGTAAGGAAGGGTCTCAGCCCAAAATGATAACTATACTCTTTTTCATAGATGCTGCTTGGCCTCCTGAGTTCCTCCAGCATTTTGTGCGTGTTAGTGGGTGTTACCCGCTGCCTTTTGTAGGATTTTTCCGTTCAAGGGCATTGGTGTTTCCACACCAAGCTGTCAATGCAGACTCTCCATTACACATCTATAGATGTTTGTCACAGTTTTAGATGTCATGGCAAGTCTTCACAAACTCCCAAGGAAGTAAAGGTGCTGCCATGCTTTATTCATAATTCCAGGACAGGTCCTCCAAAATAATAATACCTAGGAATTTAATGTTGCTGACCCTATCTACCTCTGATCTTCCGATGAGGGCTGGCTCATGGACTTCTGGTTTCCTTTGCCTGACATTGAGCACCACTTAGCCAGATTTTCAATCTCCCTCCTATGTGCTGATCCGTCAGCATCTATGATTTGAGCTGTGACAGTGATGTTGCCAGAAACTTGTATATGGCATTGGAGCTGTCATAGGTGTAAAGCAAGTAGAGCAGGAGGCTAGACACACAGCCTTGTGCACCTGTGCTGATGGAGATCATGGAAGAGATGTTATTGCCATTTGGAACTGACTGGGGCCTGCCAGTGAGGAAATCAAGGATTCAACTGCACAAGGGGTTTTGAGGCTAAGGTCTTGAAGCTGATTGAGAGCATGATAGTATTGAATGCCAAGATGTAGTCAATAAAGAGCATCCTGATGTATGCATCTTTATGTCCAGATGTTCCAGAGTTGAGTGAAGAGCCAGTGAGGTGGCATCTGCTGTGGACCTGTTGCTCCAACTGGCAAATTGAAGTGGATTTAAATGGCTTCTCAGGCAAGAGTTGATATGTTTCATCAACAACCTCTCCAAGCATAGTGGATGTAAATGCCACTGGACGATGGTCATTGGGGCAGGTTACCACTTTTGATTTGGGCACCAGTATAATTGAAGCCTACTTGAAGCAGGTGCGTACTGCAGAAGGCTGAAGTGAGAGGTTGAAGATCTCAGTGAACACTCCAGCCTGTTGATCAGCACAGGTCCTCGGTACTTGGCCATATGCCCATTTGGGCCAGATGCTTATTGTGGGTTCACCCTCTGAAGGCTGCTTGCACGTCAGCCTCAGTGACTGAAATCACAGAATTATCGCGGGCTGTGGGAGTTCATGATGGTTTCTTCGTATTTTGATGATCAAAGCGAGCATAGATGGCACTGTGTTCATCTGGACGCCCAACTCTATTGTCGCCTGTGTCGCTTGATTTAACCTTTAGAATTCAAGCTGTTGAGCATCCTTCACTGATTCAAGTTTGGTCCAGAATTGCCACCTCACTCGTGAGATGGCTTTCTGGAGATTGTATCTGGACCTCTTGTAACTTTCCTGGTCACCAGACTTGAATCCCTCTGATCTGCCATAAGCGGATTGTAGATCTCATGGTTCATTCAGGGCTTCTGGTTGGGGAAGACACTGAATGATTTTGTGTGGAGACACTTGTCTACAATTGTTTTAATAAAGTCCATGACATCCATGGTTTATTCATTCTGATGCACAGATGAGTCCTTGAAACAATCCTGTTGCCATTCCTCTGCCTCTGGCAACCACCACTAGTACAAGTCCTTGACTAGTAAGGATGGTGGGATACATGAAGCTCAATTTGCAATGAAACAAGTTCACTGTTACTGAAACAACAATGTGTAAAAAGAGATCATTGTGTTGTAAATGACTCGTTACAAATGACTTTAGTTAAATGCTCGTTTTTTGTGAAGTTGGGAAATTCCTAACTTGAAAGTTGTGGTAATTTTGAAATCAGATTCTTTTCTTGAAAGTCATTTCAATAACTATGTACCAGTTTTGATCAGAAATCTTTCCAAGCCCACTTACAATGTTTATCGTGTCTATCTCCTGTAATGTCACATATTAGGGCTGCATTTTGAGTGAGATATTGAGGAAATCTGCTGGACTCTTTCATCAATTACGTGGTAGCTCTCTGAATTTTCCATTATGTTCCTGTTCACATATTTATGTAGAAAGTGAGAGCAGTAGAACCCAAGAAATGGGAGCTTTGTGGTCCCTTGAGCCTGCTCTGTTTTTGAATCAGATTATGGCTAATCTGAATTTGGTTTCAACTCCACTTTGCTGCCTGTTTTCTATGGTCTTCAACTTGCTTGGAGTTTAGGAGTCTGTTTACCTGAGAATCATCTCCATCTTAAATGAATGACCTCTTATTCCAAAACCATGCCCACTAGTTCTATAATTTTTCCCACAAAGGGAAATAACATCTCAGCATCAAACTTCTGTAGAACCCTCTCAGCCTCACTTCACCAGACGGGTAAACTTTCCAAAGTGGTAAAACCAGGATGGAGAAATGTGACAAGTTTTCTCTTTAAAAGAAAACTGAAGTTTGGCTGACGAAGGGTCTGTGCCTGATCTTTCAGTAAAAGGGCTTGTGCTGATCACTGAGCCTGTATTGTTATGTCTATTGATTTATCTGGCCTAATTATTTTTCCCCTTAATGACCAGCTTTCTTACCTCAATATTGAAGCTTTGTTTCTAAAGTCTTCCTAGCAATTTTCTTACTGACTTGGCATCTTGCAGTGTCCCAATATAGGGCAATATAAGCACAATGTCTAAATATGCTTCTGCCTTTAGGACAACAGAATATTCATGATCTTCAGATGACTAGCCTTTACAGTTTGTTTCAGAGCTGGCTAATTCAGTTGAAAGATCATTTGCCTGTAAATTTAACTCGCTCACTAACTCTCTACTAGCTGCCTGACCTGTTTTCCAAAATTCTCTTATGTTAAATATCCAGTTACAACATTTTCCTCCCTTTCTTTGTTTGTACAGTTGCTCGATTAGCTACAAAATCATCACCCTCTCCTACCTACACCACCATCACTTCTCATCTCCAGCCTATCTCAGTCTGGATCTTCCCTGCCTCAGACTTCCCTTACTTTGCCTCTTCTCTGCAACTTAAACAGAGTTCAGTCCTTATTGTAACTTCAATGACAGCTCATCAGCCTGAAATGTTAGCTTTGCTCCTTTCTACATGGATGCTGCCTGGCGTACTGAGTATTTCCAATATTTGTTTTTATTACATATTTCCACAATTTGCAAATTTTTGCTTTTTATTTTCTATAGCTACCACCTTGACATGGCTCCTGTATGTATGGCCCTATGTATTTGGGTCAGGTGCCTTCATTCAGACCTGTTTTTAATCCCCCTTAACACTTATATTTAAGGTTGTAATGCCAGGACTTTTCACCTGTTCTTCAAAGTAACACCTTGGTTCTCAAGTTCCACACCCTGATGGAATGTTGAGACATATTTCAAATAAAGCGTTCAGAATGCAAGTCAACACAATTTGAACGTGTGGATTAATTAAACAATGTTGCAGCCAAGACGGTCTTTAAAACGTCACAACATTCTGGTTCAACGGAGTTTAAATAATGAGTCCTTTACCCTAAAACTGAATCAAGGAGAGTTTCTGATCCTCTGAATGGCTAAGCAACAAGATATCATACAGCTGTTGAGCATTTCTGGAGAGGGAAAACAGTTATTTTTTTGTTTTTAGGAAAAAAAGCTACTTGGTTTGTACTTTAAAAGGATATATTTGCATATAGATGAGCACACTGAAGCCTTCAGATTTTTTCCAAGAGGAAAGGTATTATCGGGAGGATGTCGTGTGACCTGCAGTGAAACAAACTGGAAGAATTGTATATTAATTAAACTCTGCTCACACATACCCTTGTTCCTTCCTGGCCACTGATGGATTTCAGCTGTGTATTGTGTGAGCAGTGATTGATAGCTGGCCCTGACTCCTAATTTGCTGATCAGCTAAATGAGGATCTGATTTAGATTTTTCTCTTAATGACATTAAGGATGAAGAGACTGAGGAAGTGACACCAAATGATCCTTTGCAGCTGAAGATCTTAACCATGAGTACACAGTGCGAATCCAGCACAATAATCATTTCCAGTAAAGAATCGGGATATTTTTGGATCCAGTTTCGAGTTGTAAAGTCTAAAGTAAATCGTGCTTTGTAGCATTGTTTAAAAAGTTGTAAAGAGGGAGCAGTATGATTTAAAAGGGGTGGTTGAGGCTGATCTGTACAATAAAAGTTTAATTTGTATACCTAGATTACACAATCGGTTAATGAGGCTTTTGGATTCTTAAATTGCAGTGGTATTTTTGTTATCATTCTGCCAGAGTGGAGGATTGGGGCATTCCTAGAATTCCACTGCATGCTAATATTTGTAATCTCATTGTTTAAAAATAAGGAATCAAGTTATATCTGTCCATTCTGTTAGACCTCTTTCAGTGCCCTGACCAGTACAGCATGTACTGATTCTGAATCAAGATTTGAGGGAGCAAGGGCAATGTGTTTAAATTTGGGGGCTGCAACAAGGAAATTATTTCAAAGTTCAAAGTACATTTTATTTATTATCGAAGTCTGAATGTAGTATACAACCCTGAAATTTGTCTTCCCCACAGTCACGAAACAAAGAACAACCATGGAACCAACCTGCCCAAAGAAAATCATCACACACCCCCACCCTGCACAAAATACCAGTATGTAATAAAACAGGGAGAACTAAGCTATGTGAAAATTAGCACCAAATTGTGCGTCACTTTCTAGCAGTGAACATGATTTAACCTGTTCCTCTTGCCCAACCATAAACCTGCATTTTTGAAATTTTCAAAATGCTGTGTTGATTAGATCTTAATTGGATATTTTAAGCATGTAATCTGACATTTGAAATTTCTCTCATTTGCACTCTGAAATTCACCAGCTGTGATCATAATTTAAATTAGTGGTATGGATAATCTGAAATCGCTTATCAGGTTTCTAATCCAGTCGATGAACCTTTTGGAGCTGGAATATTAGTTTTGTCCAGACTAACAACAGTGCTGTGGTGGATGGCAATGAATTCAACACTCAGCTTTGCAGTCTGGTGTCTCTGATGAGGTTAAATGAGACCAGGCCTTTAAGTTGGGTACTGGAGGGGAAAGAAACCTCTGAATATTGCATTGCAATTAAGGCACCGATGGCTTTAAGGAGGCAGCTGAGTTTTATTAAAATTCATGCAATCAGTAAAGACAAGCCACCTGTTTTCTAGTGTGGAACATGAAAGGCAGAAACAAGACGACACACTGTATGAAGGAAATTCCCACTTAGTAAGTGCATGACAAGTTGCTCATTCTATGTCTCAGGGTAGGAGAAGCTCAGCAAGTCTTGTGTGGTTTTGTGCAACGTAGTTGTTTTGGTGTCACGATCCCCTACTACACTTTTCACCACATCAGCTACACAATCATGTTCTGTTTCTGAAATCTCCCACTCTGCCTTCTGACATTTTCACAACCACTCAAGCCACAGTTCAGTTTTTTTTTCTCCCTATTCCTAGCTTGCTTCTCCTTGTGGATTGTGCGAGGGGAAACTCCTATAATCTTATGATTGTTCGGAAATTCTAATGGTTCAGCATCAGGTGGTGTTGGGAATGTGGGTAGACTACGGTTGAAGCCATAGGGTCCGGAGCGATGGTCTATCTCGGCTTGTTTTGAGTTGACGCAATGCACCAAGTTCCCTTTTAAACTCATTGGCTTCACTGAAAAGTTTGTTATATGATTGTCAAGTACATAGGGGAATGGGGAAAGAATTTATAAAATAATTGTGTTTGGGTATTAATAGGGGCAGTGTGCAAAAGTATGGAAGACCTGCTCGTTTGACCGATAGTAGTGGAAGAATGTTGACTTATAAATTACTAAGAAAAACACATATAGGCGTGAAAGTGCTGGAGTATAACTGTTGACCACACAGCAGATACAAACTTCTCTTCCGTCCCAGGTAACACCAGGCATGCGCAAATATGAAGCCACACTGATGCATAAGTACTGATCTGAGAGCACAAACTACAGAGCACTTTCCACCAGTGAACTGTCCATTCTCCAACTGCCCTTCACCACAGCTTAGTAAAATCCAACAACGGAAGGGTGTGGATCTGATTTGTCGACTGTCTGTTTCCCTCTGCTTGTTTAACAGTTACAATCTTTTAAAAGCAAGTTGTAAGGTATCTATTTCAATAGCAATCTTACACTATTACATCTTGTGACTTTTACCTCTGAGTTGCAATGGTATTTTCAGAACAGAACAAGCAGGAGTAGGTCATTTGGCCTCCTGCTCTGCACTCACTTTCCCTGTGCTGATCCATCTATAAAGTCAACTTCACTTTCCCTGCCTACTCCTCCCCTGCTTATCAAAAATACATCTACGCCTGCCTTAGAAGTATTTCAAATGTTCTGTTTCCACCCACTTTTGAGGATAAGATTTCCAAGGGGAATAACTTTTGTTTTTTTTTGCCTACTCTGCTTTAATTGATACATTTCTTGTATTTAAACTGTGGCCCCTTGGTTCTAGATTCTTCCACATGAACAAGCAACCCCTCTGTCAGTCCCTCTCCAGACTGCGAGGTTTGCAGTGATGCTTCAATAGTGACTGTGCCTAGGACTCCTCCAATCAAAGCTACTGCTTTTACATCTGGAGTGACTATCAATCTGCTTTGTAACTCATCCATTTTGTATCTCTGCAAGTCAAACTGCTGTTAATGAGCCAAGTTGTTTATGGCGCTTTTGAAACAAAAATATTTGAAGTGTATTTATGATCTGATTGAAGATGCAATAATGAATTTACACAGCAAGCTCCCACAGTCAGCAGCAGGATGATGGTTGGCAAGGGTATCCACTACGATAGTAATCGATGTGTCTGACCCAGAGCCAGATTGGATTTTAACATCACGTTCAGAGGACGGCACATCCCACAGCTTTGGAAGTCCTGCACCATCGCCAATAGTTTTTGTATTCAAACTTTCAGAAAGGCTCCGGTGGAAAAATTCTCTAACCTGGGAGAATTTTTTTGTTGACACTGGTGATGGGAAGTTGAGAATTTGATGGAGAATAGAAGCTGAAACAACAGGAGAGACCTGCTTTGCTTCTACAGTGTTCTAAGTTTCCTCCCCATCAATGAACACATTTGGAGATGGGAGTAGTTCTTCAATGGTCTCCCACAGCCACACGAGTGAGAGCACAGAAACCAGCCCGTTGCCCGACTGAGTTGGTGCTGATCATCAAGCGACCATTTTTAAACTCTAATCTCCCCTAAGCTTTTTTATTCTCCCACACATTCCCATCAACTGCCCCCTATATCATACCATTTATCTACAAACTGGGGCTATTTAAAGTTCATCTAGCTATGGCATACATACTGTATAGCCATAACCTTGGATTATGGGAGGAAACTGCAGCACCCAAAGCAATCCCATGTGGGCACAAGGAGAATGTGGAAGTCCCACACAAACAGCAACTGAAGTCAAGGATGAACTTGGGTCACTGGAGCTGTGAGGTAGTGGCTCCAACATTGTAAACTTTGATTTTATGTAGGAACCATGACAGCAGTGCAATAACAATACAATGATCTCTTGTAGGTTTTGTGTGAGATCATTATTGACTAGGGCAGGGATAGCCAACCTAAGGCGCATGTGCCAATAGTGGCGCATTGGATGATTAGAAGTGATGCATTGTGCCCCAGTGATGGTGATTTAAAAAAAAAAGTAAGCCTACTTATGCAAAAATTATTAACCAAAAACCGATTTGTAGAAAAAAAATCTATAAACAGGAATTCAAGTAGCTTAGAGCTAGAAATGGGTTTTACTGAGCATAAATCTAAAACTTAGCAATTATTTTTAGCAATTTTGTTATTTCATTCACATCATTTGGCGAATGTTACCTTCTTTCATATTAATCTGTTTTCAATTTTTTAAAAAATGTTCAATGAGTCAAACTAGAAAAGAAGGACTTTTGTTCTGCAGTTGTTCCATAACTGTTTAATACACGTTTGATAATTGTTTGATCCTGAGCCGCCAGGCGTCTGCACCAGCGGTGTGTCGCAGGTTTTTGCCAGCCAGTTTACAATTGACACTCGTGCGCTACGGAGTTGTGCTTTGTTCGTCCTTTGTGAATATTTGCAGTTTTGTACTTTTTTGAAAATTAAGCCTTGTTTTTACATTCAGTTACCCATCACAGTGCAAAAGAAAATGAGCAAAAGAAAAGCAGAAAGTGATAGTAAGCGTGAATTCAGTGAACAGTGGGAAAATTAGTTCTTATTTATAGCGGGTCCGTCAGGAAAACCGTTGTGCATTGTTTGTGTGAACATTTTCAGCCATGAAATTGATTAAAAACAAAACAAGGTCGAGATTGACTGATTCAAATTTGAAGAACTCTCTGCTGTTCTCAGTAACTAATTTAACTCCAAACATTATAAGCTTAGCGAAATCAAAACAGACTCAAAAGTCTCATTAAGGTAAGTAATGTTTACCTTGTTTTTATATTAAATCAATATATCATGTAAAAGTGCTAAATATGTCTATATTAACATTTTTACAAGAAATAAATGGGGTACAAGAGTTGTATGGCGCATCTGAACTCGTGCGTGAAAAAATTGACGCATGGAATGTAAAAGGTTGGCCACCCCGGACTAGGGTCAACGGGCTTGGTCTTCCAAATGATGCCAGCAATACTTTATGCCCACCTAGACAGGACAGCTATAAATATTGAACTTCTTTGGAAGCCATTTTAAATGTATTAGCAACAAATGTCATCAAATCCGATGCTAGAGCATTATATCCTGAATGTAACCCAATGCATTGTCTTGTGCTGGAGCATCAAGTGCAGCTCGGTCAAAATAACAGGTATCCTGGTCTCAAAAGTCATCTCAAAAACTGTTGGGTCTGTCAATATCCAGAGCAGTTGAGGCAGCTGATCACGGCATCCAAGGAGGAGTTGCTTTGTTGTACTTTGTGGACTAATGTACAATCTCTAGATTGTTCTTGCCTTTGTTGAAAATTATTCAGTGTTTCATGTGTGGTCTTCAGGGTTATAAATTCAACAAGCAAAATAGCTTTTTTTTACATAGAGTAACAGCACCTACCACCCTTCAGACAATGTGTAATAGTTGTACACTTTGTTTTGGTTTGAGCCTTTTTGTCAAACATGGTAGAACTCATTAAGTAACTGTCTTCTTGTGCGTTGTAAAGATGCTGATTTTAAATGGAAAGTTTCTGACTGCTGTCAAGTGTAGTCAAGCTTTATTGCTTCTTGACTAGAATGTGTTGTGTTTTTATAAATCTTTTATTTAAAAAAGAACATCTGTGTCTTTTTATGAGTACACTTCCTGCTGTTGCACTTACCCTTGTGTCCTGAGCCAGCTTTAGTTCCACTCAGCTGGAATTTTTAAAAAGATGTCTGGGATCGCCCAAGATTATCAAGGCAAAAGTCTATATGATAACCCAAGTTGCTACGAGGCAATGACTGTTTTGAAATGGTTGCTGAGTAGCAAGGTTGCTGATTTGGGATGGGGAGACAAGAACATTTTTGACTGGTGGTGCTGCATCTGTGGAAATGCTGATTCAAGCAACCCAAGTTTTGCTAATGCATTGACAGTGGGTGTGCACTGTATAGCCTTCCCACTTGGCAGCTGTACAGCATGTGAGGAATTCAAGGGCAAGAAACCATAACTAATGACTGTAAAGCCCATGTGACCACAGCATAAGCAGTGCGTTATCGCTGGAGTGCAGAAGTGTTTGGCAGAGTCCACTGTTGATGTTGATGTGCCTTTGTTTTTTAATGTTCCATGCAAAGTTTTGGCTGGGGATAACTGCACAATCCTCATCGACACAAATATTTATTTTGATCAGGTAGTGTCAAAAGCTGTGCTGTGATTAAGTGCCAGAATACAGATATTACCCACTGACATTCCTTTTTTAAATTGCATCCCACTCAGGATTTATAAAACCAAGTTGATGTGCCAACTTACTGTTTCACTTTGCGACTATATTAGATTCATTAGTTACATTCTCCTGGTCTCCTGATCTCTTGCCTCTTCATCCAGTACTACAAACTCTCATGGTTTGGTGCACTTTTCCTCACTTTGCATGAATGTTTGGTGCTGCTAGAAGGGGAAATCACATCAAAAATTACCTCCTATATCTTTCAGTTTCTTTACAAACTTTTCTGCTTTCTTCTGAAGCTGATTTTTGTGAAGGCAGCTCTCTATGTGACAGCGACCCTTGGTGCTTTCCCATTCTAGCTGTTCACTAGTCATTGTGTGATATAAGATTGGTCAATTACTTAAAAGGAAGTAGCGCAGACATCTCAATTCTAATGGAAGAAAATCTGGTTTATTGTTATTTGCAGAGGTATGTGCAAATGCGACAGAAAATCTTTTTATAGCAGTATCATGGGCAGATAGCAGCATTCATTCACAAGAAAGAAAACTGTTTTATCAGTCAGGGTACTTTCAACAGTGGACCTATTGAAGTTTGTTGGAGTGTTCATTGTTCCTAAGGAAGCACCTAGGAACAAGTAATTGGAATCTCTGCTCTGTGCGGTTTCACACACCAGGCAGTGTAGAATCATTGGTTACTGGGACAGAAGTCAGTTCACAACAGCCTCTCTTTGCTCAATCTCAGTTCTTCTGTTGGCTGTTAAATATGGAATTATTAAAAATTAGCCATTTATTAACCATGTGTAGGAATTGAACAAATATGAGCCTTGTAGATTAGAGTTTGCATTCTGTGCTCCTCATCTGGGTTAGAGTGCTGTACTCACTGCCATTTGTTCATAGTGTATTGTTTACTTGTTAAATATAGCAGTGGTCCCCAACCACTGGGCCGCGGACCGGTATCGGGCCTCAAAGCAAGTGCTACCGGGCTGCGAGGAAACGATATGATTTGGCGATAGGAGTCAGCTGCACCTTTCCTCATTCCTGGACTTATTTCCTGGCATAATTTACATGTTACTATTTAATTATTTATGGTTTTATTACTATTTAATTATTTATGGTCCAACTGTAATGAAAACCAATTTCCCCCTGGATCAATAAAGTATGACTATGACATTCCCTGTCACGCCCACTGTTGAGCTTGAATGCATGCAAGGTCATTACCCGAGCATCATCCATGTCCGCGCAGGAAGGAGATCAACTCCTCGAGCTTGCAAATGACGGCGGGCTGAAAAATATGTTTGACATAACATCTCTGACGGCATTCTGGATCAAAGTCAAGGCTAAATATCCTGAGATAGCCACGAAAGCACTGAAAACGTTGCTTCCATTTCCAACATATCTCTGCAATGAATGCAACAAAAAGTAAATTGCGGAATAGACTGGACGTAAGGACCCCCTTCGAGTTTCAAAACTTGAAATGGTGATGGGTCTCCCATCACCCCTCGATAGGACTGTCTTGTTGCAGGGAAACAAGCCCAGGGCTCCCACTGATTCGGCGATATTGGTGTGTTGCAATGATTTTATATGTTCATACGGGGAAAATATGTGCTGTGTGTTTAATATTCAAACGTTACTTAAAATGTTACCATGCTATTGACTTATATAATCATATAACAATTACAGCACGGAAACAGGCCATCTCGGCCCTTCTAGTCCGTGCCAAACACTACTCTCACCTGGTCCAACCGACCTGCACTCAGCCCATAACCCTCCATTCCTTTCCTGTCTATATACCTATCCAATTTTTCTTTAAATGATGATATCGAACCTGCCTCTACCACTTCTACTGGAAGTTCATTCAACACTTACTTCAGACTCTCCTGATATGCGCTGTGTGTTTAATATTAACTTCGTTAGATAAACCCTTTTAGAAACGAAATGGAGTGTATTAGCCACTTACCACCTATATTGCGTTTGTGATTAACACCCCCACCCCGGAAAAGAATCGCTAAAAACGATTTGTAGAAAAAAATCGACACGTACACACATGCGCAAATTACGCATGCGCACTGGTGCCCGTGCAAGGCTTCATGGTCATTGTAGTCCTTCTCGGGGTAAACCCAATGTATTGGACTGCTACTCTTGTTTGTTGGCAACCCTACCACCAACCCCCACCCCTGGTCGGCCGGTCCGCAAGAATATCATCAATATGAAACCAGTCCGCAGTGCGAGAAAGATTGGGGACCGCTAAAATATAGGACTGGTAAGAAGGGCTCTGCTCCAAATAATTCCATGGCTGAAGGAACTAAAATATGTTTGCAGTATTCTCTCTTTTTGAGAAATCAGGCGGCATATGAGGAGAGAAAGAGCTGATACTTCAGATTGATAACCAACCCTTCACCAAAATTGGATAATATTGGGCATTTTTGTTTTCATTTCAAGTTTGCAGCATGTGTAGTTTTTAATTTTAAAATTGCTTTTTAGCTAAAAAGCTTTAATCCTGGTCAAGAATGTTGGTAGTTTTGAGTTGCACATATTGTAGCTGCATTTCATTGTTGACTTTGCGTGAATTAATTTTTATTAACGGATTTAATGGATTAAAGGAACTTGAATTGAGATCTGTCTCTCTTTGCTCTCTCTTTCTCTCATGCAAGCCAAAGCAATCCAGTAACTGCTGGAGTGATACAATGGGGAACATTTGTCTTGTCTAGAATTATAAAAGGTTGCAATGAACTAATCTAAGGAATTTCAATTTGCACACTCCAAGAGTCCAAAAATGTTCTGATGACAGGAGGAGCAGCCCATTTTATCAAATCTGCAATAGAATTTATGCCACAAACTGCTTGGTGTAATTTCACTTTCCTTGTTCCGCATGTCTTTGAATCTATTTCACTAAAATTCTTTCGAGCAGGAATTAGACTCATGGATTCTGCCTTACTAATGATTTATTGCAGAGAATTTAATTTGCTAACCATTTACTGTTTATAAAGATTATTTTGTCCACTCTCAGTTTTGTGGTTTATATTAAACTTGCATCATCAGTTGGCGACTGGTGAAAATAGTGATCACTCTGCTACATGTACTCCACTGTATTTGAAGATCTTTATGCACTCATCTACCATCATTGTAGAGAAACACAGTCTCTGCACTTTAGTACACTTGTAATCCTTCATCCCTGGTTAAACTGTTGTGCTACAGCCTTTTCTATTTCTCATAGAAGAGACTGTGATATTTGAGACGTTTAACCATAAAGTTATATTAGTGACATATTAGAAAATACTTTAGATATGTGTCTGCACTTCTTGACCACAAGATTTGAAAGACAAATTGATTTGAGCAGTGTGCAGCTGTAAAATATTAACATTGAAACCAGTTCTGTGTTGACCTTGTGTTTGTAGGACTACGATGATGGAATACCGTGGTCAGAAGAGAGAGTCGTCCGAAAGGTCCTCTATTTGTCGTTGAAGGAATTCAAAAACTCGCAGAAGCGACAATATGGTGACCTCAATGGGAGCAGCAATGGGAAAGCACACGGGAAAGATTTGACTGGTAGGTCACTAGTGATGTTGGTGGGTTAAGTTGCTCTCAGTTCTGCAATTGCAATGAAATAGCAATAAAATTCCTTGAGTTCTATGCAGCTATGCAAATGGATTTTGATTTGGGTGAACCAGATTTGACAATTTGTGTGTAACAGCACTAAGACTGGTTTAAAAAGTGGCCTTTTGCAGATCTTTTACATAATTCCTGAGATAGAGTAGCTTATGAATACGATTTTCTGAATTCCATGGTTCATTAAAAATGGAGCTGGAATTGCTTACCCTCTACAACATGGGCCATGGGCTCCAGTGGGTAATCCCATTAATCCCTTTCTCCGTGTGGCTCTGCAACTTGGTCTTACACACATGCCTATCAGCTGCCCTTTGATGCTTTTGCCACTTGCCTATGCTGAGGGGTAATTTACCACAGCCATTTAACCTAGCAGAACATGTTTAGAATCATAGAAGGTGCTCTCAAAAGAAGCGCATGTATTCTCCATGAGAATGTTTAAATTGTGCTCAGACAGCATCCTAGGTCAGGATTGAACTCAGGACTTTGGGAGTCCTAATTCAAGTGTACTATGCAGCCCTTCTGCTTTGAATTAGATGGGTTTCATTCATCTCCGATAAATCAGCCTCAGATAGTATACCCTTCTATATTCCAAATCTGGGATTGTAGTGGTAATGAGTTCTGGTGTAGGGTGTGAAAACAAGAATGATTGTTGTCGAATTGGCACACTGCTGCCATTCCAAAACATTTGGATAGGGTTTCGTATCTAAAATGGAAATGATAGAAGCGTTGTGAGTCATTATATCTTTCTCACTTCCTTTCTGATTCTTCCCAAGAAAATCTGCAGCATCAGACTTTCCCAGCTCAAATGCTTTGGTAGCTTGAGGCTGCTCTTCAGTGATATTTCTTCTCTTTTATCTTGCTAACTGTACCAATTTATATAGAAACATAGAAACATAGAAAATAGGTGCAGGAGTAGGCCATTCGGCCCTTCGAGCCTGCACCGCCATTTATTATGATCATGGCTGATCATCCAACTCAGAACCCAGCCTTCCCTCCATACCCCCTGACCCCTGTAGCCACAAGGGCCATATCTAACTTCCTCTTAAACACAGCCAATGAACCGGCCTCAACAGTTTGCTGTGGCAGAGAATTCCACAGATTCACCACTCTCTGTGTGAAGAAGTTTTTCCTAATCTCGGTCCTAAAAGGCTTCCCCTCTATCCTCAAACTGTGACCCCTCGTTCTGGACCTCCCCAACATCGGGAACAATCTTCCCGCATCTAGCCTGTCCAATCCCTTTAGGATCTTATACGTTTCAATCAGATCCCCCCTCAATCTTCTAAATTCCAACGAGTACAAGCCCAGTTCATCCAGTCTTTCTTCATATGAAAGACCTGCCATCCCAGGAATCAATCTGGTGAACCTTCTTTATACTCCCTCTATGGCAAAGATGTCTTTCCTCAGATTAGGGGACCAAAACTGCACACAATACTCCAGGTGTGGTCTCACCAAGGCCTTGTACAACTGCAGTAGTACCTCCCTGCTCCTGTACTCGAATCCTCTCGCTATAAATGCCAGCATACCGTTCGCCTTTTTCACCGCCTGCTGTACCTGCATGCCCACTTTCAATGACTGGTGTATAATGACACCCAGGTCTCGTTGCACCTCCCCTTTTCCTAATCGGCCACCATTCAGATAATAATCTGTTTTCCTATTTTTGCCACCAAAGTGGATAACTTCACATTTATTCACATTAAATTGCATCTGCCATGAGTTTGCCCACTCACCCAACCTATCCAAGTCACCCTGCATCCTCTTAGCATCCTCCTCACTGCTAACACTGCCACCCAGCTTCGTGTCATCCGCAAACTTGGAGATGCTGCATTTAATTCCCTCATCCAAGTCATTAATATATATTGTAAACAACTGGGGTCCCAGCACTGAGCCTTGCGGTACCCCACTAGTCACCGCCTGCCATTCTGAAAAGGTCCCGTTTATTCCCACTCTTTGCTTCCTGTCTGCTAACCAATTCTCCACCCACACCAATACCTTACCCCCAATACCGTGTGCTTTAAGTTTGCACACTAATCTCCTGTGTGGGACCTTGTCAAAAGCCTTTTGAAAATCCAAATATACCACATCCACTGGTTCTCCCCTATCCACTCTACTAGTTACATCCTCAAAAAATTCTATGAGATTCGTCAGACATGATTTTCCTTTCACAAATCCATGCTGACTTTGTCCGATCATTTCACCGCTTTCCAAATGTGCTGTTATCACATCCTTGATAACTGACTCCAGCAGTTTCCCCACCACCGACGTTAGGCTAACCGGCCTATAATTCCCCGGTTTCTCTCTCCCTCCTTTTTTAAAAAGTGGGGTTACATTAGCCACCCTCCAATCCTCAGGAACTAGTCCAGAATCTAACGAGTTTTGAAAAATTATCACTAATGCATCCACTATTTCTTGGGCTACTTCCTTAAGCACTCTGGGATGCAGACCATCTGGCCCTGGGGATTTATCTGCCTTCAATCCCTTCAATTTACCTAACACCACTTCCCTACTAACATGTATTTCACTCAGTTCCTCCATCTCACTGGACTCTCTGTCCCTTACTATTTCTGGAAGATTATTTATGTCCTCCTTAGTGAAGACAGAACCAAAGTAATTATTCAATTGGTCTGCCATGTCCTTGCTCCCCATAATCAATTCACCTGTTTCTGTCTGCAGGGGACCTACATTTGTCTTTATCAGTCTTTTCCTTTTTACATATCTATAAAAGCTTTTACAGTCCGTTTTTATGTTCTCTGCCAGTTTTCTCTCATAATCTTTTTTCCCCTTCCTAATTAAGCCCTTTGTCCTCCTCTGCTGAACTCTGAATTTCTCCCAGTCCTCAGGTGAGCCACTTTCTCTGGCTAATTTGTATGCTACTTCTTTGGAATTGATACTATCCCTAATTTCTCTTGTCAGCCACGGGTGCACTACCTTCCTTGATTTATTCTTTTGCCAAACTGGGATGAACAATTGTTGTAGTTCATCCATGCAACCTTTAAATGCCTGCCATTGCATATCCACCGTCAATCCTTTAAGTGTCATTTGCCAGTCTATCTTAGCTAATTCACGACTCATACCTTCAAAGTTACCCCTCTTTAAGTTCAGAACCTTTGTTTCTGAATTAACTATGTCACTCTCCATGTTAATGAAGAATTCCACCATATTATGGTCACTCTTACCCAAGGGGCCTCTCACGACAAGATCGCTAATTAACCCTTCCTCATTGCTCAAAACCCAGTCCAGAATAGCCTGCTCTCTAGTCGGTTCCTCGACATGTTGGTTCAAAAAACCATCCCGCATACATTCCAAGAAATCCTCTTCCTCAGCACCTTTACCAATTTGGTTCACCCAGTCTACATGTAGATTGAAGTCACCCATTATAACTGCTGTTCCTTTATTGCACACATTTCTAATTTCCTGTTTAATACCATCTCCGACCTCACTACTACTGTTAGGTGGCCTGTACACAACTCCCACCAGCGTCTTCTGCCCCTTAGTGTTACGCAGCTCTACCCATATCGATTCCACATCTTCCCGGCTTATGTCCTTCCTTTCTACTGTGTTAATCTCTTTTTTAACCAGCAACGCCACCCCACCTCCCCTCCCCTTCCTTCATGTCTATCCCTCCTGAATATATGTAAATAAGTTTAATTGGATAGCAATTCTCTATAAAGTTCAAGTATCTAGGTTACTAAATGAAGGTTCGTTGTCAACACAAAAATGTGTTTAGTTGGGAAGGAAGTCTTCAGTTTTTCTATATCAGCTACATCTTTGTCCGTTGAGTGGAACCTGGTTAAGATAATTGATTAAAGCAAAATAAAGCAAGAGGTATGATAAGAGATGGTGGTTTGGGTTTTCCTGTGGACAATGCACCTACAAAATTATTTTATGTAACATACATCAAAGTTGCTGGTGAACGCAGCAGGCCAGGCAGCATCTATAGGAAGAGGCGCAGTCGACGTTTCAGGCCGAGACCCTTCGTCAGGACTAACTGAAGGAAGAGTGAGTAAGGGATTTGAAAGCTGGAGGGGGAGGGGGAGATGCAAATCCCTTACTCACTCTTCCTTCAGTTAGTCCTGACGAAGGGTCTCGGCCTGAAACGTCGACTGCGCCTCTTCCTATAGATGCTGCCTGGCCTGCTGCGTTCACCAGCAACTTTGATGTATGTTGCTTGAATTTCCAGCATCTGCAGAATTCCTGTTGTTTGCGTTTAAATTATTTTATGTATTTAGTTCATAGGAAATTTTGGAACTTGGAGGTTTTGGATTATATTTCTACAAAATCTTTGAAACATTTGATGTATTTCTGTAATTTGCTTTGCAATCTGAACTGGGTATTTGTGGCTTCGATGACTTGTACTTCCATTTCTTCAAAAGGAGCTTTCGCTCAGTTTACTTTTTGCAGAGAAGTACCACAGATGCTGGAAATCTGCAATAAAAAAGTTGGAAGTATTTGGCAGAGCAAACAATAGCTGTGACAAAAGAAACATGGTCATCCCTTTTATCTCATTACTCTTTGAGAATTAATCTATGGAGTTATTTCATTATGGCGGCCATGGTGGTTATGATTGGAATTCCATTAGGACATCATACTTTTACATAATATTGCCAAGGTTAATAATGTGCTAAACCTTACCATGTTAATGGGTCATGATAACTGCTTAATAGATTTAATACTCCACTGATATTATTGACCTCCTTTGTTTTGAAAACTTGCTGCAGGAAGATGTTGTAAAGATATTTCCCTTCAATGATCCTTTTTATGTTTGCTGTGATATCTTCTCTGAGAATGTTTGTCTTGCTGCTGACTGCTTCCAGCACTTTTTGTTTTGGTCCTTGTTTCCAAGATTTGCAGTATTTTTCTTTTGGATTAATGATTTTGGATTGGTAACACTTACAAGTACTGACTCCACCCAAATCTGACACACACAAATATTTGGTAAGTAACTAAAGAAGAATTTATACAATACTGCAGGACATTTTGGAAAATTACAAAAGGAATTTACTGTGGTTGGTGAAAGTTTAAAATAAAAAGCACAGGTCAGATGTGGAGTGCAAAATAAAGTTCATGTATGAAGTTGATGGCCATGAATTTTCGTGTGTGAATGTGATGTGATGCACTTTAAAAGCAATACAAACAAATCAAAGAATTCAGTTGTGTTTGGATTGCAAAACAACAAAAGTCAGCAACTTCACTGGAACTGCTTTTGACTTACTAGATTTTGTCCAGAGGGAATAGAGTCAAAAAGTTGCAATGGTTTCTTCAACTTCCATTAGATTTAGGTAATTATTTCCTGTCATGTATAGCTATAATGTTTCACACCATAAAAGTGGATGTAAACAATGAAGTGGGGGGGGGGATTCTTTTATAAGTCAACAGGACTTAATAGATTGTACGACTGGACAAAGTTATGTTCTTCAGAAGACTCTGAGATGATCTGAGAGGACTTACAAATTATGAATGGGTTGGACAAGATGGAGAGGAGGCTTACATGTGTGAAGAAAACCTAAAACATGGTGACATCAATTCAAATCCTGAAGCAAGGCACTCCAAAGGGAAACTTGGATCATTGTGTTGGAGAAGGCTGAGATGTGGCAGCTGTAATGGGAGAAGGCCAATGGCAGTATGGCTCAGTGACTTTTCCAAGCTAAATTGAAGTCTTTGGAAAATTCACTTGACTTCAGTGCTTTTGTTTCTGCTTTAGGTAGGGCGCTATCTAACTTGAATGCAAACTCAATAGACTTGTGGATTTTTACCAATTTGAATTGACTGGTTTATTGTCATATACACCAGCGTGCAATTGAATTCCTCGTGTGAAAGTCAAAGAATAAACAGCAATCATGTTAGTTATAAATACAACAATAAATGCAATCGACAATGGTGCAGAAGGAAATGCGAAATGAAAATGTATAATTTCCTCAATCCTGCACTTCCTGACATGGATTTAAGTATATAGTTCCACTGTTTCCAAGTGACATCATTTTGATTATGTAAGGTGGAGTATTTCTAATTCTTTTGGTACGATCTTGGCATTTGGAGGCTGAAGCGGAGAGAAGCCAAGTCCAATTACTTGCAGTCCCCTTGCTGCCTCTCAGCAGGGTATCCTCTGCTCTATGGACCTATGTGATGACTGGTTGCTCTTGTCTCCAAAGGATATTGACATCCTGCACCATTATACTGTTGCGGTTGAGTGATGGCAAGAGATAAACTTCAAAACTGCATTCCGCCTTCGTTTTCAGTATCTTTGTCTGATAGCAAAGGCTGACATTGGCTTCCAGAGATAGCTGGTATATTTGCATGAACAAATTTGAAGGGAATGTTCATCTACACGTGACTTTCTCCCTGGGTTATAGCACAACAGAATTGTTTTCCTTCGCAGAACTGAAACTGTAATTATTGTCCTACTTTGAGTGTTTCAGCCATTTATCATCTGCAGATGCGTTTGGGGGAAAGGATCAGCAGTGTGTGGACATGTTGAACAATTCAGATTTTAAAAGAAAAATCAGCAGTCTGATATCTAGCCATACAGCAGAACACAAATAGTATTTGTCTTTGCCTATGCAGTTGCCCCCTCTCTTATACTTGTTTGCTTCTTTAATTGAGATGCAATACGGAGTAGGGCCTTCGCCCTTCGTTCCGCACCATGCAAATTGTTCTGCTGCTCTGCCCTCCCACTCCCTCCTACCCCACCATCTTCCTCCTACACCCTTCCTCTGACTCAATGGCACACTAAAAATTTGGTGTAGCCTGGCATCCTGTGTGCATCAGTATGGTGTAAATCATTCCACCAAACTTTTAAAGGCACCTTATTTCTTCAGAATAAAAACTCCACTTTAAAGTCTTTACATTGTTTGCTCTGGAGCACCAGAGACTGAGAACCTCTCCAGACCTCGCAGAAGTTTGTAAAATGAAGAGGCATAAATTTATGTACTAAGGTACATTTATTATCACAGACTGTATAAATTATGCAACCTTGAGATTCATCTGCTCTCAGGCACCCTCAAAACAAGAAACCTGAAAGAACCCAACTAACCCCAATGCTCAGAGAAAGAGGAAAAAAACCACAAATTACACAAAGCAATAGAAGTGAGCAATAGCATTCCGAAGCAAATTGAGCCCCTCGATCTGAATCCCCGGAGTAGGCCCAAACCTCGGTCTCAGTTCATCATATCAGTGGGGCAAATCACTGCGAAGCACTTCTGGGGCCATCTTACAGCCTCGGTGTCACTAAGAGATGGAGTGAACATTGCAGGGGAGCCAGCAAAATCGACCCACTTGCGAATATCTTTTTCCCAGGATCAAAATGTCTCGTACATACAGACAATAAAGGGTGTGGATTTAAGGTGAGAGAGAATAAATTCAAAGGAGACGTGTGCTGCAGGCCCCCCCCCCCCACTCCATACGGAATGGTAGGTATCTGGAATGCTTGGGGTAGTGGTGGAGGAATTTAAGAGGCTTTTGGATAGGTAGATTAATTTACAGGGATTGAAGGGATATGTTACGTGTGCAGGCAGAAGGGATTAGGTGACATTATCTTAATTAATTCAGCCAACAAAATTGTCACAGGGTCTGTTCCTGTACTGTACCGTTCTGTTATTTAAACTGGACTCTATGCCCGTTTTGTTGAGCTGTAATGTTGTATTTACTTTTTACTCTGAATTTCTATTTGTGGAGACTGAATACTGAGGCCAATTGGCAAAAGAGTCTAAAATGAGCTATTGATACCAGCAATTTGGCCCCAAGACCAGTTGATAACTTGAGTTGTGGTCCAGTTAGGCATCCCTCATTGTAAACCCTGGAGTTCACGTTTAGCTTGGATTAAAGATTAGCCATGAATCTGAAAGTATAAAGGAGATAAAAGTGCCCTTGATTCATCCTTTAGGAGCTGGTAGATCTGTGTATATTCAGCTGTTACGTTGCTATGTTGGGTACGTCACAGAACAAAGCCAAATCCATTTGGTTAATGGAGTGTAATCTCTTCTGTGCCAAGAAACTGAGGTGCAGTTGTATTTTTTAATCATAAACTCTCTTCGTTCACAATCTTGTACGCATTTAATCCTAGCAACACACAAAAAGCTGGAGGAACTCAGCAGGCCAGGCAGCATGTTGAGTACAGTTGACGTTTTGGGGGTAAGACCCTTCATTAGGACTGGGAAAAAAGATAAGTCAGAGTAAGAAGGTGGGAGGAAGGATCACAAGAACTAAAGAGCTGGGAGGTTGATTGCTGAAAGATTGATTGTTGATAAAGAGATACTGGGCTGGAGAAGGGAGAATCTGATAGGAGAGGACAGAAGGCCATGGAAGAAAGAAAAGGGGGAGGAGCTGCAGAGGGAGGTGATGGGCAAGTAAGGAGATGAGGTGAGAGGGAGAAATGGGAATAGTGAAGTTGGGGGGGGGGGTGGGGGAGAGAACCATTACCAGAAGCTCGAGAAATCAAAGTTTACGCCATCAGATTGGAGGCTACCCAGGTGGAATATAAGGTGCTACTCTTCCAACTGACAGTAGAGGAGGCCATGGACTGATAGGTTGGAATGGGAATGGGAAATGGAATGGAAATGATTGGCCACTGGAAGATCCCACTTTTCCTGGCAAGTCCTGTTCTTGATGCTATGAGCCACTCGGAGAAGAGGACAGTCAAGTGCACATATCAACTGAAATAGAATGGAGTTACATAGGTTTCGTGATTGTGTGCATTGGGGGGGAGGGAGTCAGTTTACCTACGTGCTTGGGGGTGGGGGTGGAGGGCAGATATTGTCGCAGCCTAGGGGGTGAGGATGGAACTGGAAGAAATGTGTTGGTGCTTTAAAAACAAAATTCCTTGTTTTCCTCAGCTGTCGAGGTAATATTTTCAGCAAAGATGTTAGTTTCATGTACTTCAAATGATTTCTATGACTGTCCAATCTTAGTGGGAGAAGAGGTTGTATCTTGATACATTATTTATTCTTTGATTGAGATACAGTGCAGAGTCGGCCTTAGTAACCTCTGATTTAACCCAAACCTATTTATGGGACAGTTTTCAATGATCAGTTGACCTACCAAATGGTATGTCTTTGGAATGTGGGAGGAAACCCACATGGTCACAGGGAGAACATACAAACTCCGAGTCCCTTAAACTAGCATGGTTCTATGCCTTTTGTTAGCGGAATGAATGGGTATTCAGTCCTCGTCGTCTGGATAATTTGTCCATTTTGGATTTCGTTATCGTACTGAGGGAGAAATTGGGAGTCCAGTAGATGAGTTTTTTTTTAATCTCATGGGAGAATTTGATGCCCGTTTGCGGAATAATTCTTGTTGTGACTAAGTTGAGCCTTAGTGGCATTAACCTATTTGTAGAACCAAATGAATAAACTTGCAGATTAGAAAGGAATAAATGTGAATAAAATTTGAAGTTATTTGGATTCATTTCAATATTATTTCATAATCATCCATGTATTTGATTTTTATTGTTTTATAACCTTTTCATGTAAGTCTGTAATTTGAAGAACAAGATTGTTTTGTGTATTAAATCCAGTTAATAGTTTAACATGTAAGCATCAGAAGATTATTATTTTCTAGTGGATTGCTCTTGATGTGATTTATCGCTTGTTACATGTCTTCTCACCTCCCGTGGTGCTGGAATCTCAGCTGTATCTTATTCCATTATGCCTCAGACTTGCATACTGAATGAGTTTTGGCAGCTCTTGGTCGGGCATCGGAGAGGGTCTTTCAGTTTGGTGCCCCCGCAGAAAATTATGAAGGCTGACATCTTGCAATTGGGTCCACACAGCTTTTTCATTTGAACTAGACATGGTAGTGATAATCTGAAGATGGGTTTTGTATCTCTCCCCTAATGTGGAGGTAGTCTTTCAATAAACTTTCCTAGTGCAGTATTTGTGAGTGTCCAAACTTTTGTTGTTACCTTGTGCGAGAAGCATCTGCTACTCCACAGTGATTGACTGACTTGTAAACGAAGGTCGATGAAGCGGTATTCTCACTATAGGGATCCTGGGGGGAGTTCTTGACAGGGTGGAGAGGATATTTCCTTTTGTGTCAGAACCTGCAGCTGGGAGTCATTGTTTAAAAATAAGGGGCCGCCCTTGGAAGGCTGTGAGTCTTTGGAGCTCCAATTTTTAAAAGGGCAGTGGACAGAGCCTTGGAAAAGTTTAAGGCAGAATTAGACTTCATAAGCGAGAGAGAGGAAAAGTTACCATGTGTAGAAAGAATCTGCTGTTACAGATACAATCAGGTCAGTAATGATCTAATTATAACAAAGCAGGCCAAGAGTGAGATTAGTCGTGATCTTAAATACTGGAGCAGATGAAGGGACCAACTGGCCCACTACATCTAATTCATATGTTTGCTTCATTTTTCCCTTTGGCTGTGGAAAAGACATAAACCCCTTTATTCATTTAAGAAGCTGTCACTGTTAATGGCCACTGTTTCGTAAGTTTTCAGTGTAACAACACTACCTACTGGCTGAGGCTCCAAAATGAAAAGTCACCCGTTTGCCACCCTCATGGGAGGTAGAAAATCCTCTTGGGTGATGAGGTTGAAATATGCTGAACCTCATGTGGGTGATTTGGTGAGAACACCCAACTGCTGGAAAATAAAAGATTCATTCACTATCATGAGCCCCTTTCACTTTGAGCTTCCTGGGAGCTCTTGAAAACTGCACACTGCAGGAGAAGGTCACTTGGCCATGGTGCCTATGCCAGCTGCATGTCCTGCCCACTCTTGTTCTTGCATTTGTTCACTTGTTCTCAAGATTCTTGTTGTATTACTGGGTTTCTTTCTGCGTACTATAATTGTAGATTTATACTTGGGCCTCAGTGCAAATAAATGTAAGCGTAGTACATCTTGCTGATGCTACAGTATATCAATCTGCCACTAACCCTCTCCTTGCCTTAAGTCACCTATTGCCTAGCAGCTCCTGCCTTGCCTCCATCTCCCATTTACATCCTCAGGCCTGACGCAGGGTCTCAACATGAAAAACTGTCCCTTTGCCCCTCACAGATGTTGCCTGACCTGCTGAGTTACTCTAGCATTTTATTATTTATTCATTTGTAATTTAACCCCCAGAGACCTGGAGATCTGCAGGCTAGGTTCCCAGAATTCCTTACTGGTTTGCTGTAGGTGCTGCTGAGCTGTGTGTGCTCAAGTTTTCCGTTCTGTAAAAACTAATTTCCTTTGTTTTAATTAATTTGACCACTGCAGGTTTTTTTTGACCCGTGCTTTTTGGCATACGGGCTATGTCGGATACTTTGACCTGTCATTTGAAGCTATTGAAATCCTCTGTCCCAATCTATGTTACTGAGCGCACTACATTATCCGCAGTTTTAGTTGCATGGTTTACAGTTGTGATGTCCAAATCATTAATAATGTAATGAATAGTTTGAAGCCCTGCAGCGATCATGTTGAGATACCCGCAGATGCTTTCCAATTTGAATAAATACACATTTTCCCCTACCTGAATTGGAACCAACCAGGGCAATTTCCTTACACATCTGCAAGATTTTAAGTGAAGCCTTGAAAATTCCTGAATTGAGAAAAGTTTGGGAGATTACGGGTAAAATAAAATAATTTATTTATTGAGATATAGTACGGAGTAGACCTTTCCGGCCCTTTGAGCTGCACCGCCCAGCAATTCCCCAATTTTAATCTTAGACTAATCACTGGACAATTTACAATGAATAAACTAACACACCAGCTTTGGACTGTGGAAGGAAACCTGTGCAGTCACAGGGAGAGCGTACAAACTCCTCACAGACACGGGGAGAGCGTACAAACTCCTCACAGACGCGGGGAGAGAGTACAAGCTCCTCACAGATGCGGGGAGAGCGTACAAACTCCTCACAGACACGGGGAGAGCGTACAAACTCCTCACAGACACGGGGAGAGAGTACAAACTCCTCACAGACACGGGGAGAGCGTACAAACTCTTTACAGACAGCAGTGAGAATTGAACCTAGATCGCCTGTGCTATAAACCATTGTGCTAACCACTATGCTACTAGGTTACTGTTGCTGCCCCTCTACCTGTAATTTTGCACCACCTTTTAAAATCTAGGACTGGAAGCAATTTGATTCTGGGGATTTAATTCTGAGAAATTAGATTTATTTTGAATCTTAATTAAATGAATCATTAGGTGCTGGAAATATCTAGCACATCAGACTCCCCCCAATGAATAACAGTACTTGAATATCAGTAAAACTTGATTTTTCACATCATTCTGATGTAGGTGCTAATGATTCAATTGGTTGTGCACAGAAAGGTAGGCTGCGGGGTTAAAAATGGAACTAACTGCAAGCATTTGCTTTCTGTCATGTGAAATTAGGCTTCATCTGCCTTCTCAATAAAAGCGGACTTTGGATAGAAGGGGACTTTGGGCAGTAATACTTTGCTGGGCTTTATTTATCCGTCCATTATTAAAACCAGTCGTGCCATGTGACTGTTAGGGGGTGGTACCAGAGACCTGGTTCTCGTTATTAAAACCAATCGGAATGTGTGAAAGTCAAAGGGTGGTACCAGAGACCTGGGTGGCCTGCAGATAACGAACACTGAGCTGAACTGGATATGTCTGGACTCTTTTGATTTTGTTTTATATTCTGTGGTTTTTGCTCTTTTTGTTTGTTGATGCCATTTGTGCAATTTGATTTTTGCTGGTGGGGAGGGGGAGGGGGGTAGGTGGTGATGTTTATTCTTTGAACGGGTTCCATGGTTTTCTTTCTTTGGTGGCTGCCTGCTGGAAAGACGAATCTCCTATTGTAAACTGCATACATACTTTGATAACAAATGTACTTTGAATTTGTTTTTTTCAAAAGCTTGGAGCCCAATGTTCTACTCCAGGTTATAACATAACATTCCAGAAGTAGATTAGATGAGAATTTCTTTGGGGTGTCCTGAAGTCATTAAAAGCACTATACATGTCCCAAGGTATTTGATATGCAAAAACATTTTTTTTAAAGAAAACTGGTGGTTAGGCATTATTTTACTGATCCACTTCTCAGAAAAGTGGGAAGTACACAGCAAGCTTTATTGCCTGAAATGCCATTGCACTGGGTGGCTAGTTTGGCCTTTTCTGAAAACCATGCACAAGTCATCCGCAGTGGCCGGTTTTGAATTGCTTATAGTTTCAACACTTCATATCAGCAGATAACATTGAGGGAGGCCAATCAGCCCACCAATTCTATGCCAGCTCACAACAACCCCATTAATCCCCCTTTATTACCACCTCATCTCTCAAACCCATTATTACCCCCGAATCTCCCACTGACTATCTCCACGAGAGACTCTTTATAATGGATAATCACCATGACAGAAGCATAATTGGCTGGACAGGACAAAAATAGAAGATTTCCTTCCCTGAACCAGATGGGCTTTTGTTGTTAATCTAGTTTTTATCTTCCTCATTACTCATGACTAGTATTTTTTTAAAAAGCTATCTGAATAAGAACGGAATATTAATTCTGTAGTTGCCACAGTTGAACTTTGCCTTATGGACTGTTAGTTCTGGATTACTTCAGTAAGTTAAGAGCCACAGTACCCCTCTACCCACGTTGATGCATGTTACTGGTGCAGAACTTCTACTGGAAACGGGTAGAGTGGCTGGCAATATTAACAAAGACAACCCTAATGCATCTGTTTTTCTTTCTTTTGACTAAATAAAACTATGTAGTCATAACTTCAGCTGTGTGGGGGTGTCAAAGGTTGGTCATGGAAAAGAGGTTTTGTTGTCAGTCTTACATCATTGGGCGATGGGTCATGGCCACGTGTGCCTTTCTCATTCCATTTGTGGTGTCTGCTGTCTCACCAGCTTGTCTAGTGGAGGACGATGTCGAGTACAAGTAAGGCACTTTGGAAGGGGAAGTGGGCAGATGAGTCAACTAATCACTCACTAAGTGGTTTCTTGTAGGCAGTGGCAGAGACACTCGAGTGAATCCTCTGCCTTCCCGTCTCCAAGGAAATGAAAACGGTAACTTCCAGAAATAAATATCTGGGGAAATAATAGTTACTGAGCAATTTAATTGGTTGAATCTTAGAGAGTGTGTGTGTGTGTGTATCTTTGCATCCTTGCTTCACATGTGGAGTTAATAATTTGGGAATCTTTTTATGCAGATGTATCCTGTTGAGACGATCATTAATTAGACCACAGTGGTCTAATTGCACACTGTACAGAGTGTACTGGGGCGGGGGTGTGGGAAAGAGTCAACCCCATTTGAAGGAAGCATAGAGAATGTACAACAAAAGATTAACTGAAAAGATACCAGGTTAGAGTTGCGAAGAAAACTTGAAAGTTGGCAAGTTAATTTTGTTGGAACAGGGTGTTTATAAAGAGCCAGTAGAGGGTTTCCAGATGATTAAATATTTTATTAAATGTTTAAACATTTTCCTTGTGCATCAGGAGCACTGTGAAGGTCACATTGAATTTGCCCCTTGGGGCATGGCAAGGCAGTATGAAACTGTAGCCAGATTAGGTGTGGGTGTCAGATTTCTTCATTAAAGGGCATTTGTGAGTGAGTTGGGTTTTTACCTAAATTCCGCTGCTTTGATAGTTATTTCATAAATTGCAAGTTTTACATTTGACTGTGAGTGGATTTAAACTACTTGGGGAATTAGTTGGCAGTTGTTGATTGAGGGAGAATGTTTTTTTCTTCTATAATTACATTACAATAACTAAGGTCTACTTTTAATGCCAAGCATTTGTCACAGGGGTCTTGAAAGGGAGGCTGGAATTGGCTTTTAAAGGGAGGTAGAGTGAATGGATGCTGATCTATCCTGAATGAGAAATCCTGATCATTCAACATGTTTTTCTGCAGTGTGAGCTGGTGTTCAGAGTGCAGGCCAGGTGTGCAGCCAGAGTTTTGGGTTTCTGATTGGAGCCTGTTTTGGAGTGCTTATGTACATTTCCTCTTCCCTGTGAATTCACTGGGTTCATTAGAAAATTAATATACTACTACATTATATATGTATCTACTCAAAAATGAATGTGATAGGGTATTAATAAGTGTAGCATCCAGTAGTTAGGAAAATCTGCTACTCCACCACTATCATACTCCTGAGAGTTCTTGAATATTGGATCTTTACTGTATTTGGAAAGGATACAGAAAAAAGGTAGGATTGGGAGTCATACCTTGTTTGTGCATTGGAACTTGGGCTGGACTGAATTGCCTCAGCCTGAGGTGTGTGAGGGGGTGGGGGAGAACAGGACTAGAATCACAGAGCAATAGAGCACAAATACAGGCCTTCAGCCTAGCCCGTCCACTGTACAGTCAGCTGGTTCCAATTCCCTACTTTTGGCCCACATCCCTCCAGGTAGGGACCCTCCATGTACCTATCTAAGTACATCGTACATGACACTACTGCACTTGCCTCAACCACTTCCTCTGGCAGCTGATTGCATACACCACCATCTGTGTGGAAAAGGTTGCTCTTGGGTCTCTCTTTAAAATCTTTTCCTTCAGTTGAAATCTACATCTCATAGTTTGGACTCCCTACACTGAGGTGAAGATTTATTGTCCTCCTTATCTCTGTCTCTCATCATTTTAAGCACATGTATAAGCTCACCCCCTAATTCCTCTACGTTCCAAGGAATAACGACTAGGCCTGGCTTGTCTACTCCTGGTATCGCAGGCCTTCTTTTGAACCATTGAATACTTTTAAGGCAGAGATTCGCTCAGTTTTTACTAGAAGGGAATTGAAGGGTATGGGGGGGAGGGTAGTAATAAAATGAAGGTTGGATCAGCAATTTTCTTATTGAATTGCCGAGAAGGACAGATCAGCCTACTTATGCTGCCTGTGGGTGGTATTCTTATCTAATGTCTGAAACATTGATCTCAAGTTTATTATCCAGAGTTCCCAATTTCCTGTGCAATTTTGGGTCAGCAGAAAACACCCAGTCTGAATTCATGCTGGTACCTGAGATGCACCACCTTTGGGAAGTAAAGTGGTGTGAAATGGCATAGGATGCTAAAACCTTGGGGAGGTTTTAGGCCTTGGACACACGAACCGGGCCTTGATAATGGTTTGGAGGCTTTCTTAGTCACAGGGCCTATCTCTTAGCCTCTTAGCAGCCTGGTCAAATTGCATTCATTAAGTTGGATGTATTCTTCAGAATCAGATTCATTTATTTATTACATGTACATCAAAACATGCAGTGAAATGCAGTATTTGTGTTAACAGCCAACACAGCCTAACTATGTGCTGGGTGTAACCTGTAAGTGTCACTGCACATTCTGGCACCAACATAACATGCTCGCGATGCTCGGCAAAATAAAACACAACATAACAGGCAACAAAACTTGAACAGCCTCTGGGCCTCTAAGCTCTGACTTCCCCAGTGAATTTCAGACTCCTAGATCTAGGGCTTTGGCCATTAGGCTTCTACTTCTTTAACTAACCCCAACCCATCTACTTGACCTTCCCCTGCCTCACTCCCTTCCCTGTCCTCCAACCTCTGATTAGCTCCCAAACACCTGCTCTGTAATAGAGTACAGATCCTGAAGAACTGGACTCGATGGGTCAACCATGCTCTATAATCTGCACATTCCTCAATTCCAGGTGATTCTGAGGGAATCCTGTGCATCTGACTCCTTGAATTTACCTCTGCCTGGGAGTTTCTGAGGGTAAATCAGACATTACCACCAGGTGTGGCTTTTGCCTGGATGGCAGACTGGTAGTCAAGCAGTGTTTGGGGCTGAAGATTCTGAATGAAATCTCTGAAGATGGTGCATGTTTGCTTTGATTCTCGCTGTGTTAAAGCAGTTCTGCAATGTGCGTTTTGTGTCCCCTAACCCCAGAGTTCCACTGTTTGCTTCATATTTTTTTTTAAATTTTTATTGAAGGAATGACACAATACAGAATATATAATGGATTACATTTTCCTCCATTTTGCTTTAATATCGTACCCCCAAAACAAACCTCACCCCACTCGCCCTCCCTGAACATATCATGGCAGCTAATATATTTACAAAACAACAATTCACAAATACAAGTACGGACATTTCACAACCATACCCCCACACTACTTCAAGCCGACGGCTCACACACATCTGCAACATGTCAGATGATCCAAAATACACTCATAGTTACAATTCATCAACCACTCTGTGAGGTAAATTATAGGCGTGTTAAGTGGGAGGCAACTTCCCAAGTGCAATCAAATGCCCTCATCTAGTAGGTAATTCCTTAAGGCTCCCAAAATATGATAAGAAAGGTCCCCATTTCGGATAGAACTTTTTCACAGACGCCCTCAAAGTGAATTTAATCTTTTCTAATTTCAGAAAAAACATTACATCTTCTAACCAAGCAGCAGCAGTTGGGGGAGTGGCAGATTTCCAAACCAGCAAAATTCTCCTACGGGCCAATAGCGATGTAAATGCAATGATATCCGACTGGCTTGCATTTAAACCCAAATCACCATCTGCCACACCAAATACAGCTATAAGCGGGCAAGGTCTCGGTGTCACCCCCAAAACCTCACTGATAATTTTAAAAACCAGTGCCCAATAGTCATCAAGCCGAGGGCATGACCAAAATGCATGTACTAAACCAGCCGGAGAGAAGGAACACCTGTCAAAGCCAGCATCTGTCCCAGGGTATATGTCTGCAAGTCTGGCTTTACTTAAATGTACCTTGTGTAAAACTTTAAATTGTATGAGCCCCAGTCTAGCACATGATGATGAGAAATGAACCCTATTCAATATTTTTGCTTCATATTTATTGACCGAACTCTATGTATCCATCCTTGTGAAATGAAGGAAAGAAAAGAAGATTGCTCAGGCTGCAGGATCTTCAGTGAAGCATCAAGACCAAATGTAGGTTTGGTTGCTGAGGTGGGGTTTTGAAGATTGGTTCTAGAACCAATGGTTGCAAGGAAATTCTGGGGTCAGGTGGTGTGGGACTTAAGGCTTCTGTACCTTCTGCCTGACAGTAGCATCTAGAAGAGGGAACGACCTGAATGGTTCCTCCTTGACAGATGCTGCTGCAGTGCGCTCTGTCTGCTGGGGAGGGTTGTGCCCTGGCGGACCAGGTTGAATCCACTATTCCCCGTACCCTTCTACTCTGTTGTCCCAGACCGAGAAAATGAAAAGTCCACCAAATGAATCAGTGCGGGTCTGCAGATCGACCAATGGGCATTAGTGAACCTTTTTTTAACAATTAGATTTTGTGGTTGAAATGTGGTGTCTGGATCAGGCATCCACAGATCAGGCTATTAGTTTAGTAATCTGTTGTGCACTGTGTTCAGTGATATCCCAGTGACCAGAGAAGAGTACTCCTTTTAAAAAAAATCTGTTTAAATCCCGTGTATTTTGGATTTTTTCAATAAGCCAACCACAGAGCACATATATAAATTATACAGAAATCAATTTTGACGACTTATTTAGACCTTGTGTAATATTTTCTGGGTATTTCATGGCTAATTTCTGATCTAAGCTGGAATCAGTGCAAATGGTTTTGGCTTGATTGCCTCAGTGAAGTCTGCACTGTCACCAGGCTGAACGATTGAAAGCAATGTGGGCGTTATCACCATCATTAAGTGCTATGTCATATGATGTGGTCTATGACCGTGATTGTTCTTGGCAAATTCTGCAGAAATGGTTTGCCATTGCCACCTTCTGGGGAGTGTCTTTACCAGGCAGTGTCACCCCAGCCATTATCAATACTCTTCAGAGATTGGCTGCCTGGTGTCAGTGGTGGCATAAGCAGGACTCATGATATACATCAGCTACTTACTTGACCGTCCGCCACCCACTCACGTAGCTTCACCTCACCCTGATCAGGAGGATAAGCAGGTGCCACATCTTGCCCACGGTGACCTGCAGGCTGACAGAGGGAGGGAGCATTTTACAGCTCCTTTGGTAGAGATGTATCTCCACCCTGCTACCCCATCATGGGTATATCTGGTCAAAATTAGGGCCTACCAGCTTTGGAAAATGGGGTTGATGAGCAGCCTGCAAATCTGGGCTGGGTTTTAAAACTGCTTGCATGTATCAGGAAGGTGGTCATCTTTTGCATAGTGACGCAGGCTGTGTAGTGGGTTTGACAGCATACACAATGTCTAATGGTCGTCAACTGAGGCTGTCTGCTACCCTAAGGCTGTCAAGAATTCGCTGTGAATTAAGGATTGTTCCAAGGAATTGCTTTGACCTCTCCAGGAGAAAGATCTTTCTTTTTAAAAAGAGAGAAAGCAATATTTATTTAGGATTGTGCAGCAGAGAAACAGGTCCTCACCACATTTCGTGCCCATTTATGCTGACCCGACTCAAACCCCATTTTTATTCCCTCCACGTTCCTATAAACTCCCCTAAGATCTTAGCACTCATTGAAACACTAGGCTGGACTAAAAGTGTCCAACTAATCTGCCTGCCTTCATTTCTTTGAGGTGTGGGAGGAAACTGCAACACCCAGAGATAACTGAAGCGTTCATGAGGAGAACCTGAGCACCCGAGGTCATGATGCTGCTAATGTGCAACCTTGAAAAAAGGTCAACTTAAAAACCTATTGGCAGCAGCAGGTTGGTGGGGGCGATACAGGAGGAGGGCACTTGTGTTGAGTGACCCCCAGGAACTGGACATTAGAACTGGCTGTGGCAAATGTCTGTGGAAGCTGCTTCACTTGCCCCTCTGGGATATTTCTCTCAGTAATCTGAGAGCGATTCCGGATTCCAGCAGAACTGATCTGCTGGTGCTGGTTTGGAGAGACACTTCCTGAAATGCCTGCTGAAGTCCCTGAGTGCAAAACTGCTTCACTACGTCACAGAAAGAACGACCACTCAGTCCAACGTATCCTTGCTGGCTAATTGCAAGAGACAGAATTAATTAATATGGCATTGCAGGGATATGTTTGGTCCATTGACTTCATGCTTCTCCCAGCAAAACAATTGCATCCGTCTCCTATTCCCTCTTTATTTCCATCTATAGACAATTATTTTCTATCTATCATGTATTGTTCCAGTATGCACCTACCCTTTGGGGTTTAGATGCCCAGTTCTCTGGAGTATAACTGATATGGCTCCTTTAGAAATTCTGGCCCATTCTGCAAATTAGCGACCATGTTTTAGTGTGAAGATTTGGAAACTTAAAAAGTACCTGAACTCTGGTTTGGTGCTCAGTTGTCAGCTCAACTTTAGTTCAGCCTGTGGCCATGTTTAGGATTTCTGTCTCATTTGGATTCTTGTCTAGTCTTGTCAAGTTCTCATCTAGCATCTAGTCAAGAACCTTGGTTCTTGTTTTGGTCTCGAAATTAGTTCTAGTCTCGGATACTCCAGCACTTGTGTCCTTACCATCGTCGCCTAGGGCTCTTGTCACATATATCTGTCTGCTCCCCCTCTCAATCTTGTTTACCTGCACTGTAGGATAATTTACAGTGCCTTGAATGCTTTGTTGGGAGGTGGGAAGAAACCAGAGTACCCAGGGGAAGCCACACAGTCACAGGGAGAATTGTGCATACTCAAAGTATTGAAGGTGTAAAGGCTAAACTGGGTCCTTGGGGCTATAAGGCAAAATTAATCTCTGTTGCTACAGATGAAATTAAGCACACTTCCAATTCCTTTTCAGATGCTCATCATTGAACCTGCGTCTAACCCTCTTTCAGGTGTTAACAGAGGAAAAAAAGAAGTTGCCCCTTTTTGTCATTTATTTAAAACCTACCTTCTCTAGTTGGCAGTTGTTGAAGTTTCTCCTAATTTACACTCGTTAATTCTCCCCCTCCCCAGCTTTTCCTTCCGAGGAGGTGTCCTGGTTTCTTCAGTGTCAACTGAACTTCATAATTTCAGGTAGCATTTGAAGACTGTGTTACTCACTTGCTCTCCCCCTCCCCCTTTGAAGTTCTTCCTATTAGAATTGCATTTCCAAAACAGCAAGACATTTTGGAAATCTCCAGAGTAGTCCTTCATGGTGAAATGATTCTCTCCAACCCCCCCCCCCGCCCCCGCAACTATCAGTCGGTGTTCATTCAGTAAATGTGGTGGTGTGTTTTTGGTGTAAAGAGGATGTGGTGAGCTGGCTATCTTTAGCCTTGGCTCTAAGTTGCATTTTAAAATCTGAGTCTCAAACATGTTTCCATATTTTGGATGAATTTGTAATTTATTTGCCATTCAGCTTTAAAGAGCAAGTTGAAACTTTTCTTTTTACTTCTGTCATGTCAATTGCTGTCAGAGGTTAATTTTATTTATAATTATTTTTTGAGAATTTTATTTTCAAAGTATGCTATTTGTATTTTTAATTTTCTGTGCATTGGTCATTTTCAGAATATAAGAGCTTGTATGGTTGTGGCTTGTGCGTATTTCTTTATGTTGAAGCACTTTGTGCAGGAAGACCCTTTTTGGCCTGTTGACCCTACATAGGGAAGTCTAGCTGATACCACTCCTGATTTTTCTCCCCCCACCACCCTCCCCCAAACTCTACAAATCTCTCTCTTTCAGATATTTATCCTGCTCCATGTAAGTGTTGTAGTTGAATCAACCTCCACTGCTATCTGCCAGCATATTTCAAAAGCTGATCACATGAACTTCAAAATAACATTGTTTCACAAGGCTTCCCTGCCCCCCCCAGTTGTCTTCATTCTCTATCTCCTTGTCTTTGACCCCTTTGCCAATGAAAATGTTTTCAATCTATTCTGTTTACACCCTTCATAACATTAACTGACTCCATCAGATCCCTGTGCTATCTCCTCTGCTCCGAGGAGAACAGCCCAGCTTCTTCAGTATGGATATTGAGAAGATGGTTCCTATGATGGGAGAGTCTAAAACCAGAGGACACAGCCTTAAAAAGGAGATGAGGAATTTCTTTAACCAGAGAGTGGTGAATCTGTGAAATTTGTTTCCACAGATGGCTGTGGAGGCCAAGTCATTTAAGGCAGAAGTTGCTAGATTCTTGATTAGCCAGGCATGAAGGGATAAGGGGAGAAGGCAAGAGATTAGAGCTGAGAGGGGAAATGGATCAGCTATGATGAAATGGCAGAGCAGACTTGATGGGCCAAGTGGCCTCATTCTACTCCAATCTTATGGTCTATTATGTAGCCCCATCAAAGGTCTTTGGAAGCCTTATACACAGAATGTGAATTACTCCTTTTAATCTGCATCAGATGCTAATGATGCCTTTGGCTGCTGGATTGTATGTGTGAAATGTTTTGTGCTCCTAAATACTGTACTTTTATTCTCTAGCAGCTTGTTAAAAACCACCATATACTGATCATTTTAATGGTAGAGCGAACGTGCTCCATGGCTTTCTCTAGGCTCTGTGTCCTTTGAAATAAAACTGGAAATACTGAAAAATCTGAGGTTGTTTTGGGGGACAGGGAATCAGAAATTAATTTTTTGGGTCAAATTCCCTTCATGAGAATTGAATAAGTAAAATTCTTCAACCAGATTCTTTTTACCTGGACTGCCGAGTGTTTCCAGCATCTGGTGTTTTCTTGATTTCCATTTCCTTTGGCTCTCTGACTCTCCCTTCAACTCCTGTCACCCCGTTTCTTCATCCAATCCATCAGAAGGTACTAGGGCATCTTAAAGGAGATAGACTGGAATCTCCTCAAACCAGCTGTATCAGGCATCACAGAATACGTCTCGAACAAAGTTCAAAGCCCATTTCTTTGAATTTCTCTGCCAGCATGCAATGATAATGGCATTACCCTTTGACACTCTCTACTTAAATCCCCTCCCACCAACCTACATCCTGAATTTTAAAAGCAATCTGTAATGGCATTGCATTTAGAAACATTGAAACACAGAAAACCTACAGCATAATTCAGACCCTTCAGCCCAAAATGCTGTGCCGAACATGTCCTTACTTGAGAAATTACCTAGGGTTACCCATAGCCCTCTATTTTTCTGAGCTCCATATACCTATCCAGGAGTCTCTTAAAGACCCTTTCGTATCCGCCTCCACAACCATTGCCGACAGCCCATTCCACGCTCTCACCACTCTCTGCGTTTTTAAAAAAAAACTTACCCCTGACATCTCCTCTGTACCTACTTTCAAGCACCTTAAAACTGTGCCCTCTCGTGCTTGCCATTTCAGCCCTGGGAAAAAGCCTCTGACTATCCATTTGATCAGTTTCAGTTGCCACCTGTCCTACCTATAGAGCCATGATATCTAATACAGGTTTACCCCACTATCCGAAGGTAGAGCGTTCCTATGAAACGGTTTGTAAGCTGGAATGTCGTAAAGTGAATAAGCGATTACCATTTATTAATATGGGAAAAATTTTTGAGTGTTTCCAGACCCATAATATAACCTACAAAATCATGCCAAATAACACATAAAACCTAAAATAACAGTAACATATAGTAAAAGCAGTAATGATATGATAAATACACAGCCTATATAAAGTAGAAATACTTTTCCACAATCATTGTCCAGTGCAGCGAAAATCTCGCGGAAGCGCTCGGCAGAAACACTCTCTCCGGTAACTTCTAAACTATGAAGCTGCCAAATCATACCAAATAACTCATAAAAATACACAGCCTATATAAAGTAGAAATAATGTATGTGCAGTGTAGTTTCACTTATTCCAGTAAATTGTAGTTTCATCACAGTTAAACACTTATACGAATAACCACCTGATGCAATCGGCAATCGCCTCTGATCTGGGCCGACATTTACGTGCCGGGCAGCATCTAATTAATGAAACAACATACATCAAAGTTGCTGGTGAACGCAGCAGGCCAGGCAGCATCTATAGGAAGAGGCGCAGTCGACGTTTCAGGCCAAGACCCTTCGTCAGGACTAACTGAAGGAAGAGTGAGTAAGGGATTTGAAAGCTGGAGGGGGAGGGGGAGATGCAAAATGATAGGAGAAGACAGGAGGGGGAGGGATGGAGCCGAGAGCTGGACAGGTGATAGGCAGAAGGGGATACGAGAGGATCATGGGACAGGAGGTCCGGGAAGAAAGACGGGGGGGGGGTGACCCAGAGGATGGGCAAGAGGTATATTCAGAGGGACAGAGGGAGAAAAAGGAGAGTGAGAGAAAGAATGTGTGCATTAAAAAGAGTAACAGATGGGGTACGAGGGGGAGGTGGGGCCTAGCGGAAGTTAGAGAAGTCAATGTTCATGCCATCAGGTTGGAGGCTACCCAGACGGAATATAAGGTGTTGTTCCTCCAACCTGAGTGTGGCTTCATCTTTACAGTAGAGGAGGCCGTGGATAGACATGTCAGAATGGGAATGGGATGTGGAATTAAAATGTGTGGCCACTGGGAGATCCTGCTTTCTCTGGCGGACAGAGCGTAGATGTTCAGAAAAGCGGTCTCCCAGTCTGCGTCGGGTCTCACCAATATATAAAAGGCCACATCGGGAGCACCGGACGCAGTATATCACCCCAGTCGACTCACAGGTGAAGTGATGCCTCACCTGGAAGGACTGTTTGGGGCCCTGAATGGTGGTAAGGGAGGAAGTGTAAGGGCATGTGTAGCACTTGTTCCGCTTACACGGATAAGTGCCAGCAGGGAGATCAGTGGGGAGGGATGGGGGGGACGAATGGACAAGGGAGTTGTGTAGGGAGCGATCCCTGCGGAATGCAGAGAGAGGCGGGGAGGGAAAGATATGCTTAGTGGTGGGATCCCGTTGGAGGTGGCGGAAGTTACGGAGAATAATATGTTGGACCCGGAGGCTGGTGGGGTGGTAGGTGAGGACCAGGGGAACCCTATTCCTAGTGGGGTGGTGGGAGGATGGAGTGAGAGCAGATGTACGTGAAATGGGGGAGATGAGTTTAAGAGCAGAGTTGATAGTGGAGGAAGGGAAGCCCCTTTCTTTAAAAAATGAAGACATCTCCCTCGTCCTAGAATGAAAAGCCTCATCCTGAGAGCAGATGCGGCGGAGACGGAGGAATTGCGAGAAGGGGATGGCGTTTTTGCAAGAGACAGGGTGAGAAGAGGAATAGTCCAGATAGTTGTGAGAGTCAGTAGGCTTATAGTAGACATCAGTGGATAAGCTGTCTCCAGAGACAGAGACAGAAAGATCTAGAAAGGGGAGGGAGGTGTCAGAAATGGACCAGGTAAACTTGAGGGCAGGGTGAAAGTTGGAGGCAAAGTTAATAAAGTCAACGAGTTCTGCATGCGTGCAGGAAGCAGCGCCAATGCAGTCGTCGATGTAGCGAAGGAGAAGTGGGGGACAGATACCAGAATAGGCACGGAACATAGATTGTTCCACAAACCCAACAAAAAGGCAGGCATAGCTAGGACCCATACGGGTGCCCATAGCTACACCTTTAGTTTGGAGGAAATGGGAGGAGCAAAAGGAGAAATTATTAAGAGTAAGGACTAATTCTGCTAGACGGAGCAGAGTGGTGGTAGAGGGGAACTGATTAGGTCTGGAATCCAAAAAGAAGCGTAGAGCTTTGAGACCTTCCTGATGGGGGATGGAAGTATATAGGGACTGGACATCCAAGGTGAAAATAAAGCGGTGGGGGCCAGGGAACTTAAAATCATCGAAAAGTTTAAGAGCATGAGAAGTGTCACGAACATAGGTCGGAAGGGATTGAACAAGGGGTGATAAAACAGTGTCGAGGTATGCAGAAACGAGTTCGGTGGGGCAGGAGCAAGCTGAGACAATAGGTCGGCCAGGACAGGCAGGTTTGTGGATCTTGGGTAGGAGGTAGAAACGGGAAGTGCGGGGTGTGGGAACTATAAGGTTGGTAGCAGTGGATGGGAGATCCCCTGAGCGGATAAAGTCGTTGATAGTGTGGGAGACAATGGCCTGGTGCTCCTTAGTGGGGTCACGATCGAGGGGTAAATAAGAGGAGGTATCCGCGAGTTGTCGCTGTGCCTCGGCAAGGTAGAGGTCAGTACGCCAGACTACAACAGCACCCCCCTTATCAGCGGGTTTAATAATAATGTTAGGATTAGTGCGGAGGGAGTGGAGAGCAGAGCGTTCCGAAGGAGTGAGGTTGGAATGGGGACAAGGTGCGGTGAAGTCGAGACGGTTGATGTCCCGTCGGCAGTTGGCAATAAAGAGATCCAGAGCAGGCAGAAGACCAGAGCGGGGTGTCCATGAAGAAGAGGAGGGATGAAGACGGGAGAAGGGGTCATCGGTGGGGGTGGAAGAGTCCTTGCCGAAGAAGTAGGCTCGGAGACGGAGACGGCGGAAGAAAAGTTCCGCATCGTGGCGAACACGGAACTCGCTGAGGTGTGGGCGAAGGGGGACAAATGTGAGGCCCTTACTGAGAACAGAGCGTTCTGCCTCCGACAGTTGAAGGTCGGAGGGGATGGTAAAGACCCGGCACGGATGAGAGCTGGGATCAGAGGGGGGAGGGGGGAGGCTGGGTGTGTCATTGGAGAGGGGAGGGTTGGGGTGAGAGGAAGATGGAGCCTCTGAGGGCCCAGGAGTTGACGGTGGGATCTGAGGAAGACGGGGCTGCGGAGTGGTGGTGGGGGAAGGGGAGACGGGAGTCACAACAGCAGCACATAAAGAACCTACCACCCCACCAGCCTCCGGGTCCAACATATTATTCTCCGTAACTTCCGCCACCTCCAACGGGATCCCACCACTAAGCATATCTTTCCCTCCCCGCCTCTCTCTGCATTCCGCAGGGATCGCTCCCTACACAACTCCCTTGTCCATTCGTCCCCCCCATCCCTCCCCACTGATCTCCCTGCTGGCACTTATCCGTGTAAGCGGAACAAGTGCTACACATGCCCTTACACTTCCTCCCTTACCACCATTCAGGGCCCCAAACAGTCCTTCCAGGTGAGGCATCACTTCACCTGTGAGTCGACTGGGGTGATATACTGCGTCCGGTGCTCCCGATGTGGCCTTTTATATATTGGTGAGACCCGACGCAGACTGGGAGACCGCTTTTCTGAACATCTACGCTCTGTCCGCCAGAGAAAGCAGGATCTCCCAGTGGCCACACATTTTAATTCCACATCCCATTCCCATTCTGACATGTCTATCCACGGCCTCCTCTACTGTAAAGATGAAGCCACACTCAGGTTGGAGGAACAACACCTTATATTCCGTCTGGGTAGCCTCCAACCTGATGGCATGAACATTGACTTCTCTAACTTCCGCTAGGCCCCACCTCCCCCTCGTACCCCATCTGTTACTCTTTTTAATGCACACATTCTTTCTCTCACTCTCCTTTTTCTCCCTCTGTCCCTCTGAATATACCTCTTGCCCATCCTCTGGGTCACCCCCCCCCCGTCTTTCTTCCCGGACCTCCTGTCCCATGATCCTCTCGTATCCCCTTCTGCCTATCACCTGTCCAGCTCTCGGCTCCATCCCTCCCCCTCCTGTCTTCTCCTATCATTTTGCATCTCCCCCTCCCCCTCCAGCTTTCAAATCCCTTACTCACTCTTCCTTCAGTTAGTCCTGACGAAGGGTCTCGGCCTGAAACGTCGACTGCGCCTCTTCCTATAGATGCTGCCTGGCCTGCTGCGTTCACCAGCAACTTTGATGTATGTTGCTTGAATTTCCAGCATCTGCAGAATTCCTGTTGTTTGCATCTAATTAATGAGCTTGTTTATTTCGGCTTTTTTCTTAAAGATGTGCTGGGTGCGTTGCGACTACCGCTGCATTCTTCAGGGCAATGTATCAGTCCGCGGCCCGGAGGTTGGGGACCACTGCTTAAACTATGAAGCTGCCCTCACCTCAGAAACCGATCAAACCACCCATGACTACCTTTAAGTTCCACTTTCGCAACACTTTCATCACCATCGTCCAGTACTTTGCGTTTCAGCTTATTAAAAAGACTGATTTCTCCTTAAGTATAAGAAAACTTAACGGAACACCATGCTTTGTACACCCATCAATCCACTCAAGCAATAGACTTTCCGTTTTATCCATTTTTGGATGCCGACTAAGAGAGACCACTTTGCTACGAGCAGATCCAACAGTAACATTGGCAGCTTTCAAAATTCTTTCTCTGAGTATAAAAAGTGCGAACGGCGGACGCAGGCAAGTTCAACATGCGGACAATGTCCTTACTTCGTTCACCACGATCGAAACGCTTAATTATGTCCAGTTTTACGCTTATGAGCTATTTTAGGCTTTTTCAATACCTTAGAACTCACCTTGCTAACAAAAACAAAATAAATCAAGATAAAGCACGTGTTTAAGCAATGCTGGCTAGAATGCAGTTCCGGGGGTGGAGCTTGGTTGTTCGGGTGCATTTTTTTGTTAACAGTGAAAACACCTTCTGTTAGCGAAAACAGGTAACTAATGTGGGTCTTTCGTAACAGCGAGGTGTCATAAAGCGAATGTTCAGGAAACGGGGGCCACCTGTACTTTGCCCTCCATCTACCTGAATAACTCAAAGTTCAAAGTAAAAATTTATTGTTAGAATACATATGTGTCACAGCATACAACCCTGAGATTCTTTTTCCTGCGGGTATACTTAGCAAATCTATCGGACAACAAACTGTGCAAATGCAAATATAAGTAAATAGCAATAAATAATGAGTATGAACTAACTATATAACAGAGTCCTTCAATGAGTGTAGCTATCCCCTTTTGTTCAAGAGCCTGATGATTGAGGGGTAGTAACTGTTCTTGAACCTGGTGGTGCGAGTCCTGAGGTATTTGTACCTTCTATCTGATGGCAGCAGCGATAAAAGAGCATGGCCTGGGTGGTGAGGGTCTTTGATAATGGATGCTGCTTTTCTACGGCAACGTTTCATGTAGATGTGCTCAATGGTTGGGAGGGCTTTACCTGTGATGTACTGGACTGAATTCTCTACCTTTTGTAGGATTTGAGGTCACCTACCTCAAAAGCATTGGTGTCCTCATACCAGGTCATAATGCAGCCAGTCAGCACACTTTCCACCACACATCTACAGAAGTTTGCCAAGGTTTACCTCAATGAGACGTTTGCCAAGGTTTACCTCACTGAGACGTGGCTAAGGGATGCATGTCTCTGGGAGCTGAACGTCCAAGGATACACGGTGTATCGGAAGGATAGGAAGGTAGGCAGAGGGGGAGGCCTGACTTTATTGGTAAGAGATGATATTAAATCATTAGAGAGAGGTGATATAGGATTTAGAAGGTGCAGTATCTTTATGGGTTGAGCTAAGAAATCGCAGGGGTAAAAGGACCCTGATGGCAGTTATTTATAGGCCTCCAAACAGCTGCAGTGAAGTGGACTACAAATTACAACAGGAAATGGAAAAGACTTGTTAGAAGGGCAGTGTTATGATAATTGTAGGGGATTTAACATGTGAGTGGATTGGGAAAATCAGGTCGGCACTGGATCTCAAGAGAGAGAATTTGTAGAATGTCTGCGAGATGGCTTTTTAGAACAGCTTGTTGTTGAGCCCACTAGGGGATCGGCTGTACTGGATTGGGTATTGTGTAATGGAGAGATTGAGGTGAAAGAACCCTTAGGAGGCAGTGATCATAACATGATTGAGTTCACTGTGAAATTTGAAAAAGAGAAGTCGAAATCTCATGTATCGGTATTTCAGTGGAGTAAAGGACATTATAATGGCATGAGAGAGGAACTGGCCAAAGTTGACTGGAAAGGGACACCGGCGGGAAAGGCGGCAGAGCAGCAGTGGCTGGAGTTTATGCGAGAAGTGAAGACAGGTATATTCCAAAAAAGAAGAAATTTTTGAATGGAAAAAGGATGCAACCGTGACTGACAAGAGAAGTCAAAGCCAAAGTTAAAGCAAAGGAGAGGGCATACAAGGAAGCAAAAATTAGTAGGAAGACAGAGGATTGGGAAGTTTTTAAAACCTTACAAAAGGAAACTAAGAAGGTCATTAAGAGGGAAAGGATTAACTATGAAAGGAAGCTAGCAAATAATATCAAAGAGGATACTAAAAGCTTTTTCAAGTATATAAAGAGTAAAAGACAGGTGAGAGTAGATATTGGACCGATAGAAAATGATGCTGGAGAAATTGTAGTGGGAGATAAGGAGATGGCAGAGGAACTGAATGAGTATTTTGCATCAGTCCTCACTGAGGAAGACATCAGCAGAATACCGGACACTCAAGGGTGGCAGGGAAGAGAAGTGTGCGCAGTCACAATTACGACAGAAAAAGTACTCAGGAAGCTGAATAGTCTAAAGGTAGATAAATCTCCCAGACCAGATGGAATGCACCCGTGTGTTCTGAAGGAAGTAGCTGTGGGGATTGCGGAGGCATTAGCGATGATCTTTCAAAAGTCGATAGATTCTGGCATAGTTCTGGAGGACTGGAAGATTGCAAGTGTCACTCCGTTATTTAAGAAGGGGGCAAGGAAGCAAAAAGGAAATTATAGACCTGTTAGCTTGACATTGGTGGTTGGGAAGTTGTTGGAGTCGATTGTCAAGGATGAGGTTACAGAGTACCTGGAGGCATATGACAAGATAGGCAGAACTCAGCATGGATTCCTTAAAGGAAAATCCTGCCTGACAAACCTATTACAATTTTTTGAGGAAATTACCAGTGGGCTAGACAGGGGAGATGCAGTGGATGTTGTATATTTGGATTTTCAGAAGGCCTTTGACAAGGTGCCACACATGAGGCTACTTAACAAGGTAAGAGCCCATGGAATTATGGAAAAGTTACATACGTGAATAGAGCATTGGCTGATTGGCAGGAAACAGAGAGTGGGAAGAAAGGGATCCTATTCTGGTTGGTTGCCGGTTACCAGTGGTGTTCCACAGGGGTCTGTGTTGGGGCCACTTCTTTTTACATTGTACATCAACGATTTGGATTATGGAATAGATGGCTTTGTGGCTAAATTTGCTGACGATACGAAGATAGGTGGAGGGGCCGGTAGTGCTTAGGAAATGGAGAGTCTGCAGAGAGACTTGGATAGATTGGAAGAATGGGCAAAGAAGTGGCAAATGAAATACAATGTTGGAAAGTGTATGGTTATGCACTTTGGCAGAAGAAATAAACGGGCAGACTATTATTTAAATGGGGGAAAGAATTCAAAGTTCTGAGATGCAACGGGACTTGGGAGTCCTCGTACAGGTTACCCTTAAGGTTAACCTCCAGGCTGAGTCTGTAGTGAAGAAAGCGAATGCAATGTTGGCATTCATTTCTAGAGGAATAGAGTATAGGAGCAGGGATGTGATGTTGAGGCTCTATAAGGTGCTGGTGAGACCTCACTTGGAGTACTGTGGGCCGTTTTGGTCTTCTTATTTAAGAAAGGATGTGCTGACGTTGGAGAGGATACAGAGAAGATTCACTAGAATAATTCCTGAAATGAGAGGGTTAACATATGAGGAATGTTTGTCCGCTCTTGGACTGTATTCCTTGGAGTTTAGAAGAATGAGAGGAGACCTCATAGAAACATTTTGAATGTTGAAAGACATGGACAGAGTGAATGTGGAAAAGTTGTTTCTCATGATGGGGGAGTCTAGTACAAGAGGGCATGACTTAAAGGATTGAAGGGCGCCCATTTAGAACAGAAACGCAAAGAAATTTTTTTAGCCAGAGGGTGGTGAATCTATGGAATTTGTTGCCACGGGCAGCAGTAGAGGCCAAGTCATTGGGTGTATTTAAGGCAGAGATTGATAGGTATCTGAGTAGCCAGGGCATCAAAGGTTATGGTGAGAAGGCGGAGGAGTGGGATTAAATGGGAGAATGGATCAGTTCATGGTAAAATGGTGGAGCAGACTCGATGGGCCGAATGGCTGACTTCTGCTCCTTTGTCTTATAGCCTTTACGATGACATGCCGAATCTCTGCAGACTCCTGGGGAAGTAGAGGTGCTGTCATGCTTTCTTTGCAAGTATATTTATATGATGGGTCCAGGACCGGTCCTCTGAGATAGTGACACCCAGGAATTTAAAGTTACTGACCCTCTCCACCTCTAATCCTCTGATGATTACCGGCTCATGGGCCTTTGGTTTCTCGCTCCTGAAGACCACAATCAGTTCCTTGGTCTTATTGACATTGAGTGTGAGGTTGTTGTTATTACACCACTCAAGCAAGTTTACAATCTCCCTCCTGCATGCTGATTCATCACCACCCACAACAGTGGTGTCATCTCCAAACTTGTATATGGTGTTGGTGCTCTATTTAGCTAAGTAGTCATAGGTGTAAAGCAAGTAGAGCAGGGGACTAAGCACACATCCCTGCGCTGCACCTGTGGTGATGGAGATTGTGAGGGAGATGCTTTTGCCCACCTCAGCTGACTAGGGTCTGCAAGTGAGGAAATCCAGGATCCACTTACACAAGGAGGTGCCATAAGGGGAATAGAGTAGGTGTGCCATAAGTTCAAATTGCTGCCTTTTAATAACCTGTAATTTGTAAGAAATTGCCCTTTTAAGATGGCTGCAATATTAATTCTGATCGGAAGCTAGTTCATGTGTTAAATTGGTGCAATTTTGGAATAAAAATGCATCTGAAAACGTGTTGGCATGGTCTGATGTTGGGGGCAGGCATGTTTGCACACAGCCTTCCTCTTTAGAGACCAGTAGTAAACAGTGGCGAGAAGAAAATGCAGATTGTTCAAGGCATATCTCTTTTCCACCCCCACCAGACCCATTATACTTATGTGCTGGTATCCACAGAGCTGAACTTGGAATGTGGTTTTCAACATGTCCTGTGTTGTATGTCACAGTTAGTTTGAGGAAAATTCACTTTCTTTTGTGTTTATAATTTTTAAAAAATCTGATGCTTGCCCAAAGTATGTAGATGAACACGAGAAGGTCTGCAGATGCTGTAAATCCAAATCAATGCAAATAAGACACTGGAGGAACTCTGCAGGTCAGGCAGCATCTATGGAAAAGATTAATCAGTGGACGTTTCAGAAGAGACCCTTCTTCAGGACTGAGAAGGAAAGGGAAAGATGCCAAAATAAAAAGGTGGTGAGAGGGGCAAGAGGCCAGCTGGAAGGTAGATGAAGTCATACTGTTGTGTTTCTGTGAGGCTGAGGTTGTCAGTGCAGGGACAAAAAAGATTACCCTTGAGCAAATGGAAAGATGCAGAAGACCACAGGAGTTGCCTGACATGCTGAGTACTTCTAACATTTTGTATTTTTACTTCAGCCTGAAAGAACATTGCCTGCATCTGAAGTTTGGGTAGAGCTATGTCATCAGGAAGGTATAATGAAAATGGGTTGGGAAACTCATTTAACTTTGATCCTCCTCCTAAACACAACAGAAACCATATTGAAGGTTTTTGTTTTGCCATCAGATGGTTCTGCTGTGTGGAATATCACCATTCCTTGCAACATTGTCGATTGTTGGGCATCTTGGATGTTTATTTTTGGATAAGTCACACTTTTTGTTAGAATGGAAATGTTAGTTGATATTTTTCAAGAATATAGCATTTGAATATAACCATTCAGTACCCTCTTTTATCTGCCCAACTTTCTTTGCTGTGGTTTTGAGGATTTAACTGCTAATGAGGAAACTTGTTATTGTAAAATTAATTACTGTTTCTACGTAACAATATGTAAATGTTTGTGGATATTTTGATCTTAACGTTCACAAATGGCTATGTTTAAAGATGAGCATTCTTTTCCAGTTAGCATGTGGCACAGCGCCATCTAAACTTGGGAGGTCCTCTGTTTGAAGTCTGCCCTGTGAAGCATACGTTGTTGCTACTGATCTGAGGCTCCTCAACCATGACAAATGAATAATCAGCCCTACAACCGGGTACTGGAAGACCACTTCCTTGCTAAGTATCTACTTTTGCCTTTTTGTGGAGGAGCTGCTGTTGTTTGATCCTACCCTTTGGCACCATATCTGAATCCTGAGATGCATGGATGCATGGAGATGCATGCACTGTTCATTAAAAAAAAATGCTACTTCACCAGAACCACCTTCTCATTTGGAACAACTTCCTCCCATCATTTTTAACATCAACTCATAAAGTCATCTAATTCTGAAGTGACGAAACTTAAAGGTGTGGAGAAAGAATCATACTTGAGGCATTTACACAGGCAGTCCCATAAATTAGAAAATACAGAAGAGTTCCTTGGTATGGTAACAATACCTGTGCTGTATTGTAAAGAATGGCACCAGAAGAACATAACGCTGATTTTTTAAAAAACAATTACTAAAAGTGGAGAGTAATCCAGCAGGCCAGACAGCATCTATGGAAAGGAGTAAACAGTTGATGTTTTGGACTGAGACCCTTCATCAGGATTGGAAAGGAAGGGGAGAAGTCAGAGTAAGAAGGTGGGGGGAGGGGGAGGAAGAAGTACAAGGTGGTAGGTGATAGGTGGAACTAGGGGAGAGGTGAAGTGAGGAGCTGGGAAGTTGATTGCTGAAAGAGATGAGAGCAGCATATCATATGTATCTAAGAGTGGGAGTTGTCACCTATAACACGAAATTGCTGAGTTGTGGACCACAGTCCAGCACACCATGGAAATCAGTGTCCCCTCCGTAGTCTGTCTATACCACTTGGTGCCTCGATAAAGCAGCTAACGGAATCAAAGTCTCCACCCACCGCAGACATTCTCTCTTCCCCGCCAGAAGGTAGAAAAGCCTGAAAGCACGTGCCACCGGGCTCAGGAACACCTTCTGTCACACTGTTAAATGACTTGGGCCACAATGAGATGGACTCTTGACCTTCCAATCTACCTCATTATGTCCTTGAAACTTATCGTCTGGCTGCCTGCTCTGCACTTCCTCTGTAACTGTAACACTTCATTCTACATTCTGTAGTTGCTTTCCCTTGTACTACTTCAATGCTCCTCTTCTTCTTGGTCCCTTAGCTCCCCAAGGAGCACAGGACATCGATGACCTGTCTCCATCGTCCGACGTCAATGGTATGGTTTGGAGTTCAGCAATATTTCTGTAAGCCATTGTATCCACCATACAGGGGATTGGTTTACACAGCTTCATCAGAGCCCTGTTGGCTGGTCTTGTCCATTTCCACCTCTCACGAGGGGGACATAGGGTTGGACTTTGAGAGGCTCTTCAATGCTCTATTGTAGTATTGTTTTGTGTGGCCTGGGAGGGACAGACATGAGTCTGTCCATTTGGGAGCTGGGGTTATGAAATGACATGCAATACAGTGTCTTCACTACCTAAATACAGGTGACAATAATAAACTAATTTTCTAATTTTATTTTGCTTTTGCGGCTTTAATCTGGTGGGATGAATGAAACACAATGGGAAATCTGCTCTTTGCATCAGTCTAACTTTTTGCTAACTGGGCAAAATCCACTTCTTCCCTCTGAATGGGGTCGAATCTTAAGGACAGCTCTGTTGCTGTTGTGCCTGTTACACTTGGAAACAATTGGTTAAATTTGTGGATTATTGGAAAACTGGAGAGTGGAAATACTTTGAGGAATGGAATGTAAAATTGCAGGGTAAGGATTGTCACTTGAGGATAGCTGAACCCAGTTGGAATGATGGAGCAACAGGGATTGAAACCTGCTTCGATTTGTGCCGCTGAAAAAAAAATTCCCTGGTAAACTGAGGCAGTGCAGTGGTCATGTGACTCTGTTGGGCAGAGCCATAGCAGATGTTTGTTGACATGTAAAGATGTACTTCTCAAAAGGCTTGCCTGGTGAGCTGTTGTACTAACTGGCAATAAAATTCTTTCTGTTTAAGCTGTAGTTCAGTTTTAATCTGATGTGTGTTTCCTCAGACTTCTGAAGCGGCTACAGCTATTTCAATTGAATTGTCACCCATTTTGAGTGGAAAGAGTCTGGGGATTTTTTTTTTCAAAAGAAAAGGGGAAAATTCGAGCATCTTATCGTACTGGTACTTTGGATTCCTGAAGCCGGCGAGTTACTGAGCTCACCTTTGGTCATGTGATACAGCATTCAACGGCAGTGAGGATCCGGGCTGATGGAAGTGCAAATCAGCAGGGGGTTCATCTTGAATTCTGCTTTAGCAGCTCACCAAACCGGCTGGAGAATGCCATTGGCAGAGGCTGTGACGATGTCGACCATCCACCATCTGTCCTCTACCACAGTCCAAGGTGCACGATTCGGGAGAAAACGTAGATTGTTTTATCAAGGATGCCGAGAAGGGCTGTATACTCTTGAGCCGTCACTGTTGATGTGTTTTATGATCCTTGCAACGTTTGCTTGGCTAGGTCTGATCAGGCAGGCCTCACAGTAGACGTGACTCCTGTGATAATTTAGTAAATAATGGCCTCAATGCTTTATGCAGTATTCTCTTCGGATATATTGTGTAGCTGATGAATGCTGCTGGCGATTCTGCATTTAACTCATTCTTAACTTGCAGATGAACAGGCGCTCTGTCTTCATTGACATTCATCGCCAGGGAAATATTATGCAGTGCTGTTTTTTTTCATGTGCGTAGCATTGTGTTGTATTGACTTTGTCTCACAGATTTTAATGTTGTGTACTGCTGTTCCTGTCCACAGCAAAGGGACATATGCTTCTTGACAGCAAACGGCATCTGGGCATCTGTTAATTGTGTTAATAATCTGTTAATAAGTTCATTGTGTTTGGGTCTGACCACTGCATCTTGGGGCTGTTTGATTTCTACATCTGTGGGCCATATCAGATTTCGAGCCATTTTATAACCTCGGCTGTTTAGATCTGTGATGACGACTTTTTTTTGGTAATTCTGACTAAGGTTAAGGTTGCCTCATTGTTGAAATATTCAGTTTATTTTGTGATGTGCAATACAGTTGTGTGGGGTACAGAAGGTACATTTGGTAAGCATCTAGTAGGGCTTTGCAAGTTCGGTCAGATTGCTGTGTGAACGGCAATGTCTCCAGTGTCTGGGGCTCGTATGAAAGGTAAAGCAATTTAATGATGTTAATTTAACACATTGCTTTGCAAAGTCATATTATTGTTTACTTTTTAATTTGAACATCTTGGGTTATTAATGTGTAAATTATCATCATAAGAAATCAATGTTTTTATGTATTGTGCTTGTTTTCTGGAAAAAGCTTGTTTAATGATTTTTTTTGTTCCTCTTGTTGGTTTTGTAGTGGTGTTTTATGATAATTTATGTACAACAGACAGACTTCTCAGAGGGCCGCAAACCAAGATGTCAGCTGTCCATTTCCCCCCTCAGATGCTCCCACATCTCGAGTTACTCCTGCACCTACGTGCTGATGACTTTCTGGGCCTCTTCCCCTGCTTTACAATCCACCACCACTCACCCAACTTTACCCTCCCTATCAGACTATGTCTTATTGGGTGGCTGGCTTCATTTAACCTAATTTGCTTGTTTATCGATGTGTCTTGAGAAGCAGCTTTGTTGAGTACAGGCCTCCATGTTGTAGCCTAGGACTGGTTTCACAAAGGACAGAAAGTAATCACATTCTGTTCTTTGCCTTTTCAAATTGTTATAAGACCTGTACATCCAGGCTTCGTCGTTGGCAGCTACCTAGCGGCTGATCTCCTGTCTTTTGCAGGCAACAATGACCATGCCCCTGCGCGTGTGTGTGTATGTGAGAGAGAGAGACCCTGGGGACCGCATCACATAGTTTACCCTCCCATGGGCCAGACTACTGGAACTGTTAGTGTGAAGCTAAAAGTCTGACTGCTAGCCGATAGCTTGCAGGGGAAATAAGGAAAGATGTTGGGTTCTCTTTTCATTGGCTTTAATCTTTACAAATTCATGGGAGGTGATGAGAAAAATATCAGAGTAGATATGAATTTTCTGTAGTGATATTATGTCTGCCACAGTACATTATATTTGAATTGTAAAGTACGCAGTAGTTTATAAAAACACAGGGCAGCAGTAGCACAGTTGGGAGAGCCGCTGCCAACTGCACCGGCAACCCAGGTTCAATCCTGAGACTGACATTGTCTGTATGGAGTTTGTGTGTTCTCCTTGTGGCTGTGTGGGTTTCCCCTGGGACTTCTTCTGGTTTCCTCCCACATCCCAGAGTCTTGCAGGCTGTTGGGTTAATTGTTCCACTACAAATTGCCCCTCGCGTGCAGGTGAGTGGTAGAGTCTGAGGGGAGTATGGAGACAATAAGGTGGAACTATTGTAAATGGGTGGTTAATAATTGATGTGAGCTTGGTAGGCCGAAGGGCCTGTCTTGTGCTTTATGATTCACTGGCTCTATGAGTCTCTGGTCCCTTTGTTAGGTAATATTGCTCATGCTATTGTTAGATGCCTTGTGTTTATACTGGGGCAGCTGTAGGGAAGCCAATGATCAGCTTGTTATGTCGTGTGTTCAGGGATATTGCTGTGTCCTTGTAGCTCGTTGCCATATCAATGCTTGTGGATTCGAATCCTGCATCGGGTCTCAAACATTAGCTTTAACCTGATATTTTGATGTTAAACTGCAAAGAAAGCTGAATTGTCTGAGATGCTGTTATTATCATTTTTGTTGGTTCAAAAAAAACCAAGTCAGTTTGTAACTCTGGTCATTTTTTTGTAAAAGATTGAAACCAGTGGTAGGATGATTTTGATGCATTTTACGGCTTTATCCTTTTTAATTCTTCTGTGGTTCATTCAGCTTCTTGCTCTCTGCCTCCCATTTTGTGAAGCACAGCAGTTGTTTAGTTTCACGTTGATGCCCCTTGGACATTCAGCCCGCTATGAAAGCTGTGGAGAGTAACAATAACACACACTTCCTTTTAGTTTCTGTAACCTGGATCTCCTTTCTTGGTAGAATTTGGCCAACAACTTCAGCACATTCCAAATTTACAGAAGCATTTTCAGTGATCCTATATGCAAAGGGCAGGGCAAAGCCTGGTAGTTTAGACTTTCCATCTTGTTTGTCATCTGTATCAACAATCTGGATGGTAACAGGTCTGCGTGGGTTGTTTGGGATGAGGAGCCTGTTTCTGTGCTGAAATGCTCTGAGACCACCCGTGCTGTCATTTTAATAAAGATAGTGTACCATTACAATTAACATCAAGGAGTTGAAATGAGAATGTCAATCCATAGTTTGTTTGTATTAAAGTGAGGCAGAGTGGAAAATTAGCCTGAGATTGAGAGCCAAGTTGATTTTTTGATGTGCCAGTCAGTGAGAGACCTGATCATTTTGTTTGGTGTTATCAGTGTCTCTCCATGCAGAGCAGCTTGTTACTGCATGAAAGTTGAAAATATTGCAGGCACTGGATGCTCTCAGGGCAGCGTCTGTGAAAAGAGAAGCAGATATTTAATGTTTAAAGGTGTGGGTTCTTTGTCAGAACTGGGAAAATGAGAAAACAAGTTAGTTTTATGTCACAGACAGAGGGGGATGGATGGGCAATAGGAATATCTTTGGTTAGGGCGAGGCCAGGGTTGCATTGGATACAAGTTGTGTAGTTTCCCTGGTCAAATGGCTCACTGAGGTGATGACACAGACAAAATTCATGCCTTGTGTGTTGAAAGGATTGCCCCACGTTCAGTGTCTTATGATTCATTTTCCGAAGGTAGCAAACCATTTAATATGATTAAATATCTTCAAAAAAGCAAATATTCAGATGACTTTCTGTCTTAGTATTTTTTTCAGTAAATTGAAACGTTTCGATTGGTTGTGGAAAAACTGCAGAGACATAATAAAATGCTTTTCTTTATAATGGGAAATGTGACTCTTGCATTGCTTGCACTATGGGGAGATGTAAGATTGTAATGAATTCAGTTCCTGTTTTTAACAGGCAGTATGTAAACTACAAGGACAACATAGATGAAGACGTTGAGGAACAGTTCCAAGCAGAGCTCATCTTTCACCAAGTTTAATACTTTTTAAACCACCCAGTTCTTTCCTGATCTTGTTTTTCCTTGGCAAATTCAACTCACAGTCACATTTTGGTTGACAGCTCCAGAAAAGTTTTGAGGTGAATGGGCTGTCTTCCTGCTACGTTTACTTGTTGTGTCGTAGTTCAGAATGAGTAGACCAGGCCTATACCAAACTAAAAATACACAAACCAGGAATGTTGCATTTTCTAGCCCTCTCTTTGATAACCTTGTATATCTAGTATGTAAACAAGTGGGTGAACTAACTTCAAAGTCAACTTGAGTCTTCATGAAATTGCCAAAGTGCAAATTGGTATGATATGCATGTTTATTTAAAGCATAGTTTTGTTTACAGCATTGTTTACTGATACCACAGTATTCTGACCACGCAGGTTCTCTCGGCAACGGTTCCTCAAACAGACCAATATCGTCACCTGAGGCGGGAGTTGGAACTGGGAAAGAGGACGGGTCAAATACATCACAGAAAGGAGATGGAAATGATACCAGCTCATCGGAGAATGAAGAGGGGCCAGTTAGAAAGAGGTTAGTTTTGAAATATCTTAACAAAGATTATTATTTTGTCAAATGTGGTTGTAATGGATCACTTCTCTTGAAACTGGTTTGTAAGTCAGTTTTAATCTTCATTCTGTTGTGCTTGTGTTTCTTTTGACTGTTTCAAAGTTATTTGGCCTGCAAGTTTCACCACACGATGCATCATTAGTAAATAAATTCTAAATCTTCATGACAGTGGATTGAAATTAATTTTAAATGGATCCTTGATTTTGACTCTAGCCATGGCCTCGTGATTCTTTGGGAAAATGGCAAAACAACAAATTTTGTGATGTATGCCAGTGATATTAAACCTGATTCTGAAATGTCATTCTGACCTATGGGGCAAGAGCTCAAACATTCTTGTGTAAGGCAGTAGAGCCAAGACTACAGGGGAAAAAGTAAATCAGAATGAACTTATGTCCTGATGGAAATCTGTAGCATTTTTATTTTTAAAGTTTGGCAAAATGTGACTTGGTTCCATGGCAGGTATCAAAACAGATATGTATAGAATACAAGTAAACCTGGATGGATAGTTGTATTTTATGTAACAGTGGAACAAAGAACTGTAAACATCCCTATCTATCATGTGATAGCTTAGCAGTTTGTTAACTGGTTACTATCACTGGGATATGAAATCAGATTTTGGTCAAACTGATGTGCGTTTGTGTGTTTTGTTGATTGTGTTCTGCTTATCCATTCTGCCACCACTTTTCCAGCTAGTTGTTTTAACTTTAGTTGGGCGCCGTCTTCTCTGTTCCAGGAATTGTTAATTTTGAGTAACATGAAATCTCACACAATAAAAATTTTACTTGTGGCTCAGGTTTGGTAAAATACCATTTCACCTTGGCTCCTTGATACTGTGCCCCATATCTTGTACCTGGCGGTAACCACTGTAATTTCAGTATAGCACAATAATATTAAGCAGTATGTGGCAAAATATAAGGATCTGTGCACAATGATGTTTTGGAAGCTATACCATTTTGTCCACAAATAACCAAATAATTCAGTTAAAATTAGAATGAAAAGTGTCAGGTCTCGGCCTGAAACGTCGACTGTACCTCTTCCTAGAGATGCTGCCTGGCCTGCTGCATTCATCAGCAACTTTGATGTGTGTTGCTTGAATTTCCAGCATCTACAGTATTCCTGTTGTTTGAATGAAAAATGTTGTTTGGTTTTCCTTTGATATCATAGTATTCTTTACAGCTGTTGGTCAGAACTAAAACTGGACAATGATTTTCTCCCTTTTGCTTCCCTCCCTTCTAAGAGAAAGGTAACATTTGCAATTTTTCAGTTCTCTGGAATCATTCCAGAATCTAGTGATTCTTGAAAGGTCATTACTAATGCCTCCACAATCTCTTCTGTCAACTCTTTCAAGAACCCTGGGGTGTAGTCCATCTGGTCCCGGTGACTTGCCTACCTTCAGACCTTTTAGTTTCCCAAGCATCCCTCTTTAGTAATAGCAACAACACCCATTTCTGCCCCCTGACACTTCTGCATTTCTGCCAAACTACTTATTCAGTTCATCCATCGTTTCTTTGTCCCCCAATGCTACCTCTCCAGTGGTCTGATATCCACTCTTGTGTCTCTTTTTATATATTGAGAAAAAACTTTTTGTATTTTTTTTATATTATTGGCTAGCTTATCTTTATATTTCATTCTTTCTTTCTTCATGGTTTATTTAGTTGCCTTTTGTTTTTTAAAAGCTTCCCAAATCTATTGCCTCTCCATTAGTGTTTGCTATATTATATGCCTGCTCTTTAGCTTTTATGCTGTCTTTGTCTTACCTTGTCAGGCACGGTTGCCTCATCCTCCCTTTAGAATATATTTTCATCTTTGAAATGTTTGTTTTTGCACCTTCTAAATTTCCCCCAGTAACACCAGTCACTGCTGTTCTTCTGTCATCCCTGCCAGTGTCTCCTACCAATCACCTTTGGCTAGCTCCTCTCTCATGCATCTGTTATACTAATACATCCGATTTTAGCTTCTCAAACTGCAGGGTGAATTCTGTTGTATTATGATCACTGCCTCCTAATGGTCCCTTTACCTTAGTCTCCCTAATCAAATCTGGGTCATTATATAACATCCAATCCAGAATTGCCATCCCCCTAGTGGGCTCAACCACAAGCTACTCTTAAAAAGCCATCTTGTAGGCATTCTGCAAATTCCTTTTCTTGGGATCCATAGAAACCATAGAAACTACAGCACAGAAACAGGCCTTTTGGCCCTTCTTGGCTGTGCCGAACCATTTTCTGCCTAGTCCCACTGACCTGCACACGGACCATATCCCTCCATACACCTCCCATCCATGTATCTATCCAATTTATTCTTAAATGTTAAAAAAGAACCTGCATTTACCACCTCGTCTGGCAGCTCATTCCATACTCCCACCACTCTGTGTAAAGAAGCCCCCCCTAATGTTCCCTTTAAACTTTTCCCCCCTCACCCTAAACCCATGTCCTCTGATTTTTTTTTCTCCCCTTGCCTCAGTGGAAAAAGCCTGCTTGCATTCACTCTATCTATATCCATCATAATTTTATATACCTCTATCAAATCTCCCCTCATTCTTCTACGCTCCAGGGAATAAAGTCCCAACCTATTCAACCTTTCTCTGTAACTGAGTTTCTCAAGTCCCGGCAACATCCTTGTAAACCTTCTGTGCACTCTTTCAACCTTATTTATATCCTTCCTGTAATTTGGTGACCAAAACTGAACACAGTACTCCAGATTCGGCCTCACCAATGCCTTATACAACCTCATCATAACATTCCAGCTCTTATATTCAATACTTTGATTAATAAAGGCCAATGTACCTCTCTTTACGACCCTATCTACCTGTGACGCCACTTTTAGGGAATTTTGTATCTGTATTCCCAGATCCCTCTGTTCCACTGCATTCCTCAGTGCCTTACCATTAACCTTGTATGTTCTACGTTGGTTTGTCCTTCCAATGTGCAATACCTCACACTTGTCAGTATTAAACTCACTCTGCCATTTTTTAGCCCATTTTTCCAGCTGGTCCAAATCCCTCTGCAGGCTCTGAAAACCTTCCTCACTGTCTACTACACCTCCAATCTTTGTATCATCAGCAAACTTGCTGATCCAATTTACCACATTATCATCCAGATCATTGATATAGATGACAAATAACAATGGACCCAGCACTGATCCCTATGGCACACCACTAGTCACAGACCTCCGCTCAGAGAAGCAATTCTCTACCACCACTCTCTGGTTTCTTCCATCGAGCCAATGTCTAATCCAATTTACCACCTCTCCATGTATACCTAGCGACTGAATTTTCCTAACTAACCTCCAGTACCAACTTAATTTTTCCAATCTATCTGCAAATTGAAATCCCCATGATTATTGCAACTTCGCTCTTTTCATATGATTATGAAGACACGTAGTCCTCTTTTATTGTCATTTAGTAATGCATGCATTAAGAAATGATACATTATTTCCTCCGGTGTGATACCACAAAACAGAGGACAAACCAAGACTGAAAAAACTGACAAAAGTCCACATAATTATAACATATAGTTACAACAGTGTAACAATACCATAACTTGATGAAGAAGTCCGTGAGCACAGTAAAGTTCAAAGTTTCTCAAATGTCCCACATCTCACTCTCCCTGCCATGCCGACCACAATCTGACTCTGAGTCACCGAAAACTTCGAGCTCTGATCAGCTCTCCGACACTGAGTACTGAGTGCCATCTCTGTCCAAACGATTCAACCTCCTTCTCGGTCGCCAACAGCAGGCAAGGCCGGGGATTTTGAGGCCTACCCTCCGAAAGACTCACGACCACACAGTAACGACAGCAGCAAATGGGCGTTACAGAAATTTCTCCAGATGTTCCTCTGTGCTTTCACATCCATTCTCCATTAACCTTTTCTATCTCCCATTGTAATTTGTATCATCCTGGCTATTGTTTGTGGGCCTGTATATCCCCATCAGGGTCTTTTTTCCCCCTTAGTTTCTTGCCTTCACCCACAGGATTCCACATCTTCCAATCCTATGTCATCTCTTTCTAGGGATTTGATTTCATTTTTTTTAACCAACAGATCCACCTCAACCCCCTCTGCCAATCTATCTGTCCTTGATACATCATAATCTTTGGATGTTAAGCTGCAAACACTTTTTCTTTCAGCCATGAATCAGAGATGCCTACAATTTCATACCTGCCAATCTCTATTAGTGTTACAAGATCATCTACTTTATTCTGTATACTGTATGCATTCAAATATACATCATCAGTCCTGTGTTTATCACTCTCTGATTTTGCCCCCATGTTATACTTCAACTTGTCCCACTGACTGCAATTTTGACTAATCATCTGCCTGTCCTTCCTCGCAGTCTCACTACACACTGCTTCTGATTTGTAGACCACCTGCCCCATCCTCAGCCCTGTTTCCCCAGTTCCCATCCCCTCGCCAATGCCTGGGCCTGTTAAGAAAAGCACCTCACTGTTTCAGAGTAACTCTCAATGGAGGAGCTTAAGGAAATGTACTGATGGGTACAGGGAAATTTCTGGAGATACAAGAGAAACATGAAAACATCTGGAGAAATTAATGATATTTCTGTAGCAAAACGTGCAGAATGCAAGAGGAACTCAGCAGGTCAGGCAGCATCTTGGAGGGAAATGAAGAATCAACACTGTGGGCTGAGACCCTTCATCAGGACGTGTCTGAATGAAATTTCAGTTGGTTTGTTTTAGTCTTGTCGTGGGTAAGGAAAGAAAGCTTCACCGTTCTTCTGATTGTCCTCCTTTAAAGTTTGCATTGTTAATTAGAATGGTTTGGAGAGCAGTAGCTGTTCTAATATAGCTTTAAATTGGACTGTGATGTTTTGTGGCAGGAGTGTTACTTGCCGCCTCCTAGCCCATGAAGAATGTCTGATTCTTGCTGCATGTAACCACAAGTGCTTCATAATCTGAGAAGCTAGAAGTAGAATGGAGTATTGCTCATAATTTACTTGGGGATCAGAGACAAAGGATGCGTTGTGCCCTGAGGCTACAGGTTGTATGGAGAACAATCCTTTGCTCTGGTGGTGTTGGTATGGCTAGTTTGATTGAGTTTTCGACGAAGAGGATTCTGTCATGTTCACTCCCAACAATTACCATCATGGACAGGTAGGTCAGGATAGGCAGTGAGGTGAAATGGGTCTATCCTTCAGGTTTGTTTGCTCACTAGGGCAGCAGACTAGATGCTGGAAGAACTCTGCTGGTCAGGCAGCATCTATGGAGGTATGATGGAAATGGACTCTTCCTGACCTGTTAAATTCCTCCAGCATCTTGTGTGTTGCACCAGATTCCAGCATCTGCAGTCTCTTGTGTCTCCTGTTGCAGACCCTGTATGGCAGCAATCTCCTTGAGAACTCCTGGTCACTCTTAATGCTGGATATTAAAGGCCCTTATCCACAGTACATTCTTGCCCTAATTATGCAGTGCTGCTCATCCTGGAGGAGAATTGAGGTGGTAAGCATTTGGAGGTTTGTTTGCCTAGGCTTAGTCTAATTTCATGAGACTTGATGAGTCCTGGAGCCAATGTTAAAGAATCCCATGATCACATGCTCTCAAAATGCCATTCCCTCTGGGTGGGCCTACAGAGAAAACCTGAAATATTGTTTCTGTGTTTCACTGTATCTTTGACTCTTGTGTTTGACAAGCTTTCCCAGTGTAGACAGCAGTCCCAGATACTTGCACAGAGAATTTTGGCAAGATAGTTAGTACCATGTCCAAATTCAGGGTTAAATCAAACATTTGAGTTAACACCAAATGTAATACCTGCCCTAAAGCAAACGTCAATTTGCTAGTGGAACCCAACATAAACCTGGGAAGTATTTTTTGTTCCAAGACCCTGAATTCTCCCATCAACTTCTGATTAATGTGTTGTTTCCCAATGAATCTTAAACACACTGTAAGAGAAATTTCTCTTCACTCACAAAGGGGAATTTCTCGTCCAGTGTTTTTAGTCCACCCTCTTCCAGATAAGAAGGTCAGGATCCACTGCTAACAATGTTTTTTTCCCCCCAGCTTTATTACAAGCTTGATTCAGCCATTTGGGAACCCACCTTTATAAAAAGGCTTAAGCTGCTGTATAAAAGTGCTTGAAAGATGAGGCGTTCTTGGCCATGGAAGTTATTTGTGCTGAGGAAATTTGTGTAGGCCACTCCTTATTTATGTATAGATTTTCTTTGTAGTATTTTATTTTCCTGAAAGAAAATGAATCTCAAGGTCATATATGTTGACAAATACATACTTTGATAAATTTACTTTGACTTTTGAGGAATTCTTTGCTCTTCTTGCCCATTGACCTAAAATAAATCAATGCAAATATAACTTCTCTCACCAGGTTACACTTTGGTTTTTAAACAATACAGTCGGTCCTCCTTATCCGCAAAGGATTGGTTCCAGGACCCCTCGCGGATACCAAAAATTGCGGATGCTCAAGTCCTTTATTCAACCTGTTTCAATGTGGTGGACTTTAGGACCCATTGGAACCCCAGACCTTATTTAACCTGTCTCAGTGCAGTGGACAGTGCAGCGGCGGTGGAGCTCTGAATCCACAGTGTTTCTGTTCACGAAAATAATCACGATCACGATTGAAAATAAAGTGGAAATAATAAAGTGACCAGAAAGAGGTGAAACGCCATCAGGCATTGGAAAGGCCTTAGGCTACAGTCGGTCAACTATTCTAAAGGATAAAATGAGAAAGGCCCTGCCCCGATGAAAGCTACAATTATTACTAAGCAACGCAGTGGTTTAATTATTGGGTTTTGGGGTTTTGGGTTTTTGATCCTCTACATCAACCCGACAGGGATGGAGAACGTGCTCGGGAGCGGTCTGTTACTGGATCGAACTTGGGAACTTCCGTTCCCAAGCCCGGCGCTGAAACATATGTTTCTTAAGTGTTTTATATGCATAGAAGGTAGAATATATACTATATACTAAGAGAAACATTTGACTTAACTGACACTAAGTAATACCGGATGTACCTGTTCTGACTTACTTAGTAAGAGAACTTCGGTTTTTTTTCTATCCCGATCCACGATAACCTACGCACATCTTCCCGTATACTTTAAATCATCTCTAGATTACTTATAATACCTAATACAATGTAAATGCTATGTAAAATAGTTGTTATACGGCATTGTTTAGGGAATAATGACAAGAAAAGAAAGTCTGTACATGCTCGAACAGCAAGTGCTGGAAGAGCACTAACAGGTTTTCTCGATTTGCAGTTGGTTGAATTCGCGCATGCTGAACTCGCGGATAAGGAGGGCTGACTGTATTCTAGTGTTAGGAATTGTCAAGCAACAAATATTACCAATTTATTTCTGTCAGCAATGTTAGTTCTCGGGGGTCACTTCTTCAAAATCAAGTTTTTGAGCGTTTTCTAAACTGCATATAAAACCTTCAAGCTGCTTCTGCAAAAAATTCCCACACTTTTGAGTCAAGGCACCTTACCACAATGAAATCAAAATGATTGGTTGAACACCTTCCCTTAATTTCACTTTTCATTTCTTATGTTTGCTTATGTTTGTATATCTGGTCTGGTCTAATTTACATTCAAGATAGTGTCAACCTGTTGACTCTTGGCAAGCTCCTCTCAGCAGATCTATTCCTTCATAGTTCTTCATTTTCCAGGCGTTGATCTATATTCAATAGATCAGAAGTGTATTTGTCCCATTCACATTGAAGGAGACTTCTACTGGTGTCCCTTAATGATGTTTATAAATTATTATAAATCCATGTTTATCCCCTTGAGTTTAAAATTTGAGTAGTGATTTAATGAAATTATTTAAAATGAATGAGGGATTTGCTCGGATGAATACAGGTGACTGTAAAGGGATGCAAAGGAAGGAAGTGCAATCTTTAAATTTGTGTTAGAATGTTTTGGAGTGAAGTAGGGAAGTAATTTTACATGCGCTGGCTGATACTTTCCCCATTTCCCCATAATCCTTTCCCCAGCTTCTATTGGAACAAACTGAATGATAGACTGGTAGTTTTGTTTCATTGGATTGTCAAGACAAACCAAGTGCATCAATGTAAAGTTCCAATAAGTCCCATCAATTGTTTTTTTTTGAATGCAAGAGAAATTGTATTGATGTGAAGACTGCACAACTGGAGTTCATGCCTTATCAGTGGAACAGATCTTCACCAGATTTTCACTCCTATTTCACCAAGTTCTTAACTTCTAACTGAATGACAGAATAGGCAAGTGTGCTGAATGGACTAGTGTACCTGTGCTACTCAAGAGAAAACTGTGAACAATGCAGTATAACAACAGGAATTCTGCAGATGCTGGAAATTCAAGCAACATACATCAAAGTTGCTGGTGAACGCAGCAGGCCAGGCAGCATCTATAGGAAGAGGCGCAGTCGACGTTTCAGGCCGAGACCCTTCGTCAGGACTAGTCCTGACGAAGGGTCTCGGCCTGAAACGTCGACTGCGCCTCTTCCTATAGATGCTGCCTAACAATGCAGTATGTAGACTGTGGTCCTATCTGATGTTGTGTGTTGCTGGGATTTGCAACTGAGCTGTACGTATCCACTGTGTGAAATAAGATGACATACAGAGTAGTTGCCAGTTAATCAAAGCTCTGGGCCATTCTGGACATGGCCTGCTGCAGTTCTTTTGGCCATGCTACCTCCCGTCTATGGTATTTTGAATCTGGCGGGAAAGCTGACCATCTCTAAAAGTAACAAATACAGTGTACTGTAACCTTTTAATCAGAACATGGCATGGTAGGTGAGGACTGAAAGCCTGCCATTGTTGTTTGTTGTTGCTCAACAGCTGATTCAGGTATTCTGCTGATGCTGCTCTTGTTACCCTGCACACATTATATTTTCATTATGTTCTATGTCATAATTTTTACTGTTAAAGTACATATGTGTGATGAACAAGTGTAAGACAAAGACTGCCTACTGGTAGCACATAAATTCAGAGTCGGGAATAATGGCAATCCTGAGTTATCTTATTATATATTCCCAAATCCAAAAAAATCCAAAATTCTTCCAGCCCAAAACATTTCGGATAAGGGGCATTCAACTTTTCTAGTCTATTGTATGTTACTCTTTTTAATGCCTAACCACACTTTCTTTTTTAATATTTTACACAATTTTCCAGTAAACTCTTGAGTTTTAAGGTGCAGAAAATACTAAAAATCACTAGACCGCAACTGTGGGTCTGGCTGAGCATTTGGCCTACCCTCAGGACTCTGTTCTAGCTGCATACGTAACTTGCATCTGGATAGATCATTACTCACATGAGCCACGCCACTCAGTAAACCCCCTGATTTAAACCTAGTGTAATCACAGGGCAGTTTACAATAATTAATTCCCCTACCAACCAGTAGGTCTTTGGAATGTGGGAGGAAACCGGAATACCCAGAGGAAACTCGGATGGTCACGGGAGAACATACAAATTCGTTGCAGACAGCGGCAGGAATTGAACCCTGGTCACTGGTGCTATAAAATGTTGTGCTAACCACTACCCTACCATGCTGCCCCTTAATGAGTGAGTAAGATGCATATTATCAGTTGTTGGTTTATTGGATGTTTACTTAAGGCAGACTTGCCAGTAGGATTTTGATAATGTTTAATGTACGAATGTGACAACTGCTATGTATTTGTTTGCTTTGCGGCAAAGAATTATTTAAGATTTATTCTAAATTTGTGCAGTGGAAGAGTGGGGAAAGGCATTGTGAACTAATTTCCTGTAATAGCATAACAGGGGACTCTGAAAATGACAAGCTCAAAATAAATTTATTATCAAAGTACATGCACGTCACCATCTACAACCCTGAGATTGATATCAGTTGTAGGAGTTTCAAAAGATAAAGAAATAGTTGCTTATAAATCACATTATGATGATTTGCGAAATTGGTTTATAGTCAGTACAATTTCTTTTGAATTTGCACTTGAAATTTAGCAGTCAGTGTTGCATTTTACAGAATCACAAATAACAATGAGGTTGGTATGCTCTTAATTTGTTGGTGTTTGCTGGGGTAAAGTTAGCAAAGGTACTGTGAAACTTCTGTGGATGGTAGTGTGGCATTTGAATTCAATTAATTGAAGTTTAATTGTCATACATCTGTACATGAATAGCCGTGAATACAGTCAAACAAGACAGTGTTACTCTGCGGCCAAGGTGGAAAACACAGTACCAACAGTCACACATAGCATTTACAAGATAGCAGGCACATAAAGATATCGGTAGGGTATAGCCACACAAACAAAAAAGTTGGGAGCATTTCTATTTGTGCCGATTTCAGGTTTGAAAAACCCACACTTCTCTCACATTATCTTAAAACTTGGAAGAGCGTATCTGTGAATGGTGTCTTGCTGAGTGGAACACCAGTTAGGGAAAGTTGTTGAAACGTTTAATGAGTGAATGCTGGGAAAGTATAACATGTCGACAGCATGGAATAGGCGACATCAGAGTTCCTCAGTTTGCCAGTGAATTTCAGACATAAAGGAAAGGAAATTAAAGTCTGAGTGGACTTTTCCAAAGGTGGCATTGGAAATGCATAAGCCAGATGACCATCATGAGACAGAAAATGACCGTACATTTATAAATCAGGTTTTGTATTCCCTGAAGTTCTTAACTACACCATGGATAATTATTTTGTTTACTGTAGAGTTGTCCTAAAAGCAGTATTGTTATATCATTAACGTTAATGTTTTGTAACTCCAAAACATGAAACTCATTAAAAGGAAGACACAGGAGTCTGAAATGTGAGTTGACTTTGTTTTTACTTCGAGTGAGGCTCGAATGTATCACATAGATAAATGCAATTCATGTATTTTTACATATAACCTGTAAGAATGTTTAATCAAACAACATATTTAAAATTTTACTCAAATATTACTGAAATATTAAACACACGACAATGCATTTGAAAGCTAAATGTTGCCCTGGGATGCAGGATAACTAGTCTACTTTTCTTTAATAGCATCCGTCCATACAGGGAGTTGGGGCTCTTGCTAGGCATTGCCCCTAACTATGTGACTGTTTTTCCCAAAGCACAGCTGAAGTTCTGAAGTATGGTTTGAATCAAGAACTTTAAGAACAAACAAAATAATATTTTTTTCCTGGCAGGGAAGTTGTTGCAAATGGTCTATCTGAGGAGCTATAACAATCTTTCTTCCTTCTCAACAGTACAAGTAACCAATATAATGTATTTACTAAAGTCTAAACAATCCTAAGTATTCTGGTTCAAAAAGATTAAGGAGTTTTAGATAACAGAGCCAAGCAACGCATACAAAATGCTAAAGAAACTCAGAAGGCCAGGCAGCATCTATGGAAAAGAGTACAGTCGACGTTTTGGGCCGAAACTCTTCGGCAGAACTGGAGAGAAAAGGCTGAGGAGTAGAATTAAAAGGTGGGGGGAGGGGAGAGAGAAACACAAGATGATAGATGAAACTTGAAGGGGGAGGGATGAAGTAAAGAGCTGGGAAGTTGATTGGTGTAAGAGACAGAAGACCATGGAAGAAAGAAAAGGGGGTGTGGGAAGTGTACCGGGGGAGATAATGAGTAGGTAAGGAGATGGGTGAGAGAGGGAAAAGGGGATGGGAAATAGTGAAGGAGAAGTGGGGTGGGGGGGGGACATTACGGAAGTTCGAGAAATAGATGTTCATGCCATCAGGTTGGAGGCTACCCAAAAGGAATATAAGGTGTTGTTCCTCCAACCTAAGTGCGGCCTCATCACGACAGTGGAGGCGGCCATGGATAGATGTATAGGAATGGGAAGTGGAATTAAAATGTATGACCACTGGGAGATCTCGCTTTTTCTGGCGGACAGAGCGTAGGTGCTTGGTCTCCTAATCTACGTCGTGTCTTACTGATATGCAGGAGGCCACACCAGGAGCACCGGACACAGTATATGACACCAACAGACTTGCAGGTGAAGTGTCGCCTCACCTGGAAGGACTGTTTGGGGCCCTGAATGGTAGTGAGGGAGGAGGTGTAGGGGCAGGTGTAGCACTTGTTCCACTTGCAAGGATAAGTGCCATGAGGGAGATCAGTGGGGAGGGACGAATGGATAAGGGAGTCACGTAGGGAGCGATCCCTGTGGAAAGCAGAAGGCTTTCCAGCTCTTTACTTCATCCCTCCCCATTTCAGGTTTCACTTTATCACCTTGTGTGTCTCTGTCCCCTCCCCCCACCTTTTAAATCTACTCAGTTTTTTTTTCCAGTCCTGCTGAAGAATTTTGGCCTGAAATGTCAACTGTACTTTTTTTCATAGATGCTACCTGGCCTCCTGAGTTCCTCCAGCATTTTGTGTGTGTTGCTTGGATTTCCAGTATCTGCAGATTTTCTCTTGTTTGTGATTGGGTAATAGAACCAAATAGGCTTTACTTTTCAGTGGGAAAATTACTTTAAGAGCCTAAGGAGCAATATGTAATAAATAGCTGAAGGTCAAAGGTACCTTAAAGGAACTTAGTGTAGTTTACTTGATACTGTTATATCTCTAGGTTTTGGATTCCAATTCAGTCCAGATAGGGTAGTGATCTTGGACAGGAGTATGTTTGGTGAATTGGAATGGAGAAGGCCTTTCGTAGCAATGAAGGAAAGGGCTTTACCTATGGTAATACTGATCTAGGGCACTGCTTTGCTCTGTGTTCGGCAGCGCACTACAGGGCTCCAAATCCGTCAGTAGCATGCATGGCCTTCATAAGCAGAATGAAACCTCCGATGAATGAGGGGATCTGGAAGTTAATACATGGGTTTGGGAACTGTTGGCATTTCTGCATAGTTGGAATGAATGGTGCTGCATTAAAGAGAAGTGTACACCTAAAGAATCAGTGATTGGGTGCCATCCTTGTCGTGGTCCCACAGCATAGACAGAAGAGGATTATCCTTGAAAGGCATCAATGTGGAATGGCAAATGTTGAAGCTGCTGTCTGGGGAAGGTGTGTGAAGTCACTATTGTGCTATGTCAAATTTCACTATACATCAGATTCGAGAATGGCCTCTTGTGCTGGCCATTTTTTCCCAAATTATTACACGGGCAAGATGCAACCTAAAAATGTGCATCATCCATTTCTCAGAGAAAGATTTTTTTTCTGCCCAGTCCTCCCCACTAATAAATTGAAAAGGGAAAGAAACATTTGCATGGCACAAGATAGGTGTTTTGCAGCTAATGAAACTGTTTAGATGGAGTGGGGAAGGAAAATAGAGAATCCACCTTTGTGCATCGAAGCCTATAAACAGAAATAAGGTTATAATCCATTTACCAGTTAGTCATAGTTAATTGAAAAATGTGCAGTGTCCAAAGCACAAGAGGAGTTACCCACTTTTATTTAAAAGGATATTAGAAGTCTCGGAACCTGATTTCTCTCTCGTATGCTCATCACCCTGCTTCATTCTTTTTGCCATATTAGGATGTAGAAGAAAACTGGAAGACCAAAGGGAAACGTTGGATAGGCAGTGCTTGAGGTTTTGATCAAGCCCAGGTTCTGGGAGCTCTGAGGCTATGGTACTAACTGCTTTTCAAAAGTGTTAGAGAGATGAAACCTCAGACTTTGCAGTGTTCTTTGCTGTTCTACTGAGTGCATTTGTTGAATGTGTTAGGCATTGATTATGAAGCAACTATTTGTGATAGTCTGGGTGGAGCTCTTAATTGGATGATTTGTTTATTTGGGTTGAAGAGTTGTGCTTTGTATGTATCTGGGCTAGTACACTGCTGTGTACTAGTGTAAGGGCAATTTGTTTCAACAAGTTTTTTTCCCATCTTGAGTAACCTTTTTTTTTGTTCTTGCTATCCTTTGGGTATGAGTTACTGACAAGTAAAGGGATATACTTGGGGGCTGTGTAGCTAGTTGAGAAATGAAGATGGTTTTGTCATATTTGCACCTTCCTGTGAATTATTCTACCAGCAAGCACTTAGTTTCCACAGATTTACAGTACTCAGCAATTTTGAACTCTTGGTATACTTGGAAGTTAATATCAAATTGACAGTACTTTTTGATTGCCGGTCAGTTAATCATAGTTAAAAATTTTTATATTCTAACACATTTTCATTTCGGTCAGGTAGTGGTCACCGACCTTTTTAAGCCCAAGATCCCTTACCTCGGTCTTAGGGAAAGGCAAGATCGAACTACTAAATCGTTTAGAGAAAAAAAACAGCTCAGATTGTACTTCCAACTTGAGGCCTTTTATTTGAGCTAATTGTATTTGAATTACATAAAATGCTTTTGTCAAACTTTCAAATTAATTCAACCAAGAAAACACTGTGTTTAGCCAAAAGGTGACTTACACAAAATGATGCTTCAATAGCAGCCTTGTTTTGAGCAGCATGTTTTGTGAAAAACGATTGCTGGGCCTTCAACCCCGATTTCAGCTCCTCAACTTTCCTGGCACGGATTGTGCTCTTTGGGGGTAGGTGTCTAAATTTCTGGTGCTTGGTGTTGTGGTGCTGCTCCAGATTCCCTCTTTTCGTCAGTGCTTGTGTTTGATGGCACAACATACATACACACTTGTCTTTCACCAAGGTAAATAGAAATTCCTCTTCTCATTCTGGATGGAATTTGTATGTTTTTGCCTTCTTTCATGGAGCCTCCACAATGCTAGCTAGCTATCATGCAGGATATCACCAGCGAGTGCCGTAAATTGGTCACTTTGATGCAGCACAAGCTATGCTGAAATAAATACAACAGCTAAATCGAGAGAGAGAGAGAGAGAGACTAACTTTTGTTTCAAATGTTTTTATTGTGAAGCAAAATCAGCTTAACCACAACCGACAATGTCCTGAAGGACAATGCTTTTTTCTTTCTTATAACAACATAATGAAAATCAAATGACTGTATGTATAGTAAACAAGCAAAAAGCAAAGGAAACCCTACCATCCCGTCTCCTTTCCCCTTCCCAGCCCTCCCCTCCCCTCACCCCTCCCATATGTGCTGTTTAGGTCCTCCCCCCCCCCCCCCGACACTTCAGCTGTCAGTCTCTTCTAAATACCACTGTAATAGTTGCCAGATTTTTTCAAATTCCTTGAGTCTGTCCTTGATAATGTATCTTATCCTTTCTAGATGCAGAGTATCCATTAATGCAGCCAGCCATTGTCTGAGTGATGGAGTTTCCTCCTTTTTCCAAAACATTAGTATGAGTTTCTTTCCATTAAGTATGCCGTAGGTCAGGAGTTATTGCTGGGTAGCCTGGAATTTACTTGACCTCACAGAAGTTACAAAAATTACTAAAATGGGGTCTGGTATTTTCTGAACCTTTAGCACCTTTGATAGGACCTCAAATATTTGCTTCCAGTACTATTGTATCCTGGGACATAAAGCATAACTATGCAACAAATTTGCCTCCGAGGAGTTGGATTTCTCACACACTGGGGACATCTCTGGGAATATTTTCTGAATCCTTACTTTTGGTAACGTAGTCTATGTAGGATTTTAAATTGTATTAAACAATGCCTGGCATTGATGGAACAGGAGTTAACACACTCCAAAGCCTCATTCCATATAACCCCCTCTATCTCTGTACCCAACTCCTTTTCCCATTCTTTTTTAATATTATCCATTGTTGTATGACACTTTTTTTGTATAGCATCATACAGATAGGCGATGATGTGTTCTGTCCCTAAACATGATCTCAAATGATTATCTAATTTCAGGTTCTGCCGTCTCAAAACCAGAAAGATGTGATCTTATATAGTGTCTTAGCTGGAGATGCCTGAAAAAAATGACTCTTGCAATCCGAATTTGAGAGGCGCTAACTTTTCAGTAAAAACTAAAATTAATGCTAATTACTAGCACACTATCTGAAATGCTAAACATGAATTCACACTATCACAGGCAAAAAATTCGAAAGAAAGAAAGAGCAGTACAACTGATCAAATTTTTGCATAACTGACGTAATATAAATAGCAGCATAATAGCGTCAAAACCGATTAAAGTTGATCAAATTTTAGTTAAGTCATGAATGCATAAGTGAGTCATTTTTACCCACACGTGTTTTCTTTCGCCATTGGACATTTGCCCGTTTGTTCGTTTATGTTTAAGATAATCGAAGCTCTCCCACGCTCCATGGAAATTTGACAGACAGCGGCAATAGTCACATGATGTCAGTACACATGTGACACATGATGCTGGGCAGTGGAAAAAGAGAAACACAATAACCAGGGAAAGCAACTAAGTGTGGGTTAAAAACGACTCACATATGCGCTCTAGGGGTAAAATTTTCTTTCGCATCAAAAGGTTTATCAGGCATAATGTATTTTTGTATTTATTTTTCATTTTTTTTTCGGGATCTGCTGGGGAAGTCTCAAAGATCGACTGGTTGGTGACCACTACTGTAGAGATTAATTAATATCACTTGGAAGTTCTTTGCAGATTATATAAATGTCTGCAGTTGACAGTTTCTTCATCATATAAGACCTGGTGGCTGAATTGAGATTGGAGTTGCCTACAGCTTTTGCTGAGCAAAGTATCCAAAGGTCACCCCATTATTGTTAGTAAGTGGGAAGACAATCTGCACATCCTTTTTTTATTATCTGTGTATCTTTCTGCAAACGCGTGCTGATTTGAAGATGTTCCAGTTAGGTTTGCTGATGGATATTGTGTTTTGACTACAAATGCATGGGATGTTTGAAGTGTAATTAGAAATGGTTGCACTCCAGGTATGTGAGGTTCTTTCCTGCTATTACCATGAGTAGGATGGTGTGATGTGCATAAGAAGTCGATTCATATGTAAGGAATCTGCACTGCACAAGGTGCAACACTGAAGAAAATACTGCAGTTCTATTGAATCAGCAGCATTAACCTCAACTGCAAAATGCAATTGTTTTTGTCCCCTATATTTGTGGCAGATCGTGGATGAGCGCAGATGATTATAAGATGAGTCACAGTGCATAATATCCCTTTACATTTGTTACTTGATCAGCTATTTAAGCAAACCACATAGAGAATAGAAAACATGGATGGGTGGGTTCTCTGCTTGATGTGGCTATTAAATTTTCTGGCTTTATTTTTTAAAGCCTTTTCCCGTTTATTTCTGTGGTTTTTAGATTAAAGGCATTGCCATTAACACTAAATGTACTGAAACACTGAGCCAAGAACAGGTGCAAAGTCCTTTTGAAGCACATAAAATACTTTCCATTTCAACCTATCAGTGCTGCCATTTTGGTTATGAAATCCTGATTTTTGATTGCCTCTGGTTGTGACTTACTTTATTAGGAGGGTCTGATGGAAGACCTTGCTAATTATTTAGACTGGGTGCCAAAATTGTGATGGTAAATATGTGGGGAACACACACAGAATGCTAGAGGAACTCAGCAGGTCAGGCAGCATCTATGGGAAAGAGTTAACAGTCGACGCTTCAGGCCAAGACTGTCGCTGCCTGAAAGCTCTTTCCCATAGATGCTGCATGACCTGCCGAGTTCCTCCAGCAATTTTTTTTGTGCTTTGATTGGATTTCCAGCATATGCAGATTTTCTCTTGTTTGATGCTGAATGTGTCTTTCACAAATCACTGCTTTAATATTTTCCATTTGCCATGCAACATGTTGAAAACAATTCCAAAAAAAAATTAAGAGATTCTTTGCCTGGTTTTATGCATGGGTTGTCTTGACTTTGGAACCATTCATGGGCAATTTTCCATTGATATTTATCGCTTAAACTTTGAATTTGATTCACAATATGTATACATTTAGACAAGTCCTTGAATGCCTAAGAATATTTGCTACAACAGACTTTTCCCTTGAGCTGCTGGAAGTAAAGGTGGCATGGTAGTGTAGTGGTTACACAACGCTTTACAGTGCAGGTGACCTGGGTTTGATTCCTGCCACTGCCTGTAAGAAGTTTATATGTTCTCACTGTGACTGCGTGCCTTTCCGCTGGGCGCTCCGGTTTTCTCCCACATTCCAGTCACTACTGGTTGATAGGTTAATTGGTCATTGTAAATTGTCCCGTGATTGGGCTAGGGTTAAATTGGGGGCTTGCTGGGCAGCTTGCATCAACAGGCCTATTCCGCGCTGTATCCTAATAAACAAACATTTGATCTGTATGGATTGAGGATAGCAACTCCCCATCCAACCCCTTTTCGGAACTTCAATTATAATAATATGCTCTTTTTGAATTTACATATGCTTGCATTAATAATGGAAAAAACGCATTTTAGTAAAGAACCAACATACATCAAAGTTGCTGGTGAACGCAGCAGGCCAAGCAGCATCTATAGGAAGAGGCGCAGTTGACGTTTCAGGCCGAGACCCTTCGTCTGACGAAGGGTCTCGGCCTGAAACGTCGACTGCGCCTCTTCCTATAGATGCTGCTTGGCCTGCTGCGTTCACCAGCAACTTTGATGTATGTTGCTTGAATTTCCAGCATCTGCAGAATTCCTGTTGTTTTAGTAAAGAACCATTTATTTATGGTTCACTGCTTCAAGCAAAATTTAGTGAAGTATGAAGAAGATGTAAAATGTTAATTCTACTAAGACCACTTTTACTAAATGGACCATCTCCTACATGGCCCTGCTCCCCTCCTTACATGGTGCAGTCTGCATCCCTCCACAATCCCCCAATCACTTCGGATTCCTATCTCACCTTGACCACTACTTTTGATATTTTCCATTTCCTGTCATTACTCTCAGGCCTGATTAAGAGATTTAACTCAAAATGACAACAATTCCCCACGCACACATGCACACTAAGTTCTCCTAGTAGATTGTTTGGTTCTCTAGATTTCAACATCTGTGATCTCTTCTGACTCTGGCGTACATGTTCCAACAGATACCAGTCATTCCCAATTCCACCAGTAATCAGCCGAAATTTTGCTAAACTGCTATGATGGGACTTGAACCCCCCGCCCCCACTAACTCCACCCCAGCTTCTGGTTTGTCAACACCTTTGTGCCTGAGAGTAGGTTGTCATAACCACTTCCACGTCTAACCAAGCTGACACACGAATGATATAATGTGCTCAGTGGGTCATGCAAGAGGATAGTGTGGTGCAGGAAGAGATGAATATGCAAGATAAGAACCGAGCCTTCAACTTTGTTTTTAAATGTGTGCCAAAAACTTGCCCATGCGGATTTCCTCTGATTTAACTGCATCAGTCCCATTCTCTGTAGCCCTGCTACACGTTCTGTCTCACAGGCCCATCAGCTTCCATGGACTCTTTGTCCTGTACCTGTCATGGGGTACTCTGCGCAACCAAACACTGGCAGGTGTTTGGAAGAAAATCTGAGCACATGGCAAAATTACTGAGAGAGCTTGCCAATTCCTGGTAGACAGCACCTGAGGTCAGATTCAAACCTGGATGACTGGAGCTGACTACCTTTCTATTTGGGCGCATCAGTCTCCCTAGAATCCCTGTTCAGAAGTGCAGGAAATTAGAAATTCCACGCAAACAGAACCAGAGTTGGAGTTGAGAATCTGCTCCACCACTGTGTTGTGTGACATCAGGTAACTGGTTTCGTAACTTCTGTAGCCGATAATTTAAACTGGCGGTTTTTTTAGTGTCACTGGTGGATGCTATTCACTTCACCGGGTATTAGCTGCCAGCAGAGTAATCTTGTTACTCCATTCCCCTTCCTTATTTTTCCAGAATTGGACTTAATATCACTGGCACATGTTGTGAAATTTGTTGGCTTTGCAGCAGCAATACAATGCAATACAACTTTGCACATGTGGAGACTGCAATTTTTCCCCATTATTCTAACAAAAATGTTCAAACTGTGTCAGACTTCATGGGGATCGTGAGTGAACAGCCCTTTATAAGTCCAGCCACAAACTGCAATTGGATTGAAGTCTGGACTCTGACTTTTTTTAAGCCGTTCCTGTGTAGCTTTAGCTTTATGCTTGGGGTCACTGGCTTAGTGGAAAACAAATCGTCTCCCAAGTCATAGTTCTCTTGCAGATAGCATCAGGCTTTCCTCCAGGATTTCCTTGTATTTTGCTGCATTCATTTTACCCTCTACCTTCACAAGCCTTCCAGGGCCTGCTGCAGTGAAGCATCCCCACAGCATGATGTAGCCACCACCATGCTTCACGGTAGGGATGGTGTGTTTTTGATGATGTGCAGTGTTTGGCCTACGGCAAACAGTGTTTAGTCTGATGGCTGAAAAGCTCAATTTTGGTTTCATCAGACCATGGAACCTTCTTCCAGCTGACTTCAGAGACTCCCTCATGCCTTCTGGCAAACTCCAGCTGAGATTTCATGTGGGTTTTTTTCAACATTGGCTTTCTCTTTGCCACTCTCCCATAAAGCAGTGACTGGTGAAGCACCCAGGCAACAGTTATTGTATGTGCAGTCTCTCCCATCTCAGCCATTGAAGCTTGTAACTCCTCCAGATTTGTCATAGGTCTCTTGGTGACCTCCCTCATAAGTAACCTTCTGGCATGGTCGCTTAGTTTTTGAGGACTGCCTGCTCTAGGCAGATTTACAGCTGTGCCATATTCTTCCCATTTCTTGATGGTTGACGTAACTATACTACTCCAAGGGATATTCAGTGAATTGGAAATTTTCTTGAATCCATGTCCCGACCTGTGGTTTTCAATAACCTTTTCATGAAATTGCTTTAGAGTGTTCTTTTGTCTTTGTTGGTTTAGTTTTTGCCAGGGTACTGACTCATCAAGAGTTGGACCTTCCAGATAAAGGTGTATTTTTACTACAATCAATTAAAACACCTTGACTGCACACAGGTCTCCAAAAACAGATCTCCATTTAACTAAATATGTGACTTCTGAAACCAGTTGGCTGCACCTTTTATGTTGATTATGTTTATGTTAATTATTTTATGTTGAATATTTCTAATTAATTTAGATCACTTTGCAGAGAGCTGTTTTCACTTTGACACAAAAGAGTGTATTTCTGTTGGTCAGTGTGGGGGGGAGAAAGCCAAATTAAATCAACTATGATTCAATGTTGTAAAACAATAAAACATGAAAGCTTCCAACTTTTTATAAGCGTGTGTGTGTGTGCGCGCGCGTGCATGTGTATAATAAAATAGTTAAATAAGTAATGCAAAAACAGAAATAAAAACAAGTAGTGAGGTAGGGTTCAATGTCCATTCAGAATTCTGATGGCATAGGGGAAGATGCTGTTCTTGAATCACCAAGTATGTGCCTTCAGGCTCCTGTATCGTTTTTTTGATGGTAGCAATGAGAAGAGGGCATATCTTGGGTGATGGGGGTTCTTAATGATGGGCGCTGCCTTTTTAAGGCACCAGTCCTTGAAGGTGTCCTGGGTATGATGGAGGCTAATGTCCGTGATGGAGCTGACTTGAGTTTACAACTCACTACAGCTTATTTTGATCCTGTTCAGTAGCCTCCCCATATCAGACAATGATGCAGCCAGTTAGAATTCTCTCCATACTACATCTGTAGAAATTTGTGTGTGTTTTTGTTGACATACCAAATCTCCTCAAACTCCTAATGAAATATGGCTGCTGTCGTGTCTTCTTTGTAGCTGCATCAGTCAGTTTTGTCCAGGTTAGATGCTCAGAGATATTTAACACCCAGGAACCCTCAACTAACTTCTCTCTCCCACAAACTCATCAACTTCCCGTTCATTCTTTTAATCACTCGGCTACACTCAAGGTAATTTACAGTGCCAATTAGCCCAACAATAGGGCTTTGGGATGTGGGAGAAAACTAGAGTGCCTAGAAGAAACTCACATGGTCATAGAGAGAATATGCAAACTATATAGACAACAACCTGGGAAGTGTTGTACTTGTACTACACCGCTGTGACACCCACATTTGAAGAATTAAAGTGGAATGAACCTGGAGTCAGTTTATAACTCTGAATTCCTACTGCATTTTTAGCCAGCATAATTCTGAAGCGAAAGCACTTCACTGAAAGCACTTGACCACCATCTGATATTTTAGTGAGACTCTTAATCAGATGTGAATTGAAGTCCTGATAGTTTAATACTGCCTTTGAGGGTTGGGAGATGGTTGGCTACTGGTTAGCCCAATCAGTTCCCCACGCGCGCCCCCCCCCCCAACCCCAGCTATATTTCACTGAGATCCGTCTCCGTGCTTGATTTGGCCTTGAAGGGTGAATGCAAATAAACACAGCTGGAGATGCAGTCAATTATGCCCCACCTTTAACCCTTACCTGCCGTATTTGCTTCATATTGGAATGCTGCTGCGCTCATATGACTGCATCCATGGGAGACCGACTGGTTGAAATCAAACCTGGTCCCTTTAAGATCTTCAAGTGTATTTTTCGTTGGTAAAGATCTGTGTTGCTTGGACTTGGCCATATGTTGGAGCGGTAAAAGTGGTTGGCTGAAATGACGATGAGCCTCGGTGTACAATGCCTGAGAGTACACTGTATACCCCAGTTGTACCCATGTGTCAGAACCAGGTGTATTGTCATGGACATGTGCCAGGAAATTATGTTGTTTTGTGTCAGCAATGCAGTGCAAGATCTGAAAATAAATTACTATAATTTGCAACAATAAATAGCACAAAAGACAGATAATGAGGTAGTGTTCATGGGTTCATGGACCATTCAGAATCCTGAGTGATGGGGGTCCTTAATAATAAAGAGGAGGAGAAGATGACGGCGCGACGGCAGCGCGCGCGGCCTCTCCGGTGATGAATATCTGTTATCTGTCAAGTAGGGGACCATGCACAATTCTGATTTGATGGAGACAGACGTGAGAGTATGGAGGAACATCTGAAAAACTTCTGAAATGCCCGCTTCACTGCTGCTGTGTGATAACCGGAATCTCCGGAGAAGGCCCCGAAATCCTTGGCTTTGCTTGTTTCGGCGGCTGGGGCTAGGTCGAAGGCGCTTGGCAGAGGATGGAGCTCAGGAGGCTGTATCGGAGGAGCTGGTCAGAGGTTTGAAGTTTTTGGATGGATGAATTCAGTGTCGGCTGTGGTTGGCTGCTTCCAAGACATCGGCAAGTTGACGGTGCCTGGAGATTTATGGCAGGGAGTTTCTCCCTCTTGCCGCCTGCTATCGGGGACTCGGGAGTCGGTCGACTCGGGGACTTTTGAGACTTTTTTTTTACTGTGCCCATGGTTTGTTCTTCATTAAATTTGCACTGCTGTAACTAATGTTGTAATTATGTGGTTCTGTCAGTGTTAATCTTTGGTTTGTCCTGTTTTCTGTGATATCACTCCGGAGAAACATTGCATCATTTCTTAATGCATGTATCCATTAAATGCCACCTTTTTGAGGCATTGACTTTTGAAGGTGTTCTTTGATACTTGGGAGGCTAGTGCCGATAATGGAGCTGACTGAGTTTACAACTTTCTGCAGTTTTGTCCAATCCTGTGCAGTGGTACCTACATACCAGACAGGGATGCATCCAGTTAGAAATGTTCTCCATGGTACATCTGTAGAAATTTGTTGAGTCTTTGGTGACGTAGCAGAGCTCCCCAAACTCCTAATGAAAAATTGCTGCTTTGTGCCTTCTTTCTAATTGTATTAACTGGATCCAGGATAGATATTCAGAGATGTTGACACTCAGGAACTCGAAACTTTTCACACTTTCCATTGCTGCTCTCTCAGTGAGGACTGTTGTGTGTTCCCTTAACTTCTCCTTCCTAAAGTCCACAATCAATTCCTTGGACTTACTGATGATGAGTTCAAGGTTTTGGTTGCAACACCACTCAACCAGCTGAGTTATCTCACTCCTATATGCCTTCTCATCACCAGCTGAAACTTTGTCAACAATAGTTGTGTCATAGGCAAACTTATAGAAGGCATTTGAGCTGTGCCTGGCCACACAGGCATGAGTGTAGGGAGAGTAAAGCAATGAGTTAAGTGCACATCCTTGAAATGCACCAGTGTTGATAGTCAGCGAGGAGATGTTATTTCAGATTTGCACAGAATGCAGTCTCCTGGTGAAGAAGTCAAGGATCCAGATGCAGAGGGAGGTACAGAGGCCAAGGTTTTGGAGCTTATTGGTTAGAACTGTGAGGGTATGATTGTGTTGAACACTGAGCTACAGTCAATAAACAGTAGCCTGATGTAGGTATGGCTATTGTCCAAGTGATCCAAGGCCAAGTGGAGAGCTAGTGATACTGTAGACTTACTTTGGCACTAGGGAAATTGCAGTGGGTCCAGGTTCTTGCTTAGGTGGGAGTGGATTCTGGCCATGACCAACCTCACATCTACTGTGATAAAGTGCTTTGAGTGCAATTGGGCAATAATCGTTGAGGCAGTTCACCCTGCATTTCTTGGGCACTGGGATGATTGTTGCCTTTTATGTAGCAGATGGGAACCTCTGACTGCAGCAATGAGGGATTGAAGATGTCTTTAGACATACCCGCCAATTGGTTAGTACAGGTTTTCATTGCCCTACCAAGTATGCCATCAGGTCCTGAGGCCTTGCGAAGGCGAACCCTCTTAAAAGATGTGCAGACATCAGCCTCCTCCCAGATGGTAGGAATGAGAAGAGGATGTGTCCTGGATGGTGAGGGTTTTTAATGATGACTTTGAGGCACCACCTCTTGAAGATGTCCTTGATAGTGTCCAGTGACTATTACCCAGTTGCACTCACATCTACTGTGATAAAATGTGTTGAGGTCTGTCATGGCCAGTCCCCCGCTGTGCCTGTAATGGAATTGGCCGAGTCTACAATCTCTGTAGCCTCCTGCAATCCTCAGCCTGGTACAGAGCCTCCAATGCAAATTTGCAAAAATATTTGGTGACATACTAAATTTCTTCAAACCCCAAACAAAGTGGAGCCGCTGTTGGATATTTGTGATTGTACCCACGTGTTGGGCCCAGGATAGAGACTCTGAGATGGTGACATCCAGGATTTTGAAAATTGTTCACCATTTCCACCACTGAATCCTCAATGAGGACTGGTGTGTCTTCTTCAACTACCCCTTCATGAAGTCCACAATCAATTCCTTGGTCTTGCTGACATTGAATGTGAGCTTATTGTTACGACACCATTCAACCAGCCAATCTATCTCACTCCTGTACATATCTCTGTTATAAGCTGTGATTTTTGCCAACAATGGCAGTCTCATTGGCATTTGAGCTGTGCCAAGTCCCACAGTCGTGAGTGTAGAGTAGAACAGAGCAGAGAGCCTAACAGGCATCCTCGAAGTGCTCCTGCGTTGATTGTCAGCAAAGGTGAAATGTTGTCACTGATTGAGGTTTCTTGATGAGAAAATCAAGGATTCATTTGCAGAGGGAGGTGCAGAGACCCAGGTTTTGAAACTTACTGATTAGTAGTGAGGGAGGGATTGGTGAATGCTGAGCTGTAATCAATAATCAGCAGCCTGACACATATTTTGCTGTTCTCTGGGTAGTTCCAGGTTGCTAATATATTGTAAGTCCTTTCAAAAAATGCTGTATTTCTTTTGCAGCCTATTTAGTGATAGCTTTTGATATTGAAATTGCAATATGTGTGCAAAGGTCACATTAGGCTGAGCACTACTGACCACATTGCTTGTCGTGCATTCACATGAGTAGGTTGCATTTTGATCGAGTTGTTTGCAGAAAGGTGTGGGAGAGATTGGTCATACCTGAAGATGAGTGAGCTTTAAGGCAATTAGTGGACATCCCTTTGGAGGATGGATGTGTTCCATGATTGAGGTATCTTTGACCAGGGGGCACTATGAGAAGGAGGTAGAAGCCACTTTGCACTGAGAAGAGGAGAAATTACATCACAATGAGGCTAGTGACCCCCCCCCCCAGAACTGTATAACTTGGAACAAGCTTGAAAGGCTGCATGGCCCGCTCCTGCCCATGTTTCTTCTGTTATTAATTTGTTAATAATTCATCTAAGCTTCTTCAATCATTATGGAACTTGGCTCTCCAGTGTTTTCTCTTACGAACATTAGAAAATTGGAGCAAGTGTAGGTCACCTGGCCCCTCAAACCTGCCCTACTGTTCAATGTCACCATGGTTTAATCACCACATCTCCTCTTTAGTGCCTCGTCCATTGTCTTCACCTCCCAGATCTTTCAAAAAGTTGTCTACTTTCAACATAGCTATTCCTCAGCATCGAACCCCTTTGCATGATCGAGTTTACTTTTTGACCACTTGGGGTTTGAATTTGGAGACTTCCCAAGTACGGTTAGATGGAGCGGCGCATGGTGCAGCAGGCAATGCTGCTGACATGGGGCTCTAGAGCCTGGAGCTTACACACTCTTCTGTACCACATTCCCAGTGGCGTGTGTAGTGGTGGTGAAGTAGCCACAATAATTGTCCCTAATGGGAATGAGTGGAAGGGTCTTGAGAACAATAGGATAATTGTTTGGGTGGACGATGGCATGGACTCGATGGGCCAAGAGAGTTGTTGTTTATGACTTCAAGTATGTTGAATGATAGATATTGATAAACCTACTTTCTAGAAAAGGGAAATCTTGAGCAGGAGTGTGATCGAGTTGGCCATTCAGCAGCGAAATAAGGTACTTCACATTGCAATACTTCAGAAACCTAAGCTTCCAGCTTTGAAATGGAAAGAGGTTGTAAGTAAATGGATCATAGGAACACCAGAGAAATTCATGCAGAAAGCATTCACAGGAACGTGGCCTGGGCGGTAGGGCTTGAGTGATAAGGAGAGCTCGGATAGGTTGTGGCAGTCTTCCCTGAAGTGAAAGAGACAGAGGGATGACCTTATAGAGGTTAATAAATTTCAGGGTCTTGGAAATTGGTGATAGGGGATAGATTTAAAGGGAATCTGAGGGGCAGATTTTTCCACACAGAGTGTGGGTGGGTATATGGAACGAGCTACTGGAGGGTAGTGGTAGAATTGGATAAAATTGCAGCATTTGAACAAGTACATGGATAGGAAAGGTTTAGAGCAGTGGTCCCCAACCTCTAGGCTGTGGACCGATACCGATCGTGAGGCATGCAGGGGTACAGCGGTAGCCGGGATGCACCCAGCACACCTTTAAGAAAAAAGCCGAAATAAACAGCTAATTAATTAGGTACCGCCCGGCAAGTAAATGTTGACCCGGATCAGAGGTGATTGTGCCAGGAGAGTTTGGCACCAAAAAAGTACAGCTCTCCAGACACACAACCCCCGGCAGCTAACCCACTACTCCCGATGTTCCGTGTTCTCCTGCGACGCTTCAGACAGGGGCACCAGTCTAGAATCAGTCCATCCCCAGAGCCACAAAATTCCAGAACCCTGAAGGCGTGCTTGTCTTCCAGGCCACGTCCTTGGGATATCAAAAAGGGGCCGGTTGTGAGGCCCTGAGAGCAGGTCCCATTCCCACAAAGAATCAAAGTCACACTGTAACTCCAGGTCAGGGTCTTCGAAAGAACCTTGAAAAAGAAAAAAAAGAGATATCAGAGATAGAAATAGAGCTGTTTCCAAAGATGCAAGCAAAGGAGTTGCTGTATAATGCCATCTTAACTTCAGCCCACCTCCAGTCCTTTGCTCTGCATCCACATAGAAGGGATGGGTTCCCATAATATTCTGATGGTCCTGTTTGCTGATAGTCCAGATTTGTATGAACTATGCCCTCCACTATGAGTTTGCATCTTCCAATTATTTTCCAGTACAGGCAGTCCCAGAGTTATGAACGTCCGACTTACGAACAACTCATACTTATGATCAGCCCGCCATAAAGCCTATTATATTAAAAATTCATCACTGACTGCCATTTTAAGTCAGATCGTATTGCCATTAACACTGTGTTGAGTGTGAACACTGTGTTGAGTGTGTAACTTGGTATTTGGCTTAAATTTTTCTTAGCAAGATTCAGCCTGACCGCCCCCCCCGCCCTTTTTCCAGTCAGCACCACCCCCACTTGTCCCATTTAACCTGTCTCAGTGCAGGTGGACTTTAGGACACGGGAGAGCTCAGGACCCACCACCCGCAGCTGCTGCTGAATCCGTGGTGTATCCGCTGTTGACGGAAAACGATCACGATTGAAAATAAAGTGGAAATAATAAAGCAATCGGAAAGAGGTGAAATGCTGTTGGTCACTGGAAAAGAGTTAGGCTACAGTCAGTCAACGATCAGAATAATTTTAAAGGATAAAATGAGGATAATGGAGCATATGAAAGTCCCTGCCCCGATGAAAGCTACAATTATTACTAAGCAATGCAGTGGTTTAATTATTGAAATCATACATTTCTTAAGTGTTTTATATGCATAGAAAGGTAAAACATGCCATATACTAAGACAAACGTTTGACTAACTGACACTAAATAATACCGGATGTACCTGTTCCGACTTATGTACAAATCCGACTTAAAGACGGACTCGAGAACGGAACTCGTTCGTAACCCGGAGACTGCCTGTACTTCGATGACTGCATCCAGCACTTGAACAGAAAGTGATAGTTTTGTTACTTTTGTTGCCAATTTCCATCCTGGTTTTACTTTCTCAGAGACATCATCTTCCTGGCCTTCCCTCAACTTAAGCTTCTTTTGACTCCTTCCAAGTTCTGATGAAGGGTCTTTGATCTGAAATGTTAACTTTATTCTCTTCTCACAGTTGTGGTCTGATCTGCTGACTACTTCCAACATTTTCTGTTTTTACATTAGATCCAGCCTCTGTTTACTAGTAACAGGGCCTTAAAATAATTGTAGTGAATTAATACTTGAAATACCATTGCTGCTCTTGGGGAGAACTGCCTGATCTCATCTTTCCACAAAGCTAAGGCCATCGTTCCCTCGTATAATTCTCGAGGAGCCTTCTACACCGCACCCTTAACAGCAAACCTGAAAGTTTTACCGCCTAGAATCTGACATGATACTACAGCTGAAGTATAACTAGTGATTTGTGAATACTTAGCATTACTTCCTTGCTTCTGTACTCTGCCTCTATTTATAAAAGCAAGCATCCTGTGCTTTTTTTTTTGTGTCTCAAAACATTTATCAACTTATCCTGTTCTTTCAAGACTTTGTTTTATGTGTGTTTTCAAAAGGAACCTCAGTCACCTCCCCTGATCATCCTGCTGGGAGATCTTTTGTAATCACTCATTTTTGTTCTGTTTCCTGTAGTGTGAGTTCATTTGGCATTCTTTCTGCTTACAGATGTAAACACTGCCTTTTTCTAGTGTAAACACCATTTACAAAATGTCAGTGCCCTTCTTCCTACTTCCCTGAAACCTTGCTGCTGCTGTTGCCCGTATCTGTGTGTATATTGCCCTCAACCTTGACATCTGTACCCCTTAGCTCTAAAATACCTACCTCAAGCCTTTCTTTCTCTATCCACCTACCAACTCATTATCTCTCATCTGCTGTAATAGCTCTTTGTGCAAATTTTACTTGGTAATGCACCTGTGAAGTACACAGAGTTTTAAAAGTCGCTGCTGTCCCAACATATGGAGGTCATTATCATTAGATGCGCATCTTTCACATTACTGCCCTGTAAAATGATACATTATTTCCTCAGCACTTTCATCTAATGTCATTAATTTGATCCCCACACTGATGGCCACCCCTACAGTATCCTACCTCCGAGCAGATCCAGACCCATTGAGCACAACTCTAGGTATTTTCACTTGAGAAAAAGTTGTGTTGTGGTGAATCGGTAATATAAATGCCTCTGCAGGAGAATTACTGTGCTTGATGGATTCCAGGTGAGTCACTAGCTTATAAAAATAATGTCATTATAATGTTCTACATAGGTGGTGCTTTATCTGAAGTCCCCGAGCTTGTGGAATGAGTTTCTCTTCCCCTGCTACAGGCTCTCTTGTGGCACACACTCAGTGAATCAGCAGCTTCTTCCCCTCTGCTATCCAATTGCTGAATGGACTTCGGACCCATGAGCACCACCTCGTTACTTTTTTATTTCTGTTTTTGCATTACTTGTTTAATTTAACTTTTTGAGATTTTTTTATATATATATATTTGTATATATATGTTTTTATAATTCAGTTCTTTAAAATGTATATTGCAAAGTTAACATTAAGCCCAATTCTGAGTTTCTCTTCCCCTGCTATAGGCTATTTTGTTGTTTGCTGCAAGTTTGAGACAAAAGTTGCCAACTTCTCTGGAGGAATAGGTTTGATTAGTTAGAATTGGAGTATAAATCATCTTTCAGCTGTCCAGCCTGCATTTCTTTCCATAGTTTCACAGGAGCTGGATGGTAATTCACTGTTAGGTCTTCAGGCCATTTGGCAATATGAGTGTATATGCTTCTTTTGTCAGTGATAGAGAGATGGCAAACAAGAGGACCCAAAGCTCTGCTGCAATCTCTATATTCAGCACATTGTGTTTACCCTGGTTTATTTGTCGAGAAATCTTTAGCACTGACCCACCCAAATCTATTGTTTCACAACAAACCACAGTGCACCTCTATCAGCATTATACAATATGCTAGCATTTATTATCATAGTTCATTACCTAATTGAAAATACCTACAAGTTTGTTCCATGTGTTGCATTTGTAGGCATTTCCAGATAAAGCAATTATTTTTGAAATACAGCTATTGTGCATGCTATCAACCATAAGTTCCATAAATAGCCATATGATAAGGATCTGTTTAACCTGTCGGGGTGGGGGGGGGGGTAGATTTGTTGTCCATGTTACACAGAACACCCTGTACTCCACGTTTCCATCCCTATGACCTATCAGATGGACTCTCCCTGTTAATGTGTTGTTTGAAAGATGGCACTTGTGGATGTGGAGTTTGAACTCTGAATCGTTTAATTCAAATACACATCCTAATACACAAGTAAAAATGCTTGCCTGCACTTGTAACTCTTTTATTCTCTTCCCTCATGTAAGGCAGCAAGCAATGCTTAATCGAGAGCTCAGAGGCAGCAGTAAATCAGCAGCAGCATTTTGTATGACTCTACTTGTTATAAGTTGCACTCTTAACAATTTTTAACGATCTTGTAGTGGAAAAGATATTTCTGTAAATATGGCCTTTAGTGAGGCTAAACCTTTGTGTCCTGAGCAATATGTACGGCATAATGATTAACCGTTAATTATGGCATAGAGCCCAGAGGTCTTACCACATTTCGCTCAATTTCAGTACCATTGAGCATTGAATAGTCTTGCTCTAGAGAATTTGTCTCCTTTGTTAAGCATTCAGGCTCAACAAAGGAGATAAATATCTGACAATAAGAGCCTTTTGCTGATTGGCGATCTGTGTGCTTTTTTAACAGTTGAAGTAAAAGTTGAGGTAAAAGAAAATTAAATACAGGTCCTCTATTTTTGAATGCACGATTTATGTACAATTCATGCACATGACCCAGTATTTGGGAGACAGGATTGGCCATCCTCTGCCATGTGGGATTTGGGCTTGAGGTCTTTTTTCTGACTTGCGAACTGTTCATGTTATGAGCAATTCAGCAAGCTGGCTTCTGCCATAACCAGGGGACACCCTGTAGTCTTCATGATGTTGTATGTTCCATTGTTGGATCATGAAGTGTGCTTGATCTCCACTGTGTCTAACTGCAAGGCAAACATCCTGCAGTAGTTTGGAGCATGGCAAGTGTTGTTGACAGAAGATTACCTGATCCTAACATCTAGTTGTTACAGGCAATAAAATGATTGACCTGTTGATGGGTGTATATGTAATTTTTAATATGAAGCTTGCTTTTGCTTTCTGGTTGTTGGCTTTATGTCAGTTAATGCTGAAGGCCGTCTGACTGACTGTGAGTGATGTAACCAGTGTCACTGTACAGCATCCCTCTGTTAATCTGTGTCGTGACAAAGGTGGAATATTTGTGGAAGGTGTTGGAAGTGGCAGCCTGAGAATGGACAGAAAACCTGGAATTGCAGGGTATTTGAAGACATTGTCCAGTGAAATGGCAGAGCTACCCAAATGGTCTTCAGTGTTTTTTTTGCCTGGCAACTGGCCAGACTGAGTGGTAATTGGGAAGAAGGCATGGGTATGGTGGGGGTCTTGATGTCCAATAAGTTTTAGTATCATACTGAACAAAAACAGCTAACTGAATCTGTGTCAAACATACAACACCTATTTACAGGGATTTTGTACCAATTCCATTTATTGCCTTCATTTTTAAAGCAGAGAACAGTACAGCACAGCACAGGAACAGAGCTAATGGCATCTAAACCCTCTTTCTGCGCCTGGTCCATACCACCCATTCTCAGCACAGAGAGCCTCTTAAATACCTCTATTACATCTGTTTTCACCACCACCCTGGCCACACATTCCAGACACCCACAACTCTCTTTTTTCAGCAGATGCGCCATCCATCTTTGATTTCCCCCTCACCTTAAATGCACACACCGTGGTGTTAGATATTTTTGACCCTGATAAATAGATACCTATATATCTGTCTATGCCTTTCATAATTTTTAAAAACTTTTCTAAAGCCTCCCATCAGCCTCTGCCACTTCAGAGAAAATAATCCTAGTTTGTTTGCCCTCTCCTTTTTGCATGTGGCATCTAATCCAGGCTGCACCTTGGTGAACCTCTCCATAGTCTCCACATCCATACATAAAGGGGGAACTAGAGATAAATGCAACACTCCCGATTTAGCCCTATCAGAGTTCATAAAGTTGCAACTCAACTTTCTGAGTCTTTAACTTAGTGTCTTAGCTAATGAAGGCAAGCATGCCATATCCCTTCTGTACCACCTGTGTGGCCACTTTTAGGGAGTTATAGACTTTGACCCCAAGATTCTGCTGTACACTGATGCCGTTAAGGAGCTGCCATTAATTGGGTACTTTCCTGAGGCTCTTCTCAACATTCTGCCGCTCATCTGCACGGGAGAGTTAATTCACCAACTTGCATGTCTTCAAGAGTGTACGAAAGGAAACCCACTTGGTCACAGTGAATGTGGAAACTCCTCAGTGGGACCAGAGGTCAGAATTAAACGTGCATCCCTAGAGTCGTAGGCAGCTGCTCCAGTTGGGGGCGGCTTGGACAGAGATTAGATCACTGCACCCAAGTTTTGCAGGAGGGGATTTACAGATCTATGTTGCTGTAACTAGTGTGCATTTAAATCCTGGATCCAGTGACTTCTGCTGCTGATCTCTTGAACCATGAGCAGCCCAGCATGCAGAATATAAATAGCACCCGACATTTAAGGATATAATCTTCCTACAAATATCATAACTAGATGACCTGTCCCTCTAGCAATTTTGCCCTGTCGCTGATGAAGGGTCTCAGCCGGAAACGTCATCTGTTTACTCTTTTCCATAGATACTTTCTGGCCTGCTGAGTTCCTCCAGCATTTTGTGTGTGTTCTTCCTGCAACATCTCTTGTGTTTTTGCTCTGTCATTGTTGGACTATGTTCCCAGGATCAAGGCTGCAAGTGTATCCCTGCATTACGTGGAAGACGCATGTTACTGACAGTACTGTTGTGCTGGAAACTTGGCATGGGTCCCTGCTCTTCGCTCTTGTTCCCTCAGCAATGATTTGCCGGTGGCTCTGTGTGGAGAGGTTAGTATTGAACAGGCTGGGGAAGGTACTCTGGCTGGTCCGTGGTGAGGTCCAGGGTGAAGGGCAGCACCCTTGATGGAATTACTGTAGGCCAGTGCTCTGTGTGTTGAGTGTAAGTCTGAGGGAGGGTGGTAATCTGGATACCAGTGTAACATTTGAGACAAGTAAATCCTGACCCCTAAGTCAGGATGGACGCAGACTGTAACTCTTCGATATCTATCAACCTCTTCCGCCATTCAATCGTATAGCTGGGCAACAGCACAGCTCCATTTTGGCATTGTCTGTGACGTCCTTGCCTAACGAAACAACATTTATAATGTATTCAGTATGTGACCTGTCAAAACTGGCCTGGATTCCTAAAGCATTTTGAGATTGCATATAATTCATGGAATTAAAAAAAATACGTGTAATATAATAATTCTATTTCTTAACTAGAAATGCTCCTCTGTCAAGGCCAGCACTGATTGCACTGAGTAGTAGTGTCAACTTGTACTTTTGGTTACTGAAGTTCCTTCCACTGCAATGAACTTTGGAAATGGTACAGTATAAATCTGGTGGTACTTTTGGCACTATCAACCACGGATGGATTTCCAGTCATTTTGATCGAGTGTTCTGAACCGGGTTTAGTATCACCAGCATATGTTGAATGACTAATTCAAAATTAGTTACGACTGAAAATGAGCTTTCACAAATCAGTAGAAGTGTTGAGATTCCCTAAGTGAAGTTCATTTAAAAAAAAGTTCCCAAATGCTTTTCTTTATGGATTTTATCTCTCCTGGTCCTTTCATTTACACCTTTAGTCTATTTTCTTTTGTGCTATTTTTGAAGTGCCATATACAGTTCTTGCATTGCATTAGACATCTGTACTCCTGCCACGTTGTATACAATGGCAGCAGTTTAAAGGACTTCAAAAATTCAAAGACTTGTCATTTTTTTTGTGGGGGGGGGCAACTTGCATTTATATAGTGCTATGTCACCTTTTCAAGCAGCTTTGCAATTAGTGGATGGTCACTTTCAACACACACGGTCAAGCTGTGAGCATTAGGTCCCCATAATCAGCAAATGAATGAAATAGATCATCTCTTTGTTGGCTGGGGGGGGGGGTTGTATATTGACCAGAATCTTGAGTTAGATTGTTCCCTTTGAATTCACTGAATCAAAATCCAGATTAAGGACTTTGATCCAAGCTGATAATTTAATTTGGAATAACAGTTCCTAATAGTTATTGACAGAAATGAATACAATATATGCTGCCACATTCTTTTGATTTGACTATAAATGAACAAAACCAGCACAATAGTGAAGTATTGGACTGCCTTCATCATCTTCCTGCATGAAGTAGTGTTTTAATCCAACAATAAATTTATCCTCTCAACCTGTGTAGTCACTAGTTTAGATTCAGATGTGTCATCTTCATTACTTTCCTTACCTTCATACTTCCTGTCTTGGTGTTTTGATACAATGCTTTTGACGATTGCCTCCTCCAAATCTTCATTTTCATTGTAACGTTCAAGATGATAGTTGATACCTTCAATTCTATGTAGTTCCTAATTTGTTCAAGTAGTGACATCGTTTCATTTTCACTCCTGGCTGTTTCTGACATATCCAAATCTGAATGCCTGGAATCAGAATTGCACAAAATCAGTAGGTTGAGCTGTAATCTTCAGTTTTTCGGCTAGTGTCAAAAATTTTCATGGCATCTTGTCAAGGGTGTGAAATATTTAAAGTCAAAATAAAACACAAAATTATCACTTTTTTTTTGAATCAGCGTCCGTCAGCCCAAATGAATAATAAAACACAAGCACATGCATGTAACGCTGTCTTAAGCATGGTGTTGTGTCTAATGGCCACACAAGTGCATGTGGCTGATGCTAGTTAGAAACTGTTCGGTAATGGTTCCCTGTTCCAATTAAGTGGCATAGTGTCCCAAATCATACCAACAATAAGAGAAAGACAACTCAGACTCCTAGGACACATCCTGCAGAAAGATGAACCTAGAAAAACTCATACTCTCTGGAAAGATTGAGGGGAGCAAACCTAGAGGAAGACCTTGGCTTACGTACACCGAAAGCCTAGCCAGATGGCTACACATCAAGGAAATGGAAGTCATCCAAAGAACAAGGGATAGATCTATATGGAAAACCATGGTCACCAACGTCCGCTTTGGATGTGTTACCTAGACAGACAGACAGTGTCCCAAATAAATGGCTGCCCTGATTAACCAGAATGTGCTGTATATTCTAAGTTGCTGCCATTGTAAATGTTTACTATCATCTCAATATCTGAGCTTGAAGGGCTAATTGGATTTTTGGAATTGTTCACACAGAAACTTTTTTTTTGGGAGGCAAAAATAACGGCTATACTGAAAACAGCCTTGAATGACAAAAGCATCAATTGAAAATGGGTTCTAATGCAGGATTCTACCTGAAATATCGACATTTTCTCTTCCCTTCTCCACCCCCCTCCCAAACCAACAGATGCTGCTCAACCAGCTGCGTTTCTCCAGATGTTGATCTGGTTGCACCAGATTCTGGCATCTGTAGAGAGGTGTGTCTTGTCCCAGATTTATTTTCTTTTTGTACCTGGGTCTCCTTCACAGAACAGGACTATTGATGAAGCAGGAATTGCTCACCATTCTGTTTTTTTGTTGATTAAGCTACTTTTGTGTCCCAGTTAGGCCAGGCCGCAAGACTTGATCCTGACACGCAGTGTCTCCTGCTGCTGAAGGCAGAGTGCCTTGTGCATCCGAGAAATGATAATGCTTGGAAATGGCGATTGTGCCATCTAAAATTATGCACTTTAATGTCAGTGGTGATGAAACTGCATTGCCTCCAGGCTTGATAAAGGCTATCCACAGATGTGAGTGTCTCCTTTCCAATGTCATTCGTTGGCTGATGTCAGCTTGAAGTGGGGGGTGGGGTGGGACTTGTCAGGGCTTGTTTTCCAGCAATTGTGACATCAGACATCTTGAAGAACCGCGAGAAAGAAACCTAGAAGTAAGCTGATTTTTGGAAAGTGCTACAGCGCATGAAATACTGCTCCGTAGGAATGAGGTGGATGCTAAAGTATCTTATTAAAATGTTTGTAGCACTTTGAAATGATTGAGGGCAGAGGAAATATGGCACTTTACATTAAAAGTGTAATAATCTTAGCATCTTTATACCAAGGACTATATTTGATTGTTCTTGAGGTGATTGCTGAAGTATACTTCCTGAGAAAAAAGAAGTTGGGGAGCGGTAGGAGAGCAGGGATTTGCTATGCAGCTTCTGAATATTTTGTATTTCATTTTGCACATGGCATATTGGTTAGCACACCACTTTCCAGTACCAGCAACCCAGATTCAGTTCCCACTGCTGCCTGTAAGGAGTTTGTACTTTCTCCCCGTGACTGCGCGAGTTTCCTCCGGGCGCTCCGGTTTCCTCCCACAGTCCAAAGATTGGTAGGTTAATCGGCCATTGTAAATTGTCCCATGATGAGGCTAGGATTAAATCAGGGGATTGCTGGGTGGTATGGCTTGAAGAGCCTATTTTGCACTGTTTTGTCAATAAATCAATCAATCAATCAAAAGTAGTTCCAGTGTCATGTTTTTCTTTACCGTAATTGCAAGCCTTTAGTACATACAGTATTACTCTCAATGTATGTTTTGGTGCCAGTAAGTCTGAGCCCAATTTAAATATTATCAGTATCATTAGATGAAATCTCAAGTTAGGCGCAATTTGTGGAAAGGCAAGAAAAGTCAAATCAGTTAAGTGAAGCAGGATTGTTACCATTCGAGATGGCGGAAGAATTGTTGTGCAGTTTGAATTCATGATCATATCAAAGTTTAAGCAGATGGTCGATTTGTTTGAAAGTATTTTGTCTATTTTGTTGAGCTAAATGCACACAGATTAAAAATTGAACCAATATCAGTAAGCTACTTAGAGCTCATTAACTGTACTTATGAGTTGAAACACTAAAATGGAACAGCTGCTCTCTGTGGTGGGAGCAGGTGAAACGTCTTGAAAATCCGCACATGTTGCTTTCTTGAACATGAGGAAATCTGCAGATACTGAAAATCCAAAGTAACACACACAAAATGCTGGAGGAACTCAGCAGGCCAGGTAGCATCTATGGAAAAGAATAAACAGTTGACGTTTCGGGTCAAGACACTTCTTCAGTACTTCTCCAGTCCGTTTTCATAGATGCTGCCTGACCTGCTGAGTTCCTCCAGCATTGTGTGTGTGTTGATAAAGACCATATCAGTTCCTTTTTGCCCTACTGCTAGGAAGGAAAGTTGTTTTCTACACCTCTGTCTAAATAACCATGGCCCATGATGATCCCCCGCAGTGGTTAGATCATAACCCATTGAGTGCCTCTATCAGCCTGATGTGATCGCTGAGTCTGCATTCTAAGAATTAGCATGCCCTGTGACGAAGGGTGCACCAGTGAGCTGTGCTGTCTATACACTTTATAATGAGCTCCAAATCTCAGCATGACTGATGAACTGTATCAACGTTCCACACGTATCCAGATCTGATCCATTCTGCCTTGTGGCAGATACAGATTTGATTTTAAGTGAAACTTTGTGGAAAATGGGGATATTGCTGACAAGAAAAAATCTGCAGATGCCGGAAATCCAAGCAATGCGCGCGTGTACACGCACACACAGACACACACACACAGGAGGAACTCAGCAGACTGGGCAGCATCTATGGAAAAACGGTAAACAGTTGATGTTTCGGGCCAAGAGTCTTCATCAGAACTGGAGAAAAAAGATGAGAAATCGGAGTAAAAAGGGTGGGGGTGGGGGGGGCAAGAAACTGCAAAATAGTAAATAGGTGATAGAGGAAACCGGGAGGGATATTGCTAATATTTTTGAAGATACAAGAGACTGCTAGAATCTGCTTGAGGAATTCATTGAGTCCGGAAGCAGATGTGGGAGGGTACGGAATTGCTGATGTTTCAGGTTGAGACCCTCTATCAAGCCGTACTAAAATTTTGTCTTTGGAATTTTGGCTGCAAGCACAATCTCAGCCTTTGAGTGGGTCTATTTCAACCAATACTTGAGGTCTTGAGTAACTGGGGATTATTTTGTGCCTCAGTGTAGGGGTGCATGGTCTGTAAGTAAGTGTTGCAATGCTGTGGCATTACGATTGTGAATGAGCAGATGCTGCCCCCTTCCTCTCCTATGGCATAATTTAGCCAGTATGGATCTGTTTGATTAGTGTGCCAGTAGAAACATGGAATTAAATGTTTTGGCAATACCAGTGGGGTGTTTAAGCTGCTGATGTTTTGTTTGTCCTTATCTTTGGGTGGAGGTAAAGCCTTTAGATCTGGCTACATATTCATCCTGTTAATTAAATGGTATTTGCTTGCAGTCTACAGTACATTAGTCAATGTACCCACTAATCCAACCCCACTGTACAAATGTGGGGGCTTCCCAGAGAGAGCACATTCATAGTCATCAGGTTGATTTATCTTAACCATTACGAAAGAAGGCACAAAAAGAACCATTTTACTATTTTTAAATATAAGCCATGAAAATTGTTTGAAAAAAACAGAAATGAGCACTTTCAAAGCCGCCTGGGATTCTTATCCTAGGTTGAACACAGCAGCGTCCTGTGTATCAAGTCTCCTGGAGTTTGACATTCCAAGCTGCAAGGCTGTTGCTAAGGTATTTGTAAATGCCTTCAAACATGCTCAGCATGAGGTGATTTTGTAAAGCTGATTAATTACTGAATTAACTGAACCAAGCGACGCCCTCAAGTTTTCAATCACCAGTTTTGTATTTGATGGTGTCAGTAAGCATTCCATCCTATAATCAATTGAATTTCATCTCCTGTCAATGGAGTACTAGTGAAGACTTATCTGTGCTGCATTAGATAAGTGTTGTATAGTGGGAGGAAGTACCTTAGCCAAATGGTAAATCTGCTTTGCTCTTTTCTCATTCACAGGGCAATGAAACATGAATCAGCTGATGCCCAAACAGGGAAAGGGGGCGGGGGTCTAGTCTGGTGAGGAATTACTGGAATACATTTGGTGTTTGAATCTACAAGAATCTGTTTTCACCTTGGCTGCACAGCTGAGGCCTTGTTCTGGATGTGCACAGCCATTTTACTTTACTCTGCTTCGGACTGCACATTTTGCCATTGCACCAGGAGAAATTCAGTCCCGTATTTGTACAGGTTTTCATTGAATTTGGGAGTTGGTATTAATCATGGATTGTGTGTTCTATTGTGCTTGGAAGTGCCGAATAAAAAGCTGCAAAGAATTCTGGAAGCACTTTTCAGACTTAACAATATCAATGGCTAGGACGAAAGGATAGTTTAGGTTTTAATGTTTTATGTCCATGTAGGATTTTAGCCTGAAATGGCAATTCCTTCCCCAACCACTCCCCTCTTCTCCCCACTCCCCCCACCCTCATAATGGTGCTGCCTGACCCACTGAGTTCCTTCAATGGGCTGTCTGTTACTTAAAGGTTTTGGGCCCAAGCCTTTCCTTAGAACTGAAATAATAACTTTTTATCTCTTCAGGAGTCCTGCTTGTCTTACTGAGTATTTCTAGAATTCTTGCTTTTATTTTACATTTCCTGCATAGGCTGCGTTTTGCCTGGTTTTAGGTGATTCATTTCTTGCAGATGGTCGTTGCTGACTCCCACATTCGTGTCTCTTCCTGTTGCTAAAAACACAAAGTTGCTTTTTGAATTGTTTGTTACAGCTAGTTTATTCAGCAGAAATGATGAAAGGCCCGGAGAAGTAGTGGTGGGTGTTTTAGTTGACCTGGTTTTTGAGCTGGTTATAGCCTTTGTTCTTGGCTGCTGTTCAGCATTTGCCAATATGTACATGTGTCCAGATAGCCTTTGGATGATGGTAGATTTAGGTTTGGCTATAAACATTTCTTTGAGCATTAAACTCTGCAATTTCAGATAAACTGCTCCCTATCTGTTCCTTTTCTCTCACCTCTTGACCAACTCAATTCTTCCTATACACAGCTTCCACCCTCCATTTATTTCCCCTCCTCCAGCTATCCCATCTGAGTACCACTCACTCCTTCCACTGGTTCCCCTGCCCCTAATGTTCCCATCAGCCCACTCCCTTATTTGATTCCATGGCCAACTTTTCCTTACCGTCTGTTTGCATCATCTGCAGCCCCCTGCTCCCTCTACCTATCACCTCCAGCTTCTGTCACAGTTTCCACTCCTCCTGCATTGCCTATTGTTTTTCCCCCCGCCCATATCGAGCTATCTACCACTTGCCAGCTCTTGCTCCATCCTTTCCACCATTTTATTCTGGCTGTCTCTCTCCGTTATGCCACTGCAGATGAAGGGCTGGATCAAAACTGTTGACTGCCCACAGATGCTGCCTGACGCACTGAGTTCCTCCAGCATCTTGTGTGTTGCTCTAGATTCCAGCAACTGCAGTCTCTCGTCTCCACTTGGCTTCAACTCAATGGCAGAGGGCTGGAGGTATCTGGCCCAGGGGTCCAAAGTTTATTATAAAGTGACCCTAAATGCAGCTTACTGACCAAAAAAAGTCCCATACATGTTAATCCCATTTCATTCTTCTGACTTTCCCATTAAACCCTGCTCACCTGAGTTTATATGAATCTGCCTCAAAAATGGGTCAAATGATTGAATTCAACCATCTTACTAATCTGCACATCTTTGGGCTGTGAGAGGAAACCAGAGCACCTGAGGGAAGAGTGTGCAAATGCCTCACGGTCAACAGCTGTGGTCAAGATTGAATCCAGGTACGTGAAGCTGTGAGATAGCAGTGCTATTATGAAATGTAGTCACTCATGTAAAGTAGGAAATTACAGCAAATTGTCCACAGCAAATTCTTGCAAGTGACAGTGTGGTAAAGATCAGATAATGTGTTTGTTGTAATATTAAATAAGATGATAAATGTTTCTTGTGTTCGAGCTGATAGTAAAATTTATTGCTTGAAAATTAAACTGATCACCACAGAGAATGTTATGCCAGGGTTTTTTTCTTCAGGGAGCGGCAGAGGATGAGAGGTGACCTGATAGAGGTGTAGATGATGAGAGACATTAGTCGTGTGGATAGTCAGAGGCTTTTTCCCACGGCTGAAATGGCTATCATGAGAAGGCACAGTTTTAAGGTGCTTGGAAGTAGGTATAGAGGAGACGTTGGGTAAGTTTTTTATGCAGAGAGTGGTGAGTACGTGGAATGGGCTGTCGATGACGTTGGTGGAGGTGGACACGATAGGGTCTTTTAAGAGACTCCTGGATAGGTACATGGAGCTTAGAAAAATAAGAGGGCTATGGGTAACCCTAGGTAATTTCTAAAGTAAGGACATGTTTGGCACAGCATCGTGGGCCAAAGGGCCTGTATTGTGCTGTGGGTTTTCTATGTTCATAAGCACTTGCAGGTAGATTTGGTAACTTGGCTACGTGCTTGCTACTCCATGAAGTGTAAAGTTCAGATTACTACCTGTACATTGTTATCTCAGTGCCTGATAGTGAAAGTAACTGAGCAATTTAGCTACTTCTTATAATTCACTGACTAGGTCTTCTGACGGAATTGAAATTGAGCCAATTTAAAAAAATAATACACACACAGACACATCGTGAATGAACTGTCAATCCTTCCATTTCTGGTTTAAGCATCTGTACCGGTAAAACCAAAGGTAGGTGCTTCCTGGTCACTGATTGTAAAGCAAAAATTTGCGGATGCAGGAAATCCAAGTTAAAAGCAGAAAATATTAGTGGTCCATAGGCCAACAGAGAATTTGAGGCAGTGTACCTGGCCATGACCTGTCAACCAGAACTGGTTGGTGACAATCTAGTATGTTTATTGCTCCAATGTGATTATAATGCACGGCAGTATAGTGATTAACACTACGCCCTACAGTATTAGTGACCCGGGTTCAATTCCCACTGCTGCTTGTAAGGAGTCTGTATGTTCTCCCCGTGACCATGTGGGTTTCTTCTGGGTGTTCTGATTTCCTCTGACAGTCCAAAGACGTACTGGTTTTTAGGTTAATTAGTCCAGCAATCAGGCTAGGGTTAAATGGGTGAGTTGCAGTGCGGAGTGGTTCAGAGGACTGGAAGAGCCTACTCTGTGCTGAATCTCAATTAAATAAATACTGGCATCTGATGTGAGGGAGAAAAAGGGGGTTATGCCTTGTGTTGTTTTGAGGTAGATTCAAGCTTTGGCTACAGCAGTGCATAAAGTAAAAAATATCCAGAGAAATGTGTTTTGGAATTTAAACTATGAAAATTAGCACTTCCTCCACTTTCACCAGGGTACAACAGGTAACATTGTTTATTACCTTCAAGTTGTCTTTTGACCTACCGATACAAGTAAAAGGCCTGCTGAAGACTGTAGCTCAACACTTTCATTGTGTGAAGTGCTAGTGCTTTAATTTCTTTCTTTTTTTTAATTTTATTTTTATTTGGATAAGGAATTCACAATTATCATGTACTTTTTTCACACATATAACCTTTTCCATTTTTTTATATGTATAAAACTACAATTATTTATACATTCTTAAGTACACATTGAGATGATATAAAAGGAAAATAAACATTTAAATAGATAATTATGTACTGTGGTAAATCTAACCTATTAGGTTAAGTAATGAAGTTAGTTGTTAAGAAAAATGGTAATAATAGTTTCCATACAACCCTTCTGGACCATTTCCACTGGTCCAAAATGTTGCATACAAGCCTATATACCAACCATTGTAGGTGTTTATATCCCAATTTGTTCGTACGTGTTCCTGCCCGCAGACATAATTATCCAATCCCTATGTACTTATTTACTTAATTTTTTCTTTTTTTTTTTGTCCCTTTCCCAAATCTTTCCCTTTACTTGTGTTAATTCTCTATTTTCCAAAAAAAAACAACAAACATTTAGACTAGGGGTGCTTACGTTAGCAATATTACTGTGTTGATGAGAAGAGCAATGTAAATCATTAGGAGAGTCATCTAAAGTCTGCTCGCATTGGGGTTATATATTCAATCCATTTATTCCATGTTTCTTTTTGAGTTCTCAGGGAGTAAGTCAACTTTTCCATTTTAAATATTTCCAAGATAATTTCGTACCAATCTTCTAATGTAGGTGGTATTGGATTTAGCCATTTTCTAGTGATTGATTTCTTACTTGCCGCTAAGAGGGCCTGCAGCAACTTTATATCTTCCTTCTGTTCAAGGAACAATACATGCCCCAAATAGAGCGTCTCAAAGTTCAGAGGTATCTGGGACCTAAGTACCTTAACTAATGTTCTATGAATACCTTCCCAAAATAGACTTAATTTAGGGCAATCCCAGAAAATATGAAAATGATTTGCCTCCTTGGAGCCGCACCTTCTCCAACACATCACATTTGTATCTTTATATTTTTCCTGATATGGGGTCTTGAAGTATCTTATAATGTTTTTCCAACAATGTTCTCTCCAAGTCAAAGAATTAGTCGAGGACCATTGAAAGCTGCAGATTTTCCCCCAAGCCTCCTCTGAAAGTACCAACCCCGCTTCTTTCTCCCACTTCTCTTTAATATGCAGTGTATTTACATTTTTAGCATGGGAGAGTGCATTATATAGGCGAGAAACTGATTTACTAGGTATTGAACTGCAAGCCGAATTCAGAATCTTGAAAAATTCTAATTCTACTATTGATAGGTCTGTATATCTACAACTCTGGTTAACATAGTTTCGTATTTGAAGGTACCTAAAAAAGTCATTATGTTCTAGGCCATGTTTGTCCTGCAGGATTTGGAAACTTTGTAATACTCTTTTATCTATAAATGAGAGGTAGGTTGTAAGACCTTTTTTTATCCATAGCTCAAATCTTTTATCTCCTCTGTTGGGAAGGAATTCGGTATCATGTGCACACCATCTAAAGAGTTTTAGCATGTTATTAATTCCACATGAATTAACCACCTTCTGCCATACTTTTAATGTAAGATTTATCCAAGCATTATTAAATTTTTCCAACTGAGCCATCAATCCTTTGTCAGCTATTGAGGCCTGAAGAGGAAAACTGTCAACTAATCCAAATTCTATTTCCTTCCATCTAGCCTTATATTCCCTATTACACCAATATAACAGAGGGGTTATCTGTGAGGTATAAAAATAATTTCTCAGGCAAGGAAGAACCATACCTCCTCTTTCCTTCCCTAACTGTAAGGTGTTATATTGAATTCTAAGTTTCCTTCCTTGCCAAATGAAGCGGGAAATCCACTTGTCCCATTCCCTGAATTGATTATCATCCACCTCCACTGGTAAAGTACGGAAAAGATATAATAACCGAGGAAGAATATTCATTTTTATAGTATTTATCCTTGAATTTAAACTTAAAAAGGGGATAAGATTCCATCTATGCATATCTGCTTTTATCTCTGAGATTAATGGCCCATAATTTACCTGTGACAGTGTTGAAAGATCCTTCGGCAGGGTTATTCCTAAATATTTTAATGATTTAGCTTCCCACTTAAGATCGTATGTATCCTGCAATTTTTTGGATGGTGTATAATTTAGGGACATAACCTGCGTTTTCTTTACATTTATTTTATAAGCTGATATTTTCCCAAAGTCATCCAACAGTGTAAACAATCCTATAAATGATTTTTCTGGTTCACTCAGATAGACCAAAACATCATCTGCGAGTAACGCCACTTTCTGTTCAATCCCTGCCACCTTGATACCTTTTACGATTTCGCTCTGTTTTATTAGTTGGGCAAGTGGTTCAATATATAGCGCAAAAAGGAGAGGAGAAATTGGGCATCCCTGTCTAGTGCCTCTCTCTAAAATGAAGGAGTCAGAGAGGTCCCCATTTATCTTAATTCGGGCTGTAGGGCTGTCATATAGAGTCTGAATTACTTTAATAAACCTTTCTTGAAAGCCGAATCTTCCTAACACTCTGTATAGGAATGCCCAACTAACCGAATCAAAAGCTTTCTCAGCGTCCAATCCTACTACCATTGTCTCTGTCTCGTTCTTATTAACCTGTTCTAATATGTGCAGAGTTCTCCTTATGTTGTCCTGTGTTTGTCTTTGTTGAATAAATCCAGTCTGGTCTAAATGGATTAGGCCAGGTAAAAGCTTTTCCAATCTGCGCGCTAATATAGATGTAAATAGTTTGTAATCTAAATTAAGAACACTAATTGGCCGATAATTGCCACATTCTAGTTTATCTTTACCCTCTTTAGGAATAACTGAAATAATCGCTTCTCTCCAGGAAGGTGGAGTTTCTCCTCTCTGCAAGATCCAATTAAAGGTGTTAAGTAGTAATGGGGCTAACTGTGTCTTCAGGGACTTGTACCACTCTGAGGTAAACCCGTCAGAACCCGGGGACTTTCCAGCCTTTAACCTGGAGATGGCCACGTTCAGTTCTTTGACAGTTACTGGTTCTAATAAACTTTCATTTTGTAAATCTGTAAGTTTAGGTAGATCTAAAAAATTCAATACACTGTCTATATAGGGCTCATTGAGGGCCGGGGTTGGGAGTACAGCTCTCGATAATATGTTTCAAAACTCTCTTGAATTTTCCCTATTGTACTCTCCACAAGCTTTGTCTTTGGATTCTTTATTTTATGAATTGTATTGTCTGCTTGTTGTTTTCGTAATTTATATGCTAATAATCTAGCTGATTTACCTCCTACTTCATAATTCTTTTGTCTCAGGTAAAGAAAATTTCTTTGAGTTTTCAACGTATAAATATCATCAATTTCACTTTGCAATTTCCTAATTTCCTGTTTTCGATTTGAATTACTTTTGTTGCTATCTACAACTTGAAGTCGTTTTAATTTTCCTTGAAGGTCTGCTAATTTTTGTGCATTGATTTTTTTCATGTGAGTAGTAATGGAAATAATTTTCCCTCTCAGTACAGCTTTCAATGTATCCCATAAAATCACTGGTGATGTTTCTCCCGTGTCATTAAGGTCTAGATATTCTTTGATTTCTCCCCTTAATCTCTCCATTACTTTCGGGTTATTGAGTATATGTGAGTTTAGCCTCCATAGTGTTTTCCTCATTTTCCTTTCCAGGATTAGAGACATAGAGACTGGGCTATGATCCGACAGATCAATTGTTGCAATATTACAGTTTTTTATCCTGAGTCTATCTGTATTAAAGATAAAGAAATAGTCTATCCTTGAATAGGCTGAATGAGGGAAAGAGTAATATGTATAATCTTTACTAGTAGGGTGTAATTCCCTCCAGACATCTATAATTCCCAACTCCTCCATCAATGAATTCACTTTCTGAGTCAGAGGTTTATTCTGAGTAACTATTCTTGAAGAATCTAATATAGGATTTAATCTAATATTAAAATCCCCTCCACAAATTACTACCCCTCGAGAACTGACCATTAGGTCAAAAATGTGTCTATAAAATGACCATTCACTACCTGGAGGAGCATAAACATTCAGCAATGTTATTTCTGTACCTTCTATCTTCCTGTGATTTTTACAAACCGTCCTTCTTTGTCTCTAGTCTCTGAAATATGTTCATAATTAAGAGTACTTGATATTAAAGTAGCTACCCCTCTTTTGTGACTCAATTTATATGATGAATAAAATACATGCTTAAAGCCCATTCTTTTTAATTTTCCATGTTCAGATTGGCTCATATGTGTTTCCTGGAGGAAAGCTATTTGTGCCCTCTCTTTTTTCAATTTAGACATAATCTTATTTCTTTTAATTGGATTCAAAACCCCATTAACATTATAGGAAATTATTTTTACCAATTCAGTTTGCATTTTTCTCTAGTAGAAAAAAAGCACTCTCCTTTTCTAACCAAACAGTAAGCAATCCCTTCTCAACAGTAAACCAAGACATATAACCACACCCTAGACATTTCTGAACGTATAACATTTGAAAATTTTTCCCGACTTCCCACAGTGAGGCCTGAGCACCGACCCACCTCAGTTCAGAGGGATAACCTCTATCTTCACCCTGTGTTAGAGGGCCCTCAGCAATTTGAATAATCATAGAGAATTTTCTCCTATTTATGTCTCGACCATATTGCTATCATTCAAGTTATTCCGCCTAGTTTATTTTCAGTTACCAGTTTTCATTTTACTTTTAAGTCCGATTTACTCTTTTCAGTCATTTCTCTTAATTAATCTGTATTCTCTGTACATTCGCGTCTGAATATTTGCAGCTTTTCCTTGTAGTTTGACACTCTAGTTCGAGTGGAGCGTCCTCGCCCCACTAACTGCCACGACTTCTGCCGAATCCTCTCCAGTAGCGACTCCGGTTGGGTGATAACTTTAATAGGTAGTCCCCGGTCCGCCAGGTCCGACGTTGCCTCCTCCACCGTAGCGTAAGTTTTTGTCCCTTCGTCGTAAAAGACTCTCAGCCGAGCTGGATACAGGGTCTGGAATCTGATGTTGTTTTCCTTCAGGACTCTCCGTGTTTCCGTATATTCCTTCCGTCTGGCAAGAATCCCCGGTGCGTAGTCGTGGTCTAAACTGATTTTACAGTTGTTCCACATGAAACCTTTCTTTTGCCATGCTCTTTTAAGCACCTCTTCCTTCGTTCTGTAACTGAGAAATCTGATCAGAATCGATCTGGGCTGGGCGCCTGCCGGGGGCTGTGGTGCCAACGCGCGGTGAGCCCTTTCTATCTGTAGGTCTTTTGCGGCCGGTATATCAAGGTTCTCTCTAAGCAGCTTCTCCACGAAGGGAATCATCAATCCGGGTTTACCTTCGGTTCCTTCGGGAACTCAGTAGATCCTCACATTTTCCCTTCTCGAGCGGCCGCCTTGATCTATTAGTTTCCACTGGAGTTGGTCTTGTAGCTTCAGCATTTCTGCTATCACTTCCTCGGCGTTTTGTAGCTTCTCTTCAATTCCAACAGTCCTCGCTTCGGCTTCATCTATCCGCGAGTTAGTTTTTACTATTTCTCCTTTAATATCTTCCAGCTGTTTGCTGTTATCTTGTCGGAACTCGCGAATCTCTCCGAGAATCAAAGACAGAGTCACCGATTCCCCCTCATTATCTCCGTCCTGGTTTGCCGTGGGGGAGCTAGGCCCGTCGCCTTGCTGCGTCTCTTTATGTTTATCAGCCTTCGAAGTGGACTTTTTATTCTTGTTCTTAGACATCATCCTTGCCCCTTTTATTAATATAGTTATGCAATATTAAGTATTTGTCTAAATTCGATTTTGGGGCAGTTTACCTTCTTTTTTGTCGAGAGACCTTTTCCTTACGCCGCCATTCCCTTGATGACCCGCGACTGCAGAATCGCTAGTGCTTTAATTTCAAAAAAATTGATGATCATCAGTGATGAAGGAATGTCTATGCCTATATCCTGCACAGAAGCTTCAGGACCAATGACTTTATTTCTTCCAGTACCAAGCAACATTTTGGCAATTGGGTCCTTCATAAAGCCCGTCTTTTTATTTGGAAGAATGTAACTGTTACGGAAAGGTAATCTGGCCAACTCAGGACTTTTGTGTTGGAGTGGCTTATTTTCCAACCAAACTGTTGGATGTCCTTCCAACCAATACTGTAACACACTTCAATTCATTTTTTCTTACAGAGTTACATAGCACAAAAACAGACCTTTTGGCCCTACTCATAGATGCTGACCAAGCTAGCTAATGAGTTGGTGCTGTTTGGCCTGTGCCCCTCTAAGCTGTAATTGTAGCTGCCTTAGACATTGCATTATTATATAATAAATTTCCCAGTAAACCTGGTAAGTTCAAAAGCAGAGAGTAAAGCAGATGCTGATTCATGGGATTTCTAAGCTTTTTTTGGACATGGCACCAAACTTTTTTTCTTATTGTACCAGATCTAGAATGTTCCAGTTTCTAGCATAGTCTGTGTGGAAGGTTTTTCTGATTCCATTTTAAGGATAAGACAGTTCGTTTTTCAGAAGCAAGGAGCAGTTGCTATGTTATTGTGACTTTTACATTTAGACTAGATGGAGCTTGTGTGGCACAACCATGCAACACACCCAAACCTCCTCCCTTCTTTCATCATCTGAATTCCCCACACCCCAGTCTCATAAATTAAGTTTTAATGGGATGTGGGTGTTGCAGAGTATGGCTAGAATTTGTTCCTTCCCCGAATTGCTAGGAAAGATGGTGGTAAGCCAGCTTCCTGAGCAGCTTCTGAGATTCCAGTTTGGTCATGCTAATCGTTGTTTGTGGAGAAAGTTCTAGAAATTTGACCCATTGTCGATGAAGAGATGGTGTTGGGTTTTCAGGTTGGGGTGTTTGGTGACTTACCAAATAAAGATTTATGAAGATTAGCTTTATTTGTCACATGTTCAGTGAAATGATGTTGTTTGCATCGATGACCGAGGATATTCTGGGGACAGCCTGAAAGTTTCACCATGCCTCCCGTGCCAGCAGAGCGTGCTCACAGTTTACTAATCTGTACGTCTTTAGAATGTGGGAGGGAATCGGATGTAGTTACTGAGAGAGCGTGCAAGCTCCTTAAAGGCAGCAGTGAGAGTTGAACTCCTATTTGGTGCCGCTGTAAAAGTGTTACGCTAACCACAATGCTATGGTGGTGTGTCACCAGGATTGTGGTGTTTACACCTGATGCCTTTGTTCTTCCATTTGATAGAAGTTACAAGTTTGGGAGTAACCTGGATGAGAAACTGCTGTGCACGTGGTGCACACTGCAGGCCTGGTGGAGAAGGTGGGGCTAGTGTGCCAGCCAAGTGGGCTGCCTTGTCCTGGATGGTGCTGAACTATCAGAGTGTTACTGTCAAATGGAGAGTCTCCCATCACATGCCTGACTTGTTAGAGGAGCAGGTGGAGTTGCATCCTCAGCTCTGGTGCCCCAGGCTCAATCTGGCACTGTCTGTATGGAGTTTACTTTACTTTACTTTATTGTCGCCAAACAGTTGATATTAGATATCACAGCGATATTTGCGTGGATTCCCCCCCCAGTCCTCTGATTTCCTCTTATGCAGACTGGTAGATTAATTGGCCAATTGTAGATGACCTTTTGTGTGGGTGAATGGTAGAATCTAGAGCACATTAAAATGGATTATTGTAGCGTTGGTCAAAATGAGTAATGGGATGGTGCGTACTCAATGAGCTGAAAAGCATCTTGCTGTGTGACTCTGACTGAAAATGCTGAAAAGTGGATTTGGAAATAGCTGAGTAGGTGATTGAATCTAGTGGGTGTGTGGAGTGAAGGTGATGGGGACGTGGGGAGAGTGGGTTACAGTGTAGGTAACTTGAAAAATGGAAATGTTCTGGGATCTGGAATAATGTGTGTGCCACCAAGTCCTCTGGTTTGTTGTATGTTCAATAGATCTGTTTATATCATATATCATATCTAAGAATCTTGTGAATCCGAAGTAACACGCCCTACATCTGCTGTTAAGTTTGACTAATATTTCAGTGGACAGATATAGCATGTGGCGTGATTCTGAGTCATGTAGACTGCTTTTATTACAGCATTTAATTGTTCTCTCTTGGGGTAATAGTTGGGCTGCCACTGTTTATGATGTCCAGGGCTGCTGTGGGATAATTTACCCAGCCATCTCCTGTTTTCCTCACCAGTCACCACTCGCAGACTTCTGCTGTATATTGCGGATTTCAGATCAGGGTTAACTTGTTATGTTGAAAGACCAAGTAAGACATGGAGATGCAAGTTCACTTAGAAAACGTAATGCTGAACCTCAAATCACTGTTCAGTGTTAAAGGGAGAGATCCTTAACTGAGTCCGAGCAATACACGCAAGATGCTGGAGGTACTCAGCAAGCCAAGCGGCATCTATGGAAAAGAGTATAGTTGATATTTCAGACCAAGACCCTACAGTGTTCTGCTTAAGGGTCTCGGCCTGAAACATCTTCCATAGATGCTGCCTGGCCTGCTGAGTTCTTCCAGCATTTTGTGTGTGTTACTCGGATTTCCAGCATCTGCAGATTTTCTCTTTGTCTTAACTGAGTCCATTTGTCTTTCCCTTGAAGTTGAGCTGTACGGTCATTTTGCAGGTGGTTTTGATGTCTTATGAGAGTTGCAGGCTTTAGTAAGGTTTTGCAACGAATCTTGTGCATATGAATGGAATTGTGGTTAACAGACTGGAGGAGAGTCACAAGTTGTTTGGTCTGGGGTCAAAGGGCCTTCCATTCAATATTAATTGCTGCAGGAACACATCTGTTGGTGAGCAATAGGTTGATCATGATGAAGGATGAGGTTGGGAAGATGGCTTATCCTAGCTTAACCTCAGTTTAGGGAATGGGCAGGTCTGTCCCTGAGCCATTGCTGGCAGTTAATTCATCAGTGAGAACCTTGATGGATTTGGTGGAGCAGCCATATCAAGCCAGGTCTTCCACAAAGCTTTGGAATGTTATGACATCAGAAGCCATTGTTTTGCTGATGAAAGATGTGCACTGCTGTTGTATGGTGCTCTGAATCTGCATGAGGTCCAACAATGTGATCAATGGCACATCTTTGGGGGATTTGGTGAGGGATTCTCTTCACAATGTTGAGGCATTGACTTTATTTATTTATTTTTTGAGATACAATGTGGAATAGGCCCTTCTGGGCCTTCAAGCCACACCTCCCAGCAATCCCCCAATTTAATCCTAGCCTAATCACAGGACAATTTACAATGGCCAATTAACCTAAAAAAAATAGCACGACTTTGGACTGTGGAAGGAAACTGGAGCACCTGGAGGAAACCCATGCAGTCACGGGGAGAATGTACAAATACCTTACAGGCAGCAGTGGGAATTGAACCCAAGTTGTCTGTTCTGTAAAGTATTGTGCTAACCATTATACTACAGTGACTTGTTAATGGCTTTTGCTGTAAATGACTTGCAGTTCGGGACTGTCCCTTCAGAGATGTGAAATTGGGAACATCACAGCACTAATATAAATGTTCTCACTGTTGTCGCTGGTGTTGAGGTAATGAGTCTTTGGTACCTTTGATGTTCTGAACATTATATCTGCATGGTTAATTCTTAACCAGTAAAGCTGTTTATTTGTCATAGTCAGTGCTCTTGTAGCAGATCAGCTTCAGGACCGTTGGATGTTATTCCCTATTATTACTCCTAATTTACTTTGGATGTTACACATTAGAATAATACTTGTTCCGATTAACCCAGGAAATGTAAAGGCAATGTGTGAACTGGGGCCCAGTTGGGTTGGAGAGATGTGAGGGAGCTAGGGGGTGTGGAACAACAATGCTGGGCCACATCAGGCGAGTCAGGTGGCAAATCAGTCGCATTTCCAAAGAGCCATGGAGCACTACAGCACAGAAACAGGCCCTTTGGCCCATCTAGGCCATGCCAAACTTATTATTCAACCTAGTCCCATTGACCTGCATCTGAATCATAATCCTCCATATCCCTTCCATCCATGTACCTATTCAAATTTGCTTTAAAAGTTGCAATCAAACTTGTATCCACCGCTTTCACTGGCAGCTGGCATTCCACACTTTTAGATTAGATTAGATTATGAGGACACGCAGTCCTCTTTTATTGTCATGCATGCATTAAGAAATGATACAATGTTCCTCCAGAATGATATCACAGAAACACAAGACAAACCAAGACTTTAAAAAAAACTGACAAAAACCACATAATTATAACATATAGTTACAACAGTGTAAAGCAATACCGTAATTTGATAAAGAACAGACCATGGGCTTGGTAAAAAAGAAGTTTCAAAATCTCTCGAAAGTCCATCATCTCACGCAGATGGTAGAAGGAAGAGAAACTCTCTTCCTGCCATGAACTTCCAGCGCTGTAAACTTGCCGATGCTGCACCCATCCACAGCCAACTCTTGAGTCCATCCGAAAACTTGGAGCCTCCGACACCGAGCGCCATCTCTGCCGAGCGCTTCGACCCCGGCCCTGGCAATAGGCAAAGCCGTGGATTTGGGGCCTTCCGCTCCAGAGATTCTCGATCGCGCAGTAACAACGGCAGCGAAGCAGGCATTTCAGAAATTTCTCCAGATGTTCCTCCGTGCTTCTCACATCTGTCTCCATCAAATCAAGATTGTGCACGGCCCCTACTTAAAAATATGATATCACTTGCACTACCTTTTGAGTGAAGAAGTTCTCCATCAGGTTCCCCTTAAATATTTCACCTTTCATCCTTAACGTATGACCTCAAATTCTTGTCCCAGCCAACCACAGTGGGAACAGCCTATCTATAACCCTCATAATTTTGTGTACCTCTATCAAATCTCCCCTCGCTCTCCTATACTCCAGAGAATAAAGTCCCAACCTATTCAACCTTGCCCTATAACTGTGGTCCTCAAATAATGGGAAGCAGCAACAAAATGGGTAATTTGACCTTTGAAGCCTGCCCAGATAGTGAATTATCAGTGTGTTTAATACTCAGCACAATCTGTCCCAGAGATTCAGTGCCAGTCAATGGATAAACATAATCACCATGAACTGGGAAGGGCAGCTCCTTGTCTGCTCGCAGCAACTCTCAGAGGCAGGGACCTGAATTCAAGAGGCACGTCTTGCCTCTGTAACTGAAAACAATGCATGAAAAGAAAAGCAGGATATAATAACCTATACTGGTACATGGAGACTCTCAGATCAGTGGCCACCTTGAGATCCATTGCTGTTCTGTGGTAGAGGTAGTTGAATTAGGGAACCAGAGTAGCAAAAATTAATTATTCAATACATTTGAAAGGTATTGAACATTCTTCAGCAAAAGGCATAATTTTATATTTTTGCCTGTTTCTAAAGCATTAAACTGATGATCACATTTCCTTAAATTTTAACTACGTTTGCTAGCTTCCCTTGGCTTTAATAACTGAGATAAATTATTCAATTCTGTCAGTCCAGCTGGAATGTAAATAATTGTGTTGAAAACAAAGCCACATTAAAAAAAAAATCGGAGCCAAGAGCAAGCAATGAGCTACTCAAGGTGGCTGTGAAACTGCTTCTAGGTAATGGTTTTAACCTTCAGAAGGTAGAGGGTGTGAATTCAGCATTTGCTGTGGTTTTGCTTCTCTGGATGCTCTCTAGCAAGATTTGATATGTTTGAAGATGAACACTGACATTTTCTAATGTCAGTCCTTAATGTTGGCTTTGCCAGCTTTCAGACTGAGAACAAATCATCTGGCAGGTTTAAAATTACTTGTTCCTTTGTAAGAAAATGAGTCAAAATATGTTATAAAGTTCTTTTTTTCTTAAGAGTCATACTGCATGGAATCAGGCCAATCAGACCAATTTGCCCATGCTGACCCAGATTTCTATTTTGTCTAGTCCCATTCTTGAGCATTTTCCTATCTATGTACCTACCTCTCCATGTGTCCTTTAAATGCTGTCATTGTATCCGACTCAGTTATTTCCTCTAGCAGCTTATTCCATAGAGAGACCACCTTCTAGGTAAAGTAGTTGTCCCTCTTACTGCCCATTACGCAATGGTATTTAGGGCAGCAATGAAGGTTCTCTATATCTGATGGTGTTCAAGGCTTCTTTCATCATGCCGGTAGCTTGGTTTTCACTACTGTCAGTCATGCAAGTTCCGGGTGGAGACTCAGGAGTACAGTTGCACACTAGCAGTCCTAGCCGCGATACTTCTATACCTCCTTCCTGATCGTAGGTCAAAGAGATTGGGATGGGTGGTGGGGATCCTCAACAATGCTTTGGGCCCTTCATATACAACACTCCCGGTATATGTCAGAAATTGGGGGAGAGGGACCCTAGTCATCCCTTTGGAAGTTTTTACTATTCTCTGTGGCGCCTTATGGTCTGATGCCTTGCAACTTCCAAGCCACACAGTGATGTAGCCAGACATGGCAGGATGGTGCTCCTGTAGAATGGGGGGATAGTGGTGCTGGGACCCTTGCACGCCTCAGTCTCCTCAAGGCATGCACTGCAGCCACTATGCTGGTAGCAGAGCAGGAAGTTGTTTCAGAAGTGGGGGGAGTGCTGGTTAAGTAGGTTGCTTTGCCTTGGACAGGATTGATCTCTGAACATAGCTTGAGCAGAACCTGGCAGGAGTACTACCAACACCTCAGATTCCCAAAATATCCTGGCGTTTTCATTTTTCCTTTGGCTATGACTTGTCGGGAATAGTTGATCAGTGTAATTTTTGACCCCTAAAACAGAGAGCGATTGCAAGTGCAGTCAGAATGCTTGTCATGGTGCCCAGCCAGTGCTATTCTTTTATGGATGGGTTGTGAACTGGTATTGAATTTTGTTCTTCTGCATGCCATGATGAAATCCATGGGGAAGGGTTACTGTATTGCTACCCCATGCTAAGTTATTAACTGACTTAGTACTGAGCCCCGGAGAGTAGCATATAGCTTGCATTAAAAAAGGAAAATGTCCTGGTTTGTATTTTCCACATCCTGCTATTAAATTGATTGTCACTTTGTTAATATACATCATGCTAAGTGAATGGAAGTAATTTTGGTTCATCATTCATTTATAAATGACAATGAAACCAGTGGTTTATAATCATTACCAGGATTACAGAAATTCAGGTTGGTGACTGGGGCTATTATATTTTCTACATCCATTAGTTGCTCTGCTGAGGCCCGGTGGAGGTTTAAGGAACTCTCTTGTATTGTGAAGCATTTACTGTTGTTTAAAATGTCCTATACTTGGGGTAGATGAGCACAGTTCAGCATTTTCCTAATTTAGAACTCTTTCTCTCCAAGGAGAATGTGAAAGTAAGTTATTTTTAGTAATTTGAAGATGCAATTTGTGATTTTAAAAAATAACTGCTTAGTCTCCTACTATTTAAAGTTGGTGACAGACTATTGTAAATGGGGTTGCTGGAGTTTCCTACAACAATAAGTGCAGTAGTTAATTTGGTTAAAAGTTGCTTGTGTTCAATCTTTATTTCCTCTTCCTCTTCCCCCCTCCTCCACCCCCACTTCTGCCATGTCCAACTGAGGTGTGCTGGAATACAATTAACATGAGCTTTGTGAGCGTTCGGTATCTCTCACAAGAAGCTGTTCATGTATATGCCACTGACTATTTATCTATGCATACTATCACAGCTAAGCCTCATCCTGTCATCATTTGCTTTCCTACAGTCTTAATTTCCATTTGGGAGTTTCACATCTACCTGCTTGTCTTTGACTGGCCTAGCACAGGGCAGCCATCTTTGATTGAGGTGCTTGTGTGGTGATTTATGCCCTATCCATGGGAAATCCATTCATCCGACAACTTGGTTTGCACAGATCATTTGTGAAGCATAATCTTTTATACTTCAGTGGAAAAGAGTCTAAATTTAGTTTTGTAAAAATAATCCATCGCAGCTGGTTACAGCCATTCGATTCTTCTTGTGTTATTGAGCTGAGGTGACTGTCCAGCACATCAAATGTGTGAATGGATTAGAGGCACTTTCAAATTATACAAATCTACAAACAGAGTTGTCTGCCAGAATTTGTTTCTAAAACTCATACAATTTCAACCCAGTTCGCTGGAGGCCAAACAAATGGAATCTTTGCACCGTCACTTTCAGATAGGTTGGGAGTTCACAGGGAAATGAAAACAGGCGAAGGCTCACCTGGTCATCAAACCAGCTCTGCCATTCAACATAATCATGGCTAATCTGCCTTAAGCCTCGATTCCTCATCTGTGCCAGTTCATTACAGCCTTCACTTTTCACAATTATTTCAAAAAATTACTTAACTCCATTTAACAACTTGCTAAACCTTTTCCTGGGTCTTTCTAAGGATGATATTTTTGAACTGTGCAAAAACTAATTTGGAATGACTCAGAATTTTTGCTGGCGATGTAGAGCCAGAGCTGCAAACAATAATAAAATACTTGGTAGCTCTTGGCACCTGTGTGCACTCCTTGGTCCATGAAATTATCATTTTAATTCTCTGAGAATGATTAACATTTTATTCCTAGTCCCAATTCCTGGACAGAATTCAACCTCGATGCAAGTCTGCTACTTCGCGTACCCGCCAATGAATCTGTCATATGATATTTCTATAATCACTTGGCGATTTCCATGTTGTTTGACTCCGAATTCTATTCCTGCCAAAAGATTATGGCTGTGACTTGGCTAAGATCCCTTACAGATGAAATGAGCAGAGGAAAATAATTGAACTTAAAATGCCAGCATGTAAAGACATATGGCCCCGAGTCAGTATTAAGTATTGTCATTTTGATTTTCATCATCGTTCTCATTGATACTAATTTTACCAATAAAATTAATTATTTCTTAAAGATGGGATTCTTCCTCCCCCCCTTTTTTTTTTGCAAACTTGTCTTACTAAAGGAAAAACTCCATTATTATTTGAAGAAATATTGGAATTTGAAATTTAATTTGTTTATATGCTTGGTATAATACATTAGTCAGTAACTCTATGAAGTGGCTTTAGATCCATTCAGATGAGATGGGTGTAATTGGCCTTTATAGTCTTGCATCTGATTTAAGCAGTCACTAGTGGTGGTGTGACTTGATATCACAGAACCCCCTTTAATTGGCTCTTGGTGCATGTTTGAGCGAGGGGCACTTCATACTACTGACTGTACCAGCAGTCCCCATAACATATGACTGTCTGAAAGTTTAACTGTAGCTAATTTTCCTGCTCTTGGCTCAATAAAGGATTATATTTAATCCTTTATTGAACCACCGTGGTCCTGGAGGAACGTTGTTTCATTTTTACTCTGTACTGTACAAGCAGTTTATGGTCGAAATGACAATAAAAAGTGACTTGACTTGAAATCTGCAAGCAATTTTTCAGGATTTTAAATTGAAATGTGCATGGGGTAAAGTTTGAATATGATGAAACTGGAATTCATAAAGCTGACTGATAATATCAGAAGATTATGTAACATCTCAGTGTTGGGTATTGTAACGTGAACAAAGTCACCGGAGAGATGGAAGCTGGTAGATATAAAATCTTTTATTCAATCCACACACTCACAACTAAGCTGACAGCCTTTTGGAGTTACTCGCGAGAGAGAGGCTCTGTGTGTGTGTGTGTGAGAGACACACTCTCTGACCCAACATTATAGCACATTTTTATATGCTAAACAGCGAAGGTAACAGAACGGTTTCAATGCCTTTATAACACTTCTTTAGAGTTGCATATAGTTTTCAATTTCCTGGATCTTCCCGCCAATACATCCGAAATGAATGTAAATTACTGTTGTATTTGTGCAATGGTGTGTTGATTGCATTCATGCACATGCAAACATATATCAGTTAAGGGGCTATTTCCTGGTCTGCAATTTGCTATCGTCTTGAGTATATTCATGCAATTTACTGGTCTGAGCTGCATTTTAAATTTAAACTACACTCTATATTCAGAACTGAAGGTTGGTTGCTGAAGTTGATGTTTGCTATATACCCTAACTCCAAAATACGCCTTAACTTTGGGGATAATAAATTTCTGTGGGTTCAGAATAGGTTAGGAGGTCAGAAATCAGTGAAGAGGACTAAATTAGTGTTTCTCAGTGGCTAGACTGTTTAATAACTGGTTACCACAGGGATTGGTATATCCCAAAGTCTTTCCCTTGTCTATGGGCCACAGACTGGGGGGGTTCCCTACCTGTATGAATGAGTGCAGCTCCAGCACTGCTTAACATTATCCATGACAAACCAATTGATTGGTATGCCACTTACCGTCCTAGACTTTAATTTGCTCTGCTGCCAGCACACTATCGTTCCTCCATGTATCATTCATGAAGTACACTGCAGTTACTAGCTCAGACAAGATGAGATGCAACATCTTGTGATGCTGTAGCCCATGCACTTCAAGGTTCGATGTGCATTCAGTGATGCCCTTTTGCACATCAATATTATAAAGCGTGTTTATTTGAGTCACTGTCACTTCCCTGTCAGCTTGAATCAGTTTGGCCATTCTCCACTGACCTTTCTCATTAACAAGGTGTTTTCACCCACAGAGCTGCCACTCAATGTTGTTTTGTTTCCAGCACCATTCTCTGTAAACTCTCAAAACTGCTGTGCGTGAAAAACCCAGGAGATCAGTATTTCCTGAGATACACCCCATCTGGCACAAACAATCATTCCAGGGTCAAAGTCACTTGGATCACATTCCTTCCCCATTTTGATGTTTGGTCTAAACAGCTGAACCTCTTGACTGTGTCGGCATGCTTTTATTGCTGTCACATAATTGGATGATTGGATATTTGTATTAACGAGCAGCTGTATCAGTATCTAATAAAGTGGCCACTGAGTGTATATTCCCAATCCTCTATTCCTTGGCTTCAGTTCTAGAGTGGGAGTACCTTCACCAGAAGGACCACAGTGGCTCACCATCCCCTTCTTCAGAAATATTAGTGGTGAATCACTGCTAGCCTTGTTAGTGATTGACAGATCTTGGAAAAAAATTTGCAAATGCTTTTAACCGTTCTCAATTTTTATCCATACTTTTGAGGAAAAGATCAGTGTAACATAAGTGGGAGGAAAAAGTGGTGCATGAAAGTCTATGAAGGGTAAAAATAGCACATTGGCTCAAAGACGCAGGTAGAATATAGTCTATGAAAATGATGAATGCCTGAGGAGGAATAAGCAAATAGTTATGCTAAAGAATTAGTGAATGAGAGGCTGTGATATGTAGAGACTAAATCTGCAGCACTTAAGGCGAATAGAATGTTGGCCTCCTTCTGCAAGGAGATTGGAGTACAGTGGGCTTTTGGTGAGGAGATACTTAGAGGATTGGAGGATGTCTGGTTGAGGACATACTTGCCTTGGAGAGAGATCCACTTGATAGATTCCTGGGATGAGAGCTTCCCCAGTGAGGAGTGATTGAATGTGACTGGAATTCAGGAAAATGTAAATGTAAGATACAAGGATTTGAGAGGGTTTGATGCTGTAAGATAAATTTCCTCGTAACATAAAACTGCAAGCACAGGAACAGGCTCCTCGGCCTATGATGCCTGCGCTGAATACGATGCTGAAGTAAAGTGGATTTCTTCTGCTCATGTAAAATTCGCATCCCTCAGTCTCCACAGATTCACGCATCTCTATCGCAGCCTCTTAAATGCCACTGTGGTATCTGTGTCCTCAGCTTGGACCATCCAGAAATAGAAGCCAATATCTCGGAATAAGGGGCGTAGAATGAGATTTCTTTATTCAGGAGGTTGCGGTTGTTGGGTCATTGGTTACATTGAAATCCAAAATCAGTAGAAGTTTGGGCATTAAAGAATCAAGGGACAGGATTAGCCTGACTTTGTAGAATGGGAGCAGGGTGAAAGGGCAATGTGGTTTTCCCCTATTTTGCTCTTACGAATTTTTGAGTATCTGGTCTTAATTATACCCGTACATGTGTACTTCGACTTTATTGAAATCCTGTTGGTAAAATGGTTTGGTTAATCAGAAGCTGGATGCCAATTGTTTTTGATCTTAGGTCCTTAGGTTCCGAAAGGTGGTTGTAGAGGTCAAACCAAAGTAAAACGATGGCTGCTGCCAGCCACCCTGCGGATTTGTTATACTTGTAGGACGCACACTGACTCCTGTAATGAGTGCTCCAAAAGTTATTTGATCCTTACAAATGCACAATCTTGAAGTGATGAAACTTATTATATCCAAGTATAAGCTAAGCATTATTGAGCCGTCAGCAAATGATAACGACCAGCACCGGTTCCGAGCTTCTAAACTGCAACAAAAATGAACAAGAGTATGTAACTTGTTCACTTTGCCTTTACCCCACTTCTGCTCATGTGACTAGCTGCCATGATATACATGCGACGCAACACAATGCATATAGAGAACAGATGCCTGGCTCCTACAGTGGTTGTGCATTTATCTGAATTCTGAGTGTTCTTAAAATATTTGAACTAAAAATAGTGCAAGAGGCTGATGCAGTTATTAGTCACCTCGACTGTGGCATGTCAGCTGACGGAATGGTGTTTTGCATGGCCTGGGGTTACAATGTTAATAATGTACTATGGCTGCTATGCATTAGTTATATTAAGTGATAAAGCACTTCTGTTGCATATATTAAGATGTGACTAAATTGAGATGCCACTTCTGATAAAGAAGGGCCCGGGAAAAGGATGTTCCAAAATCACTTGTCACCTACTCTTTAGAATACTTCATGTACGGTCCATGTTTTTGAGGAGAGTATTTTTTTTATTGTCTTTTGTTCCAGGCCAAGGCTGCAAGCACAGAGGAAGTTTGCCCAGTCGCAGCCCAACTCCCCCAGCACAACCCCAGTCAAGATGGTGGATCCAGTCTTGCCACCTCCTGTAACTCAGATCATCGATCTCTCAAAAAGAAAGCCCAAAACAGAAGATTTCTTAACTTTTCTTTGCCTTAGAGGTAGGTGTTGCAATAACTTCACATTGATCACTATGTGATCAATTATTCACTGCAATGTTTGTTTTACTTTACATTTCAGCATCTCTGAATGCTCATCACAATATTAGTGGCTACATTCTAAGTAATACCTTCATATGTTGACTCAGAAACAGCTGTATTATTTGGTTACCAAGTGGAAATTGGGCCATTGATATTCCACCTGTGTTATTACTTGTATAAAATTATTAATGAGCAGAAATACAGTGTGGCTTTCAGGAGAAAGTTTGTCACAGGATATGCACATAATTTCACGTGATTCCTGAAATCCAAGAGTTCAACAGACCGGCTGGAAGTTGCTTGAAGATGAGCACAGACAGGCTGTGCATTGCAGTTGTGTTGTTTATGATTATGGCTTTAAATTGGAATTGGCGCTCTTGGCCTCTTCTCTTCAGCCCTAGGAGCAAGCATACCAGATAAAGGTATTATCCCCACAAGCTTAAAGCCCTTTAATAACCTGATGGTCTTTTCTGGAGCAGCTCACTCACCTTTGGTCCCCACTGGACACTCAGCTCTCACCTGTGGCTCCAAGTAGCTGATTGCGTGCAACAACAGCCACACCCCAGTACACCGCCTTAACAGGTGGGCCAAACCAGATGAGGGTGGCCGATGGGCCTCATACCCAGTGAGATAGGAACATGTTTGTCCTGGCACGTGAATTCAGCTCCAGCGGACTGGGTGGACAAGATCTGCAGTGAGATCCAACGGCCAAGAACGTGGTTCTTCAACGCTCCATGGAGAGTGAAGGGCATGACAAGGCACAGAAGTCGTCATGGTCATCCTCTGCAACCAAGGGAGGCCCCTGTTTGTGATGCTTGTTTGTTCCACTGGACCTGGACTTCTGTGGTCCAGAAGGTGGAACTAGCCCAGTGCAGTGGCTTTTCTATTTTAAAAACTCTCTCACACAGGTATCCCATCATCGACGGACACAACGGACGTCCACAACTACTAGGCAGCTCTTCAAACTGGAATTGGATATCATCCTTCAACCAACCACCTGGCTCCATGTTTATACAGATGCACTGCCCTTACTAATAGATATGCCCATTGACAACAATGTTGCCCTACAGGCAACTGTCTGGGCTTCTAGCAGCAGTTGCTTGTGCATCTAACGTGGTTAAAGTTCAAAGTAAAATTTATGATCAGAGTACACGTCACCACATACAACTCTGAGATGCTTTTTCTTATGGGCATACTTTGCAAATCTATAGAACAGTAACTGTAAACAGGATCAATGAAAGGTCAAGTAGAGCATGGAAGATGACAAACTATGCAAATGCAAACATAAATAAATAGCAATAAATAACGAGAGCATGAAATAACAAGGTAAAGATTCCTGAGAGTGAGATCATTGGTTGTGGGAACACCAGGAATAGAACGAGTGTAGTTCTCCTCTTGTGTTCCAGAGTCTGATGGTTGAGGGGCAGTAACTGTTCTTGAACCTGATAGTGCAAGTCCTTGTACCTTCTACCTGGTGGCAGCAGTGAGAGAAGTGAGTGGCCTGGGTGGTGAGGATCTTTGGATACTTTTCTGCAACAGCATTTCATGTAGACGTGCTCAATGGTTGGGAGGGCTTTACCTGTGTTCTACTGGGCTGAATGCACTACCTTCTGTAGGATTTTCTACTCAAAGGCATTGGTGTGCCCATACCAGGCCATAATGCAGCCAGCCAGCACACTTTCCACCACACATCTATAGAATTTTGTCAAGATTTTTGATGACGTGCCAAATCTCTGCAAACTCAGAAGGACATAGAGGCACTGTCGTGCTTCACGTTTATGCGTCCAGGACTCAGAAAACTGGATTTGCTTACAGAGTGGATGACAAAGTTTGAGATAAAGTTTGTGGCATCTTCTCCCAATAAAACAGGAAAAGGCACTGGAAACCAGCTGTGGTTGATAGTTATATACAAACTATATGTACAAAGTCAATCTGTCTTTTACAGTCTGGAAGCCAAGGGCTGTCACTGAAAAGTACGTGCCCAGTCAACCCACCCTGTCTGGGGCCAACAGTGACACGCTTTGCAGTTCAGAGGCAATCAGAGGTATGAAAAAGAGGAGAGGGTCTGATCATAAGGCTGTCAGTGGGAGAATAAAGGCCTCAGGCATTGGAGAAGATGCATGCCGAAAGCAGGGAAAGCATGGAAACTGGGAATATAATGGTAGTAGTGAGGCTGCAGATTTAGTCAGCTAGAATGGCCCTGGAAGCCAGTGCTGAACATGAGCAAATAGCTTTGAAAATATTTTAATGTTTACCTGCTGTTTGTCGTCCATCATTTACTCATTCCCCACTCTTCCACCTCCCCCCCCCAAAAAAAAACGGTCTTGGTTTAAATGGTTGAAATTGAATGTATTCCCACACAACCTGCTTTACTTACCACCTTTCATCAGTGCAGTGCTCCTTCTGGGTGATATTTATGTTTATAGTGGCTGTTGGACAGAAATCTTGTGGGGGAATTGAAATTCCACTCCACCTAGTTACATACCCACTAAAGGCTGCCTGTAATGGAAACTTGGTCGAGGAATGTGTTTTAAAATATCAAACTAACCTTGAAGTGAAAAGGAATTTAAACTGCTCATATGGTTTCGACCAGTGGTCTTGTTTTACAAGCTTTCATCTAGAGTTGCTCATTGCATGATTGAATTGCTGTCTCGTTGGAGCTGTTCTCTAGTTTCCCTCTAGTTGTTCATAGTTTGCTCATGGGATGAGTGCACAGTGTTGGGCGAAGGGGGAGAGAGCTCCACTCAGCACCACATTGTCGACCCAGAATTGGGAGGAGTTGGTGTTGCAAACTGAGTTGATAGCCTCCCAGTAATGAACACATCAAAGGGACGAAAGAAAGGAACACTTGCGCTGCAGACTTCTGTAAAGTAGTACATCATGTTCAGAATAATGAGGAACTTTTCTTTGATGTAGTTCTCCCACATTTACAAGTTGTCCTAGGGATTTTATGACCAAATCATGGTGTTGTAACAAGATTTTATGATACCAACAGTTGCTGTGGAGAGCCAACAATCATTGACCTTTTAAGCAAAATGATTGGAACTGGCGGCCATTTATTACCGAGCACCTTTTTAAGGATTCTGACCCTGTGTTGGCATCAATTATGGTGGACATATCTCGCAGGCCAGGGGTGACTCAAAGACTTTGTTTATTGTTAAAGAACGTGATCCACCCCACCCCCAACAGTCAGCGAGTGTCAGTTATGTTACTGGAGGAGGAGGGGAAAGGGAAATTGGATATCTAGGCTGTGCTGTTTCCAGTGGGTTTTGTTTGTTTTGTGTAGTGGAGGGTGGGAGTGTAGTACAGTTTTAACAACTTCAACATGCTAAACGCCGCTGGCCAAAAACTAACTTTGTACCTCTTCCTGCTCATGTCCTCTTTCATCCCCCACGTACCTTGCAGCAATACTTGGTGGTGGATTAGAGGTTTTCTTTGACAGCCTGCACTTAGTGTGCTGGTTGCAAGCTTCTCCGCACTCCTGAGCACCCTACCTCAGCAAACTACTCCTGGAGGGGAAGCACGTGAATCTACTGTACGTCCTACATTTTCCAGTTCGCAGTTGCTTTTTTTGAGTAATACCTTAATTGAACAAAATAAATAACATGCCAGAATGAATAAATGCCTCTGGTTTGTTTCTGGTTGTGCTTTGCTTTGCTGATCTGTCATTTATATTAATTTCTTGCAGTAGAGCTCAGAAATAACCCAGAACTTGGTAGTATTTGAAAATTGATTCCTTCTGTAACTTAACAGGCTCTCTTTCACTGAGAAACATAATGATACTGCAGGAAAAAAATGACAATTCATTTACTTATTGGGCATCAGATATATAACAGGCCGTGCTTGTTAACAATTTCTACATGGGAAGAAACGTTTTGAAACCTTTCTGGATGATATCATTTCTAACATTCATCATACTTGTGTAGTTCTGGCAAAGGTTTTGATAACTGTAAATTGTGTAATCTCTTAGACTGCAGTTGTGAAGTACTGATGTTTGCTTTAAATATTTAGATTTGGATTTACTTATCACTTGTATGCTGAAGCAGACTGTGAAATGTGTCATTTTTGTTTGCAACTAGCACATCCAAGGATGTGCTGGGGGCCACACATTCCAGTGCCAACTTATCATGCCCACAATGTTCAACAGAACAACACAGACAGCAACAGTAAAGCAAGCACCTTTCACACCCTCCCACCCACTCACACACAGATGGGCCTGTAACCCTGGGCTAGGCCACTTCAAGTCCTTGGGCCCAGCTTTAGTCATTCTATTAATTGGTATTGTAATCTATTGCTAATAACCTCTGGTAACTGGATGTTCAGCTGGGTGTCCATTCAGTCTGGTGCACAAGCAGTCACGTGCATGTCTCCAATGAATTGGGTTGCTTTGTACTATGATCTTGATGTCTGAGAATGGGAACAGGAAGGCTAGAACTTTAAAGAAGATACTGGAAGTGATGATGTCGGGAAATATTGCTGAGCTGAAACCTATAACTCACAAACTGATCCCAATATTCTATCTGCCTTGGGCTACGGGGTGTAATGGAATATTGCATCCCATAGCCCATGGGCCAGCATGGTAGTGTAGTGGTTAGCACAATTCTTTAGAGTACCAATGTCCTGGGTTTGATTCCTGCCACTGTCTGTAAGGAGTTTGTACGTTCTCCCATGACCATGTGGGTTTCCTCCAGGTGCTCCAGTTTCCTCCCACAGTCTAAAGACCGACCATTTGGTAGGTTAATTGGTCATTGTAAATTGTCCTGTCATGAAGGACAATTAAATCAAGGATTGCTGGGTGACGCGGCTTGAAGGGATGAAGTTTCTATTCCGCACTGTATCTCAATAAATAAAAATATGTCTGCTAGGGAAACTTATTGGGGAAATGATGTCATTAAAGATCCTGAGATACTTTTGAAGAATGAAGTATATTGAACAGACAAATGAAAGAGAAAATTAGATTACCCCGCTGCAGAGTTAAGTTTTTACTCAAACCTCAGCTCTCCATCCTTTAACCACTTCACAGTAGGTGGGTAAAGTGAATTGTTTGATAACTACTTAGTACTGTGGTCAATGACAGGGCTCCTCTCGATGGATGATTAACATAGGCTTCTCTGCTTGAAGTATAAATCAGCCACCCCCCAAACCCATTGCCGCAGTCAACTTCAAGCCCTCTGTATTCACTAACTTATGATATTTTTACCCTGTAAATGTCCATGTGGCTATGTCAGTTACCAATTTGAGAGCAAGGGTGCTAGTTAGAGGGAACAGTTAACAAAGTTGTGGGTACAGATTTCTGTGTCCTATTGACTGACGGAATGTTGGATGTGGTGAAGAAAATTTGTAAAGCCTGGATGTTGAAGTAATTTAGCTCATTTTTCCTCAAGCAAAGGAAAAGCAAAATTGGAGAAAAGGATGCCAGATACAACTTGAGTTAAGGGACAAGTTAGACTATCATATAATAATAAACTTCCATCCTGGACTCCTGGAGCTGAATGTGCTGCCTCTGAATTTCATTAAAATGCATATAAAATAACGTGCAATTTTTTGAGTTTCAATTGGGATTACTTCTCAGAACCTTTATTTCAAAGTATATGCCGCCTTTCTGCCTTAAAAACTTTAGATGTATTAGAGATATAGATTTGCAAAGGTAGAATGAGTAGTTCAGCAAGGTGCAGAAAACACCCTCTGGAACAATGAGGGGGGAGACCAGCAGCTCTCTGTTTCAGTGTTACAAAGTGTAGATGTTTGTGGTATGCATTGTCTCCAGCAGTATTACCTACCAGTAGGATGTCACATCAGATCATCCTGATCGATTACTAAAGAAAATAAGTGCAAAGTAACCTTACTCCACAATTGCCTCTACACTGTGCATATACAGTAACGTGAAAATAATTCACTTCATGCCTGATATTTTCTTTCATCAGCACCCCTGGTGCAGCAGATAATGCTAATGCCTTATCGCTCCAGTGATTGACCCAATCCTGACATAGGGCGCGGTCCGTGTGGGCTTTGCACGTTCTTCCTGAGACAGGGTGGTTATTCCAGTTTCCTCCTCAATCTCAAAGATTTGCTCGTTGGCCATTGTAAGGTACTCCTGGTGTGAAAGTGATTGGCAGCATTCAGGTAAAGTTGAACAAGGGGAATAAAGAATACGATTATATAGGATTAGCACATCTTGGTGGTTGACAGTTGGTGTGGCCTGAAGGACCTGTTTTCATGTTGTATATTACTTTGTAACTGTGTAATTTCTTGCTTCTTGGAGGCTGTAATTTCTTGGGAAGGGTTGTGGTTAACAGTGCAACCACATGGTGTTGTCTCCTGAGCCACAAGACTTCAGTGCAAGTGCTGTTCCAGGAGTTAAACACACACAATCCATTCAAGCATATGGAGAGATGGACTCTGTCACACTTGTTGCTTTAGAGATAAAATGTTAAGCTGGAGCCCCATTTACTTTGAAGAATCATTGCTCCTGATAACTGGCTTCAAGACCATCACAACCAAAGTTGATTAAATAGACATTAGAAAGTATTGAAATTATAGAGGGATACAATTAAAAAAAAACAGGCCCTTCGACCCATTATGTTCACAGCAACTACCACCTATTTACCTGATCCTACAGTAATCTCATTTTTTATTCTCCCCATACTATTATCATCTCCCCTCAGCTTCTGCCATTTAATTCAGTTTTACAGCGGTCGATTGATCTTCCAGTCTATGAGTCTTTGGGATGTGGTGGGGGTGGGGGGGGGGGTGGAAGCTGGATTACCCAGTGGTAACCCACTTTGTCACAGAGAATACATATAGCTGTAGAGACCAGGAATGAATTCCGGGGTCAGGGCAGATCCCCATTAACCGTGCCACCATGCTGAGTTTGATGGCACTTTGAAAATGTTCTACATTCTTCTCCTCCCACACTACTCAGTTGGATTTCTGAAAGAGTCTATCAGTTGCACAGGGTTTTGGGGATTCTGTAGCAAAAAAAATAATGCTGGATCCAATTTCCTACATTTTCATTTTTTTTTCTTTTGATTTACTGGGCCTTTAAATGCCACATTATCTGCAATTTCAACAACTGGACTAGAACATCTCAGCTTTAGGAGTTCATTTAATTAGAATGTTACCTAGTGATATATTTTGATTTTACAGTGATAATCTAGCTGTCGTTGTTCAGATCTTAAAGTAGGTTTCTAGCATATCAAACGAGTTTTCACTGAGATAGTGACAGGAAATGAATGTTGGTTCCCAAGACAGGAGAGACATTATTAATCAGTTTCAATACAGCTTGTTTGCTTATTAAAGGTGATTTATTAAACTTCATTTCCCTGTAACTGAAATGATTTGCCAAATCTACTGAAGTAGTAATTGAAAATGTGCAAGTCGACTTCAACAGGTTTATTGAAGTAATTTTGAGCTACTTGTATGTCAAACAATGTTCCCACTTTGTCAAATTTGCTACATACCTGCTGATCTTCAAATGTTTCCGAGCCTCATTCTTTCCTGTCTCTGTAGCTCCTCTAGCCAAAGTCCTCTGGATATCTCTGATCCTTCAACTGTTCTGTTGGGCATGTCACACTACCTTGGCGCTTATAGTACATGGCACAGATACAGAAGTTTGGTAAATGGTAACTGCCCCCATTAAATCATTTGGTCTCTCCTATCAGAGGTATTTCCTTTGCTCTATCCATCCCTTCCCCACATTCCCTCCTACTGGAAATTAACTTATTTAATTATCCATTCTAGTTCTGGACCCAGGAACATTAACTCATCCTCCTTCCACAGATGCTGCCTAATTTCTGTTGTGTATTTAATATTTCAGTAATACTTGAGGAATCTTGCAAATATATTGTTTGATTAACTATTCTTTGTTGTTTAAGTAATTCATTGCGGATCATACGTAAAAGTATGTGAATGGCATACGTCATTTTGCCGTCATGTCCTATTTGCTGCCTCACTAAAAATAAAGCCAAAGGACAAACATTATCCCTAGTCCTGTATTTTTCTTTCAAATAATTTTGTTTTGAAATTACAAAGCAAAACAGTGGCAACGAGTAAGTTTTAAAACGAACCAGAGATGACTAGCTGGTTGAAGTGCAGCACTTTTTCTTTTATTCACAAGGAGACAGAGAATTTTTTAAAAAATCTGAAAATGGATGAAATTCACGGGTTTGTAAACCATGAGTACTGGGTGATGATAGTAATAAATTTAAAAAAGCAGAAACAACTGGCTGTATTGGAAAGGTCGATACGTTTGATGGCATAAAAGATAACTGGGTGATTTATATTGAATGAATTGAGCAGTATTTTGAAGCAAATGAAATAGCCAATTAAAATTGAGTGCTGGTGTTACAGAGAGCAATAGGTGAAACAGCATGCAGGTTGCTTAGAACTTCAGCTGCTCCAACTAATCTGGCCAAAATGAATTTTTTTAATATTATGAAAGTAATGCAGGAACATTTAGAAACAACCATTGTTGATTGCAGAATGCTTTGGGTTTCATGAGCGGAATCAAAAGGAAGGGGAGTTCATTTCAGCATATGTGGCTGAATTGATGAAATCAATCATTGCCAGTTCAGTACTGGGCTTAGTGATGCACTGAGAGATTGTTTAGTTTATGAAATCGTACAAGAAAGCATTCAAAACGGCTCCTAACTGAAGCACAACTCGCATTTAAAACCTGCAGTTCAAATCTCTGTATCAATAGAAACGGCAGCCAGAGATGCAATTGAGTTGTAGTCAGGAATGAAAGTGTGCATGAACAAATTTGTAACGTCTAAACAGAAACTGGCCTGGCCAAACAAATTGTGTTACATTTGTGGCAGGGACTCGCATTCATCAGACCAATGCAGGTTTAAAGGCGAAACTTGCAGATACAAAGAGCATGTTTGGCAGACAAAAATAAATAGACTGTACAGGGAAGAGTAAAAAATAAAAAGCAAATAGGACATGGTGGCAAAATGACGTATGCCATTCACATACTTTTGCGTATAACCCGCAATGAATTATATAAACAACAAAGAATAGTTAGTCAAACATTCATCAATTTCAAGTAGAGCACTAATCTGCCTGCTATTGATGAAAAATCTGATAGTGGTGAGAGTGACACAGGACTGAGTAGCCTTGAGATTTACAGTGTGAAAACTAACACGTGACAAGCAATATGGCTTATGCCAGAAATGAATGGAGAATTAATTAAAATGGATTGGACAAGGGCTCGCTATTTTAGTCATTCCACAAAATGAGTTTGAACTCATTCAAAAATTGAATTCAAAGATACTGAACTGAAGCCTGCAGATATCCAACTAAGAACTTGTGCTGGAGAAAAGATAACTCCTACAGGAATGACATTTGTAACAATGAAATACAATAATCACAAAGTTACATTGGGCTTGTATGTGGTCAAAACAGGATGACCAGCATTGTGGGGCTGTTATTAGCTTAGACAACTACAACTTGATTGGAGACCTATTGGCCATTTGCATGTCACATTCCTTGTTGCAATGTTCCCTCTAATTTTTAGTAGTCAGTGTGCGCAAAAATCTTGTGTTGTGCAAATTTTTTTCCTGTAACAAAAGTATATGCGCTCTGAATGCACACATGGGACAGTTTATGTAGGTTTACAAAATATTTGACATAAAACTGCACAGAATAACAACAAAATAACATACATATTTAAGTCACCCACACAAAAAATGCTGGTGAACACAGCAGGCCAGGCAGCATCTGTAGGAAGAGGTACGGTCGACGTTTCGGGCCAAGACCCTTTGTCAGGACTAACTGAAAGAAGAGATAGTAAGAGATTTGAAAGTGGGAGGGGGAGATCCGAAATGATAGGAGAAGACAGGAGTGGGAGGGATGGAGCTAAGAGCTTTAAAGTTGATTGGCAAAAGGGATACGAGGCTGGAGAAGGGAGAGGATCATGGGACGGGAGGCCTAGGGAGAAAGAAAGGGGGAGGGGGGAGCCCAGAGGATGGGCAAGGAGTTATAGTGAGAGGGACAGAGGGAGAAAAAAGAGAGGGGAAAAAAAGGGAAAGAAAAAAATCATGGTAATAATAAATAAATAAGGGATGGGGTACAAAGGGGAGGAGGGGCATTAATGGAAGTTAGAGAAGTCAATGTTCATGCCATCAGGTTGGAGATATTTTATTTTTATCATATTTAAGTTGCTCTTACTTTTTTTCTCTCTCCTATTTTTGGCATTTACCCATTCTTTGTAAACTCTATTTCATCTAATAGAACTTCCATCCCACTCTTCCTTCAGTTAGTCCTGATGAAGGGTCTCGGCCTGAAACGTCGACTGCACCTCTTCCTAGAGATGCTGCCTGGCCTGCTGCGTTCACCAGCAACTTTGATGTGTGTTCCATCCCATTGATAGCTTTTGATTCTCATTAATATATCCAAATGACATTCACCTAAACAGTTTCTCAGCTTGTTTTTGAGTTGATTCATTAGGCTAAAACCTCACTCACAGTCTGCACTAGACGATGTCCATCAACCTCGCTCACTGTTGCAAAACTGTTCATTTTGAAGTATAAATGCTACCATTTCAGCAAAGTTTGAAAGCAGTTTGGATTTAATTTTTTCTTGCATGGAAAATTTGAAATCATTAAACTGTTTAACTATCACAATATTTTCAGCTAGAAATTCATGATATTTTAGACATAAAACATTAACTTGTTCATTGTCAAATGTGAAGTCACAATCTGCAATTGTGGAGAAATCAAAAGCTGACCATTCTTGTACCTCAACTTTGATCTCTTCTGGGTTTGATCGTTTTCGCTCTTGTTCATCTGCACTCAACCGTAACATGCGTAGCATTCCTGTAACGGGTAATGACGGATTCTGTTGCCTGAGCTTTTGTACACTGTCCAAATGCGATTTACTTGCCAAATGACGCTTCAAAAAGTCAAGCTTCCAAATATCATCCCACTTCTTTCCACTAAAAAATTCTCCAGCAACTTTTGCATCACAGCAATACAAACAGATAACTCCAGTTTCCGAATCATACATAAATATTTCTTGTAGCTGAACGTTCATGACCTCATGAGCTTTCGGTGTAACAGCTTCTACTATTTTGTTAAAGCCATTCAAATTTAACTAAATTTGTAGTTCTTTTGCGCTTCACGCCCTTCGCTTCTTTTGAATTGGACATAGTGAATCAATATTTTTTCCAATAAAAGCTTAGTAAGCTATCTACCATCTACAGGATTTGAAACAGATCTTTGTAAACTTTACAATATGAACACTGTCCGCCATACATGGCTGCCGCCGTGATGCAGCTGTACAAACTGGAACAGGCGGTATTTGAAAAACTGACTAATTAGTTAACAGAAACAGTTAGCTAAAAGATTTATTTTCAATAAGTATAATTATTAACTACTACATTATTTTAGGTAACTATCCTTTTGTGCGCACATTAATTTCCTTTGTGCGCTGGTTGAAAAACGTGTGCGCACGCACACACGCACAGCTTAAAGGGAACCATGCCCTGCTGTAGTGTTTGAAAGTGAATTAAGAAAGGTACTGGATGATGCGACAGCAGTGTTCAAGGATGGCATTAGTAATCAAACATATTAAGGGGAAAAACAGTGTTAAAGGAAAATACCACACCTAAGTCTTACAAAGCCCGTCCGGTTCCTTATACCAGTGGTCCGCGACCACCGGGCCGCGGACCGGTATTGGGCCGCAAAGCATGTGCAACTGGGCCGCGAGGAAATAATATGAGTCAGCTGCACCTTTCCTCATTCCCTGTCATGCACTGCTGAACTTGAATATAGGGTTGCCAACTGCCCTGTATTTTCCGGTATATTGGGCTAAATTGGTTTGTCCTATACGGGACAGCCCTTGTCCCGTATTTCCCTGGCTAAGGTAGAGCGTGCCTGTGAAACCTTTCGTGCCGAAATGGCGTAAAGCAAAGAAGCAATTGCCATTAATTTATATGGAAAGAAGTTTTGAGCATTCCCAGACCCAAAAAATAACCTACCAAATCATACCAAATAACACATAAAACCTAAAATAATTATAACATAGAGTAAAAGCATTAATGATATGATAAATACACAGACTATATAAAGTAGAAATAATGTATGTACAGTGTAGTTGGGAAGATTAAGCCAAAACCAATTTGTGGGGGAAAAATCGGCAAGTATGCGCATGCGCATGTCACATATGCAAGCGTCACGCATGCGCATACAGACGCCCGCGCAAGACTTCATGGTCATGGTAGTCTTTCTCGGGGTAAACACAAGTGTCTCGTCAACGCACACAGAAAGTGCTGGTGAACGCAGTAGGCCAGGCAGCATCTATAGGAAGAGGTACAGTCGATGTTTCAGGCCGAGACCCTTCGTCAGGATTTGACTGCTACTGTTGTCCCTTATTTTGGAGCGAGAAAATTGGAATCCTAACTGTAAAAGACATGTCGAGGTGAGTTTAACCCTACTTGAACACCGCACCCCCCCCCCCCCCCCCCCCCCCCCGGTTAGCTGGTCTGCAAGAGTATTGTCAATATTAAACTGGTCCGTGGTGCAAAAAAGGTTGGGAACCCCTGCCTTATACCATCTGTGATTAAGTAGCCAGTGAGCAAATTGCATGGATGCTGAAGAAATTCTTTCCAAGGTTGAGTGGATGGAGACCATGGGCAATGCCAGTGGTCCCAGTAGCCAAAGATGGGTCTGCCAGAATCTGTGGTGACTTTAAGGTCACTATCAAACCAGTACTGAAACTATATCAATACCCTCTGCCCAGGATAGAGGATATCTTTACAAACCTTTCTGGAGTGAAACACTATAGCAACGTGGACTTGGCTGAGACCTATCTACAGATGGAGATAAAAGAAGAAACACCCACATAGGGCTTTCTTGCTATAAATAGACTTATTTTTAAAGTAGCATCTGCACCTGCACTCTGGCAGAAAGCGATGGACTAGGTGCTGTAAGACTGCCAGGCAGTCCGTGTTACCTGGATGACATCATTGCTACTGGTGAGGAGGACAAGGAACATCTCCAAAATCTCAAGACAGTGTTAAAAAGATTAGAAGATTATGGGCTCAGAGCACGATACAAAAAGTGTGAATTCTTTAAACTAAGCATTACTTACTGTGGTCACATCATTGATGCACAAGGACTACATGCTGTCAAAATTCATGCAGTGATGGATGCCCCATGGCCAAATGGCTGGTATTAGGATATGTCAATTACTGTAACAGTTTCCTGCTACAGTAATTTGGCTACTGTGCTTCACACCCCTTGAAATTATTACTACAGATTGGGAAGAAGTGGCAATGGGCAAAGTTCGAGGTGGCTTTCCGAAAGGCAAAGGAAATGGTGACAGCACACACTGTACTAACATGTTATGATCCATGTTATGAAGCTTGCCTGTTTTGCCTCACCTTGCATTATGAGTGATGGAAGTGAACACCCCATAGCTTCTGTCACACATTTCCTTATCACTGCAGAGAAAATTAAGCACAGATTGACAGAGAGGCCTCAAGTCTGGTTTGGGGTGTAAATCTTTTTCACCCAGTACAGGGGAGAGGTTACCCTCATTACTGATCACCAACCACTAGTATCCATTTTCAATCCACAGAAGGGTGTTCCACTACCAGCAGCAGCATGAATGCGGAGGTGATCAAAAGTGTGTACTTGGAAAAATTAAGGACCACACTGGACTGCACTCCTACACAATGGAGATTGCCTCTGATGTCATCTGGAGATGACACATTCATTAGTTGAGGAGAGTGAATTGTTGGATAAGAAAGGTGGTTGGAGCTGTCAGAACCACTTCCTGAGGTCCCAGAGTCAACCCCTACAACCACCATGGAGGAGGCCCCAGAACCTGAGATTGTTTTCACAGCCACAAGTCTCACCTGCCACGCAGAGTGAAGAACCCTCCCAACCCCCAGTCAGGAAAGATGGTATCCCACAGCAGTCAAATCTTTAGGCCTGAATGGGACAATTTGAAACTTAGTATGCTGTGGATGTCTATATAGTAGTTGTATTTTATAGTATACTGTATATGTATATAAGCTGAGATGCATTATAATGAGTTGGAGTTTATAGCTAAGCAGGGAGGAGTGTTGTACATTTCAGTAATATTTGAGTGATACTGTAAATGTATTGTTTGATTAAGTATTCTTTGTTTACATAATTCATTATGGGTTATGTGAATGACACACATCATGGTGACATGGTAGTGTAATGGTAGCACAATACTTGACAGTACGGTGACCCGGGTCCAATCCCTGCAGCTGCCTGTAAAAAGTTTGTACGTTCTCCCCGTGACCGTCTGGGTTCCTCTGGATGCTGCGGTTTCCTCCCATCATCCAAAGATGTACAGCTGCAAGAAATAGTTTATGAACACTTTGCATTTAACTGGTTTTCTGTATTAATTATTCATTAAATGTGGTCTGATCTTCTAAGTCACAATAATAGACTAACACAATCTGCCTAAACTGCCTATACTTGTACTACTTCTCATCAATACTAAGTACACTATTTAAACAATCACAATCTAGGTTTAAAAAAAATGTGAACCTCTGATGCAATGCCTTTTACAAAAGTTATTTGGAGTCAGGTGTTCCATTCAATGTGAGGAGATTGGGGTTGTGGGTTGTAGAGGTGCCCTGCCCTATAAAAAAGACACACAAAGTCAGGTTACATTTGCAATTTTCCAGCCCTCCAGAACCATGGCAGAATCTATTGATTCTTGAAAGATCGTTCCTCAATCATCTCTTCAGGTGACTTACCGATCTTGAGATCTTTCAGTTTCCCCAGCACGTCTCCCCAATCATAACAACTGCAGTCACTTCTGCCCCTTACAGTCTCAAACTTCTGGCATACTACTAGTGCCATCCACGGGGAAGACTGATGCAGAATACTTCAGTTCATCTGCCATTTCCTTGTCCCCTGTTATTGTCTCTGCAGCGTCATTTTCCAGTGGTCCAATATCTACTCTTGCCTCCGATTTACTTTTTAGATATCTGTAAAATAATTTTATCATTTGTGATATTATTCACCTTTCATCTTTTCCCCTTTGTTTTTTTAGTTGCCTTCTGTTGGTTTAAAAAAAATCCCCAATCTTCTAATTTACCACTAATTTTTGCTGTATTATATGCCCTCTCTTTGCTTTTATGTTGGCTTTGACTTCCCTTGTTAGCAACAGTTGCATCCTCTTGGCTTTAGGATACTGCTTCTTTGGGATGTGTCTATCCTGTGCTTTTCAGATTGCTTACAGAAACTCCAGCCATTGCTGCTCTGCTGTCATCACTACTGGTGTCCCTTTCCAATTAACTTTGGCCAGCTCCTTTTTCATGCCTCTACTTTACTTCACTGTGATGCTGATATTTCTGAATTTAGCTTCTCCCTCTCAAATTGCAGGATGAATTCCATCATATTTTGATCATTGTTTTGTAAGGGTTCCTTTACCTTAAGCTCCCTAATCATATCCAGTTTACTATGCAGCATCCAATCCAGAATTGCTGATCCCTTAGTGGGCTCATCCACAAGCTGCTCCAAAAAGCCATCTCGGGATCATTCACAATTTCTCTGTCTCGGGATCCAGCACCAACTTGATTTTCCCAATCTATCTGCCTATTGAAATTCTCCATGACTAACGTAACATTGCCTTTTTGACGTGGTTTTTCTATCTCCTGTTGTAATTTGTAGACCACACCCCGTCGACTGTTCAGAGGCTCCCACCAGAGTCTTTTTACCCTTGCAGTTTCTTAACTCCACCTACAAGGATTCTACATCTTCTGATCCAATGTTATCTCTTTCTCAGAGTTTGATTTAATTTTTTTTTTACCCAGGTTCAGGTTGAGGACAACTTGTCAGAATCTGAAAAGAAAAGACAAGTTATAAAGAGAATGAGGCAAGGGAGGCTAGGTTAAAGGGAGTACCTCTGACAGAGTGTGGCTAGTTTTTGTGTTGGTAATGCATTTGTGAAGCCTTCTGATTGATTATATTAATAAGGGAAATCCGATCAGAAATGAAGGAACATTTTACAGCTGGGAAAATGCAAAATGCAAAACTTCATCTACTTGGAGATCTCATCTTTGTAAATTCCTCGTGTGCTATCATGATTGAACTACTGTTGGTCCCCTGAATTGACATTAGTGGTGAAACTGAGAAATGTGCATTGGTGTGAACTGCTGTAATTCTGGGGCTACTACTGGTCTGCAGTAACTTGGAGGTGCAGTTTTGAATCTTCCTGTTTGGCAGTCATGGTGTTACATAACACACAATGGAGCCTGCCATTAGTAGCTACTATTAGTAGTACAATGGTAGCTACTGATACTAGTACAAGTCTGGGTAGATTCTCTGAAGCTGGTTTATTAACAAAAACACAAAAGCCCATGTCGATCTTGAAATTGTTAGTAATTCCCAGACCTGCTCACTGTTGCAATCTTCTCCAACAAAATCTGCGCAAGTCATGAGAAATGCATGATTTCATGAAATGTTCTCACTTGCCTTTTTAAAAAGTTTCCAAGTTATTCTAATTAATAGCTTAATCTCTGGCCCCAAAAGGTCAGCTTTCCATTGGTGCATTGTCATTCCAGCACAAAAACTGTTGGAAATTTCACTTTCATTTTAACTCTAAGACTAGGATTACAATTAGGCCATTTGGCCCTAATTTGCCATTCATTCCTGACCCCTTTTTTCCAACTCTATTTTTCTGCTTTCTCCCCTTAATCCCATAATTGAAAATTTCAGTCTCTTCCTTAAATGTACCCAGTGATTTGCCTCCATGGCCCTCTCAGTTTTTACAGTGATGTTCTTTTATTCTGAGACTGTGCTCTTGGATCTTGGGCCCTCCTACTAATGAAACATCCTCTCCACACAATCCAGTCCTTTCCGTATTCAGAGGTTTCAATGAGATTCCGCCCCACCGCACCCATCTCTTCATCCTTCTGGTCTCCGTCACATAGGCGTAGAGATAGGCCCAAAGACTTCTGGTAGTCTGGTACATTAAGTAACACTCCCTTTTTCTTGGTTATAGCGCTCTATCATACAGGAGCTATTGTTCTGGAGATTTTGCCACACTGGATCTTCTGGAGGGCTTCTGAGCTCCCCATATTCTTTCTCACAATTCCCCTCTCCACCACCAATCTCTGACCACCCACACTAAGCCATGTATGGACACTTGATGTTAGCTGTTGAAACGGGAAGATCTGAGTGCCAAAACCCCTGTCATCAGATGTCCCAAGTCTACAGTAGCTGTCTGCACAACTCCTCCTCTTCAAATAATAGACTTCCTTCTCTCTGTGACCCAGTGATCACACCCTTATCCCCAGAGGCCTGGCAACTTCTGTACGTTAGTGGAGCCACCGCGAGAAATCCCAAGTGTTCCCAGCTGTGTTTATGGAGCAGTAAAGTTTCCTGCATGTTTACACAACAAATCATCCTCCATAATATGAGGAGTTACGTTTGTCCTTTAGTGCTTTTCCCATGACACTTGTAAATCATCTTCTCCCTTCCCCTCCATCTCTGTCCAAAATGTGCTGGAGATATTGAAGCAACACACATCAAAGTAGCTGGTGAACGCAGCAGGCCAGGCAGCATCTCTAGGAAGAGGTGCAGTCGACGTTTCAGGCCGAGACTCTTCCAGCATCTGCAGAATTCCTGTTGTTTCTGAAGATATTGAAGTTTTGTTTGTTTTGCCCCTGTATAGTCTTCCCCATCTGAAAGTGCTATAACTTCCACTTCTATTTTTGTCCTGGATGGCAGTGATGTAATAATTCTATGCTCTACATCGCTCCGGTTTTGATATTTTCTGCCCTGAGTCTCCCTGAGTCACTATGTGAGTTTGGATTGGTTGCTACAGTGGAAGGAGAACAAATTAAATCCCAAACACATGATAATTTGTTTAAAAAAAAATGCTACTTTACGGGATGGATAGGTAATGCAGAAATTGATCCTAAAATAATTTACTCTTATACCAACCCCATTCCCTTGTGGATATAAATGGCCTTTGAATCTCAGGATCTTACTCTGTAGAACAACCTATGAAGTCAGTGAGATCTCAGAGCTCCTCTAATTCTGACCTTTCTGCACATCCTGGCTTTTCAGTGCATGGCTGCTGTTTACTATTGACGGAGTCCAAAGTGCTGGTAACCCTCCCTTCAACAGTCTTTCTCTATCCCTCTTCTCCCCTCACGTCCTAACAATTATCACTTTACATAAGCTTTCAGATAACTATACCAATATGTACTGAATGTGATGCAAGTCTTGTTGAATAAGTTGGGTTGTTCTACTTTATTAAAGATGCCATAAAATTGCTGTTAAAGTCTTAGTTTTAAAATCTCAGACATTTTAGCATAAAGATTACCTGACAACAAGACTTGCGCAGATCCAGTCCTCCTCATTGTAATGTATTTAATGTTTCAGTAGATCCTGAGTACTGTTGTAAATATATTGTTTGATTAAGCATTCTTGTTCACTTAAATAATTCATTCTGGGTTGTATGTGAAAAAAAAAGTGAATTTTATCCGTCATGATGCTATCATGTGATACATGCATGCCTTTCTTAAAAGCAAAGTTAGACTCACATTTTTGATGCTCATGCCTTTTTTAAATTAATTTAATGTTGTCAAGTCAGAAGACATAACAGTTATGTCTTTGTGTGTTCCTCAGAAACATTAATGTTTTCATGCTTCCAAGACAAATTAACGATTTAGTCCAATAGAACATAAAATCTACAGCACATTACAGGCCCTTCAGCCCACAATGTTGTGCCGAACATGTATTCTAGAAGCTGCCTAAAATCTCCCTACTACGTAGTCCTCTATTTTCCTAAGCTCCAGGTACCTAATAGTCTCTTAAAAGACCCTATTGTATCTGCCTCTACCACCTTCGCTAGCAGTGCATTGCACGCACCCACCAGTGCAGTGCATTTCTGTGTGGAAAAAGTTACCTCTGACATCCCCCTTGTACCTACTTCCAAGCACCTTTAAATTATGCCTCTCATGTTAGTCATTTCAGCCCTGGGAAAAAGCTTGTGGCTATCCAGGCAATCAGTACCTCTCATCATCTTACACCTCTATCAGGTCACCTCTCATCTTCCGTCATTCCAAGGAGAAAAGGCCAAGTTTACTCAACCTCTTCTAAGACATGCTCCAATCCAGGCAACATGCCTGTAAATCTCCTCTGCACTCTCTCTATATCATCCACATCCTTCCTGTAATGAGGTGTCCAGAACTGAACAGTCCAAGAACTAAAAAAAAAATTAACATTTATTTGTAATTTCCCATATCTCTGAAGATTTGATTCTTTCCACATCTAGTGATTCATTATTTGCTGAATCTTCAGTTTTGGCATCATAATCAAATGTGAGCATTTAACTTTTTGTCTAATTTTTTAAATACACAGTTCAGTAACTCAACACATGCTCCTCTGCTCATTAGCTTAATACCAGTACAAGCAACTTCTATATCTTGTGGCCTTTTCTTTTCGTACTTTCACCATGCCTGCGTTGTTTTTGTTTAAGGCAATATTCTGTGACTCCAAACCTTAGCCTGCATCATCAATGCAATGCTCATTCCCCAAGTGAAAGTGTACTCTGTTGCTATGATACTAGCCTACTTACATGCATTTTGTTTGGTGGTTGAATTGTTTGTAGTTTAACCGAATTAAAACCCATCCTAAAAACATAATGGATTAATGTTTTTTTTTGCAGCAAACATACACTTTCACTCACTTTCTGCACCTGGATTGTACAATGCTCATATAGACCAGTAAATCTGTAAAGATTGCTGTCATTGTGATAAAGAAGGTTGCCAAAGGATACAGCAGAGGATATATGTCAGTTGTAGATATGGGCAGAGAAATGGCAGATTTGAATCTGGGCAAGTGTGGGGTTTTAAAGAGAGTTTAGCTTTATTTGTTGCATGTACATCAGAACATAGAGTCAAATCAAATCAATGAGGATTATGCAAGGATGGCTGCACTTCTAGCATGTACATCACTCACTAACCCAAGCGTACCTGTTTGGAATGTGGGAGGAAACTGGAGTGCCGGGGAAACCCACGAGGTCACCGGGCGAACTTACAGACAACCCCTGATTAGTGACTGCTGGTGCTGCAATAATATTGCGCTAACCCCTACGCTACTGTGCCACAATTTGGGAGATGATAGCAGGATCCTTAACCATATCGATGTACTGAGGGATACTACTACTATGTCCGGAGTGGGGCCGGAGTGGGGCACGATAACGGACTCTCCACTTCTCCCTCTCCCTCATCAGTGTGTTCAGTTCATCTACATTAGCCGCACCGCTGTCTTCTAGGAGTGTGTTGACCTTAGACTTGGGAGGGCGCCCAGGGTTCATCCTCCCATGCTTGGGGTCATGTACTGAGGCATCTTGGTGTCCAAATGCACAGAACATAGAATAGTACAGCACAGTACAGGCCCTTTGGCCCACAATGTTGTTCCGAACCTCAAACCCTGCCTCCCATATAAGCCCCCACCTTAAATTCCTCCATATACCTGTCTAGTAGTCTCTTAAACTTCACTAGTGAATCTGCCTCCACCACTGACTCAGGCAGTGCATTCCACGCACCAACCACTCTCTGAGTAAAAAACCTTCCTCTAATATCCCCCTTGAACTTCCCACCCCTTACCTTAAAGCCATGTCCTCTTCTATTGAGCAGCGGTGCCCTGGGGAAGAGGAGCTGGCTATCAACTCTATCTATTCCTCTTATTATTTTGTACACCTCTATCATGTCTCCTCTCATCCTCCTTCTCTCCAAAGAGCAAAGCCCTAGCTCCCTTAATCTCTGATCATAATGCATACTCTCTAAACCAGGCAGCATCCTGGTAAATCTCCTCTGTACCCTTTCCAATGCTTCCACATCCTTCCTATAGTGAGGCGACCAGAACTGAACACAGTACTCCAAGTGTGGCCTAACCAGAGTTTTATAGAGCTCCATCATTACCTCGTGACTCTTAAACTCTATCCCTCGACTTATGAAAGCTAACACCCCATAAGCTTTCTTAACTACCCTTTCCACCTGTGAGGCAACTTTCAGGGATCTGTGGACATGTACCCCTAGATCCCTCTGCTCCTCCACGCTGCCAAGTATCCTGCCATTTACTTTGTACTCTGCCTTGGAGTTTGTCCCTCCAAAATGTACCACCTCACACTTCTCCGGGTTGAATTCCATCTGCCACTTCTCAGCCCACTTCTGCATCCTATCAATGTCTCTCTGCAATCTTTGACAATCCTCTACACTATCTACAACACCACCAACCTTTCTGTCGTTTGCAGACTTGCCAACCCACCCTTCTACCCCAACATCTAGGTCGTTAATAAAAATTACAAAAAGTAGAGGTCCCAGAACAGATCCTTGTGGGACACCACTAGTCACAATCCTCCAATCTGAATGTGCTCCCTCCACCACGACTCTCTGCCTTCTGCAGGCAAGCCAATTCTGAATCCACCTGGACAGACTTCCATGGATCCCGTGCCTTCTGACTTTCTGAATAAGCCTACTGTGTGGAACCTTGTCAAATGCCATACTAAAATCCATATAGATCACATCCACAGCACTACCCTCATCTATATGCCTGGTCACCTCCTGAAAGAACTCTATCAGACTTGTTAGACACGATCTGCCCTTCACAAAGCCATGCTGACTGTCCCTGATCAGACCATGATTCTCTAAATGCCCAGAGATCCTATCTCTAAGAATCTTTTCCAACAGCTTTCCCGCCACAGACGTAAGGCTTACTGGTCTATAATTATCTGGACTATCCCTACTACCTTTTTTGAACAAGGGGACAACATTTGCCTCCCTCCAATCCTCCGGTACCATTCCGGTGGACAACGAGGACATAAAGATCCTAGCCAGAGGCTCAGCAATCTCTTCCTTCGCCTCGTGGAGCAGCCTGGGGAATATTCCATCAGGCCCCAGGGACTTATCCGTCCTAATGTATTTTAACAACTCCAACACCTCCTCTCTCTTAATATCAACATGCTCCAGAACATCAACCTCACTCATATTGTCCTCACCAAGTTCCCTCTCATTGGTGAATACCGAAGAGAAGTATTCCCTGAGAACCTTGCTCACTTCCGCAGCCTCCAGGCACATCTTCCCACCTTTATCTCTAATTGGTCCTACCTTCACTGCTGTCATCCTTTTGTTCTTCACATAATTAAACCTTGGGGTTTTCCTTTACCCTACTCACCAAGGCCTTCTCATGTCCCCTTCTTGCTCTTCTCCGCCCCTTCTTAAGCTCCTTTCTTGCTTCCCTATATTCCTCAATAGACCCATCTGATCCTTGCTTCCTAAACCTCATGTGTGCTGCCTTCTTCCACCTGTCTAGATTTTCCACCTCACTTGTCACCCATGGTTCCTTCACTCTACCATTCTTTATCTTCCTCACTGGGACAAATTTATCCCTAACATCCCGCAAGAGATCTCTAAACATCGACCACATGTCCATAGTACACTTCCCTGCAAAAACATCATCCCAATTCACACCCGCAAGTTCTAGCCTTATAGCCTCATAATTTCCCCTTCCCCAATTAAAAATATTCCTGTCCTCTCTGATTCTATCCTTTTCCATGATAATGCTAAAGGCCAGAGAGCAGTGGTCACTGTTCCCCAGGTGCTCACCCACTGAGAGATCTGTGACCTGACCCAGTTCATTACCTAGTACTAGATCTAATATGGCATTCCCCCTAGTCGGCCTGTCCACATACTGTGACAGGAATTCATCCTGGACACACTTAACAAACTCTGCCCCATCTAAACCCTTGGAACTAATCAGGTGCCAATCAATATTAGGGAAGTTAAAGTCACCCATGATAACAACCCTGTTATTTTTGCACCTTTCCAAAATCTGCCTCCCAATCTGCTCCTCTGTATCTCTGCTGCTACCAGGGGGCCTATAGAATACCCCCAATAGAGTAACTGCTCCCTTCCTGTTCCTGACTGCTACCCATACTGACTCAGGAGAGGATCTTGCTACATTACCCACCCTTTCTGTAGCTGTAATAGTATCCCTGACCAGTAATGCCACCCCTCCTCCCCCTTTTCCACCCTCTCTATCCCTTTTAAAGCACTGAAATCCAGGAATATTGAGAATCCATTCCTGCCCTGGTGCCGGCCAAGTCTCTGTAATGGCCACTACATCATAATTCCAAGTATGTATCCAAACTCTCAGTTCATCACCTTTGTTCCTGATGCTTCTTGCATTGAGGTACACACACTTCAGCCCTTCTACCTTACTGTCTTTACACCCGTTTATTCTGCTTCTCTTTCCTCAAAGCCTCTCTATATGTTAGATCTGGCTTTACTCCATGCACTTCTTTCACTGCTGTATCGCTGTCGGTCCCATCCCCCTTGCAAATTAGTTTAAACCCTCTTGAACCATGCTAGCAAACCTACCTGCAAGGATATTGCTCCCCCTCGAATTCAGGTGCAACCCATCCAATCTGTACAGGTCCCACCTTCCCCAGAAGAGATCCCAATGATCCAAAAATCTAAAACCCTGCTACCTGCACCAACTCCTCAGCCACGCATTCAACTGCCATCTCCTCCAATTCTTACCATCACTGTCACGTAGCACTGGCAGCAATCCTGAGAACGCCACCCTTGAGGTCCTGTTCTTCAGCCTTCTGCCTAGTTCCCGAAACTCACACTTCAGGACCTCATCCATCTTCCTGCCTATGTCATTGGTCCCAACATGTATCAGGACTTCTGGTTGCTTTCCCTCTCATACCAGGATGTTGTGCACCCGGTCAGAGACATCCCGGACCCTGGCACCCAGGAGGTAACAAACCATGCCCTTCTCACGTCCTCAAAATCTCCTGTCTGCTCCCCTGACTATAGAGTCTCCAATGACGACAGCTGTCCTCTTCACCGTCCCACCCTTCTGCACCACCGGGTCAGACTCAGTGCCGGAGGCCCTGCCACCGTGGCTCACACCTGGTCGGTCTTCCCCGTCAACAGTATCCAGGTCGGTAAACTTATTATTCAGGGAAATGGCTACAGGGGTGCTCTGCACTACCTGTCTGCTCACCTAGGTGCCTGAAAGTGGCCGCACAAGTTGATAGCGCTATAAGGAAGAAATATGGCATGTTTGCTTTTATTAGTTGAGGCACTGAGTTCAAGAGCCAGGGAGTTATCTTGTAGCCTTATAAAATGGAAGTTGGGTCGCATATGAAGTACAGTATTCACTTTGGAGTACCCCTTTGCAGGAAGTATGCGGAGGCAGTGAAAAGGCTGCAGAAGAGACTGACCAGGGTGTTGCCTGGATTAGAGGGCAGGTGATATTAAGAGGAGGTTGAATAACCTTGGGGTCATTTTCTTGGAGTGTCAGAGGTTGAGGGGAGACCTAATAGAGGTTTATAAGGACTACGAGAGACATCGATAGACATAACCATATAACAATTACAGCACGGAAACAGGCCATCTGGGCCCTTCTAGTCCGTGCTGAACTCTTACTCTCACCTAGTCCCACTGACCTGCACTCACCCCATAACCCTCCATTTCTTTCCTGTCCATATAGTTGTCCAATTTTACTTTAAATGACAACATTGAACCTGCCTCAACCACTTCTGCTGGAAGCTCGTTCCACACAGCTACCACTTTCTGAGTAAAGAAGTTCCCCCTCATGTTACCCTTAAACTTTTGCCCTTTAACTCTCAACTCATGTCCTCTTGTTTGAATCTCCCCCACTCTCAATGGAAAAAGCCTATCCACGTCAACTCTATCTATCCTCCTCATAATTTTAAATACCTCTATCAAGTGTCCCCTCAACCTTCTACACTCCAAAGAATAAAGACCCAACTTGTTCAACCTTTCTCTGTAACTTAGACAGTTGGTATCTTTTTCCTAAAATTTAAGTTTCTAATTCTAGGAGGCATGCAATTAAAGTGGGAGGGAGTAAGTTCAAAGGATATGTTCAGGGCAGGGATTTTTTGCACAGAGTGGAAGGTGCTTGGAATACAATGTCATGGGTGCTGATGGAACCAGCTACAGCAGAGACCAATGAAGAAACACTCAGATAGGCATGTGGATATGCAGTAAATGGAAGGATATGGTCCATGTGCAAGCAGAAGGGATTTATGTAATGAAACTTAATTAGTTTGGCACAACGTTGTGGGCTGAGGGGCTTTTTCTTGGGCTATACCTTTCTATGTCCTAGGTTCCATACATGGTCAATCCGTTTTGTTAATGGGATATATTTTTCAGTAGCTTGATGGTGTTGGCCTTGTGCATAGAAGTCAATTGTGAAGGTATAATGATGTTGAATTTGGGATTGTTATTATTACCCATTGACTTGATTGAGACTAAAAATTGATCCATCTTTTTCTTTGTTTTTTTTATTGAATATACTATGAAATGAATTAAGAAGTACAGGCTCTCCCCAGGTTATGGCAGGGTCCTGTTCCTGTGAGCCGTTCGTAACCTGAACAAGTTGCAAGTTGGAAATGCGGCTGTGAAGTGAGCTCCCACACGACAGAAGATGTCGGCAGCCCTGCAGCAGCCAGCAAATGCATCCTGTCAGCCTCCCAAATGCTCATCAGTACGTACGAGCTGTACGAAAGTCGGGTGTTTGTAAGCAGGGGAGGACCTGCAAAAGCTTAAAAAAAATTGAATCCTTACATCAGTTAAAACTTGCTGACTTTTCTGCTTCGTGATAACCATAATAACTTTGCAGTATTTTAACTCAAAGGTTAAAAATCCGACCTAGGGAGAAAAATGGATTGTAGGCATAATTACATTTGCTGATATATCTTTGCTTCCCATCTGAATCATTTCTTGTGCTTGGTGTCCAGTGTTATCCATAGTATTTTATTGATTTTTCTCTGCAATTCCCACACTTTGGTGTGTTCAGCTGCAAATGGTTAATGCAATGCCAAAGTTGCTGTCATTCTTCATTTGCCATTTAATGTGAACTGAACATGGCAAGGAAAGTAAAAGTTACTTTGTTTTGTATACATTTAGGCTCCCCTGCTCTGCCGAACAACATGATGTATTTTGGAAGTTCCCAGGATGACATTGATGAAGTAGAAGAGGACGATGAGTGTGAAGATGTCAAAACACCTACAAACAATGCTTCATCTTCATGCCAGTCAACACCTCGAAAGGGAAAAGTGCAGGGTAAACAAGTCCTCAATGGTCATGGTAGGTTCACTTATAACTTACTGGAACTAGTAACTTCGTAATGCATGTAACTCTGGTTGGAAGGATGACTGCCACTATAATCAGTTGATGCTAAGGAGCCTTCAAAGGTTGTTAAGTTTTGACTTATTTTGCCTAGGATAATCTTTGCACAGGACGAGTCAGGCTTTGATATTTTATTGTGGACAGTTTGGGAAATGAGTGTCGATTTGTGCCGAGTTTGGCTATTTAGAATAATGCTTGGGCACTCATGGAGTGACTCTATACCTTAGTCTTTCTGAAGTTAGAACTTGCGTTTTTTAAGTTCGTGTTTGTGTTTTTAAGTTGCTAATCAGTGTTCTTAGAATTAGAATCAATAAAGTAAATATCCAAAAAAGTGATCATAAAGTTTTAGTGGTAAGTCAGTTTAAACATTTTGTTTCTTTTCAAATTAAAAAACAATCCCTTTTCTGACTCTTGTGCCCATACAAAAGTTCTCTTCACTGTCAGGCTGGTGGAAGAAATCCCGAGTGGTTAGCAACTGGTTGGCATCTTCATTGTTCGGTCCGACTTCCCTCAATTTTGGTTCCATGGTCTTGTCTGGATCTCAGGCTCAACATTGCAAACCATCTTCAATTGCAGTGAGCTCTCCCCGTAGAGTGATGGCCGTGATCTGGGTCACTTAGGACAGGATGCACCACACGACCACACATCCTCGATGCAGAGCTTCTGCTGGATTCTCTCGTCTTGGTTTTTGTTTCGATCTTTTGATAATGAAGCAACCACACTTTGATTGGGAAGCACAAAATTACTTTTTCTTGTTGCCTGAGGTCTGTATGCAGTGGCATTGAGTGTGTAAGGAGTGCACAGTAAGGATTGACAGCACAGGTACGGACGGGCCCTTTGATGGGCTCGTCGTGAGATGTGCGAAATTTCAATAATACAGGAGAGGCCCTGAAAGCAAATGGTTCGAAACTCCTTTGCTCAGCTAAATGCAGTGGCTTTGATTCTTTTAGAAATGAAACATTTATCCTGCAAAGAGATTATAATGTTTGTACAAATATTATTTATGCAGACCTAAATGTTTATTGAATGCCCTGAGCTCCAGATTTTGTTTGGGTAGCCATGATGTCAGACTGAATGTCCTTTATGTAACCTTCCTTAATCTTTGATCTTCTGTCTGTCTGTCTGTCTCTTTCTCTCTGCTTTCGTCTGCACCACCTACTTGGGCAGCTCCAACATTACCTTCTTGAAGCCACATCACAGTAACAGAAAGGAATTCCTAATTCTAGTGGTCTACCTGTGCCTGTGCTCCTCTAAGTTATTGATGCCTGCTTTTATGTTGAAGTAAATGCCATTTACCAAAGCTGTATCCCCTTGTCACTTACTTTCTGCTTTTCATTCATTTACCTTCCAAACTCATTGTCTGCAGTTTTATTTGAGAAATATGCTCAATATTATTGGTGAGCCTGGGCTGCCGTGTTTGTAACTTGTTGCATTATCTGGTTCTTGCTGGCATTCACGCTTTGCCTAAGGTTCTGCATTCATTAGTTCCCTGCTTCCATTGCCAACTTTGCCTCTGTCCCCCTTTTCAACACCCCTCTAATGGCTGCCAAACCTGTGTTAGTTACGTAAGTACACTACTGCAAGCAAGTTTAATTTTCACTTGCCATGAAGGTCCCAGTCCTCTTGGATTAAATTCCTTCTCACCAGCCCCTCCTTCCTGCATCTTTTATGTCGTACATTGTGTATAAGCTCACTGCTTCATCTCTTGAGGCTCATTTATACTTGTGCCTACTAGCTTGCACCGTTGTCTACGCCATTGTGAGCATTTATACTTGTGCGTGTGTGTGCTCTGCAATTCACCACCAAAACGCTAGTTGGCGGTAGGGTTTCTATGCCACTGTATTGAATTTCTTCGTGTTGAAACTTTACACGAAGAAACTCAAACTTCAAACAATGGCGACTGAAACTGAAGGAGTGTGAATTTTCTGTGCTTGTCTGGCCACTGAGAGACATGGACGAGGAAATGCATTTCAAATATTTTCAGATGTCGGCAAGTAGATTTGACAATTTGGTTCATTGTCTCCAACCATTTAATTCGCATCAATGTACGCACAGTATACTCAGATACTGGCAATCACCATTCGAGTTTTAGCTTCAGGTGGAAGTCAACAGGCTGTAGAAGCTAGCTACAAACTGGCGTCAAGCACAGGGTCCTCCATAATTTCGGAGGTCTGTAAAGCTTTATGGAAAGCATTGCAGCCAGAGTTCCTTCCCTACCCTTCAGTCGCCCAATGGGAAGCTATTGCAGCGTAGGAGGAAATGCGATGCTACCAAGTGGACCGATCACAGTTGTTGCAGTCTGTTTTGCCGTGAGGCGTAGTTACATTTTTGGGGAGATGGGTGTCAGGCTACAGCGTAGGGTACAGCGTAGAGTTTTTTCTTATGAAAGCACATTTTCCAATTGTGATCTAGTTTTAATCTCACGCTATCCTCAGGGTGACTGGCCTGTAGTTGGTGAGTTGGTCCTCTGCCCTTCATTTTGTACTGTGTTTTAACATCTTCTGAAAGCACCTGTCAGTTTGGGTGCTGGGCTGGGTCTGTAAGCCAACTGGCTCATAGGAACGGTGGATCTCTTTGCTAAACAGCTGTCATGTAGAGAACTGTGTGACCATCGTCAGGAAACCCTGTGCCCAGACTGCGATATGACTGTGGTTCAATTATCTCTTGATTTCTTTGACTCTCCCCAACTTTAAAATGACAGTGTTGGTTAACAGTAGTAGGCAAAATCCTGAATAGCAAAGGCCAGGTTGTTAGCCATTTAACCAGCTGACACTAAACCAGCTAGCATCTACCTCATACTCAATCAGCTAGCAACCAGCTGGCACTTCCTGAACTCACATCAGGACAATATCTGATTAATGACCACTTGTCAAAATCTAGGTTTCTTAAGGTTGTCGTAGTGGGGTTAAACCCCCTCTACCTATTAAATGCTCCCAATGGCCAGCATCTCAAACAGCCTCTGGCAACCAAGTCTAGCTCCTGGCCTTTATGTGTGGCTTAGCTACCAAGCCCAGGGGAACAGTTTCTACTGACGGGAGAAGGGGCAAATTCAGGTTATTGGCACCTTAAAATCAGTTGCTTTGAGCAATGAAGCTCTTTTCACTTTCTGCCTGTTACGCCACTGCTTTTAGGGCAGCAATGAAGGTCCCCCATATCCGGCAGTGTTCAAGGCTTCCTTTATTGTGTCACTAGCCTCCTGCTGGTCTTCACCACTGTCAGTCATGCAGATTCTCAGTGGAGACTCAGGAGTACTGTTGCACTCAGTTGTAGAAGGATTCTTCATTGCTGTTTCTGCAACAACTTTGTTTTGCCGGTCAGGGTTGTTAGCCCTGAGATGAACCCCCAAACCTGGAGGACCAGTGGACCACTCTTATTCTGTCCTCTACCCTTTGACCTGTTTGGCATGGCTGATCCTACCAAGGGTCAAAGCATAGAGCCCTGACTCCAGCTAACTTAGCTCTCTGGGTCATTGAGCCTCCAAACCATGACAATGTTGTGGTCCTCTTGGAGGAGCAGCTCATCTCAGAGAAGGAAAACTCTGATCTCAAACCCCTGTTGCCTTGCAGCTATACCCACTGATGGGGAAGGCTTCAGGAGTAAACGCCAAGGAAAAATACTGAGTTGAAGTCCCTGAGGCCGTCCTACGATGAGTTCAACGCCGACTGGCAACTCCTGCAACACTGCAGATGCCAAACTGTATCGGTTTCTGCTGTTCCTTTAGGTTATTCAGCTGCGTGGAGAGGGAGAGCTTGCTAAATGAGCAACAGCTTGCTCTCCATATTGCCTTGGCTTGTGTATCACTTAGACAACTGGGTACAGTATCTATGGTCGACCCTGACCAGCGGAGGACCTCAAAGTGAAACCTAAAATATGCCAGCTGTCATTATTTACTGTGCGTGCGAATGCAACTTAGATCAAATGGCTTTGTGTTTGGAGGCAGGTTTTTGTAATGTGACACCACACCCAGTTTCTCTAATTATGCACAATTAAGTGTGTGAAGTTTCTTCCATGCAACTTAAAGTGCAGTCAAATTTAATATTATCATGCTGCTGTAATAAACTGCCTCTAATATGGAAACCAAACTAAGTTGCTTTGGAAAGAACTGAAAAATTAAATATATTACGAGAAGCAGAGGAGGCCACTATAGATGTCATAATGAGAGAACTGAACATGGTGTCAGTGAGTGGGACTGAGGTAGCTTTAAATTGTGCTAATGTTGGTGGGATAGAAAAGGAGGGGGACACAAAAGGCCAGTCAGAGGGCTGATGGTTGTGGGAGACAGTGCAGTGCTGGAAAAGTGACTCTGAATTCTCCAAATTATTTTAGGTACCACTTGGTAAAAGCCAAATATAAAAAGCAGCTGTAGTATTTTGGTTGGATGGATTAATTGTTTTTTCACAAATGGTTGATTCATACGTGGCGAAGTGATGGCCAGTTTGTGTTCTCTGAAGCTTGTAGAGCATCACCGAGAGGATGTCTCTGGTTTATAACATGTGCCCGGATGGCTGATTGATTCCTCACTTCTCTGTGTGTGTGTTCTTTCTCCTCCCCAGTTTTGAATGGTTCAGGCAAGCTTTTGAGAGAGAAGGAATCTGTCCAGAAACACAAAGGAAAAGAGGCCACCCCAGGGAAGGAGAAGAACGGTGACCAAAAGGTTGAGTGCAAGAAGGAGCCGTGTCTGGCTGGTGCTGCTGCTAATTCTTCTTCGCAACTGGGCAGTTCAGTTAAAGGTCCTGCTGCTACCAGCTCAGCTATTACAAAACCGTCTCAGGAGCACCAAACACAACAGGTATTTAACCATCCATGGTAGTTAAATAGTCAGGCATTGATATTGGTGATAAATAGTAATTCATTTCACATTCAAAACTTACAAGTATACGCATCTTAAGTCCCTTAGAGACACAAGAGATTGTAGATGTTGGAAAATGGAGCAAGAAACAAGCTACTAGAAGCAACAACAAGCTACTTTAGTTAAATGAGTTGGGCAACATCTGTGGAAGCAAGGCATTGATTAATGTGTTGGGTTGAGACCCTGCGTCAGGGGTGGGTGCTAATGTAAAGAAGTGAGAGGGAGGTGGGAAGGAGGAATGGGCATGCGATGGCGGGAGGCAGGAATGGGCAGGCGATGGCCTGAGGGAGGAATGGGCAGGCGATGGCGGGAGGCAGGAATGGGCAGGCAATGGCGGGAGGCAGGAATGGGCAGGTGATGGCCTGAAGGGGGAATGGGCAGGTGATGGCGGGAGGCAGGAATGGGCAGGCGATGGCGGGAGGCAGGAATGGGCAGGCGATGGCGGGAAGGAGGAATGGTCATGCGATGGCGGGAGGCAGGAGAAGAAAGGTTTGACGGACAGATGGATCCAGTTTGGGCAGGGGGAAACTCAGTGGTGGATTTGGGAATTCTTGCATAAGGGAGAAATAAGGGGAGCAGAATAAAATGGTTGAGGAAAAGATGGGAATGTGGTAAATGGAAACGTCACAAGTTGCAATTGCTGGAATCTGATGTGGAACCAGATAAGGGAGGGTTGAAGAGTAGATAGAACCAGATAAGGGAAGGAATTTGAAAATAAGTGATTGGGGTGGGGAGAAGATCGAAAGAGAAAGGAGCAGGGGGCAGGGGGAATTAATTGAAATTCAAAAATTCTGCATTAATCTTAAGTACCCTGTTAATTTTGATAAGAAATGGGCAGATGTTCCCAGAGGTTTTCCTTTGTTCTGTAGGTAAGGTGGCATTGTTAAGCTTCATTTTTGTAGATTTAAAAAAATTGTTCCCAGTGGAAATTGTATCTGTTACAGGTCTCTGCTCACCATGCTAACAGCCAGATGGTGTTTTATGTGGGAATGGCACTTTCTGAGATGTTAAGCTAAAAGCACTTGGTATGAGTAAAAATTGGATGTGTATGAGGGTGTGTTTACAAATGGGGCAGTTTTATTGCCAGTAATCTTACTGCCATTTGATGACAGTCTTACCTCGGTGTGGATTGAATGGAATTGGCTTGCTCTGTGTCCTCTGAGAGACTGGTGCCGGAAGGGTTTTGGGACAGCATTCCTGCAGGTCAGCCTCTGTCTGAGATCAGACAGAGAACAGCATGTTCTCTGTAACTGGCCAAAATGGGTGATTGAGACAAATTTGACTCATTTTGTCCCCTACTGATGGGAAAACTGTTTGTCTCCCTTGGGAATATATTGCCTGAGTCAGTAAAATTGTGACTGGGAAGCTTGGAACGTCAGTGCTTCTGAATTGTAGCCAATCTTTCCTTTGGAAACACACTTCCTGCTCTGTAATATTTTCCCTTTTCTCCAGTAATGAGTGACCATTATAAATATTTGTACCTGACAGCTTGTTCGTTAATCTATAGACCAGCTTTCACGTAACTCCATTTGACTAATCGATCTCTTTGACTAAATTTTGTTCGGATAACCTTGCATAATGAATGTTTTCTATGGGATGTCTGTGTCTCAGCTTGCCTTCCTGTCTTTCAGTACAGTAATGTGATTTGGGATATCAGTTTCTGTCTCTTGTAGTGTCCATTGTCTCTCCCTGTTCAAACCAAATATTCCTCACTATTATAGAAGGATTAATTATTCTCAAAATCATTCTGTGTGGAACTTTTTCTGGGTCATAGTATATATAATTAGCCATGGAGCGCTCCCTGTACTTCAGTGAAAAGTTTATGCTTTCCGCAACTGGCTGCCAGTGAATGAATATGTAATAAATCCATTTGATTCTTCCCTGTTTTCCAAACTGAGCAGGATTCCCTGACTTAACTCATTCTGTGAGTGAGCAAAGTTCCAGCAGTACCTGAAGGAACAAGAGCATAGCAGTACAGAGCAGCCAGCTGTCAGTAAATCATGCAGAACTCAAGTTTACGTGTGCTTAATAGTCATAGAGTGGTACCGTACAGAAACGTGCCTTCGGTACAACACATCCAAGGTGCCTATGTAAGCTTGTCCCATTTTCCCACTTTTAACCTGTAACCTGTATCCTGTATCCCTATACATGTGCCTGTGTAGATTTTTTCTGCCCATGTACCACTCTGTCTGAAGTTCAAAGTAGTACACTTATCAACAGGTATGTGTACTTCATACAACCTTCAAAGAAATGCAATAGAATCCATTAAAAGCAAAAGAGGACTGTCAAACACCCTGTGTGCAGAGAGCGAGAGAGGGGGTTTAAAAAAACAAATAGTGCAAACAGTAAAAGCAAGGGCAACAGCATTCAGAACTGAAGTTCACCAAGCCAGGCATCACTGCAGCTGATCCAGAAGTCCACTAGTTGCAGGCCACAGCCTCAGTCCAGCTCAGAGATGAGTAAGCACAGCAGAGCAGTGAACTGAATTAGACTGTCCCTTGCCTCCGACCCTGACTAAATCAGGCCCAGTGCTTAAATCATCCAAACCTTGGGTTGTTCCTTGCTCTTTGCCACTTTGATACACCCGCAGAATTGGGCACTGCTGCCTCAATTCACCCAGTACCCGGCCTTTCCAATAAGGCTCGGCTGTTAAATCAATCAAACCTCAGATCTTTCCTCGACTTCGTCTTGCCTCGACTCTGTCACATCGAATTGCCCACAAGTCCACTCCAGCATCTCTGACACGGGCATGCTACAATCGTACCAGACACCAGCCCACACCGCAAAAAAATGCCCAGTCACACAGGTGATTCAGCTTAACTCTGATAAGGGAGCCATAGGCCACTGTTTGCAACAATTGTTTACTGGAAAAAGTGTGAAATAGGAAAGTATTTAGTTGCATTCTTTGTTTCAGTGGCACCAGCAAGTAGTCGCTAAACTTCAGCGCTGTGTTAAACCAGATGCTGTTCCAGTTTCCTGCTAAATCTTTCCCCTTTCTCCTAATGTCTCTGCCCTCTAGTTTGTAATTCCTCAGCTCCAGGAAATGACTCCATGCATTCACCTTAGCCATGTTCCTTGTAACTTTATACAAGATCATCTCTCGGTTTCCTATGCTCTAAGGAAAAAAAATCTGAACCTGTCCAAATCCCTATAATCCAATTCAAAGTGCAAAGTAAATTTATTTTCAAAGTACATATATGTCACCTTGTGCAACCCTGAGATAAATTTTCTTGTGGCCATACACAATAAATTCAATAACTGTAATAGAATCAATGAAAGACCACACCAACAGGGTGGACAACCAGTGTGCAAAAGACAGCAAACTCTGCAGATACAAAAAGGAAGAAAAAATAATAGTAGTACATAAACAAGCAATAAATACAGAGATCATGAGATGAAGAAACATAGAAACATAGAAAATAGGTGCAGGAGCAGGCCATTCGGCCCTTTGAGCCTGCACCGCCATTCAGTATGATCATGGCTGATCATCCAACTCAGAACCCTGTACCAGCCTTCCCTCCATACCCCCTGATCCCTTTAGCCACAAGGGCCATATCTAACTCCCTCTTAAATATAGCCAATGAACTGGCCTCAACTGTTTCCTGTGGCAGAGAATTCCACAGATTCACCACTCAGGTGGTGAGAGTCCTGAGGCTCCTGTGCCTTTTTTCCTTGAGTCCTGAGAACATCTTTGTAAATGATGTTGTGGTTGGCATAACATTGTGGGCCAAAGGGCCTGTGCCGTGCTGTTATGTTCTATGTTCTTTCCAGCTGAATGGTATCATTCATGTAAGTAATGTGACTAAAGCTGAACACCTACCGTAGCCTCAGTAACGTCTTGCAGTGTACGATCCCAATTTATATACTCAGTACCCTGACTGATATAGGCCAGTGTGCCAAAAGCCTCTTTTGCCACCCGATACGTTTGACTCCAATTTCAGGGAAATACTTGATCATACTAAGATGATGCCTTCTTTATGGTTGTAAGCTCCTAAATTCCCACAGCACTTTTGGGACCCCCTGAAGTTAGCGGGGGTGGTGGGATGTGTTAGAATAGAAAATTTGCCAAAAGCAACATTTGCCCTTTGTACTTGGAGTTTCCTGCAAATAATTGAAGCATCAGAATTCATTGGAAGCATATTTTCTACTGGTGTATCAGCCATAAAAAGGTGCAGTTGCAGCAGGAGCAGTAGCTCGGGTGTCCAAGACTTTTGCAGAGTACTGTATTTGTTACCGTGGAGCAGAGAGCAAGTTTGTAAATCTGGCGGGAGCAAAGGATGTCAGGAATGGCGAGCGTGGAGTGCTGCGGGAGGGGTGGGTGGACTGCTGCGGGAGGGGTGTGCAACAGTTTGCAGAGATGGAGTGCCAGGGTGGGGGTATCCACTCCCAGCTCTGAGACACCAGACAAGGTCAATTGATTCCAAACAATTGGTTTATTGATCATTACAGAATGTCTCCCTTCTGCTTCCCACTTCCTTCCCTTTCTTTCGCTTTTCCCATCCATGATTCCCTCTCCCTGCCTCCTTCCCACTCTCAGTCCATAGTAGAGACCCGTATGTCAGATTTATCGTCACTCTCGTGTCTTTATTTTTACAGCAGCAGCATTACCGTGCAATATATAAAATTACTATGGTACTGTGCAAATGTGCTTTTGCACAGTACTGTAGCTCGAATTGCTAGGAATGTGTAAGTATCCCAGTACTCTAATAAAATACGATAGGGAAAAGTTCCACTGACATGATTCTGTTCATAACTTTTACCAAACGTTCCTTTTTTTAGCAGCGATTGATAGTTCATAATGAAAGGGCTATTAGTGGGACAGTAGCCATTTGTTTCATGAACTTCAGTTGCTATGGGAATAGGTTTAAAAAAAAATTAATGGTGGTCCAACTTGTATGTCCTCCCCGTGGAATATGTGGGAATTTTTTTAGACGCTCCGGTTTCCTCCCACAGTCCAAAGACATACCAGTGAGTAGATTAATTGTTCAATGTAAATTGTCTCGCGATTAGGTTAGGGTTAACTCTGGGGTTGTTGGCTGGTGCAAGGGCCTACCCTGTGCTCTAACTCGCAATGAAAAATAAATAAGTTGTAACTGGGAGAAGGTGGTCCAGTCTGTACTGCTGAACTCAATGCTGTGTAATTATATGGCTCTGTTGTGACGTAAGCACCATGTCACAGATCTTGTCACGTGTACAGAGACTACCCTTCTCCTTTCTCTTCCGCCTTTCTGCATCATATATTCTTACCAATTTTGTATTGACTCTTCTACTTTTGTGTTACCCCAAATACCATTATAGGGGGTATTCCCCAAAGACTGTACAAAGGGTAATAATATGCTTTCAAATTAGGTTGGTAATGTGTTTGCAAGTTATTTCTTCAGGTGGAGTGAGATGAATTGGCTTCATTGAATCAAGATGTAAACGGAATCACCTTGGGAAGTTTTGAGGATCATGTGCTGATGGTGGCTGCAAAAGCTTCACTCGAGTGCTGTGCCTCGTCCTTGTTGGGTGGGATGTTTTCAGAGCTGTTTGGTGTGCAGCATTATTCACTGAGGTAACAGGATGTCAGAACAGCATTGCTGTGTTCTATTCATAGTAACGTGGCATGGGCATGATCTCATAGCCTTGCCAGGGTAGCACCCATTATTCGGTGAGCCTGGTACTGTTCTGTGCTCTCAGTAAATTAGACTTGATGCCCTTGTTGGTGATGGGCCTCTGCATACTTCGAGTTTATGTGGCAGATTAGACCTCTCTATGAGGGAACACATTGTCTCTGCCCATAACAGGAATTTTCTCCCTCCGAAAGTTCCTCCAAGCACATTGTCAGATTAAACAAAGTAATCTTGGCATTGTTTTCCCCAGCCAGTTGTCCTGTGTGTTTGGATCTAATTACATGCCTCTGGCTTTGGGCGGGGCACTTTCGTGCAACTTGGATGAGGCAGTTCCCCCTTCCGATGTGGCTGGGCAGAATCCACTTCCTCATTTCTGCTTCTTTCCATACCATTCCCCTTCCCCATTTCCTTTAATACTTGAGGATATAGATAACTTGTGTAGCATCATCAACTGGTGTAAACTGCTACCTGAAGTCCGCTTTGCATAAATTTATCATGCTTTTTAATCATTTATAGTCACAGCAAGAAAAGAGACCCTATGCAGAATATAGAACAGGACAGTGTAGTACAGGCCTGTCAGCCTACGATATGGTGCTGACCTATATTAACATACTCCACAATCAATCTACCCCTTCCCTCCTACACAACCCACAACTCCCCATTGCTCTTCCCTCCGAGTGCCCATATAAAAGTCTCTTTAATGTCCCTGTTGTGTCCGCTTCTGCCACCACCCCTAGCAGTCCGTTCCAGACATTCGCCATTTTCTCTATAAAAATAAAAACCTACCTCTGACATCTCCTCTAAACTTTCCTCCACTCGCCGCTGGCACAGGATCCTCTGGTGCTAGCAATAGATTGTAGGACCTCTTGTATCAGGCGGCAGAGCAGCAGTGGCTGGAGTTTATGCGAGAAATGAGGAATGTGCAAGACAGGTATATTCCAAAAAAGAAGAAATTTTCGAGTGGAAAAAGGATGCAACCGTGGTTGACAAGAGAAGTCAAAGCCAAAGTTAAAGCTAATGAGAGGGCATACAAGGAAACAAAAATTAGTGGGAAGACAGAGGATTAGGAAGTCTTTAAAACCTTACAAAAGGAAACCAAGAAGGTCATTAAGAGAGAAAAGATTAACTATGAAAGGAAACTAGCAAATAATATCAAAGAGGATACTAAAAGCTTTTTCAAGTATATAAAGAGTAAAAGACAGGTGAGAGTAGATATAGGACCGATAGAAAATGATACTGGAGAAATTGTAATGGGAGATGAGGAGATGGCAGAGGAACTGAACAAGTATTTTGCATCAGTCTTCACTGAGGAAGACAGCAGGATACCGAACACTCAAGGGTGGCAGGGAAGAAAAGTGTGCGCAATCACAATTACGACAGAGAAAGTACTCAGGAAGCTGAATAGGCTAAAGGTCAATAAATCTCCTGGACCAGATGGAATGCACCCTCGTGTTCTGAAGGAAGTAGCTGTGGAGATTGCGGAGGCATTAGCGATGAAGGGGGCAAGAAAGCAAAAAGGAAATGTATAGACCTGTTAGCTTGACGTCAGTGGTTGGGAAGTTGTTGGAGTCGATTGTCAAGGATGAGGTTACAGAGTACCTGGAGGCATATGACAAGATAGGCAGAACTCAGCATGGATTCCTTAAAGGAAAATCCTGCCTGACAAACCTATTACAATTTTTTGAGGAAATTACCAGTGGGCTAGACAGGGGAGATGCAGTGGATGTTGTATATTTGGATTTTCAGAAGGCCTTTGACAAGGTGCCACACATGAGGCTGCTTAACAAGATAAGAGCCCATGGAATTACAGGAAAGTTACATACGTGGATAGAGCGTTGGCTGATTGGCAGGAAACAGAGAGTGGGAATAAAGGGATCCTATTCTGGTTAGCTGCCGGTTACCAGTGGTGTTCCACAGGGATCAGTGTTGGGGCCGCTTCTTTTTACATTGTATATCAACGATTTGGATTATGGAATAGATGGCTTTGTGGCTAAGTTTGCTGACGATACAAAGATAGGTGGAGGGGCCGGTAGTGCTGAGGAAACGGAGAATCTGCAGAGAGACTTGGATAGATTGGACAGAGAAGTGGCAAATGAAGTACAATGTTGGAAAGTGTATGGTTATGCACTTTGGCAGAAAAAATAAATGGGCAGACTATTATTTAAATGGGGAAAGAATTCAAAGTTCTGAGATGCAACGGGACTTGGAAGTCCTCGTACAGGATTCCCTTAAAGTTAACCTCCAGGTTGAGTTGGTAGTGAAGAAGGCGAATGCAATGTTGGCATTCATTTCTAGAGGAATAGAGTATAGGAGCAGGGATGTGATGTTGAGGCTCTATAAGGCGCTGGTGAGACCTCACTTGGAGTACTGTGGGCAGTTTTGGTCGTCTTATTTAAGAAAGGATGTGCTGACGTTGGAGAGGGTACAGAGAAGATTCACTAGAATGATTCCGGGAATGAGAGGGTTAACATATGAGGAACGTTTGTCCGCTCTTGGACTGTATTCCTTGGAGTTTAGAAGAATGAGGGGAGACCTCATAGAAACATTTCAAATGTTAAAAGGCATGGACAGAGTGGATGTGGCAAAGTTGTTTCCCATGATGGGGAGTCTAGTACGAGAGGGCATGACTTCAGGATTGAAGGGTGCCCTTTCAGAACAGAAATGCGAAAAAATTTTTTTAGTCAGAGGGTGATGAATCTATGGAATTTGTTGCCACGGGCAGCAGTGGAGGCCAAGTCATTGGGTGTATTTAAGGCAGAGATTGATAGGTATCTGAGTAGCCAGGGCATCAAAGGTTATGGTGAGAAGGCGGGGCAGTGGGACTAAATAGGATAAAATGGATCAGCTCATGATAAAATGGCGGAGCAGACTCGATGGGCCGAATGGCCTACTTCTGCTCCTTTGTCTTATGGTCTTATGGACTGTCCTGGAACTCTGTTGAGTGAGGTCGCTGTTGTAATCTCAGCTGACAACAGGGAGTTTGCACATATCAAGATCCTTTGAATTTTGGTCTTACACTACCTTCCTAATCTGTTGCAATGAATTTGGTAGATAGTTACTTATTGACCCAGAGTGGGAGGGGCTCCCGTTTGTTGGGTCATCTTCCACAACCAGGAAGAAGATGGGCAATCAGTTTAGCACCATATCTCAAGTACGATATGTCTAGCAGGAAGTTATTACTCAGTAATGCATGTTGGATAAATAGTTTTCCCATTATCCAGGCTTCAGTGAAGATGGTCATCAATGTTAGACATCTTCAGTGCAGCAGGATTAACAAGGCTCACCTACTCCCCACTTCACCTGAAAGATAAAGAAGCCACCTGTGTTTTCTGGAAATCTTTCTCAAGGGCTGCCGTGCAGATACAAAGTGAGCTCTGTCACGTGGCAATGAAACAGGGATTGGTTGGTGTATTTAATTGTCCAGTAAATGCTGCTTGTGCTGTTGTGAGGCTGGCTGCCTGTTGAAGAATGCCAGTGCATTTTCTATATTCATTCTTCTGGTTCATAGTATGTTCTGTTTGAAGTGACACGATAATTTTTGTTGATTTGCCTGGCAGACAGTGAGACATCCTGATCAAAGGCTAGGATGAAAAGCAGTTTTCATGACTTTGTTTTAAGCTTCAGAATGGCACTGCATTACAGTAGGCCCCACATTAAGACTGAACCCATTTGGTTCACTCAGCAGTTGGCATCAATACAAGATGCTGCAAAGTTAAAAGATTACTTCCCACCACCTGGCTTCACCTATTGTTTTCCAGCTTACCTCCTCCCCCCACCCTTTTATTCTGGCATCTTCCCCCCTTGCTTCTCAGTCCTGAAGAAGGGTCTCAGCCCGAAACATCGACTAACTATTCATTTCCATAGATGCTGCCTGACCTGCTGAGTTCTTCCAGCATTTAGTGTGTGTTGCTTGCATACTTTCTCATGTTTACGATTTGCTTCTTATTTTCTGTAGCTTCCTATTTTTGGAAAGGCTTTAAATTTGTACAAATTAACATCTAACTGCTGCTTACTGTGTTGTTCTTTGCCAACTTGCAACACTCATAACATTAATAAAAGAGTTATAATTAAAACAGTTTCCGGGCAAATTCTTCTAGAATCTGCAGTGTCTCAATGTCATTGGGATCTACGGACATTGAAGGCTCATTCCCGGTTTAGTACTGAGCCATGTAAACCTCATTCCCGGTTTAGTACTGAGCCATGTAAAGTGGGGAACTGCTGTATATCTGGAATATTTCTGTAGGCCTTGGGGAATAAAGTTGGCAGGGCTGGGGTACCTGAAATCAATGCACTGAAACATGTCCTGGGTTTTCAATTATTCCTTGTCCAGTTTTGCACTTTGCTTTTGACAAGGAAGTTGAACTATTGGTTCCCTTGAGGCACTAAATTTAGGAAAGCAGGGCAAGGAATATTTGTTTTTGAAGCACATGACCAGGAATGATTTATTCTGGGCATGTGATCTGTTGGATGACAATACATTAACACAAGAAATCTCTTATCAAAATAATATAACTCTTAAGGTTAATGTTCAATAAGTTGTTTTCATGAAGAGCTATAATTAAAATCACTTTCAGGTGGAATTTTCAAGACACTTATGGTTGGTTTGTTGGTTAAGTATTTTGATAATCAGTAGATCCTCTGACACAGAGGCTCTTTGGTTCCCTCTGGTGGCACAGTTTTCTTTGCAAAAGTAATTTTTGACAAGATGATATGACCAGATTTCCAGGATCCATTCTGAGCTGCATCATAGAAACATAGAAACATAGAAACATAGAAAATAGGTGCAGGAGTAGGCCATTCGGCCCTTCAAGCCTGCACCGCCATTTATTATGATCATGGCTGATCATCCAACTCAGAACCCAGCCTTCCCTCCATACCCCCTGACCCCTGTAGCCACAAGGGCCATATCTAACTCCCTCTTAAACATAGCCAATGAACTGGCCTCAACTGTTTGCTGTGGCAGAGAATTCCACAGATTCACCACTCTCTGTGTGAAGAAGTTTTTCCTAATCTCGGTCCTAAAAGGCTTCCCCTCTATCCTCAAACTGTGACCCCTCGTTCTGGACCTCCCCAACATCGGGAACAATCTTCCCGCATCTAGCCTGTCCAATCCCTTTAGGATCTTATACGTTTCAATCAGATCCCCCCTCAATCTTCTAAATTCCAACAAGTACAAGCCCAGTTCATCCAGTCTTTCATCATATGAAAGACCTGCCATCCCAGGAATCAATCTGGTGAACCTTCTTTGTACTCCCTCTATGGCAAAGATGTCTTTCCTCAGATTAGGAGACCAAAACTGCACACAATACTCCAGGTGTGGTCTCACCAAGGCCTTGTACAACTGCAGTAGTACCTCCCTGCTCCTGTACTCGAATCCTCTCGCTATAAATGCCAGCATACCGTTCGCCTTTTTCACCGCCTGCTGTACCTGCATGCCCACTTTCAATGACTGGTGTATAATGACACCCAGGTCTCGTTGCACCTCCCCTTTTCCTAATCGGCCACCATTCAGATAATAATCTGTTTTCCTACTTTTGCCACCAAAGTGGATAACTTCACATTTATCCACATTAAATTGCATCTGCCATGAGTTTGCCCACTCACCCAACCTATCCAAGTCACCCTGCATCCTCTTAGCATCCTCCTCACTGCTAACACTGCCACCCAGCTTCGTGTCATCCGCAAACTTGGAGATGCTGCATTTAATTCCCTCATCCAAGTCATTAATATATATTGTAAACAACTGGGGTCCCAGCACTGAGCCTTGCGGTACCCCACTAGTCACCGCCTGCCATTCTGAAAAGGTCCCGTTTATTCCCACTCTTTGCTTCCTGTCTGCTAACCAATTCTCCACCCACACCAATACCTTACCCCCAATACTTTGACCGAATTTCTAGTGGTCATGTGTTGAAACCCATAACTAGTCTCTGGAATGGTTGCCTGCAAGATGGGTGATAGGATAGACTGTGTACAACAGTGGCTTGTGCCATTTTGACCCCTCAGGCATCTGCCATTAGTTTGAATCTTGACTGGACCTCTAAGGAGAGTGTAGCCAAATAGGTGACAGTTTCTGTAGCAGATTGCACCCCATCTCCAAGGACCTGAGTTTGATCCCGAACTCTTGTGCTGTCAATGTGGAGTTTTCATGTGTGCTACTGTTTTCCTCTGCAGGCTCGAGTTTCTTCTCCATCCCAGAGATGTGCTGGTGGTTTGATTGGCCATTATAAATTGCCTTCAGTGTAGGTGGATGGGACACAGTTGAGTTGATGTAGTATGAGGGAGGATAGGTTATCAGGAAGATGGGAGGAGAGAAGAGCTGGCTCCCTCCTGTGTGGTGTAGGGGAGTGAACCTGTTCTCATCATTATTCTGGTAGGCTGTAACATTAGCAATGCTACCATATAAGCTGGTTCATATTTGTTTTATTAATAATTCAAAGTCTCAGACTATTGCACATGCCAACGATAGCTCTGTTAGGTTATAGTTTCCTCCTTTCTCCTGCCTTAGTGACACACTTCTGATCCAGTGCTGTCTGACTGCTCCATTCACATTAGAACACTGAACAGTACAGGCCCTTTGGCGAACAATGTTGTGCTGACCTTTTAACCTACTCTGATAATCAATCTAATGCTCCCCTCCTACATCGCCTTCCACTTTTTCTTTCATCCATATTTAGAGAGCAACATTCTAAAGTTTGCCCCAGTTTGATCAAGCTGTTTAACTTTGATAACCATTGTCATCTTTTGAGAGTTCTGGAGTTTTTGTCCAGTTTTAAGCTCCCCACATTATTACATTGCTTTTGCTTGTAAGGTTAAGATATGTTCGTATTTTTCCAATACATCAGCCTTCTCTTCACTCTCCAACTGAATGGCGTCTGTGTAAGCAGGAATAAAATGTCTTGCTGAATTTAGACAGCTGTTCGCTTGTTTTGGGCTCTCATTTAAAAATAATTCTTGCTAGTTCCTCCTTTGTTACCTTTCTCATTTCTGATAGTACATAATCTGCTTGCTGGGGGATGTTTGCTCCACCAACCACAGTCTGCTGTTGGATAGTGTTCAGATACCCAACCTTAAATCTCTGTAGTAGTCAGGACCAGAAATTTGGACCATCTCCATCAGCCTTCCCACTTCCAGCCCAAACAAGGGTCAGGAGAAGAATCTTCACAATCATTGCCCCTGCAGAGAAAGTCACCCTGAACAACCTGTAGTTATACCAGGTCTATGACACAGCTTCCCTCTGGATCTGTTTCAAGCAACTATATTTGCTGCCGTGCAGAAGCTTGTCAAGTTGTTTGGATTTCCGGTGGTTTCCTGTTTTGTAATTTTTTTTCTATGATAAATGGTGGCTAATAATTGTAAGCTAGTTGCTCTTTTCTGCCCCCTCTATTTGGGAAAATGGAAGGGCGGGGTTCATAGAGTAAGTCACAGTATTTTCTAGTGCGCAAATGGCCCCTTGGCCCACCATCACCATGTTGACTATACTAATCTGCTTTAACTCTCTTCCTTCCCCCCCCCCACTCAACCCCTACAGAAGAGTATGTACAGTTTTCACTTATGCTATCGATAAGAGGTATAGGAACTACTGTGCTCTTGGAGAGTGTTGTGACATGAACAAAGTCACCGGAGAGGCACTGAAGCTAGTAAATATAGAAGTGTTTTATTCAGCAACAGGCATCATATTGAGACACTCTTGTTAGAAGAGCCCTCCTGACCCATTTTTATATGACATTTTTATATGCTGAAGATCAAAGATAACAGCAGGACAGTTCTATAGCTTTAATGTATCTACAATGCTTCCTTTGAAATACATATAGTTTTCACACAGCTCTTTCTTCGCAGCCACACACCAGACACCCAAAATGAATGTTAATCCCCACTGACTCTAGGCTGCATTCGTGCATATGCAGCATCTGACATCTAAGCGGAATTGACCCCAACCTGCAACTCTAGGGAACCCATTGTTCTGAGCTGTGTTTTTAAATCCAATCTGAAATCCACATTCAAATCTGAAGGTAGGTTGCTGGTAAAATTGATATTTGCTATATAGCCTAACCCCAGAATATGCTCTAACTGGAAGGAGGGGAGCTACAGCTGAGCAATCCTGTTTGGGTAGAAACAATAAGAATATAGAATAAGACCATAAAGTTTATTGGTATATTACTGTCATGAATACCGAGATACAACAAAAAACTTTTCGTTATGTGCCATCAGTCAGATCATTACATGCCTAAGTCCAACTGGATTGTAAAAAGGAACTATATTGTGTTACAGTTCCAGAAAAAGTGGTGTAGGTGAAGTGCAAAGAACATGGTGAGCTAGGTTGGAAGTTGAAAGGTTAATCTTTCAGTGCTTGGGAATTCTGTTCAGGGGTCTGATGATAGCAGGATAGAAGCTGACCCCTCGAACCTGGTAGTTTGTGTTTCAAGTTTCTGCTCGATGGGAGGAAAGACCAGTGTGGGAAGGTTCCTTGATTATCTTGGCTGCTTTTCTGAGGCAGTAATTGGGGAAATGGTCATTCGCATGGCTGGCTGGTGGGAGTGATACGTTTAATCATGGAGAAGATGGAACAAAAAATACACCCTTTTTCAGTTTGATTGTGCAAATAACAGAAAAAGGAAGTATTTCTATTTTTGCCTCACTTCTGGTAAGTATTAACTTGGCTTATTTGGTTACATTCTATCTTTGACTTTCAAAAGGTTTAGATTCATCTCCGAGATATGTATAGGTAGCCTCAGCTTTCCTCCCTGGTTCAGTTCAGTGTGTGAATTGGTGCAGTGTTTGCTCACATAACTGAGCATCCTTTGTCACATACTGTGGATGTATTGTTAAGATTGGGGTGAAGGTTGGTTGCTGTGAGCCGGGATCCCATGTCATTAACAGTTAACCAGTGGCTTTTTTTTTGTCCTATTGGCAGGTTTCGAGAGGGATGAACGGAATTGCTCAGACTCTATCCACAGGCGCGAGTGCATCCTGTGCCAAAAAGAATAGGGAGGTTAGACCTTCACCGTCCAAGACTGTGAAGTACACTGCAACGGTGACAAAGGGAAACGTTACATACACCAAAGCCAAGAGAGAACTGGTCAAGGAAACCAAACCGAACCATGTTAAATCCAGTGTAGCTGTTAACCATACAATCTCAGGGAAAACTGAAAGCAGCAATGCAAAATCAAGAAAACAGGTGCTATCTAATGGGACATCCCATTCAAATGGTGCTGGCCTTAGCTGTGTCAAACTAAATGGAAAGATGAATGGGAAAGCTTCCACTAAAGGTGAAGTCAGAGAGGTAAAGGAAGGACTGCGGACCTCCAAGAGGAGGCATGAGGAGCTGAAGCAGATAATAAAACCACAATCACCTTCAAAGAGAGTGAAAGCTGCTCCGTGTACTGCAGGAGCCGAAGATAATAAAGCAAATACAAAAGTAAAAGCTCTACCTAATGGACGAATAAAGTGTGAAACACCAGTGAAGAACAGTGAAAGACAGAGGCTTAGGAAGGCTTCCTTAGGTAAGAACACTCCAAGCAAACAAGCACAGAGCAAATTGGAAAGTGCCTCCAGCGAAAATAGTTCTACCTCAGCTACAGAGTCCTCTCACAAGACGCAAGACTCTTCAGTAAAACAAGAGAAAGGCAACAAAGTTGGCATGGCACTGGTTGGAGAAATTCCCATTCTCAGGCCAACCCAAAAAGAGTTTCAAGACCCGTTAGCTTATATGGAAGCTGTCAGAACTCAGACAGAGAAGTATGGTATGTGCCGGGTAATCCCTCCCTCAGACTGGAGGCCTGAGTGCAAATTGAATGATGAAATGCGGTTTGTGACTCAGATTCAGCATGTGCATAAACTGGGTAGACGGTGGGGACCCAATGTACAACGACTAGCCTGTATCAAGAAACACCTCAGATCTCAGGGCATTACAATAGATGAGCCCCCACTTATAGGTAAGACATATACTGAAACACTTCCTTTGTAAAAATGTACAATGTGAGAGTGATTTATGTACTGTATTATAAAGGCTGTCCACGATATTAGGAAGACACAAGGCACTGTAGATGCTGGAATTGTGATCAATGAGCAACCTGTGCTGGAGGAACTCAATACTTTGAGCAGCATCTGTGAGAAGAAAGGAACTGTCAGAACCCTGCATTGGGACCTGAAGTGTCAACAGTTCCTTTCCTGCCGTGGATGTTCTTCAACCTCCTGAGTTCTTCCACCAGGTTGATTGTTGCTCTATTGGGAGGATTCTCTTTTTATGCTGCTTATAGAGCCCACTGCAAAAGCTTATCGTTTAGCTAAATTACTTTTAACCTGATGTGGGACTGGAAAACACCTACAGAGTGCCTTGCGAAGAGCGTAATCTTCCTCATTGTAATCAAATCTTCATTGGGAAGAGCTCTAGGATTTAATGTTGTTTTAAATTCCCCATAAATGGAAACATCATCTGTGACAACTCGATGCTTCAAATACTTGGCTGTGGTTATCACATTATCAATCTCTTTGAGCAGCGATGGTGTGTTGGCGGCTCTTTAGTCATTTGGCACATTTCCATTTCTAAGGCTGTCTGCTGTTTTCTTTCTGACATCATTCAGTACAGTTGTAGGGTGCATGCCATCAGGGTGCCAGTTCCAGCAGTCTTTCTAAATTTATCCACTTTGTGTTCTTCCTCAAGTGCACTCATTTGGACTACCACACCCTCCTGTGAAACCAAGGCAAATTATTGGATGGGATTGTGTTGTTGACCAACCTGCAGTTCTGTTAGAGCTGTTGAGTAAGGAGGAATGTACAAACCAGTGGCTTCTGTGTTAATGCCTCTGACCTTGTGCTTCCTCTTAGCACTTGGTATTGATTCCAGGGGTACCACCTTAAAATGATGGACAGGCTCTTCTGCCTTGCCTCAGCAGCACCATTGATGCCTCTTATTCCCACAGGCTCATAGTCTTCACTAAAGGGACATTCAGCTAAGTCTTTCTGTTTTATTTTGTTGTATCTTAATGGTTTTACTCAAGTTTAAACACACATTAAACTACTGTTAATATCTCTTAATTCATTTTAATTTTGAATGATTCAATTTTTAAAATCTCTGATTATCAGTGACATTGAAACAGAGTGGAATAGGCCTTTGACAGCTTGCAGATGCTGCTGGGATGGGTGTTACCCTTGTATGTGATATCTAACAAGCAGGTCACCACTCATAGCCTGCTGCCCCATTCCCAGATCAGCTACAGAACTGAGGCATCAGGGTTGTCAGGACCCACAATGAGCTGGTGTAGGGGCAGGGTGAGAGGTACTGGGGGCACAATCCTGTCCAAGAATTTAATGCCACCGAGGACTTCCTTTCTTTCCCCTCCAAGATAAATGGTGGTAGTTTCCCTGGTGCCATTTCCTCACAAACACCCTACTGTTGATGTCAGCATAAATCATTTACACTCGGTGGTGTTCATGGTCTTCTGCTGCTGTAGTCCATCCACTTCAAGGTTTGACTTATGCATTCAGAGACGCTGTTCTGCCCACCACTGTTGTAACGTGTGGTTATTTGAGTTGATGTAAACTTCCTGTCAGCTTGAACCAGTCTGGCCATTCCCCTCTTACCTCTCGCATTAACAAGGTGTTTTCACCCACAGAACTGCTACTCAATGGATGTTTTTTGTTTATCCCACCATTCTCCGTAAATTCTAGAGACTGTTGTGCATGAAAATCCCAGGAGATCAGCAGTTTCTGAGATACTCAAACCATCCCAACTGGCACCAACAATCATTCCACAGTCAAAGTCACTTAGGTCACATTTCTCTGAATAACAACTGAACCTCTTGACCATGTCTGCATGCTCTTATCCTTTGAGTTGCTGCCACATGATTGTCTGATTAGATAATTACATTAACATGCAGGTGTACAGAAGCACCTAATAAAGTGGCTACTAAGTGTATGTTCATATTGAAAGGTAGGTTGAGTAGACATGAGGACTTTGCTTCTTGTGTACTTAACCTACTTGATCAAGTGATTAACAGTCTATTCAGATATTGCTTCCTCGTATATTAGTATCAAATTCTGTTTGGAAGTTCTACTCATGTCTTGACAATGCTATGTAAATAAAAGCCATTCTTCCTAGTACCTGTGCCCGAGATCTGTTCTTGTACTGATTCAGTTTGTTCTCTACCTGTCTTTCTTCACTTTTCCTTTCAGCCTTTCGAACTGTATTTCGATGTGTGTTTGGAGACGCGAGAGATCGCGGATGTGGGAATCTGCAGCCGCAGACAAACTGCTGGGGAACTGAGTGGGTTGAGCAGCATGTGGGATGGGGGTGGGGGGAGCAGGAGCTGTTGAGGTTTTGTGTCAAATCCTGATGCAGGGTTCTGACCTGAGACATCAACAATTCCTCCCACTGCGCACCCCCCCCCCACCCCCCAGATGCTGCTCAGCCTGCTGCGTTCTACCAGCGGTTTGTTTGTTGCTACACTCTGTGTTTTGTAGGTTTGGCTTGGACCCAATTGTTATCATCCTGGGGTTATTATTTGCTTCTAATCCTTTCATTTATTTCTCTATTTGTCCCAGAGTTTCTGGTTTCTGCTCCAGTTGCTTTTGGGGAGGGTGCTCGGTCTAAAGGCTACGCCAGTTTGTTTTCATTAATGTGATTCCCACTGAATCAGCTGTTTTTCAAGTGAAAAGCTTTTTATCTTCCACACATTCCCATCCTCACCCCCAAGCACATTCAACTTGCATCCGGTTATCATATTAACAGCTCACATAAAATTCACTTCTCCGAGGTAGATCCAATGCTGCCTCTTCCTTGGATATTGAGTCATACCTAATTGTTGAGTCTCTCTTTCTCTCCATCCCATCACTAACACCATCACAAGCCAGGGTGAAATGTGTCAGATGTAAACCCACTATTTTATTTTGAAGTGGGTTGAGAGAAAATGATATTTCTATGACCCCACTTTTCCCCACTCCCCACCATCCAAGTAACTTGGCAATCTTCAAAACATTTGGCCAAGGCATTTGCACTGGGGAGTCACAAGTGTGCATCCTTTCTTGGCAACTCATATAGCCATTAACTCATCTGCTCTCTGCTGGCTCAGTTGGTTACATGGAACAGAGAACATCTAACACAGGAACTGGGTTTGAAAAGTCGATGCCTTTCATATGAATGAGACTTGCAGGGTGTTTATGACCACCATTAAGCTCTTCGATGGAAAAATAAAATCCTTTCCAGCCAATCTCATTCGGCAGTTACATTAGTCCTAATACCGAGGGCTTCTGTCTCCATTGGCTACATGAGCAGAGAATTACTGAGTGTAGGAGCAAACTGAAAGATAACATGAAGTTGGTGTTTAAACTAACGGGTGATTTATTAAAAACTGTGTGCACCAGGAAACCAGTCAAAGCTGATCTACCTGAGTGTATATTTGTACAGCTTTAAGATTATCAGTAGAACAGCATCTTGATGACAGAGTGGTGGCTGCGGCAAGATTAATTAACAGACTAGGCCCTGATTACAGAATAAGATGATTATCCACATGTCTAACAGTAAATCCAATTTCCTATTGCAACAGTGGGTGCATGCTATAACATAATTAGTGAAGTTCCTGAAACTTGTGGGGGTGTCATTATTACTGTACTTTTTTTCTACTTTGCTCTACTTGTCACCATGTCTCTACTTTTATCTGCTGTTCCCTGTTACCACATTAGCACAATCCACATCCTATTTACTAGTTATTATTCCTCTCCATTCTTTCCCCCACAACACAGAGCACATAGGATGAAATACTTGTTCCTCAGATCTCAATTCATTCTAATAATCACCTTTTTAAAAATAATAATGCCTCCTTGTACTGGCTTTGCTACTTGAAAATATGTTCTTCCTATCTTCTGTAAGATGTCTTTGTATTTTAAGTCTCCTGCCAACTGCTTTGGTCCCAAGGAACTCTAGTTTAGTCGGTCCCTAGTCATTCTCTAGTCCAGGAGCATCCTTGTGGTTTGGCGATCAGAACACTCCAGCTGTACTTTGTGGTTTGAGAATTGGCCTCCCTGCTCCCTGCCCTGGACAACTGAGGATGTCACACCGTCTTCGAGCACACAGGGATCCTTTTTTACCTCTACACCAGTTAGTGTGTACTCCTTCATCTCGTTTGCCTTCATTAAACACACTACCTCCAAAACTCACTTATTGACCTGACTCCTCCACTGCCACCTGTCAGTATGCCAAACATCCATGTTTCATTGGAATGGTCAGTATCCTCAAGATGAGAGATGCATCAATGCTGTTACTAAAGCTGGGTATTTATTTACACATTCTGTATCCGTATAGCCATTGTACTTTGCTATTGTGGTTCAGGAAAACTTAAGGTTTTGGATGTATGTAAACAATTCTCTAACAAAACAGCATCCAAGTCATTGTTTTTTTTGGTAGAACCACCAAGGAGTGTCCAAAATACGAACTCATCTACAGATTTAAGCTTGGTTATTGAAGGAGATCATGGTCAATTGCAATCTGTGTCAAAATAAGTCCTCCGGTGATCAAATGCAAAATCATTCAACTGTGCCTAATACACATTTTTGTTCCCAGCAAAAAGAGATGAGAGAAGACTTGTTAACATTGTGTTCTTTAATAGCCTTCAGCAGTAGGATGTACCGGAGAATGTCCTTGGAGATTATTTCAACTCCAGAAATTTTCCAACATCTAGTGCTATGCTGATGTCAAAAGGTTTTAAGCATTTTACAGACAATGTCTAGATTTGCAGAGACAAAGCACAGAAGCGTGTTTGAAGGGTTGATTAGAGCCCATAAGTAGCAATGTAAAGCTGAATACAAGTGTGTTCTTGATCTAAGTAAAAGAACTCTATAAGTTGCACCCAAATTTGCAGTCTAAAAAGTTCAAAGTAAAATTTATTATGAGAGTACATGCATGTTACCACATATGACCGTGAGATTCTTTTTCTTGCGGGCATACTTAACTAGTCTATAGAACAGTAACTAAGCAAGATCAATGAACAACGAACTGTGGGAATGCAAATATAAATAAATAGCAATAAATAATGAAAGCATGAGATAACAAGATAGAGTCATTAATGTGAGGCCATTGGTTGTGGAAACATCAGAAATAGAATGGGTATGGTTATCCCCTTTTGTTCAAGATCCTGATGAACGAAGGGTAGTAACTGTTCTTGAACCTGGTGGTGCAAGTCCTGAGGCAATTAACGATTAATGGCCCACCCTCCTTGGGCATTCTATCTTATCCTTACTTTCACTGTGCAGAAAATGCAAAAGCCTGAAAGCACGTATCATCAGGCTCAAGGACACATTCTGTCCCACTGTTATAAGCCTATTAAATGATTCCCTAGTACGATAAGATGGACTCTTGACCTCACAATCTGCCTTGTTATGACCTTGCATTTTATTGTATACCTGCACTGCACTTTCTTTGTAACTTCACGAGGGATGATTGATAAGTTCGTGGCCTAAGGTAGAAGGAGATGAGTTATTAACTTCAAACTTTCTGCATAATCACTGAAAGAGTTGAACTGCATGTGCATGTAGTGGGAGCTGTATAACTCATCTCCTTCTACCTTAGGCCACAAACCTATCAATCACCCCTATTGTGGGTTCTGGAGGTCCAAGATCTGTATGCTCCACGACCGCTGGGCTAAGCATGTAAATGTTGGAGGGGACTATGTTGAAAAATAAATGTGCTAGGTTTTCTAATATCGACTATTTCTACCTTAGGCCACAAATTTATCAATCACCCCTCGTATTTTGTATTCTGTTATTGTTTCACCTTGTTCTACCTTAGTGCACTATGCACAACAAGCTTTTCACTGTATCTCAGAGCATGTGACAATAATATTCCAATTCCACTGGCAGATATGTTTAATCAGTAGGAATCTGTTAAACAGAAAGGGGGGAGAAACTGAAAAGGATGCAAAGAATCTCGGCACAGTAAGTTATTTGGAAGAGAAGAGGTACTGTTATGTAATCTTTTTCAATTTAGTACTTAATCGGGGGAGCCTAGATAGGGTGAATCTACAGTCTGCTTCCTTGGGTAGAGGAGTCTAAAACTAGAGAGTATAGGTTTAAGTTGAGAGGGGAAAGATTTAACAGGGAACCTGAGGGGCAAAAAATGGTAGAGGCAGGTACAATTACTGCATTAATAGGACACTTAAATAAAAACCTGATGGCATGAACATTGACTTCTCTAACTTCTGTTAATGCCCCTCCTCCCCTTCTTACCCCATTCCTTATTTATTTATTACTTTTTTATTATTTTTTCCCCTCTTTCTTTCTCTCTTTTTTCTCCCTCTGTCCCTCTCACTACATCTTCCTCTGGTGCTCCCCTCCCTCTTTCTTTCTCCCTAGGCCTCCCGTCCCATGATCCTCTCCCTTCTCCAGCCTTGTATCCCTTTTGCCAATCAACTTTCTAGCTGTTAGCTACATCCCTCTCCCTCCTGTCTTCTCCTATCATTTCGGATCCCCCCCTCCCCCTCCCACTTTCAAATCTCTTACTAGCTCCTCTTTCAGTTAGTCCTGATGAAGGGTCTCAGCCCGAAACGTCGACTGTGCTTCTTCCTATAGATGCTGTCTGGCCTGCTGCGTTCCACCAGCATGTTATGTGTGTTGCTTGTATCAATAAGTGAATTTGACTAAGGAGGAAGAATGAGTTGAGAAGGAATCAGGAGCCACTTCTTAGGTTGACTGTAATTCAGTGATAGTTCAATAGCAATTTGCTTTTGATGCAAGACCAACAACTCTGTATTGGAAGTCTGCTTTTTACTTTGTCTTTAAATGGAGAGTGGAATTGTTTAGCCCTTGCTTATGTTCATATATGGGGGGATTTTTTTGAGAAAGAGATTTTAATAATGAAAGTAATATACAAGCAACTAGGTCCCACAGGACTCTCCAGTACAGAGGTTCTGAGATCAGTCTGACCTGTTGATGTGTCACTTTTGTGAAGCTGTATTAAATAACTTCCTGCAGCTCCTGCCACCTATCCAGCACTTAATGATACAATGCATATGGTACCTCTCCCACTATTTTCAGATGTCATTTATTCACCACGTTCTATGAGTTACCAAAACTTCAAACTCCACTCTGCTACTGTTACTGTTTTACAATGGATCAGATTTATTTACTGTGTTTAATTTCAAAGGTTGTAAACTCAAAGAGAAGCAAGGTTTTTGTAGTCATTGCTCACATTTCAGGGGCAGAAGTTCAGTTCCTGATGACTCTTTCCAATACTGAGTGCTTGGACCTTTTTGAGCTAGGTTCGGGTCGGGTTGAAACTGTTAAATTGAATTAGTATTCTTGGGGGATGGGAGTTTTAACACAGTGTCATTTGGCTCAGTCCCCTTAACGGTGGCCAGGGAGAATCAATGAGAGTCCTTCATGGTTGCCAATGATTGTTTCCTGGGAAATCTACTCACTGGGGTCCAACGATGGATATTGAAGTCAGTCCAGGATTGGTCATATATTTCTGAGTGGGCTTTTAGTTGTCAGCTAACGGCAGACTGTTCAGTACAGCATGTCTATGCCAGCTGGGGACGAGCCCAACGAGCAGAGATTCACTTTCTTGCTCTTGGTCCGTAACCTCATAGAAATGGTACTTGATGTTTGTTAAAGCACAACCTGGCCAAGCAGTAGGTTTTCTGTTACTGTGTCCTTTCTGCTCCTCCACATTCACCAATCCTCCACTCTTACCTCACTGCACACTTGAGGCTGAAATTTGTGGGCAGTCATCTTATGGCTCAAATTTTTAAAAAAGTTTCCTCAACTTTCCTCTGAGCTTTTCCACTCAGTCCTTGAGAGGTGGTCAGGATGGATTTGCTGTCATGGAGTCTTCTACCATATGGAAATTTGGTCATGTCACATTTCCAACTTGTTACAAACAGTTCACATGAATGGAACCATGCTGTGGCCTGGGGAATACTTGTAATAAACCTGTGATCATTGATTATTGGTCTCATTGTATGAAAAAGATTATACTTATCTGCCTTGTCTAGTTCCCTGAAGGTTTTATTATCTCAGTTAAATCTCTCTCTCATTTTCTAATGTGATACAAATGTTTGGGCTCTGGTTTGATACCACAAATTACCCAGAGTGTTTGATCACTCACTTACTTGCCTATCACCCGTAGTGCGGCATATGCCACCGACAGCAGCTAGACAGAGTCTTCTGTCCCGGGCCAGTCTCTCAAGTTGTCCCCAGGTGTAGCCTTCTTGGTTCTGCCAGGAATGAGGTCTTTGAGGCTTCTGTTGGCATTTGTGTAGCATGGATTTTTTTCCGGGATGGGTTTGCTTACCCTATGCTCAGCCCTGCTTCTTTCACAGCTGGGCTTGGGGCCATCCATGGGGAAGTTAGTTTGATCACATGGGAACATTATCTACCTGTCTGGTGGAAGCACAGTGTTGAAGGGATGTACAATCTGCCTTCTAATCCCTTCCGTAGATTGATTACTGGCCCATTGTTACCATAGCTGGCTTCTAGTACAGTTTGTGCTTTTAGTAATGCATGGGCAAACACTTTATTAGCTACGATGCTGTACTTGCACAGAGTGATTTGTATTGTTGTGTTATCCCAACCCCTTCAGAGAGCTGTGTTGCTTTGTCTTTGCAAAGTATTGAGTTCAGGTAGGGAACCCATGGTAAGAACAAGTGGGATGAACATTTCTTTTACCAGTCAGAGTCAAGTCCAGTTCCAGTATCGGTCATCCCTGAGCTATAAATGCCTAACTTACTGGCAAACGTACATAGGAATGAGCTCCCATAATGTTACCAAATTCACATGTTAGTTTTTACGAACGATGGAACTAATGTCTTGCTCTCGCTCTCTGCGCTCTCCACCTTTAATAACTGTTCTTTGTCTTTGTGTTTCACTGCCACTCGTTACAATTCAGTGGAGTATCGTTCCTATGTTGAGTGATTTCTGTGTATTTTCAAACTTGTCAGCAAAATTGACTTATAGGCGTCTGTAAAACAGAACTTGTTTGTTACTCAGGGACAGCCAGCCTGTATTTCAGTAAAAGAACTGCAGAGAAAATTCCAAGTTCTAATGAGAAACAATATGTGCAGCTTTAACTTGTGATATGATTGTTTTAAGTCTTTGCAGATGTTAAAAGAGAATGAAGCACTTGTTTAACTGTGTGGAGGGAAGGTACTATTTAGCCAGTGTTCGGCTGGTTTTTGCTTCTTGCTCTGAAATGCAGTGTTAGTGCATTTGGCTCTGCAGAATCTTACTTTGCATCACTTGTGCTTCATGGAGTTATACAGTGTGAAGGCAGCCACTTTGGGCCACTGAGTACATCCCAACCGTCAAGCAGACACTTACACTATTCTCATTTTTATTCTGCCGGCATTCTCATCTACTTCTGCTTGATCTGATCACTTACCTTTTTTGCATTGGGGAAAGTTTACAGTAGTCATTTAACCAACCAGCTTTGGGATGTAGGAGGTGACTGAACGTCTGATCAGAGTGGTCATAGGAGAACATGCAAACTCCTCACGGACGGCAACTGGAGGTCAGGATTGAATCCTGGTCACTGGAGTTGAGGCAGTAGCTTCACTAACTGTGCTGTGCTGTACTATTGCTAACTTTGCAGTGCAGCTACCGAGAAACATAACAGTTACTGCCTCTAGATCTCTCTCCCCTCCATCTGGAATTGGAGTTCTTCTGACAGTGATGCAGGAAACCTGCCATCTATGTGACCAGGAGATTTTAGTGCAGTGTTTCTCAGCACCATTCTCAATTTTAAATTGAGGAATATGTCTTAAATGGGAGTGAAGTGGGAGAGAGGAATTTTTATCTTTTTTTCTAGTATGTTGTTTCTACCATTAACAATAAAAAGGTAAGTTACCTATTCCTTTGGGTGTTACTGTTGATTAAACATTATTGATATTTCTATATAATCAAATGAGATGACAGTACTTGGAAAATAATAATTCCCAAATAGCAGGGAAGGTATATTTAAAAGTTTTTTTTTGAAGCATAACTGGTGCTATTAAGACAAAAGAATCTGGGTGGGTCCTCTGTGATTTAATACTAAATTATCAGAATGATATTGATTTAAATAGTGAGTGATATTCATTGTGTAATATTTAATTGATAGAGCAATGACCTCTTTTTGAAAGTGCGGTTCTGAATGTAGCTACAGTGGTATTGGCTGAAGCTTGGGATATTGATCTGTTTCTCTGTCGTAGGAGGATGCGAGTTGGACTTGGCTCGGTTTTACCAGCTGATCAACGAAATGGGTGGCATGCAGCAAGTGACTGACCTCAAGAAGTGGAATAAATTGGCAGACATGCTGCGAATCCCCAAAACTGCACAAGACAGGCTGGCCAAGCTGCAAGAGGCTTACTGCCAGTTCCTACTCTCGTATGACTCTCTCTCACAGGACGAGCACAAGAGGCTAGAGAGGGAGGTGTTGAAGGAAAAAGAGAACCTGGAGAAGAGGAAAGGACCCCTGGAAGCACATTCAGATAACACATACAAGTCTCAGTCTCTGCCCAGGTTTGAGCCAAAAAACGGGCTGGTAAATGGTGTGGTGCATAAAAACGGCTTCCGGAAGAAGCTAAAAGATTTAACAGACTCTGATTTGAAAACAGGCAGGCGGCGACTGTTTCCTCAGGAAAAGGAGAGTGAAGAGGATGATGAAATTCTCAGTGACTTGTACAAGTGTATATACAAGGTGTGTGCATTCACATAATCTACATCCAAATAGATTTGCTTTATAATAGTGACAACACACTCTTGATATTTATAAGCTGAAGATGTACAATGAATTATGCCTGCTCATTATGTAGCTATCACAAGAATCTGTTTGCTCACTTTATCAGCAGAACCCTTTGATACACCAATAAGTAGCTAAAGGTGAAGTCCTTGATTGTTCAACTAAAGAGGTTTGGCTTCAGGTTGGTACAAAAAATTGCATTGCTACACATACAGAACAGTGTCAGGTTATGACTCTAAAGCTAATAATTTATATTTGGCTCAGGAACATTTTCAAGATAATTTGCTTAATGCTGCCTGATTTACTCGAAGCACTTAGGGCTGTTGATACATTCATAATGAGCATTTGAAAGGGAAATGGTTCTTGGGTATTCATGAGTTCTGAACAGCCTAAATGGTCTTTAGGCTTGTGGTAAACGTACTTCAATCCTTTTGTGGTTGGTATCATATAATCCAGTTCTGACAACACCCTGTAAATTTTGAAGGATGAAAAATTAATTTGAAAAACAGATGCAAGTGAAATGAAGTCTTAGTCTTAGTTAGCTTTGGTGTTGAGTTCTAACATTACATTTCCAGAAATGCCTTAAGGCAAGGAAATAGACATTAAACAGGAGGATATCAGACACTGTGGTACAGAGGGAGTGTATATCCATAGTTCCTTAAAGGTGGCTGTAAAAGCATGTGGAGTCCTTCCCTTTTTCTAGCTGAGACACAATGCAAAAGCAGGAGTTCTGTTTGAGTTGTATTACCGAGATTAGGGCACAAGTTCTGCATACATTATGGGTCTTTGCATTAGAGCAGAGATGTGTGTGCATGAGAGAGGGTGCCAAGGCGATTTAAAGTAGTATTGCCATCACTGGAAAATTGTAGCTCTGAGGAAAGATTGGATAAGGTAAGGCAATTTCCATTGGAACACAGGAGGCTCACAGATGCCACAAATGAATAAAATAATCAGGGGTCACAATGAGCAGGGAAGACATCTACCTTATCAGGGGTGTCAAAAACCAGGGGCTTAGAGTGCAAGTAATTTGCAGAAGGAATAAAAGGTAGAGCAGCAAATAACTTTTCATCAGAAGATGGTGAGGCTCCCGAGCTCACTGCCTGAGAGGGTGGCAGAGCAGAATCCTGACTGGCGTGGTTGTAGACCTCATCTCGGGAGCGGAGGGTAGGTTGGGCTGAAGTTTTATGACCATCAAAGGTACGATGGGCTGAGCAGTCTCCTGTGTGGTGAACTATTTATGGTTCTGCTGTTTTAAATGCAAACAACAGTTGTACCGGCTTATTAAAAGCCTAGTTCTTCCCAACCTTCCTCCTTTCTACGTCCTCTCTCCTTCCCATCTCTCCCAGCGTACTGGTTATTGCTCACTCCTGTAAAGGGTTACCATGGTGGCTGTTTAAAGAAAGATGTGTTGTGTTTCACACTGTTTCATGTAAAACAAATCTCCCCCCCTCCCCCTACATTTTGTGAGCCAATGTGCAGAGATGTCATGTTGCTGGGCTCCAGGTGATCCAGTATCCTAATGATATCTACGCCTGTTTGCTGATCTAAAAGTCATCTGCAAAGTGTAATTTTAGCCCTGTCCCAGAAATATTTTGTTGGCTGGGTCAGTCTTGATGCTCACAGCTGGATCAGGAAGGCAAATTAACCCAGGCATTAAGTGATCGGAAGTTCTCCGCTTTCTGTGTCTGCACCAGGTGATCATCTGCACGACTGGAAATGTTGTTCGACCTCCCTTTTTATTGATGCCACATACCACTCTTGTTGGCAGAGTTTCACAGTCTAATGATCCATTTTCAGAATTTATTGACTAATTCACTGGTATTTGATGTCGGGAGATTGAACTGCCTTGCACCATCACATTCTTTAAATTAAGAGAATCATAAAAGTAACCTACAGTACGAGCAAAGGTAATCATTCAGTCTAGTAATTTTACTTGCTGAGTAACCTCCTCTCCTCCTCTGACCTCGTCCAGTCATTCTATTTTTTTTAAAAAAGCTTCTGAATACATCACGTGATTGGTTTCACATTTAGAATTACCACGACTTCTCCAACCTTAAGCCACTCTAGGCTGTTCCCTTGTTTCTCTGCGGGTGTCCTCTCATGCAAGCAAGGAGCACTAATCTCTGTAGTTCTTGTGGATGCGTTTGCAGGTCTATCACCATTCCATGCTTTTGATCTTGGTTCAGGCGGCCTGAACACTACTATCTTTGTGCAGGGTTCCCTAAAAGTTAATTTGCAGGCTGGGTCTATGGTGAGGAAGGAAAATGCAATGTTGGCATTCATTTCAAGAGAACTAGAATATCAAAGTAAGGATGTTATGTTGAGATGTTATGAAACACTGGTTAGGTCTCACTTGGAGTACTGTGAGCAGTTTTGGACCCCTTATCTTAGAAAGGATGTGCTGACATTGGAGAGGGTTCAAAGGAAATTCATGAAACTGATTCTAGGTTTGAACAGCTTGTCAAGTGAAGAGTGTTTGATGGCTCTGGGCCTGTAATCACTGGAATTCAGAAGAGTGAGAGGTGACCTCACTGAAATCTATTTGAATGGTGAAAGGCCTTAATAGAGTGGTTGTGGAAAAGATATTTCATATGGTGGGATAGCTTAAGACCAGAGGACACAGCCTCAGAATAAAGGTACCACCTTTTAGAATGGAGATGAAGAATTTCTTTAGCCAGAGAGTGGAGAATCTGTGGAATTCTTTGCCACTGGCAGTTGTGGAGGCCAGAATTCTTGATTGGGCAGGAGATGAAGCAGGGGAGGCAGGAGATTGGGGCTGAGAGGAGAAAATGGATCAGCCGTGATGAAATGGCGGGCCGGCTGGTAGTGTAGTGGCATCAGTGCCGGACTCAGGAGCGAAGGCTTCCAAGTTCGAATCCAGCTGGCTCCTTTGCACGCTTTCCATCTGTGCTGGGTTGAGCATCGAGCTAGCAACTTGGCTTCGTTAAAAAAAAACGTCATGTCAGCGTCCTGATGACACCACTCAGAGTTGAGGGCTTTCTTCTTCTTCTTCTTCTATGATGAAATGGCAGAGAAGACTCGATGGGCCAGGTGGCCTAATTCTGCTCCTATGTCTTATGGTCTTAAGGTCTTATCTACTTCAATAAATCCAGCCTAATAAACAATTCTTAATTATGTACTTACTGCCTGCTACGCAGCTGATGTTTAGGACAGTAATGAAAGTCTGCCATCTCTGTCTGTATATAAGGATTCTTCATTGAGAGAACTTAATTTGCTAAGTAACCTGCACTGACATCATCTCATTTTTAAAATAAGAAAACATTGTTGCTGAACAGTTTGGTATTAAAAGTTTAGCGCGTCAATAGGCCTGCACTCATGCAGAGACCAAACAGGGTGAGGACAGCAGATTATTTGAAGGATCTTTATAAATTAGATTGATTTTTACAAAAATCCACTATGTTCAGTGTTGATAACCAAAGCTATCCATGTTACCTTAGTTGAATTTAAATTTCCCAGATATTTTGAAGGATTCCAATCACAGAAGGCCTTAAGTTAGGTGCCACGTAAGAGATTAATAAAGAAGGCCAGATTGCTCACTATTGGGGGTGATTTACTGTGGGATTGAGGACTAGTTAGAGGACGGTAAACAGCATATGACTAAATGCTGCTTGTTCTGGTTGGGAGACTGACTAATAGGGTGCCACACAGGTCAACACTGAGATCAGAGTAAAGGTCATTTGAAAGAAAATGGCTGACCCAGTCAGTACAAATGAGCTATATCAGCAGTTTAATAAAAGCTGCACTAGTAAGCAATGTTAATCCTGCTAGGAAGTGTCTGTGATGTGTAAAGTAAACCAGGACCCTGTTGACTAGTGAAGCAGCTGTAGGGAGTGGGAGGGGAAAAGGTACATGAATGACTACATCTTGTTCTATTTCCTGTCCCTTTTTCTCTGGATCAATGGTCCAGAACACTGGTTATTCATCTAGTAAGTGCACAACTTCACTCCACTGCCATGAAATAATCTTCTGTTGGCTTTTAACTAAACTAATGACATTTTTCCACTCATTGTTTATACTTAAATGATGAGCAACCTAGTCCAAATTTGTTGTTATATTAAGAACTTGTTGAAAAGAAACATCGTAAAGTAACATATAGATTTGTTTAAAAAATATTTCAATGCAAAAAGGTTTTCAATGCAACTTTTCAAATGTTAAAAAAGCACTCTTATACCATTGTTTTCTGGAGATCATGATGGTAGAACTTCCACCTTGCTACTGAACATACTGCCTTTCACTGGTCACCTTTCTGCCCACACAGCCCATCCCTCCCCTCCACAGTGTTCACTGCTCCCGTTTCTGAATGCTTAGTTGCTGTTTTCTCAACCCTTACCAACTGGTTTTAATTAAATTTTAGAAGGACCTACTTCATTCTTAAGGCAACATGCCACTCTGCTTTCAAGACCAAGAATCTTGGCTTTAATGCCATGTCAGACCTTTGTGTATAGAACATCAGCTTTCTTCCCAGTCTTGGTTGGATTTTCATTCCTCAGATTGAAAAACACCTCCCCAGATGGAGATATCAGATGGGTCCGAATTGGAGATGCCTTTAATGCCTCCTGGTAGTATTCTTTGGTATGCACCTTCAAAAGCAGTCCTTCCACTGGCATGCTTACCATTTGGTTTCACTTTACAACTGTACCTTTGGTAAAGAAGAGAGAAAATTGGCAAACAAGAGCCCTCATTTTATATTGAATTTTGTCTTTCATATTTTAGAAAAAGTTCCTTTGCTATTCTATGACAATTTTGAGAATAACCTTTTGAGAAAAAGTGCATGTTCCCAGTTGATAGTTGAATCACACAGAGTCAGATATGACTCATGGAACATTCATTTTTTAAATCTAAATTTTCAGCAAGATAGAACTTAGTTCTTTTATTCACAGTTCAGTTTCTGTAAACATGTGTACTCTAAAGTTGAGTTTTCACTCTCAAGCATTCTACAGCACATTAAGTTAAGAAGAGGAAGCACTTGTTAGTCCAATACAACATTGGCCATGTTGGACAGTCCTGGCAATTGTTATGTTTTGTAACTTCAAAACATTAAAGTAATTCAAAGGAAGACACAAGAATTCGAAATGTGAGTCTAACTTTAAGCGAGGTGTGCACGTCTCACATGACAGTGTGATGACGTATGCAATTCACATATCTCTACATATTACCATATCTTGTTACGTTTTTTCTCTCCAAAACATTAAATTAATCGAAAGAGAACCAAGGGATCCCAAAAGATGGGTGTCTTAGTTTCGTTTTCACTTTAAGTAAGGCATGTACTTATAGAAACATAGAAACATAGAAAATAGGTGCAGGAGTAGGCCATTCGGCCCTTCGAGCCTGCACCGCCATTTATTATGATCATGGCTGATCATCCAACTCAGAACCCCACCCCAGCCTTCCCTCCATACCCCCTGACCCCTGTAGCCACAAGGGCCATATCTAACTCCCTCTTAAATATAGCCAATGAACTGGCCTCAACTGTTTCCTGTGGCAGAGAATTCCACAGATTCACCACTCTCTGTGTGAAGAAGTTTTTCCTAATCTCGGTCCTAAAAGGCTTCCCCTCTATCCTCAAACTGTGGCCCCTCTTTCTGGACTTCCCCAACATCAGGAACAATCTTCCTGCATCTAGCCTGTCCAATCCCTTTAGGATTTTATACGTTTCAATCAGATCCCCCCTCAATCTTCTAAATTCCAATGAGTACAAGCCCAGTTCATCCAGTCTTTCTTCATATGAAAGTCCTGCCAACCCAGGAATCAATCTGGTGAACCTTCTTTGTACTCCCTCTATGGCAAGGATGTCTTTCCTCAGATTAGGGGACCAAAACTGCACACAATACTCCAGGTGTGGTCTCACCAAGGCCTTGTACAACTGCAGTAGTACCTCCCTGCTCCTGTACTCGAATCCTCTCGCTATAAATGCCAGCATACCATTCGCCTTTTTCACCGCCTGCTGTACCTGCATGCCTACTTTCAATGACTGGTGTATAATGACACCCAGGTCTCGTTGCACCTCCCCTTTTCCTAATCGGCCACCATTTAGATAATAATCTGTTTTCCTATTTTTGCCACCAAAGTGGATAACTTCACATTTATCCACATTAAATTGCATCTGCCATGAATTTGCCCACTCACCCAACCTATCCATGTCACCCTGCATCCTCTTAGCATCCTCCTCACAGCTAACACTGCCACCCAGCTTCGTGTCATCCGCAAACTTGGAGATGCTGCATTTAATTCCCTCATCCAAGTCATTAATATATATTGTAAACAACTGGGGTCCCAGCACTGAGCCTTGCGGTACCCCACTAGTCACTGCCTGCCATTCTGAAAAGGTCCCACTCTTTGCTTCCTGTCTGCTAACCAATTCTCCACCCACACCATGATGTGGTGCCATTATGATGTATGCCATTCACGTACTTGTACATATAACCTGTAATGAATTAGTTTAAAAAAAGAATGCTTAATCAAACAATATATTTATAATATTACTCCTGTTACTGGAAATATTAAATACACAACACTCCTCCCTGCTTAGGCATAAACGCCAACTCAATATAGAATGCATCTCGACTATATGCACAATACAACTACTATACAGACATCCACAGCATAATAAATTTTAAATTGTCCCATTCAGGCCTAAAGGATTCCTTTCTCTTGTGAGATAACATCTTTCCTGACATCTTCCTTTGCCTGGCAGGTGAGACTTGTTCTATGAAACAATCTCAGGTTCTGGTGCCTCCTCCTTGGTAGTTGTAAGAATTGACTCTGAAATTGCAGGACGTAGTTCTGACAGCACTGGACACCTTTTATTTCTCCTTCCTTTTTTGTCTTCTAGTTTGTGCATCTTGATCTTGGGGAGGTCATTTAGTTCACTGGACTATTCCTCTTATTAATCCTTCTATTCCTCCCTTTACGATCTGATCTCTCCTCTTGATTTGCAAATCCACATCATCTGACAAATCTTTTGTTTTCTTATCTCCTTTCTTTTTAACCTTCCATTCACTCAGCTGGGCTTTGGTCTTTGCATCTACTTTCACAAGCAGCTTTTTGTCACCCAGTTGAAGTTCATACAATGACCTTAATTCATGCAGAATAGATTCTGGTTCTTTATACAGACAAAAAAAAACAAGTGCTTGCAACTTTCCTGAAGCTCCTTGAACGCTCTTTGAGCTTAAAATCAAGCCACATTTAGCAAGTAACTGCCAGATTAATGTATCAGAAGCTTTTTCAGATATTTGCCTACAAAAACTGTTGTAATCAGACCACTGCTTTTGTCACTTTCATGATTCCTCTGAGCAACATGGTCCTTCCTTCGTCCAATATGATCTCTAGCCAGAGGCATGGAGCTTGGCATCGACACCTGTTTACCCTCTGTTGAGTAACGGTTCATGGTGTTTGGCATGGAGAAAGTGGCATCATCCAGTACAATTCTTAATTTGCTTTTGGTTGCCTTCATTGCAGAGATTGTGGCATGCAAATTGCGCCAGTGTCCAATTTCATTTAAATTAATTTGCGGTTCACTTCTGGTGTTAGTTATATTGTTTGGCTATTGCTAGTTTGCACATTTTAAAGCTCAAGGCTACGCAGTCCTCTCATCATTATCAGATTTTTCATCAACAGCATGCAGATTAGTGCTCTTTTTAAAAATTCAACTTGACTTTAGCTTTTTCTCTGCTCTGTGCAGTCTATTTATTTTTTGTCTGCCCAACATGCTCTTTGTATGTGTCCTATTTTATTGCATTTTCTGCAAGTTTCGCCTTTAAACCTGCATTGGCCTGGTGAATGTGAGCCCCTGCCACAAAGTTAACGCAATTTTTTCAGCCAGGCAATTTTCTGTTTAGACATTGCAATCTTGTTCATGCTCACTTTCATTCTTGACTGCAACTCAATTGTGTCTGTGGTTTCCATTGAAACATCAATTTCAATTGCTCTTATAAACGTGAATTTTGAGTTAGAAGTCATTTTTGAATGCTATCTTGTAAGATTCCACAAACTAAATGTTCTCTCAGTGTATCATTAAGCCAATCATTGAACTGATGATACTCAGACAATCTCTTCACTTCAGCCACGTACGCTAAAATGGACTCCCCTTCCTTTTGATTCCGCTTATGAAACCTAAAGCATTCTTCAGTCAATAATAGCTAAGTGTTCCTGCATTACTTTGACAATGTAAGCAAAGCTAATTGCTCCTGGTTTGGTTGGAGCAGTCAAACTTTGAAGTAAACTGTATGCCTTTAATGCATTCAGCAGAATTGGTACTTGTTTCTCATTGGCTATTCCATTTGCATAAAAAGATTGTTCAATTAGCTCACAATGCATGAGCCAGTTATCTCTTGTGGAATCAAATGCAGCAGCATTCTAATGTAGCCAATCATTTCTGCTCTTTTTTTAATGATTAGTATCACCTGGTAGTCATTCTTCATGAACTAGTGAATTCTTCTGTTTTCTGCCCATTTTAACTCAACAGTCTCTGCACGTGGGTGGGCTGCATTTATTTACTTGCCATTTCTCACTGCATTTAAAAAAAATTTGAACATCTTGCTGTGCCAGTAGCTGTCTTGGGTTCATTTTAAAAATACCTACTTGCCACTGTTATATTTTTTATTTTCAAAACATTAAACTAATTCAAAGGAAGATACAGGAGTTCATAGTCTTAAAGTTGTGTTTACTTGAAATAAGGCATGCACGTATGACATGGTAGCGTGATGATGTATGTAATTCACGTATTTTTATAATTAGTTATATAAATGCACGTATGACATGGTAGCGTGATGATGTATGTAATTCACATATTTTTATAATTAGTTATATAAATGAATGCTTAATCAAGCAATATATTTACAAGATTACTCAATTATTACTGAAATATTAAATACACAATAAAATTTACCCAGCAACTGACATTAAATACTACTGTCTGTTGAAGCTCATCATTGGAGTTTCTTCATAATGTCATTATGTTAAGGATGAATTGTATTTGCCTAACATGTTAATATATCCTTAATGTCTTCAAAATAATTTCAAATGTTAGGGAAAAAATTTTTTAAGTGTTTACTTTGTGATTTATCCAGTTTATTTGTGCTGCTGTTTCTCATTCTGATAAAATAGTCAATTTTATGATTGGTTAACCACAAAGAAATGAAGTCTATTGGCATCAGACTTGTGGTTAAGTAGGGCTGTGCTTGCATTAATTAACATTGGCTGTGTATGTGCTTCTAATAGTCTTTACTATTATTCCACAGTAGAATGAATAACTGCCCTCTGTTCTGACTTCAGTATGTCTACTGTTGTAATGTTAACTGACGATACTAATTGATATGTCCATGTACAAACACTTACAATTAAGAGCAGGTGACTACTTCCCCACTGCAGTGGTAAACCCTCTTGCACTGAGTCAAAGAATAGAGGCTCCCAGCCACAGCACTTGAGATACGAATTCAAGATCTAGCATTATCATCCAATGTAATGCAGAGGACGTACAGAATCAGAGGTGCAGCCTTTTGAATGAGAGAGTAAAAGAGAGCTCTTGTAACATTTGTGATAGGGAACAAAATTACCGTGCACCAATCATAAACGCAGGGCTGATTTTCACATCCTGTTGCACAGTATCTATACCCCAACCAGTAAACCTTTTAAAATAAATGTCATATATCATCATTGCATTAGTCCGATCTTACTGTGTCCACATGGCTGTTCTGAAGAGATGAACACAACTGGATTTGAGACTTGTAGAACTTTTAGAAGATTGCTATATGAAACTTAAGATGCGTTTTCTGGTCAAGTATTTGTTACGAGTTTTTATTTAGAGATGCAGGCCCTTCCAGCCCAATGAGCCTGCGCCACCCACTTACACCCTTGTCACCTATTAATCCATAAATCTTTGGAATGTGGGAGGAAACCAGAGCACCAAGAGGAAAGCCACACAGTCACGGGGAGGGTGTGCTAACTCTTTACGGGCAGCTGTGGGAATTGATAGATAGATAGATATACTTTATTAATCCCGAGGGAAATTTGGTTTCGTTACAGCCGCACCAACCAAGAATAGAGCGTAAATATAGCAATACAAAAAACCCCAACAATCAAACAACAAAATGCAAACTATGCCAGATGGAAAATAAGTCCAGGACCAGTCTATTGGCTCAGGGTGTCTGACCCTCCACGGAAGGAGCTGCACGTTTGATGGCCAAAGGCAGGAACAACCTCCCGTGCTGCCAAGTGTTGTATCACGGTGGAATGTGGCCGAAGTCCAACAGTAAAAAGTTCAATATCCAGTCTGCAAACGCGTTCCTCGATCGTAATATACCCCGGATTGCACCATCTATTGTTAACCAGATCAGTAAGCATGGAACTCCTTTACGCTTACCGCTCTCAAGTGCACTTCTGGTCAGCCGGAACGGTATTACCCACCGAAATCCTCTTCTCCAAAAGTCTCTGTTGTCTCGACCCGGTCCTCTTTTCTCGGCTTTGTGATCCCCCTCTGTGTGTTTTCCTCCGGATTTCAGCAGGGGTGTCTGCCGCTCTGTTAGCTGAGCCAGCCAGTATTTGCTGGTCTGTGGAATACACAATGTGACCTTGCTTCTGTCCCGTGTGTCGGGATGTAACCGTTTCCAGCGCTAAAGAAAACCCAAATAAAACTCTCTCTACCAGCGTGTTAGAGAGGGTGCAGCTTCGACGTGTTACCGTGAGAAAAAAAATACAAAAAATAACCTAAATTAAAAAGTAAGAAGAAGAAAGTAAAAGAATAGATCGGAACGGCTGTACCAGGCTGCATGCACAACCGGTGCATGCGCACTTATACTTTGTGAACCCCAATCGCTGTAAAATGGTGCATTAACCGCAACCTACTGTGTACCACCCTTTATGTTAAAGTAATTCTTCATTCTGGGGAGGAAAGTGGATTTAATTCGGAGTTAATACAGTAACTTTACTCTCGTGTTACAGCAATGATGTAATTGCTTGTGAATTAAATGCAATATAGTACTTTTTTTTAAACGCAAACAACAGGAATTCTGCAGATGCTGGAAATTCAAGCAACATACATCAAAGTTTCTGGTGAACGCAGCAGGCCAAGCAACATCTATAGGAAGAGGCGCAGTCGACGTTTCAGGCCGAGACCCTTCGTCAGGAGTCCTGACGAAGGGTCTCGGCCTGAAACGTCGACTGCGCCTCTTCCTATAGATGCTGCTTGGTCTGCTGCGTTCACCAGCAACTTTGATGTATGTTGCAATATAGTACTGTAAGGTTTGTTCGTGAACTCTAACAATTGATTTGCTGTGGGAAGGATTAAGCAACTCTTGATGGACATTACCGTTATGGGTTAGGGTAGAAATCCAGGCAACCAATATCGTGACATCGGGAAATTTTCCTCTGCTGTCTTTGTGTGGCACTTGAACCTTATTATCAGGTCTTGGGAGCCATCACTTTACTGATGCCTTTCCTAAAGTAGACACTCGCCATTCGTCTCACTGCCAAACCTGAGGGACCAGCATAGTCCCTGAATCTGGGAAAACTCTACTCTTGTTAAGTGTCATTGGATCCTTATGTGAGAAATGCAGGAGTGCTTGAAATGGATAAACAGACAGTTCCCAGCTTACAACACAATTGACTTCCTAAACTGTTTCAACTCAAACTGAAATGAGTAGCAACGAGATCGTAGAGACAGCGATGGAGCGAGTGCGGGCAGGGGAAGAGCGGCTGCCAGCTGGCCTCGCTGACTCAGTGAGGTAGTCACCTCAGAGCCTCAACCAGCCCGATTGTTATAGCTCTGCTGTGGTTGGGGGTGGAGAAGGCAGATGGAACTCCCGTGTTTCCACCTGGCAGGTAGAAGTCCCGCAGACCAGACCAGCATTAACTGGCAAATCCATCCTCATCCTTTCCGCTGTTCTCCCAGATATTCATTTGTATTCATGGTGTGTCTGTAAATCAGGCATTTGTTACCTGGGGAGAACCTGTAATATCTGGTCCACCTGATACCACAGGCAGTGCTTCATCATTGGAACCAGTGGAGAGTGCCTCCAACAGTGTCACCCACCCCCAGGTTGACATGATAGAAGTACATCCTGATTTTGAGTGTGGTGTGATGAGGCACTCAGGGTGTCATTGCCATGTGGAAGGGGCACCCATGTCAGGGAGGACTGGAAACTTGCCCATCTGGGTGATGGAGAGTGATTGATTAGAATGTGCTTGGCCTCCTGCCTAGGTCTAAGGTGTCCCGGGAGACCACATTGTTGGACAGGAATGGTTACACTATCTTGGACTCTAAATTGAGTTTTCTTTTTGTGCACAGGGGCGATCGGTATCGTTGACTACATTTTATCGGACAGCTAGAAACACGATGAACATGTGCTTTAATAAGGAGCCAACGGCAGCTGAAGTGGAGGTAGGACCCTGTGGCAGTTTTACCTTTGCTTCAACGCTTGGTTAGCTTTTATCACAGAGAGGCAGTTATTGTGTACATTTTTCCCAGCAACAGTGTTGTTCTGCTTGTTATACCTGTTCTGTGATAAAATTTTAATGTGTGTTTTAGAATTGATTTGGGTGTGTGTATTCTTAGGGTTGGATAGAATCATTCACCCACTTCCACTTCCAAGAGACCACAGACAACCATGTAGTTCCCCAAGCCAGCTCTGCAGTTCACTGAGATCAGGATTGTGACTGTCCCTGTTACTCAATCATACCTCCCTGCTTCAATCTCACACCCCTGAATCCTGTAGTATCCCAGAATTCATTGATCACAGTCTCAAATCTATCTCAATTATAGAAAATTAGTAGCTCTCTTAGGTAAGGTGTTCCATACATTCATAATGTCTTTGCGCAAAGAAATTTTCTATCACAAACCTCAGTGACTGCCCACATACCCTAGTCCTAGACTCTCTACCCTGAGGAAGTAACCTTTCAATATCTGACAATCTTCCTCAGAGTCTTGTATCTTTCAATGAGATTACATTCTCTCTACCCTCCAGTCAGTATAGTTCTGTTTCATTCTACCAATCCTTGCAGACTAACCTTGTCATTGGACCATTAGTAAGTCAGCATTACCTAGGTTCAAAATCTCTTGAGGGTATTTCAACCAAAACTGCACATAACGTGCCAAGTGTGCTCTCATCCAAAATTAATACTATTGCAGAAAAACGACCTCGTTTTCATAGTACAATCCACATGTTGCAGAAGACCAGTGCATCGTTTGACTTTCCACCTGTTCGTTGTAACTTTTCCTGCCATGTTCTTCTTCCTCTCTCCACTTCCCATCAAAGTGGATAACCTTTAATCTTCCTGCATATTTCACCGTGTGCCACCTGAGTGCCTTTTCTACCTTTAACCCTGCTCTCAATCCCTGTAAAATTGGACACGTGGTACTTTTCACACCATTTTAATTATCTTTTGACGTCAGTGCAGGTTGTAGAAAGATTATGAGTAACTGCAGGCATGGTGGCAACCCACTGGTAAAATCCTGCCACCTTGAAAATGATAGTTTATTCCCATTCTGTTTTCTGATTGACCTGTTCTTTATCCACATCAATGTATCTCCAACTGAAAGCAACCTTATTCTGTATGACTATCATTTGTATTGCAACTCCATTTACTTGTTCCTTTACCTGGCCTGCTAGCTATCTCCATTAAAAAATACTGAACTTGGGAACACAATTTCTGCTTCTTAGAACCATGCCGACTGTACTTATGATTCCTGAGGTCCTGAACCACATTCTTAATCAGCATTTTTCTGACTAAAGTCAGACTAAGTTCCTTTGTTCTCTCCCTCTTTTCCTTGAACAGCAGTGTTATATTTAGTATCTGCTGGAATATTTCCAGGATGTAGCAGATATTGCAAGTCTATTAAGACCATAAGATGTAGGAGCAGAATCAGGCCATTTGGCCCATTGAGTCTGGTCTACCATTCTATCATGGCTGATTTGTTTTCCCTCTCAGCCCCAATCTCCTCCTGCATTCTCTCCATATCCCTTCGTGCCCTGACTAATCAAGAGTCTGTCAACCTCTGCCCTAAATATTCCCAATGACTTGACCTCCACAGTCGTCTGTGGCAACAAATTCGATAGATTCACCTTCAATGTACCTACTGTAACATATGACCTATTATTAACACAGAAATAAGTAGGAATAGGCTGTTTGACCCTTAGAGTCTGCTTTGCCAATCAGTACACGAGTGGCTGATCTTCATCTCAATACCTCATTCATACCCCTTAAATGTCTCTTGCATCTACAAGAAAATCCATCTGTTTTCAGTGCATTAATTTTTCCATGGCACTGCATCCCAGAGGTTCATCATTCTCTGAGTGAAGAAATGACTGTCTGTTAGTTTCGAATCACTTGTCATGTTACCTTGTAAGGCATTCGTCAGAGCACTTGGACTATTGTGAGAAGTTTTGGACCTTTATCTAAGAAAGGTTAAGCTGGCATTGGAGAAGGTTCAGAGGAGGTTTGTGCTTGTACCCAGTGGAATTTAGAAGAATGAGGAGAAATTCCTTTGAAACCTATCGAGTATTGAAAGGCCTAGATAGAGAGGGTTTCTTATGGTTGTTATAGCTGGGGGTGGTATTGGGGATAAGCTCCCACTGCCTATTATATGCTTCCAATGGTAGAACAATCGCTTTGGGCAAAAAGGGCTTGTCAACCATGTTTGGCAGCTCACCTAGGAGAAGAAAAACTCTGATCTCAAAGCTCCGCTGTCTTGCGGCTATACCCTCTCAAGGGAAAGGCTTCAGGAGTAAACCCTGAGGGAAAAATCCAGAGGTAGTCCTACATTGAGTTCAATGCTGCCTGGCAAGTCCTGCAATGCTGCTGGTACCAAATCATATCGGTCTCTGGCGTTTCTTTGGTTTCATCAGCTGTGTGGAGATGGGGACCCTGCCACATATCGTACAGCCTTGGTTTGTGTATCAAATAGGCAATAGACAGCTGGGATGCGACATCAGTGGTTAATCCCAACCAATGGAGGGCCTCAAGATAGAGTGAATATGGAGAGGGTGGGGAGCCAGAGAGCACTGCCTCAGAGTTATGTCCCTTTAGAGTAGAGATGAGCAATTTCTTAAGCCAGAGGGTGATAGATCTGTGGAATAAACGGCCACAGATATCTGTGGAGGCCAAGTATATTTAAAATGGAGGTTGATAAGTTCTTGATTAGTACGGGCATCAAAGATTACAGGGAGAAGGCAGGAGAATGGGGTTGAGAGGAATAATAATTTGGCATTGATAAAATGACAGAGCAGAATCGATGGGCCAGATGACTAACTTGAGACTATGACCCCTTTCCCTAGATCACTCAGCAAGGGGAAATGTACTCCCTATATCCAATCTATTTAGCCCTGTCAGAATTATGTTTCAATGAGATCCTCTCAACCCAATGTTCATGTTGCAGTACTAACAATAGAATAGTTGCTTTGAGTCTGATTATCTTTAATTAAAAGTATGGATTTCAGTGAGTGGACGCTACTTGTCATTGGTCCATCGTTGTATGTTGAGCCTGCTTTGTCTGAAGTTGAGCCGCGAAGTCCCATATTGTGAACAGTGTACTCAGGTGGGTTCACAAACATGACTCCTCACAACCCTACTGGAAACCATTGGCCACCAGCCCTGCCGTCTCTCAAAGCTGTTGAAGACATTCAGAAATTATTGGAAAATAACTTGATCGATCCCTTTAGTTATTCCAGACACTTAATTGGATGAATGCCAAGAGAAGCTGCTGTCAAAGCTTCGAGCCAGTAGAGGTTTCTTACTGTTTGTGCACTCACCTTGTTCTGCATACGGACAACAATATCCAAATGCTTGCATTTAAATCCAGCCAATTCCATTGAGTTAGGGATGAAATAGCCAAAAAAGTGAATTTGGAAATTAAAAGGCTTGTCGGTGCAAAGTCACATTTTCATAAAAAAAATACTTGGACCATTTTCTTTATTCAACCTCATTATTTTGTCTGTTCTGCCTCCAAGAGGACTGCACTTACTACTTTCTAGGTAACAGCAGTTAAAGTATTATTTTCTGTTTCCTGGTAATTTGCAATCACATACCACCTTTCCCCAAGTTAAAATTTTATTTGTTTCTAAAGCACTTCCAGTCTCTCGTTTAAGCTCTTCGTACAGTGTTTTAATCAAATGCCATACAAAAAAATGAATAGGTTACTCTTCCTCCCGGAGTGCTTGTTTCTTATTAGAATATGTAATTGCTGAGAATTATGAAATATTTAAAAAATGTTAGCATTGTTATCTTTGCCTTGTAATTTATTCCCCAGTCTGCTTTAATCAATGGACCCCAAATATTTGTAATTGGCTTGACCTTTTTTGACAGAACAGTGTTCCTCCGTAAAGCTCTGCCAAGTAATTCCTGTGTTCTTCTGCCATTAAACCTTATTTAGGGCTCAAGTTGATTGGCAAGCAATTTTGAATTAGGAAACCAGAGATAGAATACTTGCTACTCCAGGCCAAAGCCAGGTGGAGTGTGAATCTAATGTTTGCGTCCAAACTGGTTCATGATATTCTTAGTGGTTTGGAAGGTGAATGTATTCTTGATTTGGCTTTTCACCCAAAGCCCTGTAAATGAAGCTGGCAGGATGAATTCAGAAACCTAGCCAGGTCGAAGGCATGTAGTATCTGCACTAATCATATCAGGAATGCTTCTGAATTCAGTTCTGGTTGCCATCTTATCCTGGGTGGGATATTTGACTTGACTTACTGCCTGTTAGGCCGCTGGCATTTAGGGCAGCAATGAAGGTCTTCGATCTCTGGCGACGTTCAGGACTTCCTTTGTTGTGTCTCTGTTGTCACTACTGTCAGTCACGCAAGTCCCAGGTGGAGACTCAGGGATACTGCCACACTCAGATGTCGAATGGTTTTTCATTGCTGTTTCCGTAACAGTTTTGTTTGACCAGTCAGGTTTGTTAGCCCTGAGCTAAACCCCTGAACCTGAAGGACCGGTGGACCACTCTTAGTCTGTCCTCTACCCCTTGACCTGTTTGGCATTGGTGACCCTACCAAGAGTCAAAGCATAAAACCCTGATTCCAGCCAATGTAGCTCTCCAAACCACGACATGGTTGTGGTTCTCTTGAAGGATTCTGGGTGGGATAACGTAAACTAAGTTGATTCCAAGTATTGGAGAAGCTCTGAAGATGCAGAAAGCTGACATTTGAAAGTAGTTTATTAGAAAATGCTCTGTGGAGTTCATGTTTCTGTGTCTATGACGTTGGCTGCCATTTAGTGGAAGAATAGGAAATTATATTCAGATTCAAGAATTACAGAGCCAGTGATAAATGGTGGGGTACTTCAGCTTTTCAAGCATATTTTGTGGTGATAACATAAATGACATAAAGGAGAACAAATTTATTTAGTGTGTCAGAGAATTTTTTTCCTAGGCCGGTGGGGTAAGAAGCATTGCTGGATTTGATTATGGTGACTGAGAAAGGTGAAGTGGGGTAGAATTTTGGGAAGTAGTGATTTATGGCAGAGATGAAACGAAGAGAAGAACACGATGCCACCTGAAGTAAGAGCAGCTGAATGGGAAGAGGGATGGTTACAATGGGCAGAGAATGGACCTGGTAAAAGTAAATTAAAATACATGGGCAGCTAATAAATCTGAGCTGAGGGCTTGGAGAAGGGTAAATTTATTAACTGCAGTGAGAACATGAAGATGAAAGAGCAGAATAGTGACGTGGTTGAGCAGATTGTATTAGGGAGAGTTCAGGTTTAATGAAGTCTTTCAGCATAAAGGATCCAAGCAGGGGAATAATTGTAAAAGGTCAAGACAAGATGTACTGGTAATAAACTTCCTCCCAATTCCCAAAAATGCGCTGGTTTGAGAGTTAATTGGCCACAAAATGTTCTCTACTGTGAAGGTGAGTGATAGAATCTGGGAAGTGTTGATGGCAATGTTTGGAGAATAAGCTTGGACGGGTTTAAATGGGTGTTTGATGATCGCATAGACTTGGCATGTTGTAGGATGTGAATCTATACACTGAAAATTGGTTGAGATGGGGGATATATCCTCAGTGATAGAAGATGAAATGAGCAATGAAATGCTGGAAACAATCCCTGGCCCGGAGAACAAAATATGGGTACAGGTAAGAAATTGTTTAAAGAAAGGAACGTATTACAAAACAGAAAACTCAGCTGCTGAAGGTGGGTTTGTGAAAAGAGGAACAGTTAACACTGCAGGTTGAAGCCCCTTTGTCATTTATTCTGAGGACACTCTTTGTGTTGAGATGTTAGTAATTTTTTGCTCTACAGATGCTGCAGCATTTTCCAGAATTTTCTGTTTTCTAAATTTCAATTTCCCAGCATCTGTAGTTCCTTTTGATTTTTGGAAAATAATTTGTCTTTCTAATAGTTCCTGGATTGAACAGAATATTAATCAACAGAAGATAATAAGTTTGGAACAGATGATAAAATAATCATGGGAGGTTTGTGCTATGCAGTTAAACAAGACACAAGCCATCTTAGGGAATGAAACCAGCTCAACTAGTATCCCTCAATGAGACATCTTGTGAAAAGTTGATAGTAATTTAGAATTTCACTCTGGATTTGACAGTGAGCATTGTTGAACAGAAGTTGGCTGGTGGTGTAGTGGCATCTGCACCGGATTTTCAGGCGAGTGGTCAAGGGTTCGAATCTGGCTGGCTCCTTGCATGTTTTCCATCCGTGCTGGGCTGAGCATCGAGGTGGTAACTCAGCCTCATAAAAAAACAGACAGAATGCTAAGGAAACGGTGAAGTTGCCGCCCAATGTACCACGAGGCGTGGAGAGGCACAACAACAATTATTGTTGAACAGAGATGAGATGTGACCTTAGGGTGCATTGTGAAATCAGAATCAAATGCCAAAGGCGTTGAGCAATGGCACGCACTTAACAAAGGGTCTGAAACAGCTTAAAAAATCTGAGAAATAGAAACTCCAAAGCGAAGGTGTTCCACCAGAGTCTAACCTTAGAATTGAAGCAGAGTGTTATTTAAAAAAAAATGATTATTGCAAGAACTTTCTTTAAAAAAATCAGAGTGGGTAAAAAAAAATTATAAAAATAGAATAAAGAACATGAAACCAGTGAGAAATATTAAAAACAGCTTTGGAAGAATTTGCTCAATATAAAAAGGACAGGAGAATGAAAAGTAGACAGATCATTTGGACACCAAGGCAGGTGAATTTGTAACTAAAGGAAATGACTGAGACACCAGACAGTGAGGGATATACTGAGCATTAGAGGAATGACACCAAGCATGGCTCTAATTAGAGGAAAGAACATAAAATAATTTACGTCAATAAAATAAAAACTGCCAAAGCACCTGATGGGTTTTAAAGTGTGCAAGCTTCAACTGGGGTTTCGAAAGTGCTGGACATGTGTTTCATCTGACAAAGTTCCCCAGAACATTTTTTCCCCCAAATGAATTGAACAGTTGGAAATGCAATGTTGCTGTTTAGGGATTGAGTGAAAACACGAAATGATGAATTGCCACAGGCCAATTAGCCTGACATCACTTGTCGGGAAAATGCCAGAGTCCATTATAAAGGGAAGTGCTAACAGGTCTCTTAAAAAGCATAAAACATTTAGACAGAGGCATAATGGTTTTGTGAATGGGGTATTGTGTTTGACAAGTATGTTCAATGTTTGAGATATGTTTAAGATATTGATAAAGGCTAACCCATGCTGATATATGAATTAATTCCTCTGTCAGGTGTGAAAGGATAATGAGTACTGGCTGGTGATGTCCATATCCCAAATATTAAAACAATTTTTGAAAAAATCCAGGTCTTGGCCGTATATCCCAGGCAGTGATCTTGGAGGAAACAGATAAATTTTCTCTGAGCATCTCTTACTGAAGATATTTGTGAAAGCTTCAGTCTTGTTTTTAGGCACTCAAAGCCAGTTTTCACACTCATTGGAGCTGCTGCCTCCTGTTGGTTGTTTGAATTGCTTGATAATATTTGCAAATAGATGAGGCAGGAGTGCAGAATGCAGAGTGAGTCAGAGGACAAGAGATCACTTGCCTCTGTGTGCTGTGGGCTGTCTAGCAGGTATGTAACCCTGTTGCAGCCTAGGCCTAGGCACAGCCAGTCAATGACTTTCTACTCCTGGCAGCTTATATTGGTCGTGTTGAGGCACTGAGAGCAAACTGGAGCAGGTACATATATGACCAAAATTCATAACCGCATAATAATCGGGGATATTTTAAAGTAGATTAATTAATCACACAATCAAATTTCAAATGCAGCCTGCTGTAACCAGTTGTAATCAGTTGTAACCATAGAAATAATGAAGTAAAGGAAATTAAAATCTTGGCTTTATGACAAAGATAGGTGACTTGTGGTTGTGATAGAGCTGATGGGCCAGATATGAAATCCGTCCAACTCTTTAGCATAGCAAATTATAGGATGGTCTTGGACTTTAGAGTAGGACAAACGTTTAGGTGTGCTGGCTCCTGGCCTTTGGTGCATTTGGTATTTCCAAGACTGCATTAGCTGACACAGACAGTGTGGTTGTCTGGCATTCTGTACAGCTACTCAAAATCCACTTTGTTAAGACCAAAACCCGGTGGGAAAGTTCTTTACACCCTTGTCAACCTTGCAAAGTCCACCGCAGAACTTTCAGGGACCGGGTGCTTAATAGTGTGCTGTCCAGCAGACTAGGCAAGCAACAGTGTGAGAGAACTGCCTCACTGACATAGAAGTGCCTTTTACCTATATCCTTAAATGTCAACTCTTTAAATCATTTCAGGTTGCAGTGGTTCGAGCTGTAGCCTCACAGCCCCAACAACCAGAGTTCAATCCTTAATTTTGGTGTTTTTTGGGTCGAGTCTGAATGCTCCACATGAGTTTCCCCTGGGTACTCTCGGTTCCTCCCTCCTACCAGATATATGAGTGGCAGGAGATTAAAGTTAAGGGAGTGAGTGAGGCAATGAGGATATGAGAGAATTGGCAGGATCATATAGATGTTCAGTGCTAAAAGAATGGGCTGAATGACTGATCCTGTGATCTTCCTAATTAGTCACACTGCACAGAATCCCACTTTGCTCCTCTATTACGATCCAGAGCTTTAGTATGTTCTTTTCAGATGTGCCCTGTGCTGCTGCTGTTTACAGTGCCCATTGAGCCAGAATTGTTCCTGGGCTCAACAGCAAGCTGAGTCGTACTTCAGACCAAGGGTGTAGCTATGGGCACTGGCATGGGCCCCAGCTACGCCTGCCTCTTCGTTGGTTATGTGGAAAAGTCTGTGCTCCAAACCTATACTGGTACTGCTCCCCAAATTTTCCTTCGCTACATTAACGACTACATTGGTGCTGCTTCCTGCACCCATGCTGAGCTCGTCAATTTCATCGACTTTGCTTCTAACTTCCACCCAGCCTTCAAATTCACTTGGTCCATCTTGGACACTTCTCTCCCTTTCTCGATCTCTTGGTCTCCATCTCTGGAGACAGACTGTCCACTGACATCTTCTATAAGCCCACTGACTCTCATAACTACCTCGACTATACCTCTTCCCACTCTGCCACATGCAAAAATGCCATTCCCTATTCCCAGTTCCTCCATCTCTGCCACATCGTTCCAGGACATCTCAAATGTCCTCTTTCTTTAAGGATCGTAGTTTCCCTTCTGCCGTCATCAATGATGCCCTCACCCGCATCTCCTCCATTTCGCGCACTTCGACCCTCACCCCATCTTCCCGTCACCACAGCAGAGTTCCCCTTGTCCTCACCTACCACTCCACCAGCCTCCAGATCCAGCACATTGTCCTCTGCAACTTCTGCCACCTTCAACAGATCCCACCACCAAGCACATCTTTCCCTCTCTACCCCTCTCCGCTTTCTGCAGGGATCGTTCTCTCCGCAACTCCCTGGTCCACACGTCCCTCCCCACAGATCTCCCACCCAGCCCTTATCCCTGCAAGCATAAGTGCTACACCTGTCCCTACACCTCCTCTCACCACTATTCAGGGCCCCAGTCCTTCCCTGTGAGGCAACATTTCACTTGTGAGTCAGGGAGAACCAGTGGATGTAGTGTACCTGGACTTTCAGAAAGCCTTTGATGAAGTCCCCCATAGGAGATTAGTGGGCAAAATTAGGGCACATGGTATTGGGGGCAGAGTACTGACATGGATTGAAAATTGGCTGGCTGAAAGAAAACAAAGAGTAGCGATTAACGGGTCCCTTTCAGAATGGCAGGCGGTGACCAGTGGGGTACCGCAGGGTTCAGTGCTGGGACTGCAGCTGTTTACAATTTATATTAATGATTTAGATGAGGGAATTAAAAGTAACATTAGCAAATTTGCCGATGACACAAAGCTGGGTGGCAGTGTGAAATGTGAGGAGGATGTTATGAGAATTCAGGGTGACTTGGACAGGCTGGGTGAGTGGGCAGATGCATGGCAGATGCAGTTTAATGTGGATAAATGTGAGGTTATCCACTTTGGTAAGAACGGGAAGGCAGATTATTATCTAAATGGAGTCAAGTTAGGAAAGGTGAAGCACAACGAGATCTAGGTGTTCTTGTACATCAGTCACTGAAAGCAAGTATGCAAGTACAGCAGGCAGTGAAGAAAGCTAATGGCATGTTGGCCTTCATAACAAGGGGAATTGAGTATAAGAGCAAAGAGGTCCTTCTGCAGCTGTACAGGGCCCTGGCGAGACCACAGCTGGAGTACTGTGTGCAGTTTTGGTCTCCAAATTTGAGGAAGGACATTCTTGCTATTGAGGGAGTGCAGCATAGGTTCACAAGGTTAATTCCCGGGATGGCGGGACTGTCATATGTTGAAAGATTGGAGCAACTGGGCTTGTATACTCTGGAATTTAGAAGGCTGAGAGGGGATCTTATTGAAACATATAAGATTATTAAGAGATTGGACATGCTGCAGGCAGGAAGCATGTTCCCGCTGATGGGTGAGTCCAGAACCAGAGACCACAGTTTTAAGAATTAGGGGTAGGCCATTTAGAACGGAGTTGAGGAAAAACTTTTTCACCCAGAGAGTGGTGGATATATGGAACGCTCTGCCCCAGAAGGCTGGGGAGGCCAAGTCTCTGGATGCTTTCAAAAAAGGGATAGAGCTCTTAAAGATAGTGGAATCAAAGGTCATGGGGATAAGGCAAGAACTGGATACTGATAGTGGATGATCAGCCATGATCACAGTGAATGGCGGTGCTGGCTCGAAGGGCTGAATGGCCTACTCCTGCACCTATTGTCTATTGAGTCTGTTGGGGTCATCTATTGCATCCGGTGCTCCCGGTGCGGCGGCCTCTACATCGGTGAAACCCGACGCAGATTGAAAGACAGGATCTCCCAGTAGCCACCCACTTCAACTCTGCTTCACATTCCCATTCGGATATGTCCATACATGGCCTCCTCTACTGCCATGATGAGGCCAAACTCAGGTTGAAGGAGCAACTCCTCATATACCGTCTGGGTAGTCTCTAGTTCCTGGGCATGAACATTGAATTCAACAACTTACGGTAATTCTCTCCCTCTCCCTTTCCCCATCCCAGTTTCACTCCTCCAGCTGCCTATCGCCTCCCTCTTGGTTCTGCCTCCTTCTACTACCCATTGTGTTTTCCCCTATTCCTTCTTCACCCTTCCTGCCCCTCCCTGCTTCCCCTCCCCCACCCCTTTATCTTTCCCCTTACTCGTTTTTCACCTGGCACCTACCTGCCTTCTCCTTCCCACCCTCCCCCCACCTTCTTTATAGGGCACCTGCCCTCCCCCTCTTCGGTCTTGATGAAGGGTCTCGGCCCGAAACATTGACTGTTCGTTTCCATGGATGCTGCCCGACCTGCTGATTTCCTCCAGTGTGTTGTGCGTCTTGCTTTGACCCCAGCATCTGCAGAGTATTTTGTGTTAAACTGAGATGTAGGTCATGAGATTTTGTAGGAACTGAATTCTGCAGCTGGTTCACCAAGCATCATAGATGAGCTGCCTTAAATTGGTAGGGAAGGTTTGCCCTTTTCGTAAGGGGGTACGCCACAAGAATTTGTTAACTGACTGAGTATATGGCAGAGCGTAACGTTGCAGCTGCAGGCCATGGTTCTGAAGCACGCTTTTAACTTCCTCTGAAGACGGCAGTGCATTAATCTGCCCTTTCTTTTCCTCCTCATCACAGCAAGAATACTGGAGGGCGGTAGAGCAGAAAGACTCCCATGTAGCAGTGCACTCTGGGAAAGTGGACACAAAAGCACACGGGAGCGGATTCCCAGTCGCCAAATCCGAACCTTTTTCAAGGTAACACTTCCTGTATGAATGGCTGAAAAGACAGGATGGCCACATCCAGCCCCGTCTGTCTGCCGTTAACATGCCACGGAATCTTTTGTGGGGATGTTTTGTAAGGGTTTTTATTCACCAGGTTTTCCTTTCTGTCGTTAGGCATGGATGGAACCTTACAGTCCTTCCGAATAATTCAGGGTCCATCCTGCGACATTTTGGTGCTTTGTCAGGTAAGGAATTTGCTGTAGAATATTTGATTGGGAAAGGCGGCTTCTTGTTTCGTAATTACGTAATGGCTGGAGAGCTAATATTCATAAAAGTTTGCAGATGGTGAGGGTGGAGAATATTCCTGTAAAAATCCTCAGCAGGGTTTAGATTGGATGTCAGCAAGTATTGTTTTGTGTAGGAAATCATAATGTAGGCTTTGTTGAAGTAAGGGAGTCATCACTGTCCTTGAAAAGGAAATTAGACTATTTCTGTTCCCATATATAAAAGAAGAGTGTACTGCTTATCAGTTTGGATTGTGTTGGACCATGGCAGCTGTTGTTTCCTATGTCTGGATTGCCTTTGGAAACAAGGTGGGAATTTCCCAGGAATTGTTTCCTGAGTGAGGCACAGATACCTTTCACCATCTTATCCCAGGAGATGGTTACCACGTTTAGGAGGATGCCCTGTGATGCTTCTATGATCCAAAGAATCTCCCTTGCATTTCTGATGTCTCAGCCCTTTTACAGAATTTGTCAGGCTAAAATATATTGGATGAACCAGCTACTGTGGGTACTGGTTCACATGAATTTCTGATGAAAATCTTAAATCACAATGTTTAAACTTTTATTTTGCTTTCTTTTCTCTTCTGTTTAGGAGTGACAATTCCTTGGCTAAACATTGGCATGGTTTTCACTACCTCATGCTGGTCACGAGACCAAAACCACCTTCCATATATTGACTACTTACACACTGGTGCTGATTGCATTTGGTAAGTACCTATCCAGGGAGGGAGGAGGATTTGCTAATGCTACCTAAATCCAAAAAAAAAAGACTTTGGATCAAATTCTGGCTCTGGATTTAAAAAAAAAGTGAATTGGTGTCCTAACTTTTTTCTGTCACCCAACACACACACACACACACACACACACACACACACACACACACACACACACACACACACACACACACACACACACACACACACACACACACACACACACACACACACACACACACACACACGTACACACACACACACACACACACACACACACACACACACACACACACACACACGTCATCCTGGTTGAGTTGCTCAGTGCCACAATGCTGGGTACCATTTCAGGATAGAACTTTTTTTTGGGGCCATTTACGGAGTCATGATTTGCATTTTCATTCATAGAACTGAATCCCGAAATAAATTCATTGTCCCAAATGGTGCATGTCTTTTTGTTTTTGTTAAGAACTTGATCCCCTCTGAGGTAAATTCATCTTTTCTGTTTGTACTGGATTTCTGAAAGAAGAATCCCAGTTAGTTGTAAAATTTGGATTCTGACTGAATCCTCGTTATAAATAGAGCTTCTATGACAGGTCCTCATCAGTCATCTAGTGTCACGAGTACTTTATTGTTAAGATAATAGTTTTTTTTAATTCTTCCACCAGATTGAACTGAAGACCTGCTTCACTGACACAGAAGTGAGTTAAACCTTTTGTCCATATCCTTAAATGACCTTTAAAATTGCTTTAACCAAATGACCTGTTAGTCAGATGGACAGAACTAAGCATATCTGTGTCAGACAGGCAGTGTATTCAGAATAGCTAATACTGAATGAAACTGGCATTGGTTTAAATCACCTCCCCAAAAATCCCTTCCCGGTTTCAGTATCTGCACTTTTTTTTTATAATTGTTTTTTTTGGCAATCATGTGGCTCATTGGAGTTGACACCATTTTGTCTTAGTTCAGTGCATCTTGGGATGCATGTGGGTGGACAGAGGCTTCCTGGTCAGACCTGACACCATAATCAAAGGGTCCAATAAGCTCAGTGCTGTGGAGGTTTGCGGATTTGAGTCTAGCGAGATGCAAAACAGCAACCCAGGTATATTTATAAATCCTTGCCAAAAACAAAATGAATTATATATTTAAGTTGAGATGCCCCCATAATTGCTATTGAAATCATGAATAGTTTTGGCAACTTGAGAGCTGAATGTCAATACTCAGCTTTTTAATAGAAGTATTATTGATCACGTGTTTGGCATAAACCACTCTCAGAGAAGCTGAACCCTGTGATCATCTCCAAGTGGTATGAGCTCACCATTAAATACAATTGTAGACCTACAGCAAGCACTGGTCTTAGCCTCTGTTTGCTCTGTAATTCCCAACAATCGATGGGGAATAGTGCTTTTTAGTGAACTCCACCTGCTGATTAGTATCTGGAAGATTATCTGCTGCTTTTGAGAAATAGGACTTGAATGCGTCCAATGCTTTTGTAATTAGTCAACCTGGGCATTAAAAAGACATGCATGTCTGATAATGGGATAGAGAAATTTTCACCTGGTTTTTGGAGCGTCTTTCTCCCCAGACCTCCTGTCCCATGAACCTCTCGTATCCCCTTTTCCAATCACCTGTCCAGCTCTTGGCTCCATCCCTCCCCCTCCTGTCTTCTCCTATCATTTTGGATTCCCCCTCCCCCTCCAACTTTCAAATCTCTTACTAACTCTTCCTTCAGTTAGTCCTGACGAAGAGTCTCGGCCTGAAATGTCGACTGTACCTCTTCGTAGAAATGCTGCCTGGCCTGCTGCGTTCACCAGCAACTTTGATGTGTGTTGCACCAACTATAAGTGCTTATTTTCTTTACAGTGTGGTGCAGGGAGTGGGCAATACTCTAAGATGCAGACCCATAAAAGTTTTAAAAGTATGCTTGACATTGTCCAACTTTTCTGGATGACCATGAGCTGTCGCTAGCTCTGATCTCATTCTGTAGGAATGTTAGTTTGAAATAGTATTTCTTTAATTATAAATATATGTATAAATATTTAAATACTTATTCCTTCTAAACAAAGTAGAAAATATGCTGTGTGGAGGGAACACTTATTGTTTCAGGGACAAACATCATGTCATCCCATATGACGTGGCAATATTTGTAATTTCTCATGATCAGCTAGACCTTGCAGTTCATAATTAATTTGTAATAACAAACTATTAATTTAGCAGCAATGACCCTTCTTTTCAGTGTATTGGTTGATAAATTTAGAACAATTACTCCTTTACTAGCTGACGTATCAAATTTTTAGTCTATATTGAACATTTATGTAAAATTAAAGGCAGATTTGATGTGTTCATTAGTAAAAGTCATATTTTACACCATGTACTGAACAGCCAGTGAGCATTTTTGTTTGAACTGCAATGAATTTATTTTGAAATAAAAAGAAAATGCAATAAAAGCTTTCTTAGTACTTGGCAATAAGTTACTTTTTAAAATTTGAACACAGATTTATATCTAGCATGCAATCAAACATTTCTCCATGGACATTTAGCGAGGTTCTTAGGAAACAAAAAGGACTGCAGATTGTGGAATCTGCAGCAACAGTTGGCTGGAAAAAATCAGCAGGTCAAGCAGCATCTGTGGGAGGAAAGGAATTGAATTTTGGGTCAGAATCCTGCATCAGGATATTGATGTACATCATTTTTGAAACGCGGTTTCAACCCAAAATGTCGACAGTCCCTTTCCCCATCACAAATGCTACTCAACATATGAGTTCTTCCAGCAGATTGTTTAATGTTTGCAAGTTTCTTCGAAGATAGAAGTGAGGGGCAGAAGAAGGCTGCTGTAATGCAGCTGAATTGGAAGCTGCTCTTGGTTAAATATGGTTATACTTGACTTTGTTTTATCATTTCCTTCCTCCTCACAACCCCAACCCCCACCTTGCACCAACCAACTCCAACTTCTTTTTTTATTCTGGAGTGTGACACATTATCACTTCCTTTAAGTAACATAGCACGGTTCAGGGCTTGAATGCGGGAAGCTCGTGGTCTGTGTGACTCTAATCAATTTTGAGCAAAAATGGAAATTCTTCAGCTGCACTCCCTGATGTATGAATAGGGAAGACGACTTCAGGTTGAAATTAAGCAAAGAAAAATTTTCTTATACCACGTCTTGAAGGTGGTGTGGAGCTTTGTAAATGTGGTCTAGAGTTTTCCCAAAGAGGCGCTTTTTTTTAAGATTAAGAGAATTTTTAAATTAGGGAAAGAATGGTGAGTATTTTCTTGTGGAAGGTGAAGTCTTTTGAATTTTCTCTTCGCATGTTTTTGTGCGATTATAAAATAGCCACTTGATAGAATAGGCTGAGAAAATCAGAAACATTCTTTCACTTCGAACAAAAAAAAACTGTGTGTGTGTGTATTGGGGTGACAGGGGTGCTGATAAAATGAGGCCAAAATTGTCATGATTCTTCAAGTCGAGACGCTTTGGGAGATTATGGGATATTTGTTGTTGCTTAGTGTTTCTGTAAACTTTCCACCGGTTTTAATAGAATCAGTGGAACTGTTGCTGTGCTGCTGTGTGTGGGGGCGGGGGGTGGTGGGGAGAGAAAATGTGATCTGTGCACCATCACAAACTGCAGCCAGGTCTACGTAAGACCATAGAGCCCTTGTGCATTTGTGACCTGGTGTCTGCAAGTTTTGGATCGTGGCATTTTCAGCTATCTTCCTTTCCTCAGGTATTGTATTCCTGCTGAGGAGAAGACCAAACTTGATGAAGTGGTGCACAGCCTGCTACAAGCTAATGGCACATCAGGGCTTGACATGCTTGAAAGTAATATAATGGTAAGAGAAGATCTATTTGTGTATTTGTGGCAAGCAACTGCAACCATTTTACCTAATACAGGCCGGAAGGTGGAGGTTGTTGTTCTACTATTCTTTGATGGCAAGGGAAGGGAGGAGATCAAAATGACTTTTTGTCTCTTTCTGGACAGAAGGAATGTGTAATATCTGGTTGGCTTCAGTTAAGTTGCAGCCAATAGAAGTGGAGGACGAAAACAGTAAAACAGCCAAAAGATAGGTTCCCATTTCTTTCTGAACTAATCAGAGAGGGCATATTAGATATTAAAAAATATCCATCAGTTGCTAATACCTGGGCATTCATTGATACATCGAGATAGTGATACAGTACAAAAACATGCCCCTCGGTCCACTGTGTCCTGCACTGACCATCAAGTACCCATTTGCACTGATGTTACAGCAATCTCTGTTTTGTACCTCCCCCCATTTCCTCACTCTCTACCCCCTCAACTCCACATGCAGTAGGCAGCAATTTACAGCAGCTTGTTAGCCTGTCACTGCACGTCTTTGTGATGTGGGAGTATGCTGCAGAAACACATGGTCGCAGAGCAATATCTGTACTCCACACAGACAGCACCGGGCTGAATCAAGTTTGCGGGAGCTGGGAGGCATCGGTGCTACTCACTGCATTAGTGTGTCCCTCCTGATGATGACCAAGGAGGCAAGTTGCCCTGGCTGGGAGCGGATTTGAGCAATTAAAGTAACAATTTAAAATAAGGTGCATGAGTATCGAGGTGATAAATGCTTCTTCTTCTATGCAGTTAAGATTGCAATTCAGAAGTAGTGTCTGGGAATGTGCTGTTTGTTTAACAACAGAGATAGTGTTTGTTCTCAGAGATTGTGATTTGTAGAATTTAGTGTGGTTGGAGCAAAGATTAGAGTCTGAAGTATGTAATTAACCCACTGAATATGCATGGTATCTCTTTCCTATGTTATCTCTTGAACCCTGACTTCCATCAGAGTTGCTTCTGTCGTCTCCCCTGATGATTAAGGAATGGTATCATTCATACCTTAACTTTCAATCCTGCTTTGCTCTGCACAGTGCTGGAGGGACTCGGCAGGTCAGGCAGCATCTCTGGAGGGGAATAAACAGTCGGCGTTTCAGGCCAAGACGCTTCATCGGGATTCATTTGTTTAGGAATTGCTGTCCACAGTGATTTCATCAATAAGGCTAAATCAGCTGCTTGCTTTGGATTTGGAAAATGTAGATGTTGGAATTCTGAAATAACAACTTAAGTGCTGGAAATGCTGAGCCAAACAGCAGCAGCATTGGAGCAGCTCTGAACTTTTCAATTCAGCATTCCTTCATCAGAATGATTTTGACCAGCACTTCTGGTGGAGTATCATTCTCTAAACATTACCTCTGCTTCTCTCTCAACAGATGCTGCTTGGTTTGCTGAGCATTCCAGCACTTTGTGTTATTTCTGTTTCCTTTAACACATTGTGGTGGAAGAATTCTGGTGCATAGTTGTTCCTATACCTTTGTTAATTTTTGCTGAGGAAGATTCATCTCATTGTGAGATGAATCTTTCAGTTGAGACATTTAAGCTTAATCTTCCTCTCCTTGTTGGACAAATTCCATGACATTGGACAAGTTTCCTGCTGGAAAAGATTCCATGATACTGTTTTAAGGAAAATCTGGGAAATCATTCGGTTTCTTTAAGCACATTAATCCAGCCACCAAGGCCCGTGCAGTGAATTGCTTTGCAAATTATCTTTTTCTCAGTTTCTGATTTTGGCTTGGGCGAATTGACCAACATATTTGCACATGTAGCAGCAGTGATGGCACTTATAAAGCAATTTGTGGCCAAAGGGCATTTTGGCATCGTGTGATGAGTTCTGTGAACTCTGTTCATGCTATTTTTCATTTTGTTATCTGCTGTTGGTGTCATCAGAATTTGCCCCATTAATCTCATACCTCTTGCAAACTGAGCTGGGTGTCCTTGATGATGAACAATAATTTAGATAGGGTTGTAAATGCAGCATTTTCTATATACCAGAATGCTGGTGACTTAGTCCAGCTCCAAAGCAGTTCTTTAGATCTTAAGAACCACCTTGAACAATCCTCATTATTGTAGGATGTCATTTGATAAGTCGTGTTCGTACCTTTCTGAAGCAATGGTGACTGCACTGATTCCATTTAATGCTGTCTGGTTGGCCCTTAAATAGGGAAATGTGACCAAGCTTATGAAAAAGTCCACCATGATATAGCAGCGATATCATTTGTCCTTGGGTCAAGTAGGCTGCCATTGTGTTAGGTACAGTAGTCAGTGCTTGGCTTGGAAATCAATCTAGTTTCAGCAAAATAAAGTTAATGGAAGTACAAGTTTCCAGAATCATAGGTGTTGATGATTTATGACATACCTATAGTATCACCTGGTCAAGAAATGTGACACTGCACCAGATTTGGTCCTTTTTTCACTGCTTCCAGCCACTAGTAAAATGTCTGTACAAGAGCTAGTTTCCCTGTTAGATCACCAAATCAAAAGGCTGGATTCAAGATCCTCAGGTTTGATTTTGGCTGACAATTCAGTACAGTGCTGAGGGAGTACATCACTTAGAGAGATTCACCAGATCCTGAAATCCAGAGCAACATGCAGAAAATACCAGAGGAACTCAGCAGGTCAGGCAACATCTATGGAGAGGAATAAATAGCTGGCATATTTCATCAGTACTTTATCGTCATTTATAGAGTCTGTCTTACTGCTGAGGAAACAAATTAAGAATTGACTGTTTTTAAAGATCTTAAAGTCGGTCATTCCGTCCTCCATCCTTCACAGGTGAACTATCCCATTGGTGATTATATAGTAACAACTACGCATCAAGTCAGTGAATGGGATTTTAAAGATCTGAATTGTGCATTTTGTCCACCCTCCATAATACATTACTGAAATGCATTCCAGTGTCTGATAAGCTGTTTGTGCCCCGAATTTGTATGTCTGTAGATGCAGTTTAATCGAGTGTTAGAATCACAAACACATTTCAGGCTCGACAGAAGCACATGTGCATTAGTTTGATCCCTGTTGGCTGATACATTACATACAGGTGAGTGACTCTGTTTAGAATAGATGTGACTGTGTGACTTTGTGTAAAGCAGTGTGAGTACTCCTCTGTGACAAGGTAGAGATGCGTCTCTTCTAAAGGAGTTGTAAGGTGCCTCTTCACTCCGCTAGCCTACAGCTCACCCTTGGGCGAGGCGTAGCATCTGCTTAGTCCCTTGATCAGGGTCACGTGAAGCCATAGGAGCAGGTGGTGGATGGTCCTATGAGCATCTGGTGTATATATCACAAGTCCTGGTTATGTGACCACTGATGTCAGGCAGTCAATCTCTCAAGAGTATTGATAACGGACGGGGTCACTTGTCTTGTAAAGACACTGCCCAGAAGGCGGCAATAGCAAACTACTTCTGTAGGAAAAACTAGCCAAAACAATCATAGTTAAAGATCATGATCACCCATGTCATATGACATGGCACGTAATGATGATGGTGATTTCTTTGTAGTGGGACAAACGACCTACTGACCAACTGCCTGCTTTAGAATGCTTTGATCCTAACTGTCCAATGTTTGCTTTGCTAGATTTCTCCAGAGGTCCTGTGTAGAGAGGGAATCAAAGTGTGTCGGACCGTACAGCAGAGTGGCCAGTTTGTTGTGTGCTCTCCAGGGTCCTTTGTCTCTAAAGTGTGCTGTGGATACAGTGTTTCCGAAGCTGTGCATTTCGCAACGATGCACTGGTTAAAAACAGGCTATGAAGCTGCTAAGGTAATGAGCCCAATTTCCTGTAACCTCGTTGTCCCATGTAAAATAACCTGCTGTTGGTGTATGAGGAATGGTTGGGGGAGAGTGACTGACACCTGAGAGGGGACAGGGCAAGGGCAACACCTCCCGTTGCAGGCAGGGATATGGGGTTAAGAGTCAGGTGGGAGGAGAGAGGATGACCCTGGCCGGGTTTGTAGTATTGGCCCTAGCTCTGGTGATGGGGTGAAGAGCTGGGTAGGTACAGCCCTGCCTTGGTGGTGGCAGGGAAGAAGTCTTGTCCCAACGGGGATATGTTGGACCAGCTCTGGTCCTAGTTTGGTGGAACCAGGGGTTCCCAACCTTTTTTATGCCGTGGAACCTTGCCAGTAACCGAGATGGCCATGGATCTGAGGTTGGGAACCCCTGCGTGCGACAGTGACAGGGTGATGTGTTAGTGCGAGTAGGAGATAAACCGAGGCCTTCAGTTGCCTCTTCAGTTTCCTGTCTCGCTGACGTTTAACCATTTAATTGGAAACTATCTTTTAGGGGTGACCTGAAGAGAAAACGCCTGAAAAATGTGCTCATGCTTCTGATTAATTCATTATTTATATTATTATGATTAATAATAAATTCATTATTCAATTAAGAAAATTATCAGATTGAATTTTTTAACATCAGAGCCCACACTTTGTTTTTCTTTCCCCTCTATTGCCAAGTTCAAGGTTGAAGTCACCCTGTTCTGCACATGACTGTGTTCTGTATCTAGGTTTAGCTGTGTTTTTTTCTCCTACTTAAAACACTTGTTTTTGTTGTGCCTGGACAGGACTTGAAACGTCGCTACATTGCTAATGCTTTCTCGATGGAGAAACTACTTTACCTTATAGCAACAGCGGAGTCAAAACGGGAAAGTGGGTCAACACTAAGCCACATCTCTTCACTTTTGCAAGAACTCAGGTACATCTTGAGTGTTTAGCTGGAATCTTTAAGAGGCGGGTGACGTAATCTTCCTTTCGCCGACAGTGGTTCTTCCCCCGATGGATTTTCCGATGGTTTTTCCCCCGAAGCTGATGGTTACGAGGGGCACATCAGGGTGGGGGTCTAACTTTGATTGCTCTTCACTTTAATATTTCTATTACATCCAGGGAGACAGCTTATACTGTTGGCAGGGTTAGTTACCTTACAAGTTGAGAGAGATGAGACCAATGTGCTCCGTGTCATTATTGGAAGGCGGGCCAACTGGGTTGAAAACTACCTTAATAAAAGTCAAGGATGTTCAGTGCACTTGGGCTCTTCAGATACTGAGGTAAAGCTCAATTGCATTTGTATGCAGGGAGGAAAAGTCAGTGTGGTTGTAGTAATATGTTTGCTGATAGGTATGCAGTGAATGGAGAGAAATGATCTCTCTGCTGTGTGAGTTATGTGACAGCAAGTTTAGATGGACATCTTGTTTGGCATGGACGAGCTGGAGAACTTGCCTCCTAGTCTAGTTTTGAATGTTGGTGGACTATAAATGGCTATCTGGAGGAATCGTCTCTGTTAAACATCCCCAAAGACAAGGAGGCCCAGCACAAGTGCTAAAGGAAAACTGAAGTACCTGAAAGTGCTGAATAGGTGATTTAACTCGACTTCTGTGATTCCAAACATTGCGGAGGTAAAACTGCAGCAAATTCGAGTCACTCCACTGAGTAAACAGATCTGACACTGGATGTAGTGAGGGCTATGAGGCCATCTGTAGTGTTGAAGCCCAGTGCTTCAGAATTAGCTGCACTTCTGGCCAAGCTGTTTCATTACAGCTCCAGCACCTGCTTGGAAATTTGCCCAAGTATCCTGTGAACTTAAAGTGACCCTGACACACTGAGAGCATGCCCACAATCCTATCTATGCTAACACTACTCCAATTACATTTTATTCTCCTCTTAGTTCTCTTCAGCTTTCCCTAGGTTGTAGCACTCAAGTCTACACTTGGCTCAATTTGCAGTGGCCAGTTGTGGCTTTGGAATGAAACTGGAGAACCCAGGGAAGTGCCGCACGACCAGAGGGAGAACATGCAGGATGTGAAGAGAAGTGCCCAGGGTCAGGATTGTGAGACATCAACTCTATTAGCTGCATCAGTGTTCCAGGCTGTTCTTGGGAAGTACTCCCAAGCAGTCTACGTTTAATTATCAGTAAAGTGATGGAAGCTGTTTTCGACAGTATTACCAAGCATCTCGTATTCATACATAACCTACTTGCCAATGTCTGGTTTGGATTCTGTGAGGACTGTTAGACTCCAGATCTCACCATGACCTTGCTCCAAACATAGGCCAAAGAGCTGTCTTCTGGATGTGAGGTGAAAGTGACTTCCCTTGACATTAAAGCAGTATATGACTGACATCCAGGAGTCCAGGTATACCTGAAGTCACTGGGGCATCAGAGGGAAAACACTCCAGTGGCTTTAGTTATACCTCATAAAGGACGATGGTTGAATTTGCTGGAGGTCAATCAGCTCAGTCCCAGGACATTACTGCAGGAGTTTCTGGGGGGTGGGGGTGTCTCCTATCTTCAACTGTTGCTTTTTGTGTCTGTTGTAAACTTGCGTCTGCATGTACAGTGATAACTATAAACTTATTTATCCCTCTGTTGATGCTGTAAGTCCCCCTACTGGTGAGTAGTTTTACTTGCAGCAGGCCATATTTATACAATAGGAAATGGTGTTGTATTTTGTAAATTTACGTTAAAAGTCTTAATATGTGTAATTACCTTAGGGTACAATTACTGTATTGTGTGAAATTTCCAATAAGGAAAACTACAGATACTTTGACAGCTTATTGGAGTATGGTGCGTTTGGCCAGCTTTATTGCAGTACTTCAGGCTCACAGTCTTTCGAAAAGCAGGGATGGTGCTGGCTTTTTCACAGGAAAGCAGCCTGCAGAATTAAATTCTCCTTCATTCCTGATCTGAACTGATCCCATATTAGTCCATCAGCAAAAGAAATAATAAGCTGGAATTGCAAACCTTTAAAAGTTTTTGAGGAAAGCTGAGAGGGTCAGGCCATTCTTCAAAAGCCAGAGCAGCAATGTGTTGGAAGAGGTTCACCAGGAAGCTGCCTGGATTAGAGGGCATGAGCTATCAGGAGAGACTGGACAGACTTGGGTTGTTTTCTCTGGAGCATTGGAGACTGAGAGAGAACTGATAAAAATTTATAAAAGTATGAAAGTCATAGATAGTCTTTTTCCCACGGTGGAAATGTCAAATGCTAAGGGGTCTCTGGTATTTGGGAAATACAAGAGATGGGTGGGGCTGGTTGTTTTTACACAGAGTGGATGGTGCCTGGACCAGGCTGCCAAGAGCAGAGGTATGAACAGATATAGTAGTGGTAATAAGAGGCATTTAGAGGGACACGTGGTATGGATCATGCGCAGGTAGTTGGAACTAATTTAACAAACACTGTAGAGCAAAAGGACGTTTCCTGTTCTGTGCTGTGAGAGAGATCTGTAGTGGGTGGTTGCTGGGGAGTGTAGGAAAACAGTTAAGCACGTTCGGGGGGTACTGAGCTTTAGCACCATGTTTCTTTTTACATCTGGAACCTGAAGTTGATTGTGGCCAAGCCTGACTGGATAAAAGTTCAGTCAGCTGCAAGATTCTTGCATGAAGAGCTTGAAAATCAATTAACCACAAAAACTAAATGAGAGCAAGGCTTTGTATTTTGAGTTTTCCTTTTTGTGAACTGTTAAATCTCCAATTTTTAAAATTTCAAATCCACAAAGTTTGCCTACTTTGTTGCCAATTTGACCCCCCCCCCAAGTTTCTGCAAAGAAATGGTGTGCCTTCACAATGACGATGTGAACTCTGAATTGTTCTGAGCAGTGTTGCATCCGATGTTTCCTCAGGGATACAGAGTCGAGACAGCGACAGCAGCTGCTTGACGCGGGTTTGCATTCCTCAGCTCGTTACGGTAGCCATGACAGCCATTTGACTTCGATGGAAATGAAGAAGAAATCACGGAAGTGGTTGGCATCTGAAACTTCAGAGAGGAGGTGCCAAGTCTGCCAGCAGTTGTGTTACCTGTCCATGGTGAGTCAAAGCTGCAGAGAGATGTTAAATAAACGAGCACAGTTGTGCACTAATCACTAACCAACAAGAACCTTTGCTTAGTGCCATCTTCCTGTTGATGAGCCTCCCACGCCAATCCCAAACTGTGTATCAGACTGGTGAGGCTGAATGCTGGCTCTGTCATAGACACAAGATGGAATAGGATAACTTGCAGCTAATCCCAAACCCCTTTATAACCAATAGTTCTCCTGGATTGCTGAGTGAATCTTCCTCTCTGAACCAGCATGTTCAGATTCAACTCCACTCTACCCCAGAGTTATAGAGTGGCAGATGTGTCCCAACAGTGACAGGTCTGTCCACAGTAGTACCATATGCCACTGTTTTAGTGATAGACCTGTCCCATGTTATACAGTGACAAACTTGTACCCCAGTGTTACAGTAACAAACCCGTCCTCACCAGTTCTGTACCCCAGTGTGATGTAGTGATAGACCTGTCCTACCAGTCTGTACCCCAGTGTGATATAGTGATAGACCTGACCTACCAGTCTGTACCCCAGTGTGATAGAGTGATAGACCTGACCTACCAGTCTGTACCCCAGTGTGATAGAGTGATAGACCTGACCTACCAATCTGTACCCCAGTGTGATAGTGATAGACCTGTACTATACCCCTGTGTCTAAATGACCAACCTGCATCCAGTGTTTTACAGTGACAGATCTCTCACTACCAGACTTGCACCCCATGTTACATGGAGCCCGAGAGTTGTATAATGACAGTGCTGTCACCACTCGTATCGGAGCCCCTTTCTGAAGAAATGGGTGTGCATTCAATCTCCAGAGACGGTAGCAGAAGGTGACTGCTACCTCCAGTGTGTAGTCAATACACATACCCACAAGATCATACGCCACTGCTTTGATGATGTGGGGAGTCTAGATGAGCCAATGGCCAGTGTCAGTAGCGAGACAGGACAGGAGGGAGCTATGAACAGTGAGTACCTCTGGGTACTCACTTGACCTCACACCCCTTGATCTGAATATGGTGCATCTGACTACAGGGAAGTTGAACAGCAGTTAGAGGTTAAGCAAGTATTGCATTCCTAGGGAATGGTCAGAATTCCTGTTATTTCAGGTAAGTGCAAAAGCTTCCATTTTATAATTCAACAAGAGAGAGACATATAATTCCACAGGAGCTGTGTGTATTCCAGAGATTCGGCCAAGTTTCCTACCCTAATCCAAGCCCCTTGCTGTCATTGTCCATATATCAATGATTCACTTCAATCAAAACATATTCATTACAGACTGGACTGGAATACCCTGGAATGAGAAATGTGTTCCACAGATGTGAGCTCTTGGCTAGGAGTGGACTGGCCTTGTTTCTCAGTTAGTGACTATGACAATCTAGTGGATAGCTGCCATTTTCCCAGGCCAGGGGAGAGAGAATCCAGGCATATTTTCCTGTTCCTGATTATTGATATGTTTCCTTTGCAATCAGTGCCGATGCAGGCATTTAATCACTGCCAGCATTCGGGATTTGGGCTCCTATTCCTACTGCAGGTTACCTGCTCAGGTTGGGTCGTAGCGCACCGCAATGGTACAAGAGTAATTAGACCAGAGTGAAAAACCTAGGACCCTCCTAAAGGCTGGTGTCCATCACAAGTGGAAAATAAGTTTAACTGTGATTGTGATCATTACAGAGGGACAGAGTGTTGTCATGGGAGATGAAGTTTAAATAGGAACTTTTTTTGTAGATTGAGTTTTGATTGCTCTTATTAGTTTGACAGCTATTTATTGCTTTCATTTGTCTGTTTCTTGACAAGTACTTCTCAGTCCATCTGCCTTGGATACAAGACTTGGACTGAGGATTTCCAGAAATATAGAACCAGAAAGGTTCTGGACGGTGAGGAAGTTCACCAGATCAGATCTACTGGCTCAGCGTCCATTAGAGCAGTCAGAATCATTTAATTATGTTAATTATTCAAGGAGGTAGTTGAGATTTAAACAAAACATTTCTAAGAATCTTCTGTGCCTGTCTACTGATAACTGTCAGACCCTGTGTTTGGGTGGTAACAGACTTGGATCAATGGTAGTCTTGTCTCCGACTCAGAAGGTTATGGGTTCAAGCTGCACTCCAGAGACTTGTATGTGATATAGGCCAACAAGGGGGAGACACTGGTTAGCATAATGCTTTACAGTACAGGTGACCTGGGTTCAATTCCCGTCCCTGCCTGTAAGCAGTTTGTACGTTCCCCTGTGAGCACATGGGTTTCTTCTGAGGGCTCCAGTTTTGTCCCCCGGATGTTAGGTTAATTGGTCATTCTGATGAGCCTAGGATTAAGTTGGAGGACTGCTGGGCGGTGTGGCTGGAAGGATCTATTCTACACTGCAGTACAGAGGAAACCATATATCTTAAGGTGAAATGCCTCAAGGATAGACACAAAAGATCTCTGCATTTGTAATGAAGAGCAAGTGTTTGCTCACCAGGTGCCTGGTCATCTATTTCATTGCTACCTGTGGGAGCTTACTGTGTATAAATTGGCTGCAACAGTGGCGGCACTCCAAATGTGTTTCCATGGCTGTGGGGCACACTGGGTGATGAAAAATGTAGTGAGGAGGCCCGTCTGTTGAGGGGAGGGATGACCGGATGGTGAGGTAATGAAGGGCTTGGATTTGGAGATGCAGTACATTCATGTAGCTACCTGGGGAAAGGCAAGCTCTCTCCTGGAGCATAAATAATGAAAACCATTTATAAGAGAGCTTAACAGATGTTTTTAAGATGTTATGAGCAGTCTCCGCTGATGAGAGATTGATAGCCACAACAGAGCTTTTAGCAAATTTCCCATCTTCACCAGTACTAAATCTTAAAGCAGGGAGCTTACGGCTTTTTTAATGTTTAAAAATATACAAATTAAAGATAAAAAAAAACTTACATGAAATGTTTAATGTGTTACTATGCAATTTGAGAAAGGGTAATTTGATGGGATGTAATAGATTGTGCACATTTAAATGGAAAGGTTCAGGAAAGGAAATGGGGACATCTGAATTGACACAATTTGTGAATTGTGGACTCTAATTCACTTATGGTTTGTTTTCTAGTTTTTCCAGTTGCTCCTTTTTTTAATGCTAGTTTGAGTGATTTTGAATTGAGAGGCTTGGATTTTGAATATACCTTTTGATTTTGTGTTTTATATTATATGTTTTTCATTCGTTATTTTGTTGCCATTTGTGTGATATCTCTTTTTGTGTGTGGGGGCAGGGTTGAACAGGTTCCATGGTTTTCTTTGTTTCGTGACTGTAGGGAAGACTAATCTCAGAGTTGTATACTGAATATGTACTTTGAACTTTGAAATGCTGAAGTAATCTGTAGGAGATTAAACAAATTATTTGGTTTGACAGTAATATCTTTATTAAAGCAAACATTGATTTGCTATGGGGAAGGATGGGAATAAATTTGAAACCAAATGCACACAAGCAGTAAATGCATTTATGTCTGCAAGTCACTTGGGTGTCACACTGGAAATGCAGCTCTCCCTTAGAACTTAAATTTTAAGTTGCTGTGTGGCCAGTTACTGTACTGAACTAAGCTATTTTATATCTACTCAGGTCGTGCAAGAAAATGAAAACGTTGTCTTCTGTCTAGAATGTGCTCTTCGCCATGTAGAGAAGCAGAAATCCTGTCGGGGATTGAAAATGATGTATCGCTATGATGAGGTTTGTAGCTGGTGATATCTCCACTTTCTAGACACTTAACTGAATTTGGACCTTCCTCAGAGCATTATGGTGGCACATTAACAAAGAATTGTTAAAAGCAGATTTGATATTGTAAAGATTTGGAGATGTCCAATATTAGCACCACCTAGTTACAAATCAAATCTGGACCTTCCTCTGTTTTGGAAACATTAACCAAGATTCACTGTGTGTGTGTGTGTGTGTGTGTGTGTGTGTATATATGTTGATAATGCAAGAATGCTGCAGGTGTACTGTACTGTGTCAGGCTCTGAGCTGCTACTCTTCCACCATCTTTATTTTTTTTACAAAAGCTTGGAAAAACATAAAGCAAGTGTATTAAATAGGTGGCACTTTGTAGTCATTCAGAAGATATGCTTGGTTGTGCTTAATAAAGCATTGTAGTATAGGAGAAAACTTCCATTAGAACCAGCCCATGAATGGAAGTAGGGTGTAGGATTCACAGAACATAGAATACGGAACATTCCAGTATGGGAACAGGCCATTCGGCCCACAGCGTCTGTGCTGAACATGATGGTCTGCCTGTACATGATCCATAACCCTCCATTCCCTGCATAGTAACGTTCCTACCTCGTAAACTCTACTATTGTATCTGTTTTCAGTACCACCTTTGCAGGAAAAACACGTTTGAGCCTCACGTCTCCTTGACGCCTTTCACCTTAAATGCATATTCTTCAGTATTTAACATTTTTACCCTGGGATAAACATTATCGCTATTTACCCCAGTGGTTCACAAACTCTTTTGGGTTACTGCCCCCCTTATCTCCCAGATCACATCCCCAGCTCTCTCCTCTCTCCCCCCCGCCCCCCCCCCCCCATTTTCCGGCCATTACGTAAAAACTGTAAAGGATTTTGAATTACAATGCACAGTGAAAGAAAATAAGATCTGTAAATTCAGAGCAAAATCAGTTCTTCCTCCATTCTTCCTGTTAATTTCTCACTACAGTGTTCAGGAAAGGATTTTTTTTGCTCATTCTGGAATTTAGATTGAGAGGAGATCCTGAAATCTCTCTGAATTTTGGCTAAGGGGTGCTCAGCCTGTATGTACTTAAGATTTGCAGAGATAATTAGTGAACCAAATGTATTTCGATAGCTGGAGACACTTACCTGATGAAGGGTCATCCATATCTTGTTTGTCTTTGTGACACAGAGTGGCCCTATCCTATCTCCCAGTAAATTTTCCTGTACCTATTCTTCCTGTATTCTCATCAATTCCCTGCATTCTGAGAAATTCATCTACTTCCTGGGGACAAATGACAGTGGCCAACTAACCCATTTTTGGGATATGGAAGGAAACCATTTCGTATGGTTGAACTCCATACAGTAACGGGGAGAATGTGTGCTCTGCGCAAACAGCAGCTACAGTTGGGGATGAACTAAGTCACTGGAGCTCAGAGGTACCATTGTGCCACTGGTGACTTGAAATGTTAGAGAACATAGAAAACCTACAGCACAATACAGGCCCTTCAGCCCACAATGCTGAGCCAAACATGTACTTACTTCAGAAATTACCTAAGGTTACCTGTAGCACACTATTTTTTTAAGCTTCATGTACCTATCCAGGAGTCTCTTAAAACAGCGGTCCCCAACCACCGGGCCGCAAAGCATGTGCTACCGGGCCGCGAGGAAACGATATGATTTGGCGATATGAATCAGCTGCACCTTTCCTCATTCCCTGTCACGGCCACTGTTGATCTTGAATGCATGTGAGGTCATTACCCGCACGTCATCCATATCAGCGCAGGAAGGAGATCAACTCCTCGAGCTTGCAAATGACAGCGGGCTGAAAAGTGTTTGACATAACATCTCTGCCGGTATTCTGGATCAAAGTCAAGGCTAAATATCCTGAGATAGCCACAAAAGCACTGAAAACGGTGCTTCCATTTCCAACATATCTCTGCAATGAATGCAACAAAAACTAAATTGTGGAATAGACTGGACATAAGGAACCCCCTTCTAGTATCGCTGTCTCCCATCACCCTTCGATGGGACCGTGTTGTTGCAGGAAAACAAGCCCAGGGCTCCCACTGATTCAGCGATATTGGTGTGTTACAATGATTTTATATGTTCATACGAGGAAGATATGTGCTGTGTGTTTAATATCCAAACGTTACTTAAAATGGTACGATGCTATTGACTTACTTATATAACCATATAACAATTACAGCACGGAAACAGGCCATCTCGGCCCTTCTAGTCTGTGCCAAACACTATTCTCACCTAGTCCCACCGACCTGCACTCAGCCCATAACCCTCCATTCCTTTCCTGTCCATGTACCTATCCAATTTTTCTTTAAATGATAATATTGAACCTGCCTCTACCACTTCTACTGGAAGTTCGTTCAACACTTACTTCAAGCTCCCCTGTCCTCCCCTGATAATTGATTTATCGCTACATTCGTGCAAGGAAATATGCGCTGTGTGTTTAATATTAAATTCGTTACCTATATGCCTGTCGTGATTAACACCCCCCCCCCCCACCACCGAACAGAATCGGCAAAAAGTATTTGCAGAAAAAAAATCGGCAGGTAAACGCAGGGGCGGGTCATGCATGTGCACTGGTGCCCGCGCAAGGCTTCATGGTCATTGTAGTCTTTCTCTGGGTAAACACAACGTATTTGACTGCTACTCTTGTCCACTGGCAACCCTACCCCGCCCCCCCCCCCCCCCCCCCCCCCCGGGGTCAGCCAGTCCGCAAGAATATTGTCAATATTAAACCGGTCTGCAGTGCTAAAAAGGTTGGGGGCCCCTGTCTTAAAAGACCCTATTGTATCCGCCTCCACCACCGTCACTGGCAGTCTATTCCATGCACTCACCACTCTCTGCGTTTTTAAAAAAAAGCTCACCCCTGACATCTCCTCTGTACCTACTTCCAAGCACCTTAAAACTGTGCCCTCTCGTGTTAGCCCTGGGAAGAAAGCCTCTGACTATCCACATGATCAATAACTCTCATCATCTTGTACACCTCTAACAGGTCACCTGTCATTCTCTGCCACTCCAAGGAGAAAAGGCAGAGTTCTCTCAACCCATTTTCATAAGGCATGCTCCCCAATCTAGGCAACACCCCTGTAAATCTCCTCTGCACCCTTTCTATAGTTTCCACATCCTTCCTGTAGTGAGGTGACCAGAACTGAGCACAGTACTCCAAGTGGGGTCTGACAAGGGTCCTGTATAGCTGTAACATTACCTCTCGACTCTTAAACTCAATCCCACGGTTGATGAAGGCCAATGCACCTTATGCCTTCTTAACCACACAGTCAACCTGCGCGGCAGCTTTGAGTGTCCTATGGACTCGGGCCCTAAGATCCCTCTGATCCTCCACACTGCCAAGAGTCTTACCATTAATACTATATTCTGCCATCATATTTGACATACCAAAATGAACCACCTCACATTTATCTGGGTTCAAAACTCCATCTGCCACTTCTCAGCCCAGTATTGCATCCTATCGACGTCCCGGTGTAACTTCTGACAGCCCTCCACACTATCCACAACATCCCCAAACTTTGTGTCAGCAAATCTACTAACCCATCCTTCCACTTCCTCATCCAGGTCATTTATAAAAATCATGAAGAGAATGGGTCCCAGAACAGATCCCTGAGGCACACCACTGGTCATCGACCTCTATGCAGAATATAACCCGTCTACAATTACTCTTGCCTTCTGTGGGCAAGCCAATTCTGGATCCACAAAGCAATATCCCCTTGGATCCCATGCCTCCTTACTTTCTTAATAAGCCTTGTATGGGGTACCTTATCAAATGCGTTGCTGAAATCCATATACACTACATCTACTGCTCTACCTTCATCAATGTGTTTAGTCACATCCTCAAGAAATTCAATCAGGCTCGTAAGGCACGACCTGCCTTTGACAAACCCATTCTGACTATTCCTAATCATATTACGAGGGGTGATTGATAAGTTCATGGTCTAAGGTAGAAGGAGTCAATTTTAGAAAATCTAGCACATTTATTTTTCAACATAGTCCCCTCCTACACATAGACACTTAGTCCAGCGGTCGTGGAGCATACGGATCCCTTCTTTGTAGAAGTGGTCCAGTTCATGGCCTAAGGTAGAAGGAGATGGTTCCAAGTTCCTGCCCGATAGCCTCATATTTCCCCTTACTCCAATTAAACATTCCCCTAACTTGTCTGTTCCTATTCCTCTCCAATGCTATGGTAAAGGAGATAGAATTGTGATCACTATCTCCAAAATTCTCTCCCACTGAGAGACCTGACACCTGACCAGGTTCATTTCCCAATACCAGATCAAGTACAGCCTCTCCTCTTGTAGGCTTACCTGCATATTGTGTCAAGAAACCTTCCTGATCACACCTAACAAACTACACCCCATCTAAACCCCTCACTCTAGGAAGGTGCCAATCAATATTTGGGAAATTAAAATCTCCCACGACAACCCTGCTATTATTACATCTTTCCAGAATCTGTCTCCCTATCTGCTCCTTGATGTCAGTGTTACTCTTGGGTGGTCTGTGAAAACCACCCAGTAGAGTTATTGACCCCTTCCTGTTCGTAATTTCCACACAGAGACTTGGTAGACAATCCCTCCATGTCTTCCTCCTTTTCTGCAGCTGTGACACTATCTCTGATCGACAGTGCCACACCCCCACTTCTTTTGCCTCCCTCCAAGTCCTTTCTGAAACATCTAAAGCCTGGCATTCGAAGTAACCATTCCTGCCCCTGAACTATCCAAGTCTCTGTAATGGCCACAACATCATAGCTCCAAGTGCTGATCCACGCTGTAAGCTTATCTGCTTTGTTCATGTTACTCCTTGCATTGAAATAGACACATGTCAAACTATCAGTCTGAGTGTATCCCTTCTGTATCACTTGCCTATCCTCCCTCTTGCACTGTTTACAAGCTTCCTCTATTTGTGAGCTACCGCCCCTTCCACCGTCTCTTCATTTTGGTTCCCACCCTCCAGCAATTCTAGTTTAAACTCTCCCCAGTAGCCTAAGCAAACCTCCCTGCCAGGATATTGGTCTCCCTCAGATTCAAGTGCAACCTGTCCTTTTTCTACGGGTTGCTCCTGCCCCAAAAGAGGTCCCAATGATCCAAAAATCTGAAACCCTGCCCCCTGCTCCAGTCCCTCAGCCACGCATTTATCTTCCACCTCACTCTATTCCAATACTCACTGTCGCGTGGCACAGGCAGTAATCCTGAGATTACTACCTTTTGAGGTCCTGCCTCTCAACTTCCTTTCTCACTTCCTGTAGTCTGTTTTCAGGACCTCCTCCCGTTTCCTACCTATGTCATTGGTACCAATATGTACCATAACCTCTGGCTGATCACCTTTCCACTTCAGGATATCGTGGACGCGATCAGAAACATCCCAGACTCCGGAACCTGGGAGGCAAGCTACTATTCGTGTTTCTTTCCTGCGTCCACAGAATCGCCTGTCTGACCCCCTAACCATGGAGTCCCCTATTACTGCTGCCGCCTTCCTTTCCCTAACCTTCTGAGCCACAGGCCAGAATCTGTTGCTTCCCCCAGGTAGGCTGTCTGTCTCTCCCCCCCCACCCCCAACAGTACTCAAACAGGAGTAATTATTGTTAAGGGGGACAGCCAAATGTTAACCATTTCTCTTTCTGCAAATGCTGCCTTACCTGAGCATTTGCTGAATTTCTGATTTTCAATTACACTCTTGATATTTAGAAACAGATGAATTTCAATTCATTGTCTGGTAGAGGTTAGATTTTTAAATGCTGCATGAACGGCTGCCTGGCTTTGTGGCCTTATCCTCGTAGTGTTCTATCTGCCTACAGTGTGTTATTAACTGTACTTGAGGATTTTTTCTGTGAAATGTGTATTCTGTAATATCTTAAAAGTTCGAGCCTTTTCTTGTTGCTTTTATTTTGTAGCAGAGAGTTGTGTCAGGTGTGTTCTTTAAAATCAAGCATAAAGTCAAAATACCTTAAAAGATTTGGACAAATTGTATTTGGTTGTCTTTATTATTGCCATAACATTTTTCATGTTCAGTATGCATGTTCTTCAGAACCTGAGGCTGCACATTATAAAGTTATCTCTCTGGAAAGTAATCTGCCTTAGCTTTAAAGCTCTCACTACATAAGTGAACCACTTTTATTTCAAGGCCTAAAATGATCGCCTCTGGAGTATTTCCAGTGATGTTTTTGTAGTAAAATGTATCTTACCATCCAAACAGAATCTCCATGGAGATTATTGAGACCTTCGGCTCATACATTGTCCATCCTTGATTGCTAAATGATGTAAAAACCTTAAACTGGCAAATGAAGGGGATCATCCTCGACTGTCCTAGAATGTCCTCTCCATCTCTAAAATAAGTTGTTTTAGGGAAGCTAGAATAACAGTTAGTCCTGAATCAGGAGCAGATTTAAATCTAATCGACCCTCTTGAATAAATTAGTTAAACAACTTTTGTTTTAATAAAAGCTGTCTTTGCAAACGAATCAGTTTTCATGTTTTTTTTTCTCTATTGGTTCAATGCTACAGGATCAAATAAACAACTTAGTCGATCAAATCTGTGGAAAAGCAGCAGCCAAGAGCAGCAACAACAATATCAGTACCAGCAAGCCTGCACTGAAAAGAGGACCTCGAAAACGAGCGACCATTGATGTGCCAGCAACTAGACTTTCATCCTTGTCCAGAAGTGCTACAAGTTCCCCCTGAAGTTGCCAAGTCTTGTACTCAGTTGTTATTTTTTTGTACTATAATTTGTGAGTACTTGCTAGAAGAATGCAAGCTGTCTTTGCACTAGCTCTAAAGATGACTTCTGTTTTGTTTTTAGGAAAAAAAAATAGCAGTTTGTTTTAGCATTAAAGTGTTGGCTTATTTCTTTTAGGAACACCAGACGCTGCGGTTGGCAGTATTCCTTGGAATGCAGTAGTAGTGTTTTCATTCACTGTTTTTAAAACCAAGTCAAAGGGCTAAACAGCAATCCCACGTTTGCATTTGCCCCTCTGGCTGAAGCAAACCTCTTGCATTTGATTTTCGTTACTGTGAACAGTTGGGATGTTTTAAACCTGTTTGAACTAGGTTGAAGTTGAGTGCTGTGTTTTATCTTGCAACTTCAGTCATGCCAGCAGCTTTTTTGGAGGAAGGAAGGAGATAAAACTTGAAAGAAACTGCTTCAGTTTGGCTACGTTTTTTTTTGTTTTTGGTTGTAGAAGTTGAAAAATTTGCTTTTCTATTTAGAAGATTATACTATTGTTTTAGAGTCATGGCAGCTGATACTTGATCTGGTTTACAAAGAATGAAAATGGTGATTTTGAAAAGTGAAGTAAAGGTGATATTTTTCTCCTTACCAGCACATCACTATGCATCTGTAATAATAAGGCTGCCTGGCTAGAGGAAACTGTGCCTGACTTTCATTAGCAAATTCGTAAGTTTTTTGGTGCTGTCAATCATTTTATCAGAAAACCCTACAATAGTGTCCTTTATCAAATTATTGAAGCGGGTCTCCCCGCTTCATCTTTGTAGATGTGCAATCTTTGTAACATTCCATGTTAATTCCACTTTCATCTCTTGTGTTCCTTCTCCATTCTTCATTTTCAACACAGAATCAGCATTAATAGTTCAGTTCATTGGTGAGACAGTCACAATGGAGAGCCACTAGAGGATGTGCATATTTCTTTGTGAAATGTGAAAATGCATTTCCTTCATTTCTATTTTACTTTCCATATTTGTAAAAAAAAAAGATAAAAAAGAAAACATAAACAAACTTGTACATATGCCTGTAAATTGTTTTAAATACTTGAGCCTTTTGTGGGGTGGGTGGGAGGGAAGAAGCAAGAGATGAAGAAAAGCCTTATGTTTCAGTTTCTTCATCGGTTTTGGATGCTTACAGGGTTTCTTGTAACATTTAAGTGCTGCTTACATCACTGAACAAATAATGGTGTAGCTGTTGCCCCTTTCAGTGTATTTTATTAAAACAAAAGGGAAACATTGTCCATTATGATTAGTTTTCATTGCTGAAAATGCAACATTATTTGTAGCTACCCATGTTGCACTGAGAGCTTGCCAGTGGTGACTGTCAAGAACTCATTTTATTTTCCCAGTTGTTAGTTGGTTGTTGTTGCTGCAGAGGACTGAACTGGTTTGGAGTATTTAACAACATTACTGATTTCAAGTGTTTTTCAAATGTGGTTGTCCAGTTTTTATGGCCTTACTATGTATTTTGTTTCTTCTTTCAGAGCAGACATATTTGACTATTGCTTACTGATTGACATTTAATTTATTAGTGCTGCTCTGCACCTATACTTTGTGCGGAAAGAGTTCACATTGTAATTGCGAATTTTTTTTACTTTTCAGGTTTATTAAAAGTTTAATAAAACTTTTGAGCAGTCCTGGTAAAGTTGAGTTATTAATTCTCCACTAAATGCTATTGTTCTTGGAGGGGAAATGTGCATTTAATAACAAAGACCCAGTTAAAGTTCTGAAGTAGCCTAGTTCTGCAGATTTTTATTCTTGAAAACCAGGCAATTTCTCATTGTGTACTGTGCCTTGAAGTATTCAGCCCCTAATCCTTTGTTCACGTACATGATATTACAACCAGTGATTTTGATCAATTTAACTTTGAGAATTTTTATTTGGGAATCACATGCTCCTTTTTTCACAGTAGAGTCCAAAAATGGGGAAAATTGTAAAGCATGAAAAATAATTCAAAAACTGAAATGTCAGTTCAAAAGTATTCATTGCTCTTTGCTTAGTTGAACTGCCTCTTTCAGCTATTACAGCTCGTCATCTTTTTGGATAAGTTTTGGATAATAGCTTTGCACAATGTGATGGATCAAGATTTGCCCATTCCCCTTGCTAAATTGTTCAAGCTGTGGCAGTTTAGTTGGGGAGTGGTGGTGAACAGCAATCTTGAGGTTTTGCCAGAGATGTTCAATCAGTTGAAGGTCAGGACTATGGCTGGGCCACTCAAGGATATCAATTTTCTTCATTTGAAGATATTCCATGGTTGCTGTGGCATTGTGCTTTGGGTTGTTGTCCTGCTAAAAGATGAACTTCCTTCCCCAGTTCAAGTTTTCTGGCAGAGGCTAGCAGGTTTTTATCCAGGATCTCTCTGTATTTAGCAACATTCATCTTCCCATTAATTCTTGACCAGATTTCCAGTCCCTGCTGCTGAAAAGCATCCGCATAGCATAGCATGACGCCATCACTGCTACACTTTACAGTAGGGATATGTTAGCTGGCTGATGTACAGAATTAAATTAATGCCACATGTACCGCTTAGTGTTGAGGCCAGAAAGTTGCAATTCAGTCTCGAATGACCACAAGACCTTCTTCCACATCTTTACAGTATCTTCTAAGTGGTGCTTTGCAAAGTCTTTATGGACATGCCTTTTTTTTTTAGCCAGGGCTTCTTCCTTGCCACTTTTCCATAAATACCCTTTTTTGTGCAAGACCTTAGAGTGACTTGGCTTTACAGTAGCCTCTCTTACAACTGCCATTCTTCTCTGGCGACTAAGTTTAGAGGGACGTCCTGGCGTAAGTGGTGTGGCTGTGGTTTCATATTCTTTTTTCACTTCTTACAGAGAGGAGGTATTTATTTTTATGAATTCATTGAAAATTGGTAATTCTCCAATTTTCTACATAACAAATTGTGTGAGTTAGTACTGCACTTGATGAAAGTTAGCACAGTAATTACAAATGGGATGGATTCTTTAGAAGCCTCACAATTTTGGTTTTAAATTTTTAGTAAATTGCTGACAGGTTTTGGAATTTTTCTTCTTATTTGATATGATGCAATGTTTTGTAGATTAGATCAAAAATCCTATTTCCATATATTTTACTTTTAGAAAATGAGACAATAAAATGTGAAAATAGTTGTGGGCGCTGAATACTTTTTCAAGGCATTCTCTAAATCAGACACTGCTTTCAGTAGCTCCTGGTACTTCACTTCCCCCTTTTTCCAGAATTGCTAACTAGATTGTTGCTGAGAAAATCAAAAATCCCAAACTATCTCAACACTGAGAAGCATAGCTTCCAACTACCCATGTAGTGTTCTCTCCTGGAAGCATCTTTCAAACTTTGTCTTGTCTATTCAAATCAAAAATTGAATAACAGCAAAGCAGTATTGTAAAACTCTTTTTATTCACTGAATGTTAAAGTGCACAACATTTTTAGTCAGAATTCTAACAATTAGTTCTAAACTATTTAGTAGGGGGGTGGAACACTCAAGCAGGCAACTAGTATTATCTCTTGTACAATATGTACATTGAGAATGCATAACTGAAATATGTTGAACAGGAATAGGGGAGAAATCATTAGTCAAGCCTTAGAAAATGAGCTTTGTACTTGAAGAAAACAGGTAATCAGTTATAACTGGATATAGTATGTATATATGTATAATTACCCATGTTAATCTTCAAGGGCACTGGGTAATAGGAATTTGCTTATTCAAATTAGAAAAGGTAAAACGTTCTGAATTAGCTTTGTTAAATCTTTCTCACAGTAGATTCGTCATTCTGTATTATTCAGTTAATTTTCGACAACCCATGTGAAATAGTCTCTAATGTTACTGAGAGTCACTGTCAGAGTTCTCTTTTGGATTTGAGTTGATTGCAACCAGACAGGTATCTATTTGAACTTCCTCTTCATCAGACTGGACGAGAGGTGTGTTATTTTCACTTGCACTGTGGCTGGCAGAATCAGCAGAGGTGGAAGAGAGAGAGGATAATTTTAACCGTAGCTCAGCTTGGCTTGGCACTTGCAGCGTTATTTCACTTTGATATGGCTCAGACTCGGACCCTGTAAAAATACAATTTCACCAAGAGTGATGGCCTGTTGCTCAGCTGAAGGAAAACTGTTCCCACTGTTGGTGCTTTCAGGGAAAGGGTGGGTTAAGCAATATCGCCTCAGCAAACTACCCAAACATTTTACACCAATAGTGCAGAATTCTACAAATATATTTTAACATTTCAAAAGTTAACATCACTAAATTACACTTGTGGATTAATTGTATCTTGTATATTTTAAAATGGAAACCTAACAGGTGATCAGGACTATGGCTCATTTCACAAACAAACATTTACCAACTGGTAGATAGCTCATCAATTTTAGATTACATTACATACTCTTCCAAAACCACAAACTAAGATGATGTTAGTTTTCAGAAGTGAATAGCTGTTCAGTGTGGTAATATAAAATGACCATGCAAGAACAATGTAGCTTTTTACTACATTGAAGTTATATTGTTCAATACTCAATTATGTATACTGATGTCAATTTCAAAATGTTTCTAAAACAGGATAGAACTTCCTGGGCACTGAAGCACCCGTTATTTGCAATAGATATCCCGGACTCCATTGTCAACGCTGAATTAATTAATTAGGTGTAACGCCACCCAAAAAAAAGGAGAAAAGATAACTTAAAGTTTTATAGTCAGTGGACTGCAAAAGGCCAGCTTTTTAATCAAGCAATAGGTCGCAAAGTATCCATTCACATTATTCAGGTTGCCTTGGTTTAGGTAGAATCACAAAACAAATGCCTCATCTGGTGAGATACATTATTCTGTGTTATGTATTGTATAAATAATAAAAACCTAACTTGTATTTAAACGTTAGGGAAGTTTGTGTCTGACCTTGTTACCTTGTTAATGGCATATATACCTGTAATGTAGGAACAGCTGTGGAGACATACCTGTAAAGATAGAAAACTAAACAGAAGGCATAAGTTGAAAGTAATGTTACTATTTAGAGGTAAGCACTGAAGAGTGAGACCAGCAGTGTACAGGATGATACTAAACAAAATGAGATGAAGATTTTGAATGACCATCATCCCCAAATGTTCAGATTTCGAGGTCTGATAGCTGGGGCCATTGCTTAGCTTATGTTTATGGGCAAGATTTACTGCTGGAAATCTGAGAGGCCTCACTAACCAGATTGAAGTAGTTGCTGGAGAAGTGCAGACTTATTAGTTAGGGAAGTTACAAATGTAGATGGCTTACCTTTAATGACAGTAACTCGTAGGCCAACATATGTTAACAAAGGAAAAAGCCAGCAGGAAACAAGAACAATGGCCATGATCAAGTACACCAAAGGACTCCGTGGTGTAGGGTAAACGGCATCCTGAGCCATTTAAGGATAGAGGGCCAATGATGAAATCATTCAAAAGATAAACAAGATTGTTTGCAGAGGACTAGGGCCTTGAGGTAAATGGGCAAAGATGTAGAGGAAAGAAGGGATTAAAGACTGATAGGGCATTGATAGGAAATAGAAGATTGAGACAGAACATAGCCAAAGCAGGACAATGTCAGAGTAGGAATTGATTTAAACTTCAATATAAACAGATCAATTCATATCTGAAAGGTAGTGAGCTTCTAGCACCTATTTACTGTCTGAGAATTAACCTTCTTAAATGTAACATTAAAACTAATCTGGCTCTTTGCATAACTCATGACAAAAGTTTTATATTTTAGGAAAAAAACTAGTAAGTTGACCTCACTGCAGTCTACTTCAGAGCAGTGCAAACTATTCAAACATGTAGGAGGACAAGATTCACACTGTCAAAGTAGCCATAGATAACTAACAGAGATTTTCCTGAAGTACTCTGGGATACCTTGAAACAGTGAAGAGTGCTAGAGAAAAAGCTTTTCCTTTTTTTATGGAAATCCTTCTCAACCCCAAAGCCTATAGTATAGCCTTCCAGCTAGCAGAGGACCAACCAATAGGATCCTAGAGATGCTGCCTGACCTGCTGCGTTCACCAGCAACTTTTATGTGTGTTGCTCCCATCACTAGTGTGGTGGCACTGGACCTTACTACCACATGGTGGCAGACCTGCACCATTACAAGGGGTTGAGAGGCCAGAACCATTTTTGTGCCAGTTCAAAAAGGATCTTATGCAAGTTGCATCTTCCTCTCTTCTCTCCATAACTCCCTGGTCTGCTCATCTTCCCCTTGCAAACTGTGAAAGATGCAGCGCTCATCCCTTTCTGTTCCCTCAACACCATCCAGAGACCTAAACAGTACCTCCAGGTGAGGCAGAGATTCATCTTCCCCAGCTTAGTCCTGGTCTAATGCATTTGGTGCTCACAAAAGTGGTGGCCTCATTGTTGATAAGACTAAGCATAGACTAGTCAAGCATTTTGCAGATCAGAGGGACACTTCACAATGGCCAGTGTGAGTTTCCAGTTACACATTATTGACCTGTTTGTCTTCAGTCTTTTTCACTGCTACGGTGAGGCCATAAGCAAACAAAAGAATGACACTTAGGTAGCCTATAACCCACACCCATACTCTTAACCACTCCACCCAGGTTCTCACGCTCTCTATCCCTCCCCCAACTCCCGTTACCAAATCAGGATGGGTTAACACTTTATAGAACACAATTAGACCACAATGGTAATCCCAAACTTCTAGTTACCTGTCACTTCAATTTTTATCCCAACCCCACTCTACCGATGCCCAATGTAAGCTTGAGGAACAGCATCTCATCATCTTTCCAAGCACATTGAAGCCTCAGATAACCAATAGAGTACTGAATTAAAACAAGTTCAGTTCTCTCTCTAAGAGCTGCAGAAACTTGATAATTAAGGTTTTCAAGAAAAAGATCAATAGATTTTTAGATATTAAGGAAATCAAGTGTAGGGAAGTAATGCTAAGGCAAAAGATTCATAAAAATCTTAACAGCAGGGCATAAAAGTAACTACTTCTGAACACAAATCTCAACTTCAAAGGGTTTATATTTTGTGTGCATTTGATATTAAAAAGCAAAATATATACTTCAAACATCTAAAGAGTAAGTGAATGTAATTAAAGCTAATGAACTAGTTGCAATAAAATTTCTATACATCTACAAAGGCAGACTTGTAAGACTATTGTGTAGTTTGAATGTTTTCCACTGCAATTAATAATTAAGCTATTTCATGCACCAATGCTGAGCTCGTCAATTTTCTGAACTTTGAATCTAAAGTCCATTGTGCCTTTAAACTCACTTGGTCCATTTCAAACACCTCTTCCCTTTCTTGATTTATCTGTCTCCATCTTTAGCTGTCTACTGCTATTTTTATAAACCTACTGTCTCACAGCTATCGTGATTATACTTCTTCCCATCCACTGAGGCCCTCCATTGTTCGGGGTCCACCATCCCAGCTATCAACGTGATAGTGAGTCAGGACAGTCTGATATGAGCAGCAAGCTGCTGCCCACATAGCAGGCTTTACCTCTCCACTCAGCTGAGAAATCCAAACGAAACTGCCAGTCAGCATTGAACTCAACGTGGGACTGCCTTAGGGAATCCTGCTATGGATTTCCCCATGAGTGGGTATAGCTACAAGGCAGCAGAGATTTGAGATCAAGTTCTCCTCTTCCTAGATTGCTGTCAACCATGGCTGATGAACCCCAACTACCTGAAGCAACTGGTTTAAGATGCCAGTAACCCACCTTTGCCCTTTCTCCTGTCAGTTTTGCCAGGCTTAGTAGCTAAGCCATATGTGAAGGCCAGGAGCTGGACTTGGTTCTGAGAGGCTATTTGAGATGCGTGTTCCTCCTCCATTCTTAACACAGAATCAGCATTAATAGTTCAGTTCATTGGTGAGACTACCACCCCTGGCTATAACAACCTTAAGAAACTTCCCCACTTTGTCACTTGTAAAAATGCCATTCCCTTTTCTTAATTCCTCTTTCTCTGCTGTATCTGTTCCTTTGATGAGGCTTCTCTTTCCAGAATATTAGAGGTGTCCACCTTCTTCAAAGAATGGGGTGTCCCTCTACCATTGATACTGCCCTCAACCACACCTCCTCCATCTTCTTTCCACCTTAACAGGGTTGGAGTTCCTCTTGTCCTTGCCATCTCATGAAACCCTGCATTCAGCACATCATTCTCTGCAACTTCTCCCATCTTCAATGAGCTTCTGCCACCCTACCTCACCCGACACCCCACTTTCCGCAGGGATCACTCTCTCCGTAATTTCCTGGTTCACTTGTCCCTCCCCACTGATCTCCCTCCTGGCATTTATCCCTGCAAGTGGAAGAAAAGCTACACCTGCCCATTCAACTACTTTCTCACCACCATTCAGGGTCACCTATTGTATCTGGTGCTCCATAGACATAGACGGGGAGACCACATACTCGTAACCTTTGCTCTGTCCGCAGCAAGCAGGATTTCCCCATGGTCAACCAATTTAGTTCCACTGCCCATTCCCATTCTGACATGTTGCTCCATAACACGGCGAGCCCACTTGGGTTGTATATGGATAGCCACCAACCTGATGGCCCGCTTCTCATTGCTAATATCAAGGAGCCTGAAGACATGCACAGCGTTTCAACAGCTTCTTCCCTCTCCTCTCTTTTTATAATACATATATATTGTAATTTATCATTTTTATTATGTATTGCAATGTACTGCTCCCACAAAATAACAAAATAACAAATTTTGTGATGTTAGACCTGATTCTTGGTCTTGGGTCTTGGCCTGAAATGTCAACTCTTGATTCCTTTCTATAGTTGCTGCCTGATCTGCTGAGTCCCTCCAGCATTTTGTGTGTGCTACTCTGCATTTCAAGCATTTGCAAAATCTTTTGTGTTTATTACCTAATACTGGTGAACTTTGATTATTGTCTTCTCCACTTGAGTTGAGGAATACATCCAGTGCTTCCTGATCAGATACATCCATTAAGTCCATCTGCTCCAGCATGTCCACATTAACCTCCATTGAGGACATGCTTCCAATGGGCTCTGGGTAAACAACAAACAGAAACCTCATTAAAATAAACACCAAAATTTAATCCAATGTGTGGTATTACAGGATTGAAATGATCACTTATTTAGTTCCAGTTATGAATTGTCATGGACAATACACTTGAAGGTAACTTTGCAGCTTATCATTTATGGCAGAATATTTCAAATTTTGCATTGTGCCACAACAGGTAAATGGGCAACAATTCAAATCTCTCAGAAATATTCCAACATCCTAACCTAGCAGGATGCACATTACTGAGTGGATAGTTTTATAGCTGTAGTTCTCCATAATGAATTAGTAATGTGAATTCATTATATAGGGAGGTGAGGAGGTAACGTTTAATTCTTCTATCATAAGTGTTAGATTCTGGAAAAGAATGTCTTAGAAAAAGACAATTTTAGTGAAATGTTCTTAAGCACAATGTAGCTCTGGTAACAATAAAATAAATAAGTTTCAGAGGTGTTTAGATTTCAGTTCATTTTGGGATCCGTACATACTCTGTCTCACAGTATCGTCACATTTCTGAGTAGTACAGGATTGAAGTAAGGTCAACTGCTAGGAATATTATCCTTGGGGCGTCTTGCTTTTAGTGTGTGTCTGTGAAACCGGTGCTCTCATACTTCTGGTTAAGTAATATCTTGAAGCTATTTAGCAGCAAGCTATTTAACTTCAAATAAAACTATTTTTAGATATGACAAACTACATTTAGCAGGTTAAGTGTAAAAATGTCTCATTGTAGAAGCATCAATTAAAGAAAGAATGTTGTTGAGAGATCATAAACCCTTAGGACAATATTCCAATTATTGGTGCCAAAAAGAACTAAGGAAATCAACAGCTCTTTTCATGGGATGATTTTCTATAATGCCTGTTGCCAGAACTGTAACACAGCCAGAAACAAATCCAAGTGGATATAAATTTCCCTCTTCTACAATTTTATGCACACTTGGATATCTCAGAAGAAGGGAAGGTACAGGCATTCTATTACCTAAAGGCACCTCACTAAAAGCAAGTAGTAACATTATTTTGCTTACAATTTTTTAAGCTCCAAAAGTTGTGCCTTTCTTAATTGGCGGGGGGGGGGGTGGGTGTTGGAGAAGAAACTTTGTTTTTGAAATGACTACCCAAGGCTTCTGAATGGTTTCTTAGAGGCAGTTTAAAAAACAATGAAACAATTCTCTTTACATCTAATACAGCGCATCCAGATTAAAGATATACTGTGTGATGGAAAAGTTTATTCAACTCACTACTATTTTAAGATAACACTTCTAAATAAAAACCATGCATAAAAGAATAATTAAAGTGACAAATTAGAATGCTGAATTCTTTGTCAGGACTACTAAAGAAAATCCAGAGGCTCCTGTGTCCGGATGGTGAGTTTGGTTAAGATGGTTTAGGTGGGAAAACACCCAAGTTTGTAACCTAATCTCATATTGCAATAAAACGTTCTAGGATACTAGAAGAACCACATTTGCACCGGGTGAGTTGAGCTGCAGCTCCTTAGGGACAGCGTTAGGGAACTGGAGATGCAGCTCGATGACCTTCGTCTGGTCAGGGAGAGTGAGGAGGTGATAGAGAGCAGCTATAGGCAGGTAGTCACTCCGGGGCCTGGGGAGACAGATAGGTTTTAACAGTCAGGAGAGGGAAGGGCAAGAGGCAGATGCTAGAAAGTACCCCAGTGGCTGTCCCCCTTAACAAGAAGTACTCCTGTTTGAGTACTGTTGGGGCAGATGGTCTACCTGGGGGAAGCAACAGTGGCCATGCCTCTGGCACAGATTCTGGCCCTGTGGCTCAGAAGGGTAGGGAAAGGAAGAAGATGGCATCAGTGATAGGGGACTCTATAGTTAGGGGGTTAGACAGGTGATTCTGTTTTTCGCAGGAAAGAAACGAGGATGGTAGTTTGCCTCCCAGGTGCCAGGGTCCGGGATGTTTCTGATCGTGTCCACGATATCTTGAAGCGGGAAGGATTGTGGTACATATTGGTACCAACGATATAGATAGGAAAAGGGAGAAGATCCTGAAAACAAACTATAGGGAGTTAGGACGGAGAAACAGAACCTCAAAGGTAGTAATCTCGGGATTACTGCCTGTGCCACATGACAGTGAGTACAGGAATAGAATGAGGTGGAGAATAAATGTGTGGCTGAGGGATTGGAGCAGGGGGCAGGGATTCAGATTTCTGGGTCATTGGGACCTCTTTTGGGGCAAGTGTGCCCTGTATGAAAAGGATGGGTTGCATTTGAATCCCAGGGGGACCAATACTTTGGTGGGGAAGTGCCAGGCTTTGGATGTTTCAGGAAGGACAGGCAGGGAGGCAAAAGGGGGGGGGGTGTGGCACTGTTGATCAAGGATGGTGTCACGGCTACAGAAAAGGTGGACGTCATGGAAGGATTGTCTACGGAGTCTCTGTGGGTGGAAGTTAGGAATAGGAAGGGGTCAATAACTCTACCGGGTGTTTTTTATACACCACCCAATAGTAATAGTAATAGTAACAGCGACATCGAGGTGCAGATAGGGAGACAGATTCTGAAAAGGAGTAATAATAAGAGTTGTTGTGGTGGGAGATTTTAATTTCCCCAATATTGACTGGCATCTCCCTAGACTGAGGGGTTTAGATGGGGTGGAGTTTGTTAGGTGTGCTTCTTGACGCAATATGCGGGTAAGCCTACAAGAGGAGAGGCTGTACTTGATCTGCTATTGGGAAATGAATCTGGTCAGGTGTTAGGTCTCTCAGTGGGAGAGTGTTTTGGCGATAGTGATCACCATTCTATATCCTTTACCATAGCATTGGGGAGGGATAGGAACAGACAAGTTAGGGAAACATTTAATTGGAGTAAGGGGAAATATGAGGCTATCAGGCAGGAACTTGGAAGCATAAATTGGAAACAGATGTTCTCAGGGAAATGTAGAGGAGAAATGTGGCAAATGTTCAGGGGATATTTGTGTGGAGTTCTGCATATATACGTTCCAATGAGACGAAAAGGATGGTAGGGTACAGGAACCGTAGTGTACAAAAGGCTGTTGAAAATCTAGTCAAGAAGAAAAGAGCTTATGAAAGGTTCAAAAAACTAGGTAATGATAGAGATCTAGAAAACTAAAAGGGCTAGCAGGAAGGAGCTTAAGAATGAAATTAGGAGAGCCAGAAGGAGCCATGAGAAGGCCTTGGTGGACAGGATTAAGGACAACCCCAAGGCATGCTATAAGTATGTGAAGAGCAAGGGGATAAGACGTGAAAGAATAGGACCAATCAAGTGTGACAGTGGAAAAGTGTGTATGGAACCGGAGGAGATAGCAGAGGTACTTAATGAATACTTTGCTTCAGTATTCACTATGGAAAAGGATCTTGGCGATTGTAGAGATGACTTACAGCGGACTGAAAAGCTTGAGCAAGTAGATATTAAGGAAGAGGATGTGCTGGAGCTTTTGGAAAGCATCAAGTTGGATGAGTCACTAGGACTGGACGAGATGTACCCCAGGCTACTGTGGGAATTGAGGGAGGAGATTGCTGAGCCTCTGGCAATGATTTTTGCATCATCAAAGAGGACGGGAGAGGTTCCGGAGGATTGGACGGTTGCAGATGTTGTTCCCTTATTCAAGAAAGGGAGTAGAGATAGCCCAGGAAATTATAGGCCAGTGAGTCTTACTTCAGTGGTTAGTATGTTGATGGAGAAGATCCTGAGAGGCAGGATTTATGAACATCCAGAGAGGCCTAATATGATTACGAATAGTCAGCATGGCTTTGTCAAAGGCAGGTCGTGCCTTACGAGCCTGATTGAATTTTTTGAGGATGAGACTAAACACATCGATGAAGGAAGAGCAGTAGATGTAGTGTATATAGATTTCAACAAGGCATCTGATACAGTACCCCATGCAAGGCTTATTGAGAAAGTAAAGAGGCATGGGATCCAAGGGGATCCAGAACTGGCTTGCCCACAGAAGGCAAAGAGTGGTTGTAGATGGGTCATATTCTGCATGGAGGTCGGTGACCAGCAGTGTGCCTCAGGGATCTGTTCTGGGACCTCTACTCTTCGTGATTTTTATGAATGACCTGGATGAGGAAGTGGAGGGATGGGTTAGTAAATTTGCTGACCACACAAAGGTTGGGGGTGTTGTGGATAGTGTGGAGGACTGTCAGAGGTTACAGTGGGACATTGATAGGATGCAAAACTAGGCTGAGAAGTGGCAGATGGAGTTCAACCCAGATAAGTGTAAGGTGGTTCATTTTGGTAGGTCAAATTGGAGTACTGTGCTCAATTCTGGTCACCTCACTACAGGAAGGATGTGGAAACTATAGAAAGGGTGCAGAGGAGATTTACAAGGATGTTGCCTGGATTGGGGAGCATGCCTTATGAGAATAGATTGCGTGAACTCAACCTTTTCTCCTTGGACTGACGGAGGATAAGAGGTGACCTGATAGAGGTGTACAAAATAATGAGAGGCACTGATCGTGTGGATAGTCGGAGACTTTTTCCCAGGGCTGAAATGGCTAGCATGATAGGGCATAGTTTTAAAGTGCTTGGAAGTAGGTACAGAGGAGATGTCAGGGGTGAGTTTTTTTTAACGCAGAGAGTGGTGAAATGAGCTGCCAGTGGCGATGGTGGAGGCGGAAACGATAGGGTCTTTTAAGAGACTCCTGGATAGGTACATGGACCTTAGAAAAATAGAGGGCTATGGGTAAGCCTAGGTAGTTCTAAGGTAAGGACATGTTCAGCACAGCTTTGTGGGCTGAAGGGCTGTAGTGTGCTGTAGGTTTTCTACATTTCTACTAAATAAAAACACGTTCGTCCTTAACTTCAATTCTACTTTGTCTTAAATATATATCCATGACTTTACTTTTGCCGAGAGCTGGTGCATTTCCCTGTAATTAAAAATGACTTATTCTTCTGTTAATAATATAATAAATGTCTTGAAAACGAGCTCAATTTTACTTTCTGCATTAGAACGTGTTTATTCTCGTGGACCACCTGCAAGCATTTCAAAAATTCAAATGCTTTCATCTGCAGGACCAGAGTGCCAGGTTATTTTTTTAAAATGGATTTAAATGAAGAAAAATTAAGGAGACATTGAAACAAAAAATGGAGAATGAACACAATTGGCTGAATAAATTATCAAAACCATAAATTAATATCAAATTAATTAACAAAATACAAACAAAGATTTGTCTGCAATAACAGGTAATAGTTAATATTGGTATTACCAATGAATTTGGTGAAGGAAAATACAATTTCAGTAGAATGTTCTCCTCCAGCCCCAAAGTCCCACCATTATACAGACAGCTTACTGAGGGAACGTGATGTCTCCCTTGGATAAGCAGGATGCTTGCAGGATGTTTGGCACTGATTAGAAGGGCCGAGATGGCCTGTTTCTGTGCTGTAATTGTTATATATTAATTGTTATAAGAGAAAAAAAAACAAGTAAAAATAATGACCAGAAAGCTGGCCAGTTGGGTGTAAATGACAAGTAGAATATTTTCTTTTGACAGGGATTGAGATGAGTGGTGAGATACATGAAGATGTGGTAGAAGATGGCCTTAACATTGATTTAGATCAATGATAGCAAGGTTAAGATACCACAAATGTAACTGTAGTATTTAAATTGAGGGAGTGGTTAGGGAGAAGAGGGCACAAATGACCATGGATGGCAATGTATACAAAATCCTACCATCTCTTGCCCCACCTTTTAATTCTAGTTACCTCCCCTCTATCCTACAGTCTAGATAAAGGGTTTTGACCCAAAACATCAATTATATTTCCTTCCATAGTTGCAGCTTGACTCGCAGAGCTCCTCCATATTTTTCCGTATTGCTCCAGATTCCAGCAATCCCTAGCGTCTCCACGGATAACTGCTTGACAGGTGCCAAGATAGATAACAATTGAAATCAGCAAATAAAAATCTTACTTCATGCAGGAGATGGGACAGAAATGTCAGTGGGTGGTGCTGTGAAGGAGATTAGTGTGGTGTAGATGGTAGAGGACTTTAACAAAGCTCAGAAGGAAGAGATGATGTTAAGGTGAATGGGGGAGGAGACAGCAAAGATCATGGTTTGGTAATGAGCTTCAAGAGAAATGGGAGTTAAGGAGCTAGGCTCAGGGGCGCCTGAGAGGAGCAATGAGTCACTATTTCAGTTTATGCTCCAATGCAATCTATAATAATGCCGTCTGCAAAGCCAATATTTGCTTGAAGATTTGCAATAGCTACCCCATAAAGCAGATTGATGAAAGGCATTTGAAGTTGATGCATTCTTCCTTGTAATTCAACCTGATGGATTTTTAAAAATTCAATCTGAAATCTAAAGCGAAACCTTAAAAATATAAGACTGTTTGCAGTCTGTATCCTAACTGCCTCTGTACATCATAATGGAAAATTACGCATAAAAAATTAACTCTTGCTCTGGTGTTTGTTCTCCTGGGGAAATTACTGATGTTTCAGAAATTTTCTAATCTCTGGAGAATTAATTTTCATAAAAGCCCAGGAGTAAAGAGAATTTTTTCCCTTCTGCATCTAATGTTCTATGATGCAAAGCTCATTTAGCATTCATTAGTTATGTGAGGAAATTACACAAGACTTTTGAATGTATTTCACTATTAGAATGCATATACAGAAGCAATAATGCATCTGAGAAGAAAACATCAAGTCATTAAGTCCATTCCTTTTACAAATCCTGATAAAATAAATAAGATATTATACTCGGTATACAAAACCAATATCGATAAAGCAAAATTATAGAACAGGTATCCATCCATCCAAACTGTCCTTTTAAAACTTAATGTCCTTTACCTTAATAGTCTTATTATAATTTGATCCTGAATCCAAATGCTATGTTGTTGATAACAAAATAAAATAACTGGGCACAGATCACATGGACACTTAACGACTCAAGTATTCCTTTTAATTTACTTGTGCACAAGAAGAACAGCATGGCCCATCACCCTTACTGTTCTGAAGTCTGAACAGAAAACTGCTATTTTTAAACAGAATTGGCTTATTAGTTAGAGATTTTAACCATTTGGTAAATTATATATGCTTGAATTCCTTTCTTGCAAGATCAATGGAGATTCACAATAGAGGTGTTAAAAGTCAATTGAAACTTCAATCTAATAACCAATGATATTCTGAAGTTAGTAAAGCAATTGTCCCTTAGTTATTGGGTATATTTCATACCCTTCCATTATTCCCATCTCATCTGTGTCTGGCACCCCCAATTAAAGGGAAACTATGTTTTAGGAAGACTTTTCAAAAAAAAAGTCTTACTGCAGAGACCTAAATCATCTTGTTTGAGTATACACTGCTGCAGTCACCCTGCATATCTCGTCTCTAGTTAGGAGAGGTGTCACTTGAATTACCCCCAGGCTATTCTTGCCTGGCCATTGTCTTCAACTTCTGCCTTACTGCAACTTCAACACTCCCTCCTCTTTGTCCTGTAGAGGACAACATAAATCTTAATGTATTTCAATACAGCAGTCTCTCTGAAACTCCATGATAGTTTCATCAGGGACATATGTACAACACTCCTGGCTGATAATCACACAAGTATTACTTCTCTCAGACAACAGAAAGTCTAGTGCTAGTTGATTTTGAAGAGCTATGGTGTGGATTGCTACCATTTCAACAGTAATGTCATTGATGGCTTCATGTAACGCTAAGGTTGCATCCTAAGCGAACTTCTCCAGCAGTGCTGAGGTCATATTAATGCTTTCACGAGCTATTCTGGCAGGTACCCAGAACATGAACACTGCAATCCAGAGCAACATACATCAAAGTTGCTGGTGAACGCAGCAGGCCAGGCAGCATCTCTAGGAAGAGGTACAGTCGATGTTTCGGGCCGAGTCCCTTCGTCAGGACTAACTGAAGGAAGAGCTAGTAAGAGATTTGAAGGTGGGAGGGGGAGGGATGGAGCCAAGAGCTGGACAGGTGATTGGCAAAAGGGATATGAGAGGATCATTGGACAGCAGACCTAGGGAGAAAGAAAAGGGGGGGGGAACCCAGAGGATGGGCAAGGGGTAAGTGAAAGGGACGGAGGGAGAAAAAGGAGAGAGAGAGAAAGAATGTGTATATAAATAAGTAACGGATGGGGTACAAGGGGGAGGTGGGGCATTAGCGGAAGTTTGAGAAGTCAATGTTCATGCCATCAGGTTGGAGGCTACCCAGATGGAATATACGGTGTTGTTCCTCCAACCTGAGTGTGGCTTCATCTTTACAGCAGAGGAGGCTGTGGATAGACACATCAGAATGGGAATGGGACGTGGAATTAAACTGCAATCCAGAAACACTCAGTCCACTCAACACACTGGACCATTATTACACCACCATCAATAAAGAATGCCTACCGTGCTATTCCACACCCTCACTTCAGAAAATCTGATCACCTGCCTGTACTTCTACTCCCTGAGTATAGGCAAGGACTGAAGACTGTAGCATCAGTAGCGAGGACCAAGAAGGTATGGATAAGGGAAGCACAGGAGCGTTTACAGGACTGCTTTGAATCGGTGGTCTGGACTGTATTCAGGGATTCATCTTCGAATCTGGATGAGTATGCTGCAGTTGTTACTGTTTCATTAAAACATGTATGGATGAGTGTGTGCCCACAAAGACTTGCTGTACATTTCCAAACCAAAAGCTGTGGATGAACCAGGAGGTACGTTGTCTACTGAAGGCTAGATCAAGGCTAGCGACCCAGTTCTGTACCAGAAAACAGGGCATTTCTTGTAGAAGGCTATTTCAAGGGTGAAGAGACAATTTTGAATGAGGTTGGAGGCGACATCAGATGTACAACAACTCTGGCAGGGTTTGCAAGACATTACTTCCTAGAAAGCAAAACCTAATAGCATGAATGGCAGTGATGATTCACCACCAGATGAACTCAATTCCTCCTATGCCCGCTTTGAAAGGGAGAAAATAACTATAGCTGTGAAGATCTCTGTTGCTCCAGGTGACCCTGTGATCTCTGTCTCCGAGGCTGATGTTAGACTGTCTTTAAAGAGGGTGAACCCTCGCAAGGCAGAAGGCCCTGATGGAGTACTTAGTAAAGCTCTGAAAATTTGTGCCAACCAATTGGCAGGAGCATTCAAGGACATTTTCAAACTCTCACTGCTATGGGCAGAAGTTCCCATGCTTCAAAAAGGCAACAATACCAGTGCCTGAGAAGAATAATGTGAGCTGCCTTAATGACTATTGTTCAGTAGCATTCACATCTAGAGTGATGAAATGCTTTGAGAAGTTGGTCATGACTAGACTGAACTCCTGCCTGAGCAAGGACCTGGACCCAGTGCAACTTGCCTATCACCACAATAGGTCAATGGTAGAAGCAATCTCAATGGCACTTCACTCGGCCTTAAACCACCTGGACAAACAAACACCCATGTCAAGAAGCTGTTCATCGACTATAGCTCAGCGCTTAACAGCATCATTCTCACAGTCCTGATCAATAAGCTACAGAACCTGGCTCTCTGTACCTCCCTCTGCAATTGGATCCTCCATTTCCTAACTGGAAGATCACAATCATATTATGATCACTGCTTCCTAAGGGCTCCTTTACATTAAGCTCCTAAATAAGATCTGGGTTATTACACAACACCCAATCTAAGATAGCCTTTCCCCAAGAAGGTTCAAGCCATCACAAAGGCATTCAACAAATTCCCTCTCTTGTGATCTGACACCAATCCGATTTTCCTAATCCCCTTGCATATTGAAATCCCCCATTACAATTGTGTCATTACCCTTATTACTTGCCTTTTCCAGCTCCCTTTGCAATCTCAACCCCAAATCTTGACTACTATTTGGAGGCTCATATATGATTCCCATAATGTTTTTTTTAACCCTTGCATTTTCTTAACTCCACCCATAAAGATTCAACATTCGTTGACCCTACGTCACCTCTTTTTAAAGATGTAATTCCATTTCTTACCAATAGAGCCACACCACCACCTATGCCTTCCTGCTTGTCCTTTCGATACAAAGTATATCCTTTAATGTTAAGCTCCCAACTATGGTCTTTATCAATGTTCTTCTAGCCGTGTGTTCCCTGCGGCTCTTGGAATAGATGTTCCCAGCAAGGCTCCAGGCAGTTCTTTCAGTGGAAGCTCTCACCAACTGGCAGATATCGCAGTCTGCAGCCAACATGATTTTCTTAGCTTAAAGTATCTGTTGATGGAAACCCTTATAAGCTTATGCTAGTGCTGGACAATAATGCAACATGCTTCTACTCATAGTATGGATGTCTGTTTGTTTAAGTAAAAACAGACTGGCGAGCACATAGTTCACATGCAGGTCGCCCTGTTATGCAGTTTGGAGCACAGTGCATTGTCATGAGGGCCAGTGACAGTGCCTTTAGCCTCTTGAGGTTGGCTTTGTTGCTCAGTTTAGTTAACCTGCATTTCAGGCCCTGTAAGACTAGGGTGGTAAGGGCAAATGAAATGATGCTTAAAGTACAAAGTTTTCATTAACTCATATCATTTTACCCATAAAGTGAGGACCATTATCATTTCAGATTTTCTCAGAAATCCCAAACCTAGGAATAAGTTCTCATAACTATCAACAGTTACAGCACAATTTATCTGAGTTGGATGAGCTTTAACCCATAGAGATAACAAAAAATATGCATAATCACAACCCATATATTTAGGTAACTGGATAACGTCCATTTAGAGATGCACAAATGAATTCCAGGGGGAAGAAGGCCCACTAGCGACAGGTACCAACAGTGTCTTTCCGGATTATGACTCCGTCAAATCAGACAGTTGCTGCTACTTTTCTTGCTATGGTCGAGAATCTTTCACTTTCAATTATACCCATCATCCTTTAGAGTTTTGCACAGTGTGCTTTCGTCCATAAAGTGCTTTTAGCTACCGACATATCTCACTGTAACTGTACTAGTTCATCAAAAGAATTTGTGAAGTATATAGGCAGCCTGATCACACTGGAGTGCTGATGTGGTCATAAGGATCTGCAGTTGCTGTTTTAACAAAGGAGTCAGCTTGTTTATTCCCTGTAGTTATTTCATCATTCTCATTAGTACGAGCTATGTAGTTTATAACAGCACTTGCAGTAAGTAATTGAAAAGCAGGAAAAGGTTTATCGTTAGTTCCCCATGTTTTATCAAGAGTTCCAACGAGGTGAGAAACCCACGTAGTTTCCGTAATTGTCCACTGTCATGTGGGGTAGTTTCCGTAATTGTCCACTGTCATGTGGCATAACGAGATTCAGTGCACAGGCTGCAAGGATGCAAGCTTTTGTTAAGACAAAAAGGTTCAGCTACTTGTGCAAAACAGGAGGGAGAGTAGCTGTACCGCCTCAGCTGTTACATGACATGCACACACTGCATATCCACTGAAATTTTCCACTCATTTTCTTTTCAGTATCAGATCGAGAGGAAAAGCCATCAAAGAAAAAAATTATATGTGGGCTTATATCAGGTAGCATTTTACAGTGGGCAATACCCCTACCATGTCCACCATCCCATTTCCACATTTGTTGGATCAAGGAAAAGTAAAACCCAGTCAAAATGTATTTCACATTCAGAAAAGTATTATCTAAACAACTACACTGCTGAAAAAATTTCTAGTCATAAGTGGGCCACATGAGCCCATGTGAATAGAGCAGGTTATGTTAAAAACTGAAGTTTACAGCGAAATTTTAAGCAGAAGTTAATCTGGCAATGATTAGCCAACATTTGGTTACTGTCAATTTGGTAAAACAAAGCTAAAAGTTGAAATAACATTCAAATGTTAGGACTGGCAGACCACAGTACGTGTGCTTGCAACACTGTGTGTCCGACAGAGTGATCAGCAGCACTGGGGCTCCACAGGGGACTGACTTGTCTCCCTTTCTCTTCACCATTTACACCTCGGACTTCAACTACTGCACAGAGTCTTGTCATCTTCAGAAGTTTTCGGATGACTCTGCCATAGTTGGATGCATTAGCAAGGGAGATGAGGTTGAGTACTGGGCTACGGTAGGAAACTTTGTCACATGGTGTGAGCAGAATTATCTGCAGCTTAATGTGAAAAAGACTAAGGAGCTGGTGGTAGACCTGAGGAGAGCTAAGGTACTGGTGACCCCTGTTTCCATCCGGGGGTCAGTGTGGACATGGTGGAGGATTACAAATACCTGGGGATACGAATTGACAATAAACTGGACTGGTCTAAGAACACTGAGGCTGTCTACAAGAAGGGTCAGAGCCGCCTCTATTTCCTGAGGGGACTGAGGTCCTTTAACATCTGCCGGACGATGCTGAGGATGTTCTACGGGTCTGTGGTGGCCAGTGCTATCATGTTTGCTGTTGTGTGCTGGGGCAGCAGGCTGAGGGTAGCAGACACTAACAGAATCAACAAACTCATTCGTAAGGCCAGTGATGTTGTGGGGATGGAACTGGACTCTCTGATGGTGGTGTCTGAAAAGAGGATGCTGTCTAAGTTGCATGCCATTTTGGTCAATGTCTCCCATCTACTACATAATGTACTGGGTGGGCACAGGAGTACATTCAGCCGGAGACTCATTCCTCCGAGATGCAGCACAGAGCGTCATAGGAAGTCATTCCTGCCTGTGGCCATCAAACTTTATAACTCCTCCCTTGGAGGGTCAGACACCCTGAGCCAATAGGCTGGTCCTGGACTTATTTCATAATTTACTGGCATAATTTACATATTACTATTTAACTATTTATGGTTCTATTACTATTTATTATTTATGGTGCAACTGTAACGAAAACTAATTTCCCCCAGGATCAATATACTATGACTATAAATTGTATAGGACAGCTATTGCAATACTTTAGCAATGTACAATATTGCCCAGAGGCTAGAGTGGAGCAGCTGTGAAGTCTCACACACACATATTGTCCTCAATTCCCCTTAACAACTTTAACCCCTTGATGCTATAAAACACACACAATTTTACTGAACTCTTCTCATCTCACTCAGGTAACAGTATATGATTTCCTTTAATCTAGCTTGTAATTTACTTACAATAACATTTATTAAAACCGGCACTCCCACTTCTAATGTTAATCTGAAATACTTTTGAAAACATTTACTCACCTGTTCTACATATACATTACTACCTTGTCTTTTGTCTGACACTTTTTTTATGCCAATCAAGGGAAACATCTTCTTAGGCCCTCTACTAGGTCAGTTCAAGATCTGCATGTATGTGCTTACGTATACACACACACACAGAGGGCGAAATAGGCCCTTCTGTTCCTTTGAGCCGCACCACTCAGCAGTCCCCTGATTTAATCCTAGCCTAATTAGGGGACAATTTATTTTTCAATTTATTCTAATCTAAAGCAAAATCAAAACCCCGTAACAAAACAAAAAAAAAAACAGCTGTTTGGTTAAAAGAAAAGAAAAAAAACCTTTGACATATAGTCGTAAATTCAAATCTCTAATAGCCATCATCATTGCTGAACAAGTCGAAAATTGTGAAAGTAGTTCCAAAAAGGTGCCCATTATGTGAAAAAATCTTGTCTAGGTATAGAAATAGAACACCTAATCTTCTCTTTCTTTCTTTCTTTCTTTCTTTCTTTTTAAATCTTTTTATTGAGTAAGTATACAAAAAAGGTAAGCCATATAAACATTAATACAATGTTAAAGTATAATAAAATTCCAAAAGATAACAATACCAAAAAGAAAATACTACAAACAATGTAATTTAAGCATAAGAAACCAAGATAACATAATAGTATACTAGATTTTATATATATCAATGGAAAAAAAGAAAAAAAAAACCCCCAAAAAAAAACCCACCGTGCAACTAACTAAAAGCAAAGCAAAGCAATGGGCTAACTTGAAACCAAACAGAGTTAAACTTAAAATCACGTCCTCAATCCCGACCTCCATTAAAACAGTGAAGAGAAAACAAGAAGGGTAAATATTACATTAAATGAAAATATCGAATAAAAGGTCCCCAAATCTGTTCAAATTTAAATGAAGAATCATAAAGGTTACTTCTAATTTTCTCCAGATTCAAACATAAAATCGTCTGAGAAAACCAAAAAAAGGTAGTTGGAGCATTAAGCTCTTTCCAATGTTGTAAAATACATCTTTTCGCCATTAAAGTAAGAAATGCAATCATTCTACGGGCTGAAGGGGAAAGATTACTAGAAATTTTAGGTAGTCCAAAGATAGCAGTAATAGGGTGAGGAGAGATATCTATATTTAATACCTTAGAAATAATATTGAAAATATCTCTCCAAAAAGTTTCCAAAGTAGGGCAAGACCAAAACATATGAGTTAAAGAGGCTATCTGCCCCGAACATCTATCACAGAAAGGATTAATATGCGAGTAAAAACGCGCTAACTTATCTTTGGACATATGTGCTCTATGAACCACTTTAAATTGAATTAGGGAATGTTTAGCACAAATAGAGGAAGTATTAACTAATTGTAAAATCTGCCCCCAATCATCCACAGAAATGGTAAGCCCCAATTCCTGTTCCCAATCTACCCTAATCTTATCAAATGGAGCTTTCCTAAGTTTCATAATAATATTATAAATCATAGCCGATGCACCTTTCTGACATGGATTAAGGTTAATTATCGAATCTAAAATATATATAGGAGGAAGCATTGGAAAGGAAGTAAGTATAGTACTTAGGAAATTTCTAACTTGTAAATATCTAAAAAAATGTATTCTTGATAAGTTATATTTATTAGATAATTGTTCAAAAGACATAAGGGAACCATCTAAAAATAAATCCAAAAACCGTAAAATACCCTTAGTCTTCCAAGTTTGAAAAGCGCGATCCGTAAAAGAGGGAGGAAAAAATATGTTACCTAAAATAGGAATCGCTAACCCGAATTGATTAAGATCAAAAAATTTTCTGAATTGAAACCAAATGCGCAAAGCATATTTAACTATCGGGTTAGAGACCTGCTTAAGACGTTTCGAATCAAAAGGAAGAGAGGAACCTAAAATAGAACCAAGTGTATAACCCTGAACAGATTGTAATTCCAATGCTACCCATTTAGGAATAAATAGTATGTCCCGGTCAAGTAACCAAAATTTCATATGTCGAATATTAATAGCCCAATAATAAAATCTAAAGTTAGGTAATGCTAAACCTCCATCTCTCTTAGCTTTCTGTAAATGTATTTTACCCAGTCTCGGATTCTTGTTCTGCCAAATAAATGAAGAAATTTTAGAGTCAACTTTATCAAAAAAAGATTTAGGAACGAAAATTGGTAATGCCTGAAACACATATAAAAATTTTGGCAAAAAAAACATCTTAACTGCATTAATACGACCAATCAAAGTTAAATATAAGGGAAACCATTTAGATGAAAGTTGAGTAATATGGTCTATTAATGGTAAAAAGTTAGTCTTAAATAAATCTTTATGTTTACAAGTAATTTTAATCCCAAGATATGAAAAGTAATTATTAATCAATTTAAATGGAAATTTATAATATAAGGGAAGATGTTTATTAATCGGAAAAAGTTCACTCTTACTAAGATTTAATTTATAACCTGAGAAAAGACCAAATTGTGCTAATAACTCTAAAACAGCAGGAATGGATCTCTCAGGATTAGAAATATATAAAAGTAAATCATCAGCATAGAGTGATAATTTATGGGACTTTAATCCCCGAGTTATCCCAGTAATATTTAAAGATTCTCGAATAGCAATTGCAAGAGGTTCTAATGCAATATCAAATAATAGGGGACTAAGAGGACAGCCTTGTCGAGTACCACGAAAGAGAGGAAAAAAAGGTGAGTTTAAGGAGTTAGTACGAACCGAGGCTACAGGGGAGTAATATAACAGTTTAATCCAGGATATAAATTTCAAGCTAAAATTAAACATTTCAAGCACCTTAAATAAATAAGGCCATTCTACTCTATCAAAAGCTTTCTCGGCATCTAAAGAAATAACACACTCAGGAACATTTTGTGAGGGAGTATAAACGATATTTAACAATGTACGAATATTATAAAAAGAGTAACGACCTTTAATAAAACCCGTTTGGTCTTCCGAAATAATAGAAGGAAGTACTTTTTCTAGTCTATTTGCTAATAACTTAGAAAAAACTTTAGAATCAACATTTAATAAAGATATTGGTCTATAAGATGCACATTGAGCAGGGTCTTTATCCTTCTTTAGTATTAAAGAAATTGATGCTCTATTAAAAGATTCCGGAAGTTTACCAAGTTTCAAAGAAGCCTCAAAAACCTTATAGAGCCAAGGAATCAATAAAGAAGCAAAACATTTATAAAATTCAACGGTAAACCCATCAGGGCCAGGAGCTTTCCCCAGATTCATAGAAAAAATAACATTCTTAATCTCATCCATTGTAATGGAAGTATCTAATAAAGAAGACATATCCTGTGAAATCAGAGGGAAGTCTAACTTATCTAAAAAATCATTCATATATTTAGAATCTCGAGGAGACTCTGATTGGTATAAAGAAGAATAAAAATCACAAAAGGTTTGATTAATCCCCACATGATCCAATATCAATCGATCATTTTGGTTATAAATCTGATTGATTTGAGATTTAACATAATTAGATTTCAATTGATTAGCCAGCAGCTTGCCAATTTTATCACTGTGAACATAAAAATCACTTCTTGTTTTCTTTAATTGGTTTACAATCGAGGACGAGAGTAGTAAACTGTGTTCCATTTGAAGTTCAGTTCTTTGTTTGTATAGCTCCTCAGAAGGAGCCATAACATATTTCTTATCAATTTCTTTAATCTTGTCCACAATTACCATCTCCTCCTGCTTCTGTTTCTTCCTCAAAGCAACGGAATACGAAATAATCTGACCCCGAATATAGGCTTTAAAAGTGTCCCAAAGAGTGTTAACCGAAATATCTTCTGTATGGTTAATTGTAAAAAAAAGCTCAATCTGTTCATTCATAAAATTAACAAAGTCCGAGTCCTGAAGCAACAGCGAATTAAAACGCCATTGTCTATTGTTTGGTATATTGGCCATAATTTTAATAGAAAGCTTAAGTGGAGCATGATCCGAAATGGTTATAGAATCATAATCACATTTAATCACTGAAGGAATGAGACGAGAATCAATGAAAAAATAATCAATTCTTGAATAGGAATGATGAACATGTGAAAAGAAGGAAAAATCTTTTTCCTGAGGATGCAGAAAACGCCAAATGTCCGTCGACCCAGAATCAGAAAGGAAAAAATTAATCAAATTTGCAGATTTATTAGGTAAAGTCCGTAAAGGAGCCGAACGGTCCAAAGCTGGAGATAAACAGGTATTAAGATCTCCGCCCCAAATCAATGAAAACTCGTTCAAATTCGGAAACTGATCAAACAATGATTTATAAAATTCCGGACAATCCATATTAGGAGCATAAACATTAACCAAAACTACTTTTTTATTAAATAATAAACCACTAACCAATAAAAATCTACCATTCGGATCAGAGATAATATCCTGTTGTATAAAAGTAACTGAGGAGTCTATAAAAATAGAGACGCCTCGAATCTTAGCATTGGAGTTCGAATGAAATTGTTGTCCCTTCCAAAATTTGAAAAAACGTAGTCTTTAAATCTCTAGATTTAAACATGACATAACATCAATCAACCAATGGGCACGATTAGGCAGAGTGGCATCTTTCCATTTAAGCAACAAAGTTTTAACTTCTACACAACGGAATCTGGATCAGAAGCATATTTTTGATCTAAATGTTTCAGCTGATTGGCTAAATCAGTTCTCTCCTTATTAGCTTTTTCCTTAATACTTGCTGTATAGGAAATAATTTGGCCTCTAATATAAGCCTTGAAAGTATCCTAAATAATAAGGCTAGAAGTGCCATCTAGCATATTCTCTTCAAAGAAAAAAGTAATTTGACTCACTAAAAATTGTAAAAAAAAAAGCCTTATCCGATAGTAAAATTGGATTAAAATGCCAAAATCTGTCTGATCGAGAAATCCCTGGAAGATTTAAAGATAGGGGCATGATCTGAAATAGCAATTTCTTTATAATCACAGGATCGAACAAAGGGTATCAAATGACTATCGACAAAAAAAAAAATCAATCCTGGAATAGGTATGATGAACATGAGAAAAAAAAGAATATTCTCTACTTGTTGGGTGTAAAAATCACCAAACATCAATAATGTCACATTTCATTAGAAAAGACTGGATATAGGAGGCAGATCTACTAATATTCAATTGTTTCGAAGATAAACAGTCTAAAACAGGGTCAAAACAGCAATTAAAATCACCTCCCAAAATTAAAGAGTACAAATTTAAGTCTGGTAAAAAAGAAAAAAAAAGTTCAGAAAAGCATCTATATTCGGAGCATAGGGATTAGTAAAAAACATTAGTTTGTTATCTAATTTCCCTGAGATTATAATGAACTGCCCATTGGGGTCAGACATTACATCATGTTGAACAAAAGCAACTGAATTGTCAATCAAAATTGAAGTACCTCTGGCCTTGGCTTGAAAGGAAGAATGAAAACTAGACCAGTCCAATGTTTGAACAAACACCCACAGCTAGATCTGTGAACATGTGCCTCTTGTAAAAAAAAATAATTGAGGCATTCAATTTCTTAATATAGGTAAAAATCTTATTGTGTTTCACAGGGTGGTTTAAACCTTTCACATTTAGACTAAGAAAATTAATATTGTACACCATGTAACTATGTTTAAAACAGAGGTTAAACATATAAACCATTGGAATATACCAAAAATCTAAACCTTAAAATTCAAAATACTTAACCAAGCAATAGATGAGGCAGGGATAACCAAACAGCTGATAAAAAGAAAAAAAAAAAGCCCACTCCCGTCCACCCCCCTCCCAAAGGAAAAAATCACCCAAGAGAGGGCGAAATCCCACCCCCGACATCCTACTGGCAGAGCTCCAAGAGAAGAAAAGATTAGTACAGAATGAATTCCAACCTAGATTAAATAACATTCAAAAGGACTAAAAAAAATCAAAACATAATTTTTGCAAGCAAAAATTACAAAGAAAACTTACTGAAGTTAAATCTATTAATTTCCTAAACAGAAAAAAATTTAAAAAATGAGAAGAAAAAGAAGAATTATTTATGAAAATATATCAAAAAAAAGAATTGTTCAAAGAAAGAAGTAATAAACAAATAAACTGCACAATTGCAACGAATTGATCAAACTGAGGGGACAAGGTTATATGAAGCAGAAATAAACATTTAAACTTCTGGAGTTGATAGACTAAATATTATTCAGAAGAGCTAAAGAAGCGTTCAAAACATCATGTTGAAAAAAATTTAACTCAGCGAAGAAAATACGATAAGAACAGAAACTAATTACAAGAGTATACGAGAATAGAAGAGAGAATTATTCAAAAAAAAGACGTACTAAACCATTAGATTGCAAACTTCCGACAACAAAGAATCAGTCAAGCTAAGGAAGCGTAATTTATATGATACAGTATTAAACAATTAGTCTTCTGGGCTTGATTTGGCCTGAAGAAAATCGTGCACTTCCTCAATCGAAAGAAACCACTTAGGAGATCCATTTTCCAAAATGATCCTGAGGCGAGCAGGGTAATTTAGTGAAGGTTTATAGCCTTTGTTATATAACTCCGCCATGACCTTTTTATACTTAAAACGTTCATTTAGTCCCTCAGGCAAATAATCTTCCACCAGCCTTATCTTATAATCTTCAAAGTTAATCATACCTAACCGATGAGATTGTCGAAGCATGGAAATCCTAGTTTGGAAGTCATGAAAAGCAATTATCACAGGTCAAGGTTTTTGTTGAGAAGCAGGTCTAAACAGTGGGACTCGGTGTGCCCAATCTATTCTTGGTGGAGTATCTAAAACATCAGAAAACAAATGAGCCAACAGATTTGCAAAAAAATTCTGTAAGGTTGCTTGCCTTCGACCAACTCAGGAAGACCCAAAATTCGTATATTGTCCCTTCTTTTGATCTATTCTCCAAAGCGACAATCTTTTGTCTTAAAGATTCAATGATTTTCGATCGTTTATCTCCGAACTTTTCCAATTCGTCCGTCTTAGGCTATGTCCACACTACGCTGGATAATTTTGAAAACAAAGCTTTTTCTCTTCGTTTTTACCTTCTGTCCACACTGAAATGGCATTTTCATCCTCTGAAAACGGAGAATTTCAGAAACAGTCTCCAGAGTAAATAAATCTGAAAACGCCTAATCTGTTGCAGTGTGTACAGGGTAACTGGAGTTTTTTAAAACCGTTGTCATGATGTGCCGGAACAGATGGCGGCAGAGCCGCAATTCATTGTTTTCTTTTTATTAGTCTTATTATTATTATTACTACTTTATTGTCGCCAAACAATTGATACCACAGTGTACAATCATCACAGAGATATTTGATACTGCACTTCGCAGAACCTAACAATTTCAGAACAGACGGCAACGAGACTGAAGCCAGAAGAGTTAGAAATGTACTCACCGAACACTTTGACCCATAGCTTACTGAATAAATAAGTATACTCACTTTGCCCTGTTTTCTGTCCTTGCTTCTATAAAGGTGGTTTACCTATTTATGAAAGTACTTCTCTGACAATAGATGTGCAACAGCCTAATGTAACATTATATGGAAATACAAGATAACACTGATGCAGACATGTTTTATACATTTAACAAGGTGCTTTATCAATGCAACAGAGTCAGTTTTTCAATGTTCGTCGTCAGCCGGGTCATACTGTCCATGAACTCCCTGTTGGTTGCCTCTATACGCTCCAGTATTTTTTTTTAGTTTTAAGTCCTCCTGCGCGAGAGCCAATAGCAATTCCTTTTAAGTTTTTCTACTCTGTAACTGGACAAACACGCACCAAGTATACCGTTTCCTCTTCACTTGTTTTGTGTGTGTCCTGCGCATGCCCAGTAGGAGGAGATTTGCTCAAATATCCGTCTAATGTGGACAGAGATAGTTTGAAAAACGCTTAGTGTGGACACCTGTCGTTTTTACTCGAAACCGGCGTTTTCAACATTATCCGGCGTAGTGTAGTATCCAGTCTGGTTAAAGCATCTTCATGTTCTTGAATCTGAGTAGTATGTTCCTGTAAAGTTTTTTGATAAGTCTGCAGCAGAATCTCCATTCGTTTAAGCTCTGTGGTAACTTTTAGAGCAGAATTATCTGCAGCTTAATGTGAAAAAGACTAAGGAGCTGGTGGTAGACCTGAGGAGAGCTAAGGTACCGGTGACCCCTGTTTCCATCCGGGGGTCAGTGTGGACATGGTGGAGGATTACAAACATCTGGGGATACGAATTGACAATAAACTGGACTGGTCAAAGAACACTGAGGCTGTCTACAAGAAGGGCCAGAGCCGCCTCTGTTTCCTGAGGAGACTGAGGTCCTTTAACATCTGCCGGACGATGCTGAGGATGTTCTACGAGTCTGTGGTGGCCAGTGCTATCATGTTTGCTGTTGTGTGCTGGGGCAGCAGGCTGAGGGTGGCAGACACCAACAGAATCAACAAACTCATTCATAAGGCCAGTGATGTTGTGGGGATGGAACTAGACTCTCTCACGGTGGTGTCTAAAAAGAGGATGCTGTCTAAGTTGCAAGCCATCTTGGTCAATGTTTCCCATCCACTACACACCATGCTGTCCCAATCAACATTTTGATCAACCCCTGTGACTCCCTTCTCCCATATTGCTATTAGGAACCAATGCCTGTGGCAGGGCACCGGCTGATGCCAGCCTCACTGAGTAATCAAGAGGCACCAATTGGTGTTGGTGTTGAAACCGTGCCTGGGGAAGGCAGGGGTACAGCATCTAGTTCATCCTCAGACCCTGGTGCTGATTGTTTCTTTTCAAACACTGAGGTAGCTTTATACTTTATTTGTGTGTTCTGCGTTTTTCCTTCTTTAATGTTTGCTCAGTTTCTCTGCTTTTTTTGTAAAAGGATTCATCAATCCGTTTCTGCATTTCACATCTACATTCAACAATGACAGGCCTTCCCAAAATTTTCTTTCCCTAACAAAATATCTGCAGACACTCACTTAGTCCGTTCCACCCAGACAATATTAAGTCTTTTTGGTACAAACATGTGTGGTACTGGAGTCCTTTAGAGGTCCAGGACAGGGGACTTCCACACTATCTTTCATGCATACACAATCAGGGCACACACATGCATGCAGACACATACAGATTTCTTTTTTTTTAAGCAACACACCTACTGAATTTTCCAGTACTTTGTGTGGAACCCAAGCCGGACCATGGCAAACATTTTCTTTTAAAGATTCAGCTCTCCTACGTTTTAACTATGGTGTTGGCTTACCTCGACTACTCCACATCCCAGCAGCAGACTCTATCTCTTGCTCAAGCAGCCTAGAATTTAGAACTGATCGGCTGCCGGGGTTGAATTCCTTTCTCCCGTTTAATGAAGTCAAGGGTAAGCATCTCCAAGTAACTGTCGTCGCCAATAATAAAATAAAATAACTGGGCCCAGAACGCATGCACTCTTATGACTCACACATAATTTATTTTATTTATGTATAGGGAGAACTGCATGGCCCCTGTCACCTCACCGCTCTGAACTCAGAACAGAAAACTACTATTTTTATACAGAATTGGCTTATTGGTTACAGATATTGACCACTTGGTAAATTGTATACGTTTGATATCCTTACTTACAAGATCAATTGCCATTCACGATACAAATGTTAAAATTCAATCTACAAACAAATGATATTCTGAAGTTAGTAAAGCAATTGACAGTTGTTGGGCGTATTTCACATCCTTCTGTTATTTCTATTGCATCTGCCTCCAGCACCCCTTAATGTGTAAAGAGATGTTGTTTTAGGATGACCTTTCAAGAAAGTCTCACTAGTGAGGCTTTGTCTGGTTTGAGTATACACTGCCGCAGTCACTACCACGTATCTCATCTGTAGTAAGTAGAGGTGTCTCTGGTGGTCTCACTTGACTTCAACTGCTCCAGCTGCAACCATCAATCTGCTCCCAAATGAGATATTTATTCAAGGTTATATTAATATAACCTTTATATTTACTGGTAACCTTCGTTTACACTCCCCACTAACTCAGGAAAGAAGCCAACATAATCAAGGACCCTTCCCATTTTCTCTTCTCCTCTCTCTATCATAGGGGTCCCCAACCTTTTTTGCACCACGGACTGGTTTAATATTGACGATATTAAAATCAAACAAGGATTGAAAGACTCTTAGCTGGTTACAGAAAGAGTTTACAGGCTGTGATACTTGTCAAAGGGGGTGTTTCTACTGACCATGCAGGGTGCCCAAACTTTTGATTCGGGCTCTTTTACTTTTTGTTATTTTGAAACTGTAAAAGATGGAAATTAAAAAGTAATCCAGCTTAAAATATTAAAGAAATGTGTCATCATTAACTTCATGCCTTTTGGAAATCAGGTCATCTTTTACTCGCCTAGCTATGCACAGTAACAGAAATTTTGATCAAGGGTGCCTAAACTTTTGCATGCCACTGTATGTAATGTCTGCTGTTTAAATCCATCATCCACACCTTATTTTCCACTGGATTATTCCAACAAATATGTCGTCCTTCATCCTTCTACCTTCCTTAATTGATAGGTGAACTAAAATTCTGCTGCCTACATTGTATTTCCACCATTAATTTCTGTCTTTCTCATTCTATGTTGGGTTCATATTAAACAAGATTTTCAAATCCTCAACAAGCTGCACATCTTTTCAAGCCCTTTAAGCTTCAGAGATATCAGCAATCTTCCTGTCTTGGCCTTACTTGTCATTTTATTTAATCACTCCGCAGCTAATAACTATGCTGTCAGCTTTAGCATTTTTTGTAGTATCTCACTGATTAGCTCAATGTCAAGTTTTATTTGATAATCCTTTTGTGAGGTAACTTGGGATGTTTGTTGTGTTAAGTGTGATCTTCAGATTATTGGTGGTTAACTTTCTGCTCACCTTGGTATAGTTACTCTACCACAAACACAGCTAGTTAGGGTAAGACTGTAGAACAGTGAGAACCTCTGTTTGTGACATCCCACTAAGCTTTTGTACTTGCTGACACTTCTGGAATGTTTTTGACCTTGTCCTTTTCCTGCAACTTCCTATTAGCAAAGTGTAAGTTGAATTAAGGGTAAAATAGAATTCAGTTTGCCCAAACACATTGGTTCAGCATGTTTGCATCCTTACCACAAATTTAACCTTGCTTTAGAAACTTTCAAAGACAGCCTGAAAAGTCAGCAGCAGAAGCTGCAGAGCATTCAGTTAGTAAATGTGCAAACAGATAGCATCTTCTCTTTTGTACTTTCCATCGCCCACCTCCCCGCCACAATTTCCAATTTTAACAACTTCCAATAATAACTAGCAACTTCCAGGTATTCTATGTTTCAATTGTGATAAAAGATGTAACTGTGAAGGAAGATCATCCAAGAGAAATGGAGGCAAAGAATGGACCCATAGACAACATGAGAGAGGTGCTGGAAGAGCCATAATTTTGAAAGAGATTTTTGCATGAAGGGTAACATTTTCTCATCATCATTTGCTCTGAATGGCAATATAATTTGATCTTAATATTGGTTTATTATTAACGTATGTGAAAAGCTACTTTGAAAAACTTGGGCTTCGCATGCCATCCAGATAGATCATGCTATACAAAATTACAGTGAAGTACTGAAAAGAAAACAATGTAGAATGTGGTGTTGCAGTTACAGAGACAAATAAACTGCGAAGGCTGCAAAGACATAAATACTATGATAAAGAGATAAATTAACTATTTGTCACATGTACACTGAAACATCGAAAATAGAGTGACAAATTAAATCAATGAGAAAGGTGCTGGGCAACTCACAAGTGTCTCCATGCTCTGGCATCAATAAAGCATGCCCACAACTTTGTAATCATTTTCTATGATGGTTTGTACTCAAAAGCTCTTGTAACTTCTACCTGATAGAGCAGTGGTCCCCAACCACTGGGCCGCAAAGCATGTGCTACTGGTCCATGAGGAAACGATACGAGTCAGCTGCAACTTTCCTCATTCCCTGTCATGCACTGTTGAACTTGAACATAGGATTGCCAACTGTCCCGTATTTGCCAGAACATCCCGTATATTGGGCTAAATTGGTTTGTCCCATATTTCCCCCGCTAAGGTAGAGCGTTCCTATGAAACCTTTCGTGCCGAAATGGCGTGAAGCAAAGAAGCAATCACCATTAATTTATATGAGAAAAATTTTTGAGCGTTTCCAGACCCAAAAAATAACCTAACAAGTCATACCAAATAACACATAAAACCGAAAATAAATAACACGAACATATAGTAAAAGCAGGAATGATATGATAAATACACAGCCTACATAAAGTAGAAATAATGCATGTACAGTGTAGTCGGGAAGATGAAGGCAAAACCGATTTGTGGGGGAAAAAAATCGGCACGTACACGCATGCGCACACAGGTGCCCGTGCAAGGCTTCATGGTGATGGTAGTCTTTCCTGGGGTAAGGTGTCCCAGGATTTGACTGCTACCTTTGTACCTTATTTGGGAGTGAGAAAGTTGGCAATCCTAACTGTAAAAGACATGTCCAGCTGAGTTTAATCCTACTTGAACACCTCCCCCCCACCCCGGTCGACACGGTTTTATCCCCGCTTGTTCAATCCCTTCCTACCTATGTTCGTGACACTTCTCATGCTCTTAAACTTTTCGATAATTTTAAGTTCCCTGGCCCCCACCGTTTTATTTTCACCATGGATGTCCAGTCCCTATATACTTCCATCCCCCATCAGGAAGGTCTCAAAGCTCTCTGCTTCTTTTTGGATTCCAGACCTAATCAGTTCCCCTCTACCACCACTCTGTTCCGTCTAGCGGAATTAGTCCTTACTCTTAATAATTTCTCCTTTGGCTCCTCCCTCCAAACTAAAGGTGTAGCTATGGGCACCCGTATGGGTCCTAGCTATGCCTGCCTTTTTTTGGCTTTGTGGAACAATCTATGTTCCGTACCTATTCTGGTATCTGCCCCCCACTTTTCCTTCGCTATATCCACGACTGCATTGGTGCTGCTTCCTGCACGCATGCTGAGCTCGTTGACTTTATTAACTTTGCCTCCAACTTTCACCCTGCCCTCAAGTTGACCTGGTCCATTTCCGACACCTCCCTCCCCTTTCTAGATCTTTCTGTCTCTATCTCTGGAGACAGCTTATCCACTGATGTCTACTATAAGCCTACTGACTCTCACAGCTATCTGGACTATTCCTCTTCTCACCCTTTCTCTTGCAAAAATGCCATCCCCTTCTCGCAATACCTCTGTCTCCGCCGCATCTGCTCTCAGGATGAGGCTTTTCATTCCAGGACGAGGGAGATGTCCTCCTTTTCTAAAGAAAGGGGCTTCCCTTTCTCCACCATCAACTCTGCTCTCAAACGCATCTCCCCCATTTCACGCACATCTGCTCTCACTCCATCCTCCCGCCACCCCACTAGGAATAGGGTTCCCCTAGTCCTCACCTACCACCCCAACAGCCTCTGGGTCCAACATATTATTCTCCGTAACTTCCGCCACCTCCAACGGGATCCCACCACTAAGCACATCTTTCCCTCCCCCCCCCCGCTTTCCACAGGGATCGCTCCCTACGCAACTCCCTTGTCCATTCGTCCCCCCCATCCCTCCCCACTGATCTCCCTCCTGGCACTTATCCTTGTAAGCGGAACAAGTGCTACACATGCCCTTACACTTCCTCCCTTACCACTATTCAGGGCCCCAAACAGTCCTTCCAGGTGAGGCATCACTTCACCTGTGAGTCGGCTGGGGTGATATACTGCGTCCGGTGCTCCCGATGTGGCCTTCTATATATTGGCGAGACCCGACGCAGACTGGGAGATCGCTTTGCTGAACACCTACATTCTGTCCGCCAGAGAAAGCAGGATCTCCTAGAGGCCACACATTTTAATTCCACATCCCATTCCCATTCTGACATGTCTATCCATGGCCTCCTCTACTGTAAAGATGAAGCCACACTCAGGTTGGTGGAACAACACTTTATATTCCGTCTGGGTAGCCTCCAACCTGATGGCATGAACATTGACTTCTCTAACTTCCGCTAATGCCCCACCTCCCCCTTGTACCCCATCCGTTATTTATTTTTATACACACCTTCTTTCTCTCACTCTCCTTTTTCTCCCTCTGTCCCTCTCACTATACCCCTTGCCCATCCTCTGGGTTCCCCTCCACCTTGTCTTTCTCCCTGGACCTCCTGTCCCATGATCCTCTCATATTCCCTTTGCCAATCACCTGTCCAGCTCTTGGCTCCATCCCTCCCCCTCCCGTCTTCTCTTATCATTTTGGATCTCCCCCTCCCCCTCCCACTTTCAAATCTCTTACTAGCTCTTCCTTCAGTTAGTCCTGACGAAGGGTGTCAGCCTGAAACGTCGACTGTACCTCCTCCTAGAGATGCTGCCTGGCCTGCTGCATTCACCAGCAACTTTGATGTGTGTTGCTTGAATTTCCAGCATCTGCAGAATTCCTGTTGTTTATCTTTAACTTTATGACTTTTGGAGATTAGTTCATCTTCTACTCACTTAACTATTCACAGTAATAGAAATTTTGACCGGGGTGCCCAAACTTCTGCATGCCATTGTAGATGGAAACAGGCAATCGCAAATGGCACAGATGTGTTGGTTAGAAGTAATCTTGGAATGATTTAACTGAAAGGCAGATTGTCCTTATTTTTATTCTGAATATTGTTTAGATTAATAATTTTATTAATGTGCCATTTCACCTATGTACAAAATATTCTAATAACTTAGCCACAAATTAAAGAAAAAGTCTTGTCATGCAGCCCAGTGACAGATCTTTCAGAAAGGGAGCAATGTCCATTCTTCCAGGGTAACAACCTGCACCTGGCCTAACCCACTAAGTGATAGGACTTACTAAAAAAAAAACAAGCCACTAAGAGAAAAGCAAGACCTTCAAAGTACATTTATTATCAAAGTATGTATACTATATATAACCTTGAGATTAGTCTCATTACAGGCAGCCATAAAACAAAGAAACCCAATAGATTCCATTTTTAAAAAAACGTCAAACAGTCAACTTGCAGGAAAAAAAAACGCGCAAGCAATAAAAGTAAGCAAATAGCATTCAGAACTGAAGTTCACAAAAGTAAGTCCACAACCACGAAGCCAGACTTCACTTCTGTCGATTCAGCCTATTAGTCGCAGGCCACAGCCTTAGTTCAGTGCAGAGACAAATAAATCTCACGAAGCAGCAAGATGAACTGGCCTGTCCATCACCTCCCGCTCTGACAAACTGACCTTTTCAATCTGGCCCGGCATTTAATCATCCAAACTTTGGGTCTTTTGTCACTCTCGGACCGCGGCCCTGTCTCTTCAATATGCTCTTGGGCCCGGTCCTTAACTCAGCCTGTAGCTGACCTTTCCAATTCGGCCTGGCAGTTAAATCGATCAAACTTCGGGTCTTTCCCTGCTCTCGGGCCCAGGCCTGGGCCCCACCATCTCGACTCTGCTCACCTCACCTTGGTACTGCCACATCGAATCACGGCCAAGTCCTCTCCAGCAATGGCCAACCATTGGCTCATTCCTCACTCTTGGGCCTTGGGCCTAGTCACTCGATTTGACCTGCCCACACCACGCCACAACCATCCTGCACCTTCAAGACTTCAATTCACACCACAAAAATACCAAGTTGTATAGGTGGTTCAACAGCTCAACTCCGAAAGGGGAGTTACAGGCTATTGCTTGTAATGATCGTATCCAAGGAAAAGTGTGATTAAATACTGTAATTTTTTTGTTTTGTTTGCAACCTGCATGTCATTGCTGGGCTTCACTAGCATCATTTTAAACCTTCCAGTAAACATAACAAAAAACAAGTATTACTTTGCAAATATGAACTTTGTACTGTCTACAAAAGATCACGTATGAAATGCAGGAGGTTTCAAATCTTCAAATTTTACCATCTCATTATTGCTATATCAGTTCTTTCCTTGCCAATCCGAAACAAGAACCCTCAAAGGTATTTGAAATAAAATTGAATTTACATAATTCTTTCCCTAACTAACAAAAGTGTGTGTAATTACTTCAGGGACAATTTACAACCTTGCCCAAGCCTCAACACATACCTGATTGTTTAAGCTTTCCCCTATGGATTGATTAAAAGAAAAGGAATCATCCAAGGAATCATTATGGAATCAAAGTATGCTACAGATGTGATGTTTCATACAGTAATAGTATAATACCCAGATGGTGATTATTCCATTGTCAATAAGGCCTGGAATGTTATCAATAATATACAGACCTAATTATATGCACAGTTTGCATGTAACAGTGTTCCATTTACTGGATTATTTAAAGAAACCAACTATACTTTTAATTGAAGTTGCTGTAGTTCCTACCTTGTGTTCTATTGCCTCTATCCTAAAATAGTTTGTTTTCTGAGGAAAATCAACTTTATTTATTGATCTAAAGACTGTTGTGGCCCAAGCTTACATCTTGTCCAACACCAAATCAAAGGCTGAAGTCAGGTTAGTAAATGCAATGTAGATGAAAATACAATATAGATATTGGTTAAACATGCATTGATACATATTCAAAGTACTAATAAGCACAGAAACTTTTGAAGTTATATTATTAGTTACACACCTAATAGTATAACTACTTGCTTTATCATAAAATAAGTTATTCCACAAAACAGCTATCTGTGATTGCAAAGTAATAGAAAATCTTGCCTCTCCTCTGTGCTATCTGCAAATATCCTGTAGACAGGTACTGCTCCAGGTCCTGCTGAAAGGCCTCTTCAAAAAACTTCTGCCGCTCCTTCAATTTCTGCTGCTGTGTGTTCTCCATATCTTGCACTTTCTGAGCATATTCTTCATCCAGCTTACCTGGAACACAGAACTTGAGCCATGAGAAAATAAATATGAAATGCATATATTGCAAAAAATGCATGAAGCAGGAAATTCAATCTTATTCCTCTTGCAAAAAATATAATTATTTTAAAGATTGGTAAAGCAGCTTCCATCTTGCTTTTAAAGTTTATGCTGGCAGATCAAGTCACCCCAACAACTTTATTTTGCATTAAGTTCAGAAGCAGAGGAGCACTCTGAACCAAAGCAGTTCATCTTGTGAGCACAGAGAACGGATGGCTCTGTTTGAATGCAATGCCCCAACACTTTGTTTAATTTACTAATCCTACATAGGAGGAAAATGATTGTTTCATCCTTTGTAAAGGATTTCATCATTTTAATTTTGCTTTTGTAAGTTTTGATGTCAATATAACAAGTGAAATTTGAGTATATTGTCATATGCACAGGTGCTATGAAAAACACTTGCAGCAGCATCACAGGCACATAAGCATCATATAAGCAGCATTCATAAACAAATTTTTACAAGAAAACAAAAACAAAATAAAACAGTAAATTTTAGTGCAAAGTGATCAGAATAGTCATAAGTATTGCTAAACTGTAGTGGTGATGTGCAGATTGGTTCAGGAACTGAATGACTGAAAGGAAGTAGCTGTTCTTGAACGTGGTGGTGTGAGACTTCAGGCTTCTGTACCTCTTGCTTGATGGTAACTGCGAGAAGACACAAAGGCCTGGATGATGGATGTTGCCTTTATTGGGCAGTGCCTCCTATAGATACCACTGATAATGGGCAGGGATCTGCCTGTGATCTATACTCTCTGCAGCTTCTTACGTTCCTGTGCATTTGAATTGCTGTACCAGACCATAACCAAAATGGGAGTGCTCCTCTGCAGAATACCAGTGATCTCGGTGGATGTGTGTTGAGTCAGCAGGGATGCCACAAAGACCACATATGCCCACGGTCAACGACCAGCAATCGACAGGCTCTGCAGATGAGGACAGATAACATCCATAGATCGGCAAGTCCCAGGATCAGAAGTCCTTGGGTTGGAGCATCATGTGCGTCTGGAGTTCAAAGTCCCATGATCAGCAAGTCCTGGGGTCAATACCGAAGGTCAGAGCCCAAAAGTACAAGACTGAAGCTGGCAAGCCTGGAAGTCAAAGCCTGATGTTGTTAAATCCAGAAGTCAGTCCTCCTACGTCAGGGCCAGGGATGACCTCCGCATGTCAGCAAATCCCATGGTTGGAGGCCTACGCAAGTTGGAACTTAAGGAGCAGGGATCAAAGTACCATTATCAGCGAGTACTGGGGTCAATACCAAAGGTCGAGGAATGAAGTCAATAAGTCCGGACATCGAGGCCCTAGGTTATCAGGTTTGAAAGTTGGAGGAATGAAGTCTGTAAGTCTGGGCCAGGCACTAGAGATTGGAGGCACGAAGCCGACCAGCCTGGGAAAGAAGCCTGCCTATATGTGTGAGTGGGTGGATAGGAGGGAGAAAGGACATTTATTTTGCTGTTGTGTTGCTGCTTTTGTTTACGTTGCTCTGGTGAACATCACCGGCATGCTAAGTCGATACCGGAATATGTGGCTACACTTGAGGACTGCCCCCAGCACATCCTTAGTTTGTACTGGTTGTTAACACAAATAACTCACTTCACCATACGTTTTGATATGCATGTGATAAATGGATCTGAATCTGAGGTGAGATGAACACTACAATCAGTTTGCCAGCACAGAACTACTACAGAGGATACAACAATAGGTAATTCACTGCGGATGTTCCAGGTCAGGGGAGCAGGAACAGAACAAGGTTACCACATCTGTGCACCACAATGAATTATCATAAAGCAGACACCACCATCTGGTTCATGTGGTGGATCGCAAATCCCTAGGGCTGGAGCACTGTATCAGGGAAGTTGGGAGTGAGCCATGTCTGTGAAACAGAATACACTGAAGTCCCGCGTGACCCTCTGACAGAGCAATTTTGCTCCGAGGTTTTCTATTTTGCTTTCTAATGACTGCATACTAGCCTGGAGAATGGAGAGGGTGGGGCTTAGCATACCTTGCAGCCATGATTTTCGAAACAATGGTGTTTCCAACACCTGTCTTTATCTTGTTGGAGGTATGTTCTGCAGGTTTGTCTAGGATTCTTAATACTGCCAATTCATTTAAAGTGTCTTAAAAGTACATGCCCATCTGCAGTTTTCAGATTTACAAAGTCAAATCCCAAATATGAAACTATATTGCAGCATGCAAATTGTCACATCTCTACCATCATCTGCACGGAAGTGATCAGTATTACCAGCTGCAATTACTAATCAGATTTTGCAAATAAAATGTCAAGTGAACAAACAGTTATTTTCAGTCCTGTGCAATTGTGGACAATAATTAGCCAATTTATAATTGTGTATGTTTCTGCAATTATAAACATGACAAAATCTGCAGATGCTGGAAATCCAAAGCAACACACACAAAATGCTGCAGGAACTCAGCAGGCCATCGGCATCTATGGAAAAGAGTAAACAGTTGACATTTCAGGTCAAGATCCTTCATCAGGACTGGAAAGGAAGGGGAAAAGCCAGACTAAGAAGGTGGGGAGAGGGAAGGAAGAAGTACAAGGTAGCAGGTGATAGGTGAAACCGGGAAAGAGGGAGGGGTGAAGTGAGAGCTAGGAAGTTGATTGGTGAAACAGATAAAGGTCTGGAGAAGGGGAAATCTAATAGGAGAGGACAGAAGACCATGGAAGGAAGGGAAGGGGGAGGACCAGCAGAGAGATGCGATAGGCAGATAAGGAGATAAGGTGAAAGAGAGAAACAGGAATGGGGAATGGCAAAGGACAGGAGGGGGGAAAATACTAGCCATTCCAGAAATTAATGTTCATGCCATCAGTTTGGATGCTACCCGGATGGAATATAGGGTGTTGCTCCTCCAATCTGAGTGTGGTCTCATCCTGGCACTAGAGGAGGCCATGGACTGACATGTCAAAATGGGAATGGGAAGTGGAATTGAAATGGGTGGCCACTGGGAAATTCTGCTTTTTAGAATGGACGGAGCAAAGATACTTGACAAAGTGGTCTCCCAATCTATGTCGGGTCTCACTGGTACACAGGAGGCCAACTGGGAGTACCAGATACAATACATGACCCCCAACAGACTCACTGGTGAATCATCTGGAAGGACTGTTTGGGGCCCTGAGAGGAAGAGTTGTAGGGGCAGGTGTGGCACTTGTTTCATTGCAAGTATAAGCACCAGGAGGGATATCAGTGGGGAGGGTCAAGTGAACAAAGGAGTTGCATAGGGAGCAACCCCTGCAGAAAGTGGAAATTGGGGGTGGGGGGTGAGGATGTGCTTGGTGGCAGGAACCTGTTAGAGATGGCGGAAGTTACTAAGAATTATGTGCTGGATGTAGAGGCAGGTAGGTGAGGACAAGAGGAACCCTATCCCTGGTGGGGTGGCAGGAGGATGGGGTGAGGGTAGACGTGTGCAAAATGAGGAAATGTGGCTGACAGCAGTGTTGATGGTGGAGAAAGGGAAGCCCCTTTCTTTGAAGGAGGGAGAAATCTCAGTTGTTCTGGAATGAAAAGCCTCATCCTGAGAGCAGATGCAGCAGAGACAGGATCTGAGAAAAGGGGGTGGCATTTTTACAATTGACAGGGTGGGAAGAGGTATAGTCCAGATAGCTATAAGTAGTCAGTGGGTTTATAAAAGTTATCAGTAGATAGACTGTCTCTAGATATGGAGAAAGAGAGATCGATAAAGGGGAGAGAGGTGTCAGAAAGGGATCAAGTAAATTTGAGGGCAGGGTGGAGGTTGGAGGCAAAGTTGATGAAATTGAGGAGCTCAGCATGCAGCACCAATGAAGTCATCCATGTAGCACAGGAAGAGTTGGGGAGCAATGTTGGTTCATTGGCTATATTTAAGAGGGAGTTAGATATGGCCCTTGTGGCGAAAGGGATCAGGGGTATGGAGGGAAGACTGGTACAGGGTTCTGGTTGGATGATCAGCCATGATCATACTGAATGGCAGTGCAGGCTCAAAGGGCCGAATGGCCTACTCCTGCACCTATTTTCTATGTTTTCTATGAAGGCTTGGAACATGGACTGTTCTATGTAGCCAACGAAAAGGCAGGCACAGCAGGGGCCCATGCGAGTGCCCATAGCTACATCTTGGGTCTGAAAGAAGTGGGAGCAGCCAAAGGAGAAATTGTTGAGGGTGAGGACCAGTTCCACCAGACGGTGATGAGTGGTGAAGGAGGGGAAGTGATTGGGTCTGTTATCCAGGAAGAAGCAGACAGCTTTAAGGCCCTCCTGAGGGGGGACAGAAGTGTACAGGGACTGGACATCAATGGTGAAAATGAGACAACTGAAGCCAGGGAACTTAAAGTTATTGGAAAGATTGAGAGTGGGTTCTCCAATTATGTTGATTTTTGTGCTTTATACACGTTACACTGAGTAAATTTTACTGTATTTCTATCTTGTAGTTGCATCTTTTCACTGCTGCTCCTTTGACACATATGATTTCATCATGTTATTTCTTGCCAATTCTATTACTTTCTCCACTTTGTCCCTGTCCATCTTATATTTCTGAATTCCTTTGTATTATAACTCAGTTATTTTTTATAAGACTAGGCAATAGGCTTTGTCAATAAACAGTAATTCGGATTATACACTGCTATAATAATAAAATGCCCTAAAGTGGATCACTCTATTGAGTGGAAAAAAAAACACACACACATTATTTAAGGGTAAAGCTGACAGTCAGAGAAGTTTTAAAGATCAATAAAAAGGAATAGAAATATAAAAGGTTTAATGTTGGAATTCAACAAAGTAGATGTAGACGGATGAAGGCACAATTGGCTGGATTAGATTAAAGTCAGCACCGTACAAGCAATCAAAATTGATTGAACACAGCTCTCTCTCTCTGACTTGTGGACTCGAGAAGGGGGAGGAGATTAGCAAAGTGACAACAATAATTAAAAATTTAAGACTATTTACTGGACCAGGAGCCAATACAAATCAGCAGAAATGGGTGACATCTGGTTGGGATCTTTTCCAAATTATGATATAATCGGCAGCATTTATAGAAGATCAAAGATAGGAATCAGACAGGGAGGAAATGCTCAAGGAGAAGGATTTCAACAGCAGATTCAAAAGGGGGAGGGATAGGGAGAGAGAAAGGCAAAGTAAAGACACATTCTTAGCAATGAAATCAAGTACAACACCATGATTGCAACAAAGTGTAATTTAGTTTCAGAATTGATGGTTAGGAACAGGAATGTAACAGGAACCGAAGATGATGACAATCCTTTCATAATTCTACCTTTGAATAACTCCAATCAGATTTTCAGCATTACTGGAGTACTGAAAATGCTCTTAAAGCTGCAAAAAAACAGCCTCAATCTTAAACGTCAGCAACATGAAACCCCACTTCTGCTAAATTTTAATCCCAATACTGCACTGCATAGATGGACATTTGAAAAAATCTGACTGGAAAGTGTACACTCCCTCAGATTTCCTGGCACTTCAAATGCGAAATGTGTATGCTGAACCTGGCACAAATACAGCGATCCCATTGAAAGCACCTTGGAGAGAACAGCAAGTAATTTCCTTTGTATCCCTTGTGATTGTAACCTTGATAAAAAAAATCCCTCCTTTTATTCCTGAACACACAATCCATTGCCCATCTCTCCTCATAATCTATGTCAATGGGACTGCTCTTGTATTGTTTTTCATTATCTAATTCGTATCATCTGCAATAGATTCTCCTCTCATTTGTCAAGAGATGTCCAAAGATTTGACTTTGAATGCAAATTACCTTCAACTGCATGCTCCCCTTTGGTGATGTCATCTGAAAATATGTAGTATTTCAAAGTTCAAAGTAATTTTTAATAATCAAAGTACACATACGTCACCACATACAACCCCAAGATTCATTTTCTTGTGGACATACTCAATAAACTATAGAATAACCATAACAGAATCAACGAACAACCACCTAACTAAAGCACTCAGCTGTAGAAGAAAACAAACTGCAAATACAAAAAGATAATAATAATAAATAAATCTATCAATCAGCAATGAATATTGAGAACATGGGATGAAGAGTCCTTGAAAGTTAGTCTACTGGTTATAGGAACATTCCAATAATGGGGAAAGTGAAGTTGAGTGAAGTTATCCCCTTTGGTTCAAGAGCCTGATGGTTGAGGGGTAGTAATTGTTCCTGAACCTGGTGGTGTGAGCCCTGAGGCTCCTGTACCATCTTCCTGATGACAGCAGTGAGAAGAGAGCCTGAGTGGTGGGAGTCCCTTATGATGGATGCAGCTTTCCTGCAAAAGTGTTTCATGTAGATGTGCTCAATGGTTGGGAATGCTTTACCCGTGATTGTCTGAGCCATATCCACTACTCTTTGTAGGCTTTTTCATTCAAGGGCATTGGCGGTCTCATACCAGTCTGTGATACAACCAGCTAATATACTCCCCACTACACATCTATAGAAGTGTGTCAAAGTTTTAGATGTCATACTGAAGTATTTCACTTGTATGCTGACCCTCCCCCATCACATCACCACTCCCCTTGACTCCTCCATTGTTTCTGATCCATCTAATAACAAGTAGTGGATGACTAGAAAATAGTCCCAATTAGATCAAGAAAATTGCTTTTTGTTCTCATCACAAACCCACTTCCTTGTCACCATAAAATGATCATTTGCTACCTTAGTATCAAATGTGACTGAAATTAATTTCTGACTATATAGCTTCACCATTAGCAGGAGCTCCTATTTTCAATGCTATAAATCTCCTCTACTGTTCCTGCTTTTTTGCCTATACCTCCATCAATTGACTATTCATACGCTCTGCTGGCATGTCTCCCATTTTCCATTCTTCATACAGTTGTGCCCATGTAAAATTTGCACAAAGCAACACACACAAAATGCTGGAGGAACTCAGCAGGCCAGGCAACATCTACGGAAAAGAGTACAGTCAACATTTTGGGCCGAGTCCTTTCATCCTGATCCTCCGGCATTCTGTGTGTGTTGCTTTGGATTAACAGAATCTGCAGATTTTCTTATCGTTGTGCTAAAACTTGCACCAAACTCTTTCTATTCATGGTTGAGAGATTCTTTGTCTGGGCAATATCCCAGTTTTAAATCACATATTCACATTGCTCTCTACTTGGCTCAATTGACAAACTAATATAACTAGCTGTGATTAACTTCAAGAGCCATAAGATAATGATGCAGCTCCTTAAAACTCAGGTTAGACCAGAGTATTGTGTTCAGTTCTGGTCACCTCATTATACCAAGGATGTGGAAGCTTTAAGAGGATGCAGATGAGGTTTATCAGGACGCTACCTGGATTACAGAACATGTCTCATGAGGATAGGTTGAGCAATCTAGGGCTTTTCTCATTGGAGTGATGGAGGATGAGAGGCAATTTGATAGAGGTGTGGAGGGAAGTTTAGGGGAGATGGCAGAGATAGGTTTTTCTTTTTTTTACACAGAATGCTGGGTGTCTGGAATGCACTGCCTAGTATGGCGGTAGAGGCAGATGATACAAAAGGAACATTTAAAAAAGACTCTTAGATGTGGATGTAAGAAAAATGGGGGGGGGGTGTTAGATTGATAATGCAGTAGATTTACAGTGCCTATAAAAAGTATTCACCCTGCCCCTTGGAAGATTTCATGTTTTATTGTTTTACAACATTGAATCACAGTGGATTTAATTTGGCTTTTTTGACACTGATCAACAGAAAAGACACTTTCATGTCAAAGTGAGAACAAATTTCTACAAATTGGTCTAAATGTATTACAATTACTAAACACAAAATAATTGAGTGCATAACTACTCACCCCTTCAAGTCAGTATTTAGTAGATGCACCCTTGGTAGCAATTACCGCCTTGAGTCTGTGTGGATAGGTTGTTAGCAGCTTTACACTTCTGGACACTGCAATTTTTCCCCATTCTTCTTAGCAAAACTGCTCAAGCTCTGTCAGATTGCACGGGGATTGTGAGTGCACAGCCCTTTTCAAGTCCAGCCATAAATTCTCAATTGGATTGAAGTCTGGACTCTGACTTCACCATTCCAGGACATGAACTTTGTTGATTTTAAGCCATTCCTGTGTAGCACTGGCTTTATGCTTGGGGTCATTGTCTTCTAGACTCCCAAGTCGCAGTTCTCTTGCAGACTGCATCAGGTTTTCCTCAAGGATCTCCCTGTATTTTGCTGCATTCATTTTACCTTCTACCTTCACAAGCCTTCCAGGGCCTGGTGTGTGGTACTTGGCTTACACTAAGCATAGCATTTAGTCTAATGGTGAAAAAGCTCAATTTTGGTTTCATCAGGCCATAGAACCTTCTTCCAGCTGATTTCAGAGTCTCGTACATGCCTTCTGGCAAACTCTAGCTGAGATTTCATGTGAGTATTTTTCAACAGTGGCTTAATCTTTGCCACTCTCCCAAAAGCAGTAACTGGTGAAGTACCCAGGCGACAGTTGTATGCACAGACTCTCCCATTTCAGCCACTGAAGCTTGTAACTCCTCCAGAGTTGTCATAGGTCTCCTGGTGGCCTCCCTCATTAGTCCCTTCTTGAACGGTCATTCAGTGTTTGAGGACAGCCTGCTCTGGGCAGATTTACAGCTGTGACATATTCTTTCGATTTCTTGTTGATTGACTTAACTGTACTCCAAGGGATATTCAGTAAGTTGGAAACTTTCTTGTATCCATCTCCTGACTTGTGTTTTTCAATAACCATTTTGCAGAGTTGCTTGGAGTGTTCTTTGGTCTTCGTGTAGTTTTTGCCAGGATACTGACTCACTAGCAATTGGACCTTCCAGATACAGATGTATTTTTACTACAAACAATTGAAACACCTCCACTGCACGTGGTGATCTCCAATTAAATAATTACGTGACTTCTAAAACCAATTGGCTGCACCAGTGTATCATATTAAAGGGGATGAATACTTATGCAAGCAATAATTTTGTGTTTTAATTTAGATCGCTTTGTGGAGATCTGTTTTCACTTTGAGATGAAAGTGTCTTTTTCTGTTATTAGTGTCAAAAAACCTGAATTAAATCCACTGTGATTCAATGTTGTAAAAAAATCCATAAAAACTTCTGGGGGGGGGGTGAATTCTTTTTATAGGCACTGTATATTGGTCAGCACAACAGCTCTGTTCTATGTTCCCAAACTCTAAATCCTTCACTATTGTCCTTCTTTTTCAGTTTTATTTCTTCCCAAAAGTAAAGTTTCCCTTACCATACTACTGAGCATCAGACTATTTTAAATCCTAATCCTAATCAAAAGTAAACTGCTACATATGGTGATAATCAACACACATCAAAGTTGCTGGTGAACACAGCAGACCAGGCAGCATCTCTAGGAAGAGGTACAGTCGCCATTTCAGGCCGAGACCCTTCGTCAGGACTAGGTATATGGTGATAATACCTAGTTTCACATCACAAACATGATACAGGTCCACAATCCCTTATCTGAAATCCTTGGGGCCAGTTGCATTTTGAAATTCAGAATTTTTTGGATTTCAGACCCCCCCTCCCCCCCCCACCGATACCAAAAAACACCTATGCTCAAGACCCTTATTTAACCTATTTCAGTGCAGTAGACTTTAGGACCCAGTGGCGCACCAAACCTACGCACATCCTCCCGTATACTTTAAATCATCTCTAGATTACTTATAATACCTAATACAGTAAAATGTAAATGCTATGTAAATAGTTGTCATTCTGTACTGTTTAGGGAATAATGACAAGAAAAAATTTTATTTCTAACAAAAACATTCAATAAAACATAAAAATATACAGCTTCAAACGAACTGAATCAAACACATGGTAAATGACTTATTGGAATAAATGTAGAACGTCACAGTCACTATAAAACTTCAGTAACTTGTCTTTCTATTTATTTAAATCATATACAGTGGTAGTTCCGACACTGTTTTCTTCAGTAAGACGCCGCACAGACAGACCACGATCAAGCTTCTGCAATAACTCCGCTTTCTGCGTTATTGTTCATGATAGATGATTCCTTCTCTTTTTCTCATTGTTACCCATAGGGGTATCTGCAGCTCTTTTTGACATTTTCACAGTGAAATTAAACACAAAGTCAACAGTGAACATAAAATATCAGTGAACAGCAAATGCACGTGTAACCAGTACGAGCGCTGAGCCACAACTGACGTCTGGCAGCCTCTGCTAGTGCTGCCACGTCACACCTGAGTGACGTCAGCTGTTGGCGAAAAAAACTTCGGTTTTCAGAGCTTTTTGGATTTCAGAATTTCAGATAAGGGATGTGCACCTGTAGTAGAAAACCAAACTGCTGAATAGGACAAAAAAGTCAACAATGGCAAACATGAACTGTCATATCTCACCCAAAGATAAAGATTTGATTAACAAATACAACCTTCTACATAAAAGGTTAGATTGCCTCAAACCATCCCAGATTCCATGACAAAATTATTACATAAGACACATGGTTAGAATAATCTGTTTATTTAAATATAAAAAGTAGTCCTAGAAATCTATGAAGCCTCCAGATCATTATTTTCTAAGCATACCATTGGCCAGAAAGAGCTACAATCTATAAATCAGTGAACAGTAATAAGGCAAGGGTGGTGGAACAGACAAAGCAGGTCTTTGTTCTTGCTATGTGATGACAGGAATGGAGACAGTTAATTTGTGAGACTATCTTCACAGCTGCCATTTTGTGAACTGGTGAATTGATTCTTGCTTTGGGATAACTTAAATCTCTGCAGTTAAACATGGGCACAAGGAGTTTCTGCTAATGATCTGCTAAACCAGAGGCCATTCTCAGATAAAAAGCTGCTTATTATGTAAAACGGCTGGTTTGCAGAAGGGACAGCTTGTGATCTGGTCATTTGTGTCCAGTGTTTGGGTGATCTGGTTAGACTGGTTTGAACCAGTCTGAGGTTACGTCCACACTACGCTGGATAATTTTGAAAACAAAGCTTTTTCTCTTCGTTTTGACCCTCCGTCCACATTGAAACGGCGTTTTCATCCCCTGAAAACGGAGCTTTAAAGACACTGTCCAGAGTGTGTAAATTTGAAAAGGATTGTTGTGCATTGTAGTGGGGATGGGGTAAACGGAGATATTTTAAAATGCTGTTATGACAACACAACAACAAGGCTTTTTCTGCTTCTGCTTCGTACTGCGCAAGCACTGCCGTATGGCTGTTATAACGCGCAGTCGGTGTGAACGGCGTGAGAGTTAAATTGTAAAGTGAGCTTTTTTGACTACTTAAAAACGCTGTCACGACGTTCCGGAACAGATGTCGGCAGCGTGGTATTTCATTGTTTTCTTGAACGCAACCCCGTACACAAACTAACAATTTCAGAACAGATGGCAATGAGACCGAAGCCAGAAGAGTTAGAAATGTACTCACCAAAGACTTTGACCCATAGCTTACTGAATAAGTATATTCACTTTGCCCTGTTTTCTGTCCTTGCTTGTATGAAGGTGGTTTACCTATTTATGCGAGTACTTCTCTGACAATAGATGTGTAACAGCCTAATGTAACGTTGTATGGAAATACAAGATAACACTGATGCAGACATGTTTTATACATTTAACAAGGTGCTTTATTAATGCAACCGAGTTAGTCAGTTTTCCAATGTTCGTTGTTAGCCGGATCATACTGTCCGTGAACTCCCTGACGGTTGCCTCCATACAGTCCAGTATTTGTTGTTTTTTAGTTTTAAATCCTCCTGCGCGAGAGCCAACAGCAATTCCTTTAAAGGTTTTCTAGTCTGTAACTGGACAAATGCGCACCAAGCATACTGTTTCCTCTTCGCTTGTTTTCTGTGTGTCCTGCACATGCCCAGTAGGAGGAGATTCGCCCAAATGTACGTTCTAATGTGGACGGAGGTATTTTGAAAAACGCTTGCTTTTTCAAAATTATCTGGTCTAGTGTGGACGTAGCCTGAGTTGGACAGAACAAAATAAATCACCTTAAGACACAAAGCTGAAGGAAGAGCCACAAAGCAATACTGCTTGCAGCCCTTGGCTAAATCCAATCACACGGTAGACTTATTCAGAAAGTCAGAAGGCATGGGTCCAGGGAAGTTTGACCAGGTGGATTCAGAATTGGCTTGCCTGCAGAAGGCAGAGGGTTGTGGTGGAGGAAGTATATTCAGATTGGAGGGTTGTGACTAGTAGTGTCCCACAAGGATCGGTTCTGGGACCTCGAGTTTTCATGATTTTTATTAATGACCTGGATGTGGGGGTAGAAGGGTGGGTTGGCAAGTTTGCAGACGACACAAAGGTTGGTGGTGTTATAGATAGTGTAGAGGATTGTCGAAGATTGCAGAGAGACATTGATAGGATGCAGAAGTGGGCTGAGAAGTGGCAGATGGAGTTCAACCTAGCGAAGTGAGAGGTGGTACACTTTGGAAGGACAAACTCCAAGGCAGAGTACAAAGTAAATGGCAGGATACTTGGAAGTGTGGAGGAGCAGAGGGATGTCCACAGATCCCTGAAAGTTGCCTCATAGGTAGACAGGGTAGTTAAGAAAGCTTATGGGGTGTTAGCTTTCATTAGCCAAGGGACAGAGTTTAAGAGTCGTGAGGTAATGATGCAGCTCTATAAAACTCTGGTTAAGCCACACTTGGAGTACTGTGTCCAGTTCTGGTCACCTCACTATAGGAAGGATGTGGAAGCATTGGAAAGGGTACAGAGGAGATTTACCAGGATGCTGCCTGGTTTAGAGAGTTTATGCATTATGATCAGAGATTAAGGGAGCTAGGGCTTTACTCTTTGGAAAGAAGGAGGATGAGAGGAGCCATGCTAGAGGTATACAAGATACTAAGAGGAATAGATAGAGTGGATAGCCAGCACCTCTTCCCCAGAGCACCACTGCTCAATACAAGAGGACATGGCTTTAAGGTAAGGGGTGGGAAGTTCAAGGGGGATATTAAGAGGAAGGTTTTTTACTCAGAGAGTGGTTGGTGCATGGAATGCACTGCCTGAGTCAGTGGTGGAGGCAGATACACTAGTGAAATTTAAGAGACTACTAGACAAGTATATGGAGGAATTTAAGGTGGGGGGTTTTATGGGAGGCAGGGTTTGAGGATCGGCACAACATTGTGGGCTGAAGGGCCTGTACTGTGCTGTACTATTCTATGTCTATGTCTAGAAGCTAACACAGGTCAGTCAGATGATCTCGAGCCAACGAAATTAACACAACAGAGATTGATCTGATAAGCAAAGGAATAAGAATGAAGAATTTAGGGAGCACAGGCAATGACAACTCTCCGGAAACCAAACATCGTGGATGTGGAGAACCCCATATCACATCGGGGGCCGGGAGGAAGACGTGGAATTTTTCTTCTTTGACTAGTCATGGAGAGTCAGAGAAACTCAGTAGGCGTGCACACAGGTATTCAGTTGTGTAGTTCAAGTGCTTGTGAACTAAGCCAATAAAGGTATTTGTCAGTAAATAAAGATTCTCTCTGTGCCTAACTGATCATTATTACTAAGGGGCAATCCTTGTAACAATACTAATGAATCCTCATCAGTAAACTAGTCATTAAATTTTTGTGTTTCATACAACATGACAAACCCAATAATGGCAGCTTTTATAATGAAGGAAACATGAACTTCAAGGATATAATTATTTTGCATTTCACATTACAGTACTGATGTGTACATCATATGTGCAATTAAAGAAAATTACAAACTGGAAATCAACTGATCAACAGATTTCAAAAGGAAAAATAATTTCTCACACTCCTATATTGTACGTTTGTACTTAATGAATATCTTTTCAAAAATGCTGTAATTTAAAAAAGAGAAAAGGCATGCTACCTTACACTAGTACTTCAATTAACCTTCTTGTTTGATAATTGAAATATGGATTCTTTCCCTTTTTCCATTCAAGTTGCTTTCTACTCTGTTATCCTTGCATTTGTACTTCTCTAATTAAAATTGTTTCTCAACATACAGCTTCAGAAGCAGTCTGTTGAAACTCCATTAGTTCCATCCACTTAAGCACACTTAAAAAATAAACTTACTGATTTAATCAACGATATTTATGAGACTGGAATAATACCAGAAGAGATGAAAAAAAAAATCAGTATTTATCACTCTTCCTAAGAAACCTGGAGCAATAGAATGTGAATTACATAAGACCATAAGTTTAATGAGTCATATCACCAAGGTACTTCTAAGAATTTTGATGACAAGAGCTAAACGTAAGATACAAGATGAAATAGGTAAAGAACAATGTGGTTTTGTGAAAGACAAAGGTACAAGAAACATAATATTGATGTTAAGGATACTATCAGAACGAGTTATTCAAGTGCAAAAACATTTGTTTGTTTGTTTTATTGACTACACAAAAGCATTTGATAAAGTGAAGCACAATAAGTTATTTGAAATATTACAGGAACCTCTAGATCTAGATTCAAAAGACCTCTGTACTGAAATCAGAAATCTGTACTGGGAACAAACTGCCACTGTAACAATAGATGGAGAAGTGAGTCAGTTTACGAAAATCAAGAGAGGCGTTAGACAAGGGTGTGTTTCTCCCTTGATTTATTTAATGTGTGCAGTGAAACAATATTACAAAAAATGAGACAACTTGGGAATCAAAGTTGACGGTGAAAACATCAATAATTTCAGATATGCGGATGACACTGTGTTAATTGCAAGTACGGAGGAACAATACAAAACTTAATTGATATAGTTGTTGAAGAAAGTGCAAAAATAGGTCTATCTACCAATTGCAAAAAGACAGAATGTATGGTGATAACCAAGAAGAAGGACAATCCTATCTGCAGGCTGAGAATAAACGGGGAAGACATAAAACAAGGAAGCTGGATGACATCAGATGGCAGGTGCGACATGGACATCAAAAGAAGAATAGGGTTGGCAAAAGACACATTTACGAGAATGAAGAGTATACTGACCAATACTAAACTAGGCATGACAACCCACCTCAGAGTACTGAATGTTATGTTTATCCAGTTATGTTATAGGGTTCAGAATGTTGGACAATATCTAGTATCATGAGTAAATGAATTGAAGCAGCAGAGATGTGGTTTTTGAGGAGGATGCAAAGAATAACATGGACGAACCGAATATCTAACAAGGATGTCATGAACAGAACAAACACAAAAAGAGAAATAATGTATGAGATCATGAAAAGGCAATGTAACTTCATTGGACATGTGACTAGCAAAGAGGAGTTAGAATGCACAGTAATTATGGGAAAGATTGAAGGAAAGAAAGCAAGAGGAAGACAAAGACAAATGATGATGGAGACAGCAGCCAGAGAACTGGAAATGAATACCAATGAATTGATCTACTTGACCTGAAACAGGAGTGAGTGGGCCATGGCAGTCAAAGCTCAAACTGGGCACGGCACCTGATAATGATGATAAGCACACTATCATAATAAACGTCACAGTAGTTATAGCTGGTTTGGTAATCCCTACAGACTTAACTCCTATACTTATTAAGCCTTTAGCTAAAGATCTGTTGATTCTCTATTGCAGCACACATTTTAATACTCTGCTTATGACAATGTGCTTGTACTGAAAAACATATTATTTTATTAAATACATTTGATCTAACATTAATAAGAAAGCTGTTCCGGATTTGATTTCAAATGAGCCTAGTTCTTTATAGCTCAGTCTCAGTTGTATGATCCATAAACCAATATTCAGAGGTGCCATTTTACTTACTAACTTGGGCTTAGCTAAAGCATCACAGGCTCCAACCTGCTTATCAATTTATAAGGAGCACACTCTTAATTCTTTTTCAACTTCAACTGACAGCACTGCATGTTGAAACTTTTTTTTCTGAGATTGATACTGGAAACTTCTTCAATATAACTTTGGTTCTGGAACAGTAACTGTAAATGTCATATAAAAGGTTACAAATACAAAACATTTGTATTATTGAAACATAACTAACCGCAGCATGAATTAAGCAGCACAAGTGTAAAATTAAAGTAGTAGTATCTTTGATGGCATTATGAACATTATCATAGGAAGCAGCTACCGTCATTTGATTCCTCACAACGGAGCCCACCTACTGATCCTACATTGAGGCTACTTTGCATGCACTGGATTCAACTTTCCTTTGTTGATGACATGGCAACCACAAAACAAATCACACTGGTAAAGAACATAATCTCAGCTCTAAACTAGAAATTTAATGAAAGACCCAAAAGTTAACTTAAAATGAATTAGTAGAACGTCTATGTAAATTCAAGTACTATTAGTAACCTTTAGAACATTAACAATTTAGGTATACATATTGGTTAGATTAGGAACATGGTTGTCAATTTTAAAATGATGTTCTGTGCTCAAAGGAATTAGCTCATAATTACTGAAGGGATTTCACTGATGTTGTAAATACATAGCTCCTTTACCCTCATCACAACTCAACCTCTTGCCCATTTTTATTTCAGATGCCTAAGATCTGAAGCTTTCAATTTTAGTGATGGAAGCAGAAGACAACAACGGAGACTTCATGCTACAGCCACAGTCAAACAGTCAACATTTCATTGGCCGGGGGAAGCATTGTGTTTGGTGAGATATTGGGCACTTGTAGCACAGGTGTGTTTATCTGGAAAATAGATAACATAACCTACAGAAGCAGTCAGATGTTTAAGGATGAAGAAACATTAGGTAGCTGATAGATATGCATGAATTGCCAATCAGACAGGAAAATCCAACAGAAAGCCAATGTAGGATGTGCCCTCTTCTTGCTACTACCATTGGGCAGGAGGTGCACAAGTCTTGGGTTCCACACCAGGGTTCAGAAACAGTTATTATCTACCTGTATCAGGATCATGAACCGATGTGGATAACTTCACTTACCACTAGTTTGAACTGATTCTACAACATACAGATTCACTGTCAAGGACTCATTACAACTCAATCTCAGTCAACACACGTGTGTTGCTTGAAATTCCAGCATCTGCAGATTTCTTCCTGTTCATAATCTCAGTATTATTTTTACTTGCACAGTTTGTCTTCTTTTGCGCAATAGTTATTTGTTAGTCTTTATGTACAGTTCTCATAAAATTCTATTGTATTTCTTTCTTTGTTCAGGTGTAGTTTTTCAATGATTCTATTGTATTTCTCTATTCCACTGTGCATGCATGCAAGAAAATGAACCTCAAGGTAGTATAAGGCAACATATACATTGATAATAAATTTACATAGAAACACAGAAAACCTATAGCAGAATACAAGTCCTTTGGCCCACTAAGCTGTGCCGATCATGTCCTTACCTGAGAAATTACCTAGGGTTACCCATAGCCCTCTATTTTTCTAAGCTCCATGTACCTGTCCAGGAGTCTCTTAAAAGACCCTATCTTATCCGCCTCCACCACCATCGCTGGCAGCTCATTCCACACACTCACCACTCTCTGCGTAAAAAAATTTACCCCTGATATCTCCTCTGTACCTACTTCTAAGCATCTTAAAATTGTGCCCTCTCGTGCTAGCCATTTCAGTCCTGGGAAAAAGCCCCTGACTATCCACACGATCAATGCCTCTCATCATCTTATACACCTCTATAAGGTCACCTCTCATCCGCCGTTGCTCCAAGGAAAAAAGACAGAGTTCACTCAACTTATTCTCATAAGGCATGCTCCCCAATCCAGGCAACATCCTTGTAAATCTCCTCTGCACCCTTTCTATGGCTTCCACATCCTTCCTATAGCAAAGTGACCAGAACTGAGCATAGTACTCCAAGTGGAGTCTGACCTGGGTCCTACATAGCTGCAACATTACGTCTCAGCTGCTAAACTCAATCCCATGATTGATGAAGGCCAATGCACCATATTCCTTCTTAACCACAGAATCAACCTGCGCTGCTGCTTTGAGTGTCCTATGGATTTGGACACCAAGACACTCTGATCCTCCACACTGCCAAGAGTCTTACCATTAATGCTATATTCTGTCATCATATTTGACCTACCAAAACGAACCACCTCACTCTTACCTGGGTTGAACTCCATCTGCCACTTCTCAGCCCATTTTTGCATCCTATCATTTTGCATCCTACCTCTGACAGCCCTCCACACTATCCACAACACTTCCAACCTTTGTGTCATCAGCAAATTCACTAACCCATCCCTTCACTTCCTCATCCAGGTCATTTATAAAAATTACGAAGAGTAGGGGTCCCAGAACAATCCCTGAAGCACACCACTGATGACCGATCTCCATGCAGAATATGACCCATCTACAACAACTCTTTGCCTTCTGTGGGCAAGTCAGTTCTGGATCCACAAAGCAATTTCCCCTCGGATCTCATGCCTCCTTACTTTCTCAATAAGCCTTGCATGGGGTACCTTTTCAAATGCTTTGCTGAAATCCGTATACACTACATCTACTGCTCTACCATCATCAATGTGTTTAGTAACATCCTCAAAAAATTCAATCAGGCTCGTAAGGCATGACCTGCCTTTCACAAAGCCATGCTGACTATTCTTAATCATATTATACTTCTCCAAACGTTCAAAAATCCTGCATCTCAGGATCTTCTCCATCAACTTACCAACCACTGAAGTAAGACTCACTGGTCTATAATTTCCAGGGCTATCTCTACTCCCCTTCTTGAATAAAGGAACAACATCCACAACCCTCCAGTCCTCCGGAGCCTCTCCCATCCCCATTGATGATTCAAAGATCATCGCCAGAGGCTCAGCAATCTCCTCCCTCACCTCCCACAGTAGCCTGGGGTACATCTCGACTGGTCCCGGTGATTTATCCAACTTACTTTGAACTTCGTAATATTACAGAGCTGTCCAGCACCAACCTGCCACATGGCTTTGCACTGATTTGATATTACATCTTTTTGATTACAGAACTGATACTTATGTACGGGGTCTTTCTTTTGTTACATTTAAAATGGTGATTTTGTTATGTTAATCTGGGGAATGCGGCTTTGTTGTGTTTTAACGCTGCAGAGAGTTTGCACTAACAGTTTGTTTACTTTAAATGAGATAACAAGGTACTATTAGCCAATGGGTGGTTATGTATCGTTTTGTTTTCGGATGCCATGCTGTATGATATGACTGTGGACTGGGTTTTGGCGGGGAGTCGGGAGGAGAGACGAGGAGGACGGCGGACATGCGGAGAGGCTCCGGTCGATCACTCAGGGTGGTCCCGAGCCGTGAGTCGAAGGAATTCGGGTGGTCGTCTGACGTCGAATTGAGCTCCATCGGTAGTGCGCGAAGAACTTGGACTTTGATAAGTGTTGGCGCCTTTTTTTTCCATTACTTTCCTCTCTGTATCAAATGCATATTAATGTCATAGAATTAGTAATATCTATAAAGTGTATTTGTTTAAATTTACTGGGTGTGCTGGCTGATGATTGATGTTTGTGATTGATTCGGGCGGCGACTGACCCTGAGGGGAGTGTTGAAGCAGGTGCTGGGCGGGATTTCCCCTAGACATACACGAGCCAGTATAACGGAACATTACACTTATTTCCATTTATACATCCATGGAATCCACCGTAATGCAGCACTGGATGAGCAATCATATTTTCTATTACTACCCATCACATCTTATCAATGCATTAATGACACAAATTCACATCAGGCCAGCATCCCATTATCTAATGTTTTTGCACATCCAAAACTCAGCGGCCTTTATTTCATTTTCAAGTCTTGTTCATTCATTACCCTGGAGTTTACTAACCTACACTGGCTTTCATTGTAAAAATACCTTGATTTTAAAACTATCAGCCATGTTTATGAACATCTCCACAACCTTACAGATCTGCTACATCTCTGGTCTCTTTCAGTTCTGGGCTTCTACGCATTGAAGTGGAAGGTGGAAGGGGGAGTGGAATGGTGGGAAAGTGAAAGTGGCTCAGAGGAGGGTGGCAGGGGTTTCACAATGGAATAATCAGAGAAAGAAACAGGTCAGTCCTCACCGAGCAGTGGAAAAGATGAGCAGTTCAAATTCCTGAGAGTTAACATCTCAGAGAATCTATCCTGGGCTCAACGTACTGATGCAAGCTCAAAGAAAGCACAGCAGTGGCTATATTTCATTAGTAATTTGAGAGTTGGTATGTCACCAAAGACATCAGATTTCTACAGATGTACTGTGGAGAGAATTCTGACCGGTTGCATCACTGCCTGGTATATAGGGTCCAAAGCACAGAGCTGAAAGAGACTGAAGAGGGTTGGAGACTCACCCAGCTCCATTACAGGCACAAACTTTCCCACGATTGAGGACATCTTCAAAAGGTACTGCTTCAGAAGGCGGCATCCATTCTTCGAGACCCTCATCATCCAGGACATGCCTTCTTCTCATCATTACAATCAGGAAGGAGCTAAAGATGTACACTCAATGTTTTCAAAGTAGCTTCTCTCCCTTTGGCATCAGATTTCTGAATGGCCCATAAACCCACAAACACCTCACTATTCCTCTTTCACACTGTTTCTTTTTTGTTACAGCTAATAGAAATCTTTATGTCTGCCACTGCTGCCATGAAACCAACAAATTTCACGATATATTTCAGTGATGATAAATCTGATTCTAATTCAATATCTTACTTTAAAATTTAATTGTTAATAAAATAATACTGTATTATTTCTTATATTCATGCAGATTTATTTTACGCACTTAGGCAGCTTTGACCAAATTCTTGGAACCAAAGTTTTACATTGAGACCAATAGAAGGCATTTTCTTGATTTACTCTACACATTTTTCCAGAATGCAACTCCTTAGTAAATACAAGGATATCTGAATTTTAAATCCAATACATTCCCTTCAAAATTGCATAATCATACAGATGGTGTGGTGAGGTGTTTCCCTTCATCACCCCTCACCTGAAGACATCCCTTTCTCATCAGACTTCTGAGACTGTGACTCCTAGTTCCAGACTCCTTAACCAAGAAAAACATCTTCCCTGCATTAGATTGACAGGCTCTGTAATGAGAACTCTCAGTCGTCTAAATTCCAAAGAAAACAGACCTAGTTTACTCAAATGCTGCCTGCTGCGTTCACCAGCAACTTTGATGTGTGTTGCTAGTTTACTCAATCTGTTTTGCACTCTATCTAACCTTTAATCTGCCCTTTTAAGGTAACCAAAACTATACACAATACTCCATGTGCAATTTCATCAAGGTCCATATAATTGTGGTATGTCTTTACACTAGCACAAATTTTACAATAAAAGCATCATTTGCCTTGTTAATCATTTCATGCATCTCAATTTGGCTTTCAGTGAGACAAACCTAGATCTCCGCTTTGAACATCAACCTTACCCCAACAGTTATAGATGTACATTCATCCTTATTGGCCCACACTCTTGTATTATTTTCCTTAAACTTTTTTTTAAACCTCAGGCTCTCCTTAAAGATGTTACACAAAATGTACTTTGAATCACAGTCATCTGGTCAAATGCGACTTTCACTGGCTCGCTATCAACAGTTGGCCGATTATACTCTTCCAAAACTCCTTGAAATGATACATACTATAATCATACACAAATATAAAGGTGATATATGTCTTTGCCTATTCAGAAAATGAGCTTATTTTCCCAGTTGTTATACCTATAGTAACGTCACTTTTGTCAGTATATTTTTAATATTTCTGCCACAAAAATTCAAAATCAAGTTATTCATCTTTATTTACTAAGTACCTGTAGCAGTTTTGTTATTTAACATAGTCATAGTCATACTTTATTGATCCCGGGGGAAACTGGTTTTCGTTACAGTTGCACCATAAATAATAGTAATAGAACCATAAATAGTTAAATAGTAATATGTAAATTATGCCAGTAAATTATAAAATAAGTCCAGGACCGGCCTATTGGCTCAGGGTGTCTGACCCTCCAAGGGAGGAGTTGTGAAGTTTGATGGTCACAGGCAGGAATGACTTCCTATGACGCTCTGTGTTGCATCTGGTGGAATGAGTCTCTGGCTGAATGTACTCCTGTGTCCACCCAGTACATTATGTGGTGGATGGGAGACATTGACCAAGATGGCATGAAACTTGGACAACATCCTCTTTTCAGACACCACCGTCAGAGAGTCCAGTTCCATCCCCACAACATCACTGGCCTTACGAATGAGTTTGTTGATTCTGTTGGTGTATGCTACCCTCAGCCTGCTGCCCCAGCACACAACAGCAAACATGATAGCACTGGCCACCACAGACTCGTAGACCATCCTCAGCATCGTCCGGCAAATGTTAAAGGACCTCAGTCTCCTCAGGAAATAGAGACGGCTCTGACCCTTCTTGTAGACAGCCTCAGTGTTCTTTGACCAGTCCAGTTTATTGTCAACTCGTATCCCTAGGTATTTGTAATCCTCCACCGTGTCCACATTGACCCCCTGGATGGAAACAGGGGTCACCGGTACCTTAGCTCTCCTCAGGTCTACCAAATGTTCCCTTGTATTTGACTTTTGTCATTAAGAATCTAAACAATTTCAGGAATGTGTTTGTAAAAGATTTATATGTAAGATATGAAGTTAAAAACCAGAACAAAAAGGTACATGTATATGATTTCTGTCATTTAATTCAACACAATCTCACATAATTCAACTTTGCTGATGTTATTTCAGAATAAACTCAAATATTCCAATAAATCAATTTAATTGTTAATGTGCGACAAATACTAAAACCTGAACAAAAAAAGAAAGAATTCTAAAGCTTAAACAACTCTACCCAAGAACTTTCTTCAACCAAAATAAATAAAGAGAAGGTACTATTGGAAAATTATAAGGGTTTTGTTGATTGTTTTTTGGCAAAGGACCAGTTGAATGTAATTGAGACTGATCAATAATGAAAAAAAAACTCAATAATGACTTAAAAATGACCTTTTCCATCTACCAATTAGAGTCAAGGTAAATACATTCAATTTACAATTCCTACATATATATTCAACTTTTTGTTGATTAAGCATTTCAGAGTGTGGATACACTGGCTGTGAATTTGCTGAAAACAACATTATTGGTGACAATTACCATAAGTAAGATCACAGATCATCCAGATCTTACAGTGTAATGCCAAAATTTGCTGTGCAACTCACTGCTACTGGATAATTGCCAATCTAAGCAATCAATCTAATGGACAGTCCAGATAATTTTCATCATCTTTTATCCTATTGTAAAGGCAATACAAACACCATTATGGGATTTGCAAATAGGGAATTTTGCAGTTCAGAGAAACAAATATAAACTTGTAGTCGTGATCATACAAGAGTTTATAGCTGTTTTCTGATAAACAATAACCTCATGACATGATGTTGATCAATGCCTCCACCCACTAAATCCACCCCATCACCACTACTTTATCTAATTTCCTGCCAGCTACATTATGAACAGACACTCCTGTGCCTAGCATCACTTTATGGATATACAATCAATCTATGCATATAAGCTATCTTATGTACTTAAATTTATTGTGTTCTTTATCTTATTGTGTATTTTTGTGCTGCATTGGATCTGGAGTTACAATTATTTTGTTGTGTACTGGAAATCTCAAATAATATGGAAATACTAGATCCAATCAATTAAATAATAGTGCAGAATGCTCAAAAAAGGAGAAAGGACTATTTCTGCAGCACTTCCAATATCCTGAAGATCACTCAGGACAAAATATATCAATGAGTAATAATCACTGCCATTTTGAAGGCAACAATGCTAGTTATTTTGTTTTGCTGATGTCTGAAAAAAAGCAATCTTTTTGGAAGAAAAATGTTCATAAGACATAAGAGCAGAATTAGGCTATTTGGCCCATCTCATCTGCTCTGTTGTTCTATCATGGCTGATTTATCATCTATCTCAATCCCATTCTCCTTCCTTCTCCTCATAACCTCCAATCAAGAACCTATCAACCTCCACTTTAAATGCACTCAATGACTTGGCCTCCACAGCATCTGTTGCAATAATTTCCACAGGTCACTACTCTCTGGCTAAAGAAATTCCTCTCATCTCTGTTCTAAATACATGTCACTCTATGCTGAGGCTGTGCCCTATAGTCCTAGTCTCTCCCATTATAGGAACCATCCTCTCTACATCCTCTATTTAGGCCTTTCAATATTCTTTGCCAGGGTTTCTCAACCGGGCTTGTGCAGAACCTTAGGGTTTGTGAGATGTCACTAGGGGTTCTGCAAGAGATCGTGATTAAAGAAAAACATCGTTTTTTGAACTCAGTGCAGTGTGATGCTAGCACTCACAGAGCTGGGCGGTGACCGAGCAGCCCCATAAGCAATCTCGTTAGAAGTCTCTCAGCCCAGTAGGACCGTGTTTATTTGCTCAAGTCCATTCTCAGTTCTTGACGTGAGGCAGGGGATGCCATTGACAATTGCTGAGCACTGTATTGCACGGAGGGGAGGACAGTAGGCTGATGAGGAGTGTGAAGTGTGTTTTCCAGGAATTGAATGGACTCGCCCAACTTGGGCTGTGACATCAGCCTTTCCCTCCCAAATTATCTCCCTCAACTTCCTCTTACTGACTGACATATGGGAGTGAACAAACTGCCAGTGTAGTAAATAATTGGAAGGAAATTTTTAATCTAAAGGTTGGTTCAGTTTGGTAAATTTTGAAGAGGAGGTGTGAGATGGAAGAGGAGGATTCTAGGCCTAGGCCTACAGACAATTCTGATAAGGTTAATGATGACTCAATCTTCTGAGTCATTTCATTGCACTAGTGCAACACTGGTCACAAAAAGTCCACCTTTACAATGAAAGCTACTTACCAATGAGTTTTACATGGACTGGTGATTCAAGCTGTCCTATTCCATTGTACCTAGTCTGTGGCAAGCAACTTACAAACATAGCAAAGGCTCCAGCAAAATTGAAAAGACACTTAACTACAAATCACAGCCATATGACATGTAAAAGTGCTGATTATTTTAAATGACTATCGAAATCTCAAAACAGATTAAAGCTTTTGAAAATAAAGCCAGTCAGTAAAAGGATTCAGGAAGTAAGTTATTTAAGACCAGTTCACTGGAGAATGCTTAAAAAACTGTGTGGAAACTGAACAAAGAGCACACCAATCTCCTGCTACTTACAGAAATTTAGTGGCTTAGCAGAGGAAGAGCTCTCAACAGGGTGTTTGAACTGAAATGTGAATTGCAGGAGATAGAAGGTAGTAGTGCTTGCAAGAAGATAGTAGGCCAGATTTTGCTGAGTGCTTTGAAGATGAAGAATGGCTGCAGAAACTAGGCTACTTAGCAGACATTTTTCATCATATGAACCAGTTGAACAAGTCTCTCCAAGGCCCTTGAGAAAATGTTTTGACTTTAAGTGACAAAATTCTGGATTTAAAAGGAAACTGAACTTTTGGAAAAATCATGTTGCAAAAGAAAATCTTGAACTGTTTCCACTGCTACTTGAGCTTGAGAGTGAAGAAGGATATCAGAAATTCATGAGTCTTATTGAAAACCATTTGGAAGAACTGCAGAACAAAACTGTACAGTATTTTCCTCCCTTTCAACACAAGTGACCGGGTGAAGTTCCTTTTCTCTGAATCTTCTACTCAGCCTGAGAACTTAACTTTGAGAGAAGAGGAAGAATTTTGTGAGCTGTACTCTGATCATGCACTCAAGACGAGATTTACTGACCTGCCCCTGAACAAGTTCTGGATTTCTGTGGTATTTCTGCCATTCATAGGAAAGTAGTGAGCATTTTGCTGCAGTTTTCAACTTCTTACATGTGTGAGCAAGCTTTTTATTGTTTAACAAGCATCAAGAGCAAGGATAGAAATCATCTCATTTGAATTGAAGATGAAATCTGTGTATACTTAACCCAAGTTCAACCCAAAATTGAGAAATTTATTATGTTTGTCTTATGAGTTTTTAAAATTTATGAAAGGGAAAGAAAGATTAATTTCAAGAAAAGTTAGCTAAGCTTAACTATCTGTTTTTTTTTCCAATAAAGGTTGGATAAAAATTCATTTTCCACTCAAAAAAGCATTGACAATTATTATATCATGCTAATATACCTTGAGCTGTAGATATAATAATTTTATTCAGTGGTTCCCTGAGACATGAAAATTATTTCAAGGGTTCCTCCAGGGCAAAAAAGTTTCCATCAGATACCCCCTCAGTCCTCCAAAATCCAGTGAGTACAGGTCCAGAGCCATCAAATGCTCATCTTAACCCTTTCATTCTTGGAATCATTCATGTGAACCTCCTCTGGACCCTCTCCAATGCTAGCAAATCTTTTCTTAGATAAGAGGCCCAAAACTGCTCTCAATACTTCAAGTGTGGTCTCACCAATGCCTTTTAAAGCCTTAGTGTGACATCCTTGCTTTTATACGCTAGCTCTCTCAAAATGAATGCTAGTATTGCATTTACCTTCCTTACCACCAACTGAACCTGCAAGTTAACTTTTAGGGAACCCTGCAAAAGGACACCTAAGTCCCTTTACACCTCTGATTTTCAACTCTGATACTTGTCTACTCCAGACAGTTATTAAATTTAGAAAGACCGATGGTGTTGACAAAAGACATCAACTACCCTCCCCAGCAGCACCAGAAAGAAAAGAAACAAAACTCCCCCCAACCCACAGCAAAAAAACAGCGACAATAACAATCCCTGAACCTGCGCCTACATAAAAGTCCCGAATCCTTCATTCGCAGAAAGAAAAACAGTACAATAACTGTCCCTGACCCTGTCACTCGCAGAAAAGAACAGCAACAGTGGCACCAAACCAACAACTCCACCCCCCCGACACACAAAAAATTAACAGATCATCCACCTGCCAATCGGCCACAAAAAAGAAAACACCAAAAAACTGAAAGAAGCCAATACAGTCCAATAATCCCATAAATCTCAAGAGTATCAGAAACCTTTTCATCTGCATATGAGGAGAGCAGCTACATGAACTCAGTCCTTCCATAAAGAATAATTACTGACCAGGGCCCAAACTCCACTGATCTGGGACCAATCGCGCTGATCGGAAGCTTGAACGGGGCATGACTGCGCAAGTGCGTGAAGGTCGGCCTGTGAGACAGCGGAAGACTTTAAAAAGCGAGCAGATTAACGGAGCGGGCGACAGAGTAGGAAGGCTTTGGCTTGAGAAGCTTCGGCGAGAAGAGGCTGAGGACGAGCTTGATCCCAGTGAGGTAAGGCTGGGTAAGTTCCTTTAATTAATCTAATTAACTTAGAAGTAGGTAATGGAGGGCAGCAGTTAGGGCAGTCGAGTGCTCCGTTTGCGGTATGTGGGAAGTCAGGGCGGGCACAATTGTCCCTGATGACTACACCTGTGAAAGGTGCATCCAGCTGCAGCTCCCTCCCAACAAACCGAGTTAGGGAACTGGGGCTGGAGCTGGATGAACTTCAGATCATTCGTGAGGTAGAGGCAGAAATAGAGAGGAGTTACAGGGAGATAGTCACCCCTAAAAGTCAGGAGACAGGTAGAAGGGTGACTGTCAGGAGAGGGAAGGGGAATAGACAAAATGAGCAGAGCACCCCTGTGGCCGTTCCCATCAATAATAAGTATAACGTTTTGGATACCGTTGGTGGGGACGACCTACCAGGGACTGCGTCTCTGGCACCGAGACTGGACCCTCAGTTCAGAAGGGAAGGAGGGAAAAGAGGAGAGCAGTAGTGATAGGGGATTCGATAGTTAGGGAGACAGATAAGAGGTTCTGTGGAAGAGATCGAGAATCCCGGATGGTCTGTTGCCTCCCTGGTGCCAGGGTCCGCGATAGCTCAAATCGAGTTCTCAGTATTCTCAAGAGGGAGGGTGAGCAGTCAGATGTCGTGATCCATGTAGGGACCATTGACGTAGATAGGAAGAAGGAGGAGGTCCTGCAAAGAGAATTTAGGGAGTTAGGTGCATAGTTGAAGGACAGGACCTCCAGGGTTGCAATCTCAGGATTGCTACCAATGCCACATGCTAGTGAGGCTAGAAATAGGAAGATAATGCAGCTAAATACGTGGCTAAGGAGTTGGTGCAGGAGGGAGGGCTTCATGTTCTGGACAATTGAGCCTTGTTCCAGGGAAGATGGGACCTGTTCCAACAGGATGGGTTGCACCTGAACTGGAGGGGGACTAACATCCTTGTGGGAAGGTTTGCAAGTGCTGCTCCGGGGAGTTTAAACTAGATTTACAGGGGGAGGGGAAGCAGGGTGTTAGAGCAGATAGTGAGGTGGAGGAGGATAAAGGTCATGCGAGAACTGCAAGTATAGTGCATGGAATAAAGCTAGATCTAACATATAAAGAGGCTTTGAAGAAAGAGAAACAGAATAAAGGATGTAAAGGAAGTAAGGTAGAAGGGCTAAAGTGCATGTACTTCAATGCAGGAAGCATCAGGAACAAAGGTGATGAACTGAGAACTTGAATACATACAGGGAATTATGATGTAGTGGCCATTACAGAGACTTGGCTGGCACCAGGGCAGGAATGGATTCTCAATATTCCTGGGTTTCAGTGCTTTAAAAGGGATAGAGAGGGGGAAAAAGGGGAGGAGGGGTAGTGTTACTTGTCAGGGATACTATTACAGCTACAGAAAGGGTGAGTAATGTAGCAAGATCCTCTTTTGAGTCAGTATGGGTAGCAGTCAGGAACAGGAAGGGAGCAGTTACTCTATTGGGAGTATTCTATAGACCCCTGGTAGCTGCAGAGATACTGAGGAGCAGATTGGGAGCCAGATTTTGGAAAGGTGCAAAAATAACAGGGTTGTTATCATGGGTAACTTTAACTCCCCTAATATTGATTGGCACCTGATTAGTTCCAAGGGCTTAGACGGGGCAGAGTTTGTTAAGTGTGTTCAGGACGGATTCCTGTCACAGTATGTTGGCAGGCCAACTAGGGGGAATGCCATACTAGATCTAGTATTAGGTAATGAAACAGGTCAGGTCACAAATCTTTCAGTGGGTGAGCATCTGGGGGACAGAGACCACCGCTCCCTGGCCTTTAACATTATCATGGAAAAGGATAGAATAAGACAGGACAGGAAAATTTTTAATTGGGGAAGGGGAAATTATGAGGCTATAAGGCTAGAACTTGCGGGTGAGAATTGGGATGATGTTTTTGCAGGAAAACGTACTATGGACATGTGGTCGATGTTTACAGATCTCTTGCAGGATGTTAGGGATAAATTTGTCCTGGTGAGGAAGATAAAGAATGATAGGGTGAAGGAACCATGGGTGACAAGTGCGGTGGAGAATTTAGTCAGGTGGAAGAAGGCAGCATACATGAGGTTTAGGAAACAAGGATAAGATGGGTCTATTGAGGAATATAGGAGAGCAAGAAAGGAGCTTAAGAAGGGGCTGAGGAGAGCAAGAAGGGGGCATGAGAAAGCCTTGGCGGGTAGGGTAAAGGAAAACCCCAAGGCATTCTTCAATTATGTGAAGAACAAAAGGATGACAGGAGTGAAGATAGGACCGATTATAGATAAAGGTAGGAAGATGTGCATGGAGGCTGTGGAAGTGAGAAAGATCCTCAATGAATACTTCTCTTTGGTATTCACCAATGAGAGGGAACTTGATGACGGTGAGGACAATATGAGTGAGGTTGATGTTCTGGAGCATGTTGATATCAAGGGAGAGGAGGTGTTGGAGTTGTTAAAATACATCAGGACGGATAAACCCCCGGGGCCTGATGGAATATTCCCCAGGCTGCTCCATGAGGCGAGGGAAGAGATTGCTGAGCCTCTGGCTAGGATCTTTATGTCCTCGTTGTCTACGGGAATGGTACCAGAGGATTGGAGGGAGGCGAATGTTGTCCCCTTGTTCAAAAAGGGTAGTAGGGATAGTCCGGGTAATTACAGACCAGTAAGCCGTTGGAAAAGATTCTTAGAGATAGGATCTCTGGGTGTTTAGAGAATCATGGTCTGATCAGGGACAGTCAGCATGGCTTTGTGAAGGGCAGATCGTGTCTAACAAGCCTGGTAGAGTTCTTTGAGGAGGTGACCAGGCATATAGATGAAGGTAGTGCAGTGGATGTGATCTACATGGATTTTAGTAAGGCATTTGACAAGGTTCCACACAGTAGGCTTATTCAGAAAGTCAGAAGGCATGGGATCCAAGCAAGTTTGGCCAGGTAGATTCAGAATTGGCTTGCCTGCAGAAGGCAGAGTCGTGGTGGAGGGAGTACATTCGGATTGGAGGGTTGTGACTAGTGGTGTCCCACAAGGATTGGTTCTGGAACCTCTACTTTTTGTGATTTTTATTAATGACCTGGATGTGGGGGTGGAAGGGTGGCTTGCCAAGTTTGCAGATGACACAAAGGTTGGTGGTGTTGTGGATAGTGTAGAGGATTGTCAAAGATTGAAGAGAGATATTGATAGGATGCAGAAGTGGGCTGAGAAGCGGCAGATGGAGTTCAACCCAGAGAAGTGTGAGGTGGTACACTTTGGAAGGACAAACTCCAAGGCAGAGTACAAAGTAAATGGTAGGATACTTGGAAGTGTGGAGGAGCAGAGGGATCTGGGGGTACATGTCCACAGATCCCTGAAAGTTGCCTCACAGGTAGATAAGGTAGTTAAGAAAGCTTATGAAGTGTTAGCTTTCATAAGTCGATGGATAGAGTTTAAGAGTCGCAGGATAATGATGCAGCTCTATAAAACTCTGGTTAGGCCACACTTGGAGTACTGTGTTCAGTTCTGGTCGCCTCACTATAGGAAGGATGTGGAAGCATTGGAAAGGGTACAGAGGAGATTTACCAGGATGCTGCCTGGTTTAGAGAGTATGCATTATGATCAGAGATTAAAGGAGCTAGGCCTTTACTCTCCTGAGAGAAGGAGGATGGGAGGAGACATGATAGAGGTATACAAGATATTAAGAGGAATAGATAGAGTGAACAGCCAGCGCCTCTTCCCCAGAGCACCAGTGCTCAATACAAGAGGACATGGCTTTAAGGTAAGGGGTGGGAAGTTCAAGGGGGATATTAGAGGAAGGTTTTTTTTACTCAGAGTGTGCTTGGTGCACTGCCTGAGTCAGTGGTGGAGGCAGATACACTAGTGAAATTTAAGAGACTACTAGACAGGTATATGGAGGAATTTAAGGTGGGGGGTTATATGGGAGGCAGGGTTTAAGGGTTGGCACAACATTGTGGGCCAAAGGGCCTGTACTGTGCTGTACTGTTCTATGTTCTTCCCTTGTCAGCCATGGTCACTTTATCCTTCCTTTAGATATTTCTTCAGTCTTGCGATGTATCTATCCTGCGCTTTCCAAATTGCCCCCAGAAGCTCTAGCCACTTCTGTTCTGCTGTCATGCCTGCTAGTATCCCCATCCAATTAACTTTGGCCAACTCCTCCCTCATGCATCTATAATTCCCTTTACTCCACTGTAATACTGATACATCTGACTTTATCTTTTCCCTCTCAAACTGCAAGGTAACTTCTATAATATTATGATCACTGTCTCCTAAGGATTCCTTTACTTTAAGCTCGCTAATCATATCTGGTCCATTACACAATACCCAATCCAGAATGGCCTTTCCCCCAGTGGGCTCAACCACAAGCTGCTCTAAAAAGCCATCTTGTAGGCATTCTGCAAACTCCCTTTCTTGGGATCCAGCACCAACCTGATTTTCCCAATCTACCTGCATATTGAAATCCCCCTTGACTATTGTAATGTCTCCTTTTTTACATGTCACATCCCACATCCTGTCTACTATTCATAGGTCTGTATATAACTTATATCAGGGTCTTCATACCTTTGCAGTTTCTTAACTCTACCCACAAGGATTCTGCATCTTATGATCCCATGTCACCACTTTCCGAGGATTTGATTTCATTTTTTACCAACAGGGCCACACCAACCCCTCTGCCTGCCTTCCTGTCTTTTCAATATACACCCTATCCTCGTTATATGCATCTTCAGACTATGCGGATTCACAGTTATGCGAGGAACCTATTTCTACCAAAAATTCACAGTTATGTGAGGAGCACTGCCTTCCTGCCAATACAAGTCACGTGCGCACGCTTCATGATCTCACTGTTGGGACGAGAAGCACTGCCTTCCCGCCAATACAAGTCACGTGCGCACACCTCACAGTCTCACTGTTGGGATGAGAAGCACCGCTTTCCCGCCAATACAAGTCAGGTGCCTGCGCCTCACAATTTCACTCCCGCCACTCCCGCATTGGTTTTGGCAAGGTGTGGACACGCAATCTTAAACCTTTGTTGGTTTTACCTATGGTGCAGTGATTTTGTGCTTGATATATTTAACTATGCCTCCTAAGCGTCCGATGGCATGTCTTGGGCCATCAGCCGAGCGGCAGAGAACCGCTTTAACACTTGAAAAAAAGTTGGAAATTATAAACAGCGCGGCATCAGCTGAAGGTAACACAGCTCTGGGATGCTACTGCTGGGAGCAAAATCTTGCCTTTAAAGTTCTTTTGTTGCTTGACAATGCGCCAGCCCATCCTAAATAATTGGACAGCATTCATCCTAACAGTGCATTTCCCGCTGCCTAATACAACATCGCTGATTCAACCACTCGACCGGTGTGATCCACATTCAAGGTGCACGTATTTTTTTTATGGCGAACTATCTCTCAGATGCTGCAAGCAACAGACGATTTTGAAAATCCCAGGAGTTTACCCAACGGTGAGGGAATGGTGGAAGTCGGAACACTTGGCACAAATGGCGATGAACATGGACCCAAGTTTAGAACGGAGTCAGCATTTCAGTCGTTCCCTGTCGTCAACCCTTCTTCCCTACAAGCAAATTTATGCTGAAAAACAAAATGCTGCCAAGCAAACGACCCTCACCACTTTATGCAAATCCCTGTAATCTTCTGCTGCCGGCAGTTCTAAGAGTTCTATGAGTCTTCCTTCACCCCTTGCTGTGCTTGATATTATCCTGACGACCATAACCATCCACCTTATCAGTGTAAAGCTGCCCGACACCACAACAACCACTCATCTCCCGGAGTGAACACACCTGCCACTGTTGGTGAGTACTGTACACCAGAGGATGTTAACTTTCTATGATTTATTACATTGAATATTACCTTAAATTGATTAAATATAATACAATTGTTGTCTTGTAGCACTGCTTTTGTGTCATATTGGTATAAAACTGTGAATAAGTTACAGATAAAACATATTTAGGAAGTTCTCTGGAACGCATCCCTATTTTCTCCATTTAAATAATTATTCATATTATGCGTCAACTTCGAGGAACGTATCCCTCGCATATAACGAGGATAGGGTGTAATGTATATACTTGCTTGTTATGCTCCCAACCATCTTCTCTCAGCCATGACTCAGTGATACCCATAACGTTTTACTTAGCAACCTCTAACTATGCTACAAGATCACCTACTGTATACTGTGTGCATTCAAGTATAACACCTTTAATCATGTATTCATCACCCTTTTTGATTTTGCCCTGTTACATTGCAACTCATCCTACTCCCCGATCGTTTTGACATCATTTGACATCACTTTATTTTCAAAACGTTTCACTACTCTAAACCTCATAACAAATATTTCATACAAATCATAATCTAAATAGTTAGAAAATGAAGAAACTGAGTTCAACATTCAGTTCTTGAGTTATATAATAGCATGCACTATGAATCCTAAAGAATGACAATTCTTGGTTTACTACAGTATTTCCGATAGTTACTTAGTGTAATAGGATTACCAGTGAAATATGATCAGCTCTTCAGCACCCAGAATTGTTACACCCAGGGTGCTCTCTAACAAGCTCTAAATTATTCTTGTGTTTCCTTATTTTGGACCAGCAGTACATTCAAAATTCATAAATAAATGTTTGATGTAGGTATAATATTTGAATATATTACAATAGATATATTCTCAGATCCACAAGGAACGGGGTTATAACTATATATCCTATTTTTTATTTCTAAAAAAGAGCTCAATCTCATTAAGCTGAGCAAGATCTATCGTGCCTTGAAAAAGTATTCAGCCCCCACAACTATTTTCATATTTTATGGTCTAAATTTAAAATATACTTAAGTAGAATTTTTGAGCTAATCTACAAAACATTGTGTATCATGTCAACTCAAAAGAAAAATTCCAAAACCTGTCAAGATTTTACTAAAAATTAAAAACCAAAATTGATTCTGAAAAAGTATTTGATCCCTTTGCAATTATTACGCTAACTTTTCTCAGGTGCAATACTCAGCCAATTTGTTGACAAAGAAAATTGGGGAATCACCTACTTTCAAAGAATTCATGAGAATAAGTAACCCTCTCTCTGTAAGGTTCAACAGTAAGGTAGATTTTCAACAGATCAAACGAAAATGAAGAAAAAACATTAAAGACTAGTCAGGGAAATTATGATAGAGTAGCACAAATCTGGGGAAGGGTATAAGACCATCTCAAAGGCACTCAACATACCTCAGAGCTCAGCACAGTTCATCATGAAAAAATGGAAAAAATATGAAACTACAGCCGCACTGCCTAGGTCAGGCCACCCCTCTAAACTTAGTCACTGGAGAAGATTGGCACTTGTAAAAGAAGCTACTTTGAAGCCAACAGTCACTCTGAGTGAGTTGCAGAAGTCAGTGGCTGCAATTGGAGATGAAGTTCATGGCCTTTCAATTTCTAAGACCTTGCACAAAAAGGGTATTTATGGAAAAGTGGCAAGGAAGAAGCCCTAGCCAAGAAAAAACACATCCTGCCTCGTAAAAACCTTGCAAAGCATCACTTAGAAGATACTGCAAAGACGTAGAACGAGGTCTTGTGGTTGGATGAGGCTAAAGTGGAACCTTTTGGCCTCAACATAAAGTGGTACATGTGTCACAAATCTAATGCTGCATATCAGCCAGGTAACACCATCCCTACTGTACAGCGTCAGAATATGGGGATGCGTTTCAGCAACAGGTACTGGAAATCTGGTCAGGATTGATGGGAAGATGAATGCTGCTAAATACGGAGATCTTGGATAAAAACCTACTAGCCTCTATCAGAAAGCTTAAAATGAGGAGGAAGTTCATCTTTCAAGAGGACAAAGCATAATGCCAGAGCAACCATGGAGTGACTTCAAATGAAGAAAGTTGATGTCTTGAGTGGCCCAGTCAAAGTCTTGACCTTACCCTGATCAAGTATCTCTGGCAAGACCTCAAGATTGCTGTCCACCACCGCTCCCCAGCTAACCTGGCACAGCTTGAGCAATTTTGCAAGGAGGAATGGGCAAATCTTGCTCCATCACGCTGTGCAAAGCTAATAGAGACTTATCCAAAAAGATTACTGGCTATAATAGGTGCAAGAGGCGGTTCAACTAAGTACTGAGCAAAGGGGGATGAATACTTTTGAACTGCAGCCATTTCAGTTTTTTTTTAAATATGTAGTTTTTCATGCCTTTTAATTGTCCCTGTTTTTTGGGCTCTACTGTAAATAAAAAGCATGTGATTCACAAATAAAAATTCTCAGTTAAATTGATCAAAATGCCTGTTTTATACTCATTTATGTGAACCAAGGGTTGGACACTGAATACTTTTACAAGGCACTGTAAATTCAGTTAAAGGCTAAAGTGACATAATTTACTATAGACACAATAATTCAAAACTAAAAATGTTGGTTGCTTCAATGGGATATCAGAAGCATGAGAAATTTCTGAGCTAACTGGAAATATATAAAAATATGCTTCTGGGGTTGAGTATGGTGTGAGTCAGTGTGTGTGAGTGTGGCTCTCGATTGTTATTGAAAATCTACCCGTTTATCTTTGCCGTATGCTCGAGATAACTGAATATTTACCATTGTGAACAACGCGGGACATAGCTGGACATTGAAATGGCAAGTAGAATGTACCTTCGAAGTAAAACTGGCGAAAAAGATAGCGAAGCCTCGAGCAAGAAGGCGGATGTTACAGTAATAGCGCCGTTGCACGCTGCTGGACCTGGACCCCGACCTGCGCTACCCGATGACTTGGAGAGGCTGCGTTTGGTACTTATTACTGACATGACGCAAGTGGTGCACTCTGCCCTAAAAAGAGAACTTGAAGATGCTTTATCACCAGTGAATGCTACCATGGAACAAATTATGTCTTCTTACGAGTCACACGACGAACACACTCGTGAGGTCGAAGACGGCCTGAATGATTACAGTGACCGACTGGTGAGCGCCGAAGCTGCCATTGCAGAACTTGGGCATTGAACATTCAAAAAGTATTATTTTGGCTCCACCAGCCAGCTATAATCTGGTGCCTGCTTGATTTGAGTCGCGGTCTTGCTACTCCTCGTCTCTCCCAGCTTTGGTGTATTCTTCCTTACCATTGAAATCCTCTCAATTCACATCTAACCCGGTCGTGCTCTCCACCCTCAAAATTTTTAATCAATTACGCTGCCACTATAAGTTCATATCAGCTTCAGTTTTGGGCCTCATTCATAAAAACCATTTATTTCCTCCCTCCACATTCGATTCAGCTTTCAGACAATGGGGTTTGAACGGTCTTATGCGCATTAAGGATTTGTATACTGATAACATATTTGATAGTTTTGATAACCTGCGCGGCAAGTATAATCCACATAATCATTTTTTTAAATACCTGCAGATTTGCCACTTTGTCAAGGAAAAATTTCCCTCTTTTCCTGATCTACCACCTGCTATATTATGGGAAAAACTCACTCTTAGCTTTAACAATAAAGGACTGATCTCTGAACTATACTCTCAGATGATGTCTTCGGGAAGTTCAAGACCTAAACAAAACGAAGAGCAGGTGCGAGGATGACCTCGGTATGGATCTGGCTGAGGAATATTGGGCAAAGGTATTGAATAGGGTTCATTTCTCATCATCATGTGCTAGACTGGGGCTCATACAATTTAAAGTTTTACACAGGGTACATTTAAGTAAAGCCAGACTTGCAGACATATACCCCAGGACAGACACTGGCTGTTACAGGTGTTCCTTCTCTCCGGCTGGTTTAGTACATGCATTTTGGTCATGCCCTCAGGTTGATGACTATTGGGCACTGATTTTTTAAATTATCCGTGAGGTTTTGGGGGTGACACCGAGACCTTGCCTGCTTATAGCTGTATTTGGTGTGGCAGATGATGATTTGGGTTTAAATGCAAGCCAGTCGGATATCATTGCATTTACATCGCTATTGGCCCGTAGGAGAACTTTGCTGGTTTGGAAATCTGCCACTCCCCCAACGGCTGCTGCTTGGTTAGAAGATGTAATTTTTTTCTGAAATTAGAAAAGATTAAATTCACTTTGAGGGGGTCTGTTAAAAAGTTCTATTCGAAATGGGGACCTTTCTTATCATATTTTGGGAGTCTTAAGGAATTACCTACTAGTTGAGGGCATTTGATTGTACTTGGAAAGTTGCCTCCCATTTAACACGCCTATAATTTACTTCACAGGGTGGTTGATGAATTGTAAATATGAGTGTACTTTGGATCATCTGACATGTTGCAGATGTGTGTGAGCAGTCGTCTTGAAGTAGTGTGGGGGTATGGTTGTGAAATGTCCGTACTTGTATTTGTGAATTGTTGTGCTGGAAATATATTAGCTGCCATGATATGTTCGGGGAGGGTGGGTGGGGTGAGGTTTGTTTGGGGGTACGATATAAAAGCAAAATGGGGGAAAATGTCATCCATTATATATTCTGCATTGTGTCATTCCTTCAATAAAAATAAAATTAACAAAAAAATATATTGACAACATTAACGTAATTTTATATAAATGTAAATGTTGATGTCCCATTCTTCCGAAATAAAACTAGATAACCAAATGAAAACACAAATCATTCTCAACATCAGTGAAATATACACCCTCTTCTACATCCTTACATACAATCAAATGATATTTCCAATATCTATGGACAAAAGACAATGTGCACTCATTCAAATGCAAAGCGGATTTATCATTTTGCCAATGAAAAGTGATAGCACTTAGCTTTCCGGGATGAAGTGTAACATTTGTCTACAGTGTAGCCGTTCCTTAATTTGAAAATTTAACCTAGTCGGGCATAAAAACAGATAATGCCAGAAGCACTCAGATTAGGCAGCATAAATTAACAGAGTTACAGTCATAGGTTAACTATTTTTAAAATCAAAACTATGAAAAATTAGAAAACAAATATACTCTCACTTACAGATCAGGAAAAGAGACAAGGAGTATGAAGGGAGTGACTGTGATTGGGTGGAAACCCAGAGGTTAGTCCGGGTGATGTCTGGAGAGATGTGAATAAAGGGTGAAGAATGAGGAGAGAGGAAAAGAAGAAAAATGTGTTGAATTTGTGAGATACAGTAGTTGCTGGAAATCTGACATGAAAGAGAGTGCTCAAAATATCTAGTACATTAAACAACATCTGTAGATAGAACACCAAGTTAACATTGCAGGTCAATGACAGTTGTTAGAATTCACCCTTTTCAAACTGGAAAAGGCTGTACGTCTAAAACTGTAATGCATCTGGTCGGAAGATGAGATTCTCTTCCTTGAGCTAAAACTGGGCTTCACTGGAATAATGGAAAAAGGCTGAAGGAAGGAAAGTATGAGTTGCATTGGGATGAGGAATTAAAGTGATGGGCAACTGGAAACTCAGCATCACCTTTGAGGAATGAAACAGTCACTCAATATGTGTTTGATACCTCCATTACAGAGGAAACAATGCCGAGCACCAAAAGTAGTACACTAAATTGGAAGCCATACAAATGTTTGGGTCCCAGGATAGTGGAAACTTCACAGATAAAAGGGCAGAGGTTGCATACAGGTGACATGTGAAGAGAATATGTCTTGGTTGGAATGGAAAGATCAACCAGGGAGTTATAGAGGGAACAGTCTGGTATTATTTTGAAGTTATGAAATTATGGCTAGGTTTGCTTGGTATTAAGGAGGATGCCTGCAATTTTTGAAGAACAATTACATCAGCTGCAATAGTTCTGTCAGATATTTGATGGCCCAAAATTTAATGGTTTCTTCAAAGATCTTCACTTTTTAAGATCGGAAGCAGCATGGAGAACAACCAGGTAGGTACTGTTCATAACACACAAATGCCATGCATGGACCAGCTCCAAAAGGATACTCAACCACTTTCCCATGATAAAATAAAAACATCACTATCATTAAGCAACACACACAAGATACTGGAGGAATTGAGCAGGTCAGTCAGCATCTATGGAACTGAACAGACAGTCAACGTTTTGGGTCAGGACAGGAAAGGAAGGAGAAATACGCTGGAATAAAAAGGTGGGACAAGGAGGAGGAGGATAGAGCTAAAAGGAGGAGGAGGATAGAGCTAAAAGATGATAGGTAAAGCCAAATGGCAGGAAAGATAAAGTACTGGAGAGGAAGGAATCTGATAGGAGATGAAGGAATCTGATAGGAGAGGAGTGGACCATAGGAGAAAGGGAAGGAGGAAGGGACCTGGTGGAGGCAATAAGAGGTAAGAGGGCAGACTAGGGAATAAAGAAGAGAGGAGGGGTGGGTGATTTTTTTTACCGAAAGGAGAAATTGATATTCATGCCATCAGGCTGGCGGCTACCCAGACAAATTGTTGCTCTTCCACCAAGGGTGGCCTCATCTTGGCACAAGAGAAAGCCATGGAAATGAATAAATACTCTGGTTCTCTGCCTGCTCTAGACACCCTGCTCTGGTTCAATGCCCCTTCTGGGCACCCTGCTCTGGTTCACTGCCAGCTCTGGACACCATATTCTGGATCTTTTCATCAAATTGCTAATAAGACAGCAACCGTCTCAAGTTCAGCTCTCCTCTCTCTTCCTCACTCCTTACCCCCTTTGAATATATTGCCCTCCACTGTCTCCGTACCAACCCGAACTTTACCATCAAAGCTGCATACAAAGGGGGTGCTGTTGTAATGTGACAGACTGACCTCTACCTTGCTGAGGCCAGGCAGCACCTCCTCATACCTACCCCTTGAAGAGGATCCCACTCCGGACCATCAGAAAACTGTCTTTGACATCATTATTGACCTCATCAACTCTGGAGAACTCCCATTCACTATCACCAAACTCATATTCCCTTACACTGCACTGCTCAATTCTACCTCTTACCCAAGATCTACAAACCTGACTGTCCAAGTAGGCTTATTGTTCCGCCTGGTCCTGCCCCACTGCACTCAAGTCCTCATACCTCAACTCCAGTCTATCCCCCTTGGTTCTGTCCCTTGCCACCTATATCTGTGGCACTTCTCATGTTCTCAATCTCCTGTGTAACTTTCACTTCCCTGGCTCTGACCACCTCATTTTCACCATGATGTCCAGTCCCTATACACTTTTATCCTCCATCAAGAAGGCCTTAAAACTCTCTTGTTTCTTTCTCAATAAAAGAACCAACAAGTTCCTTTCTACCACCACCTGCCTCCACATGATAGAACTGTTCCTCAATCTCAATAATTTCTCCTTTGGTTCCTTCCACTTTCTCTAGACTTGAGGAGTAACCATGTTCACCCACATGGGCCCCAGCAATGCTTGCCTCCATGTTCCAAGCTTTTCCCGCTAATGCTCCCCAACCCTTCCTCCGCCACATTGATGAACGTATTGGTGCTGCTTCATGCATCTATGTTCAGCTCATCAATTTCATCAACTTCCACTGTGCCCTTAAATTCCCTCGGTAAATTTCTGATACCTCCCTCCCCTTTCTCAATTTCTCTGTCTCCAACTCTGGAGATAAACTGTCGACTGACATCTTTTTATTAACCTGCCAATTCCTATGGTTGTCTTGACTATATCTCTTTTTCATCCTGTCTCCTGTAAAAATGCTATTCCCATTTCTCAGTTCATTTGTCTCTGCTATATCTGTTCTCACGATGCAGTTTTCCTTTCCAGGACATCAGCGATATCCTCCTTCTTCAAAGAACAGGGTTTCCATTCTTCCACCAGTGATGTTGCCCTTATGTGCATCTCCTCCATTTCCCGAATATCCACACTCACCCCATCTTCCTGGCACCTTAGCAGTGATAGGGTTATTTTTGTCCTTACCTACCACCCTGTGAGCCTCCACATCCAACAAATCATTCTCTGCAACTTTCACGGTCTTCAGCAGGACCCTACCAACAAACACATCTTTACTTCACCCCCAGCTCTCCACTTTCGACCGGGATTGCTCCCTCTATGATTCCCTTGTCCAGTCATCTCTCCCCACTAATCTCTCTCCCGGCACTTATTCCTGCAGACATCCAAAGTGCAACATCTGCCCATTCATCTCCTTCCTCACCTCCATTCAGGGCCCCAAATAGTCCCTCCAGGTGAGGTTGTCTATTGTCTTTGGTGCTCCTGCTGCCGTCTCCGCTACATTGGTGAGACCTATCATAAATTGGGGGCCACTTCGCCAAGCACCCCCACTCCATCTGCCAAAAGTGGAACTTCCTGGTGATCAAACATTTTAATTCCCATTCCCACGTCAGTACATGGCCTTCTCTTCTTGTATCACAATGAGAGTCTCGGTAGCCTCCAACCTGATGGCGTAAATATCGATTTCTCCTACTGGTAAAAAAAACATTTCACTCCCCTTCCACTCTTTTTCTATTCCCTAATCTGGCCTCTGATACCTCTTCTCACCTGCCTTTCACCTCCCCACGGGACCCCTTGCATTCCCATTCTCCCATGGTCCACTCTCCTCTTCCATCAGATTCCTGCCTCTCCAGCCTTTTATCTTTCCTACCCACCTGGCTTCAACTATCACCTTCTAGCTATTCCCCCTCCTCTCCCACCATCTTTTTATTCTGGCATCTTCCCCTTCCTTTCCAGTCCAGAAGAAGGGTCTCGGCCTGAAACCATTCATTTCCATAAATGCTGCCCGACCTGCTGAATTCCTCCACAATTTTGTGTGCATTGCTTTGGATTTCCAGCACCTGCAGAATTTCTCATGTTTAGTACTAGCATCAAATCCGCTATTACTCTAGCCTAGTAATTACTACCGAACATAAATTAGATGGATCACATAATACCATAGTACAAGACCAGGTCAGAGAGATGACATTTTGCAGTGAATCACTCATCGTTAGACAGCCCAAACTTTTTCATCATCTGCAATGAATAAGTGTGATGGAATAGTCTCCATTTAGTAAAATAATCAAGGCACTCAATACCACCCTGCCGCTTCTTTAAGACTTACTACTGCCAACCCAATACGCCGTGGTATCAACTATTTATAAAACTCAATGGAGTAACACACAACTCAGATCCAAAATTTTCTATGAGGATATTCCAGCATGTGTATAGAAACACAGAAGTTCTTTTCCAAGTGACAAGCAGCTCACTTATAAATATAACCCTGCCTCTATTATCACCAAATAAGTTCCTTGAACTCCTTTGCTAACGGTACTGAATTGTATGAAACTAGACAACAGAAAAAGTTCATGGCAGCAATTTATCCTCACCTTTTCAAAAGCAACTAGATATAGGCTATAAATGCTGGTAAACTCAGTGACACCCATAACCAGGAATATATTTCAATATGTAGATAAATTGCAATGATATCATTTGAAACCAATTCAAAATCAATACTATTAAACATAAAAAGACTGGTTGACAGAGTTACAGCATACAATCATTTCAACCCTGTAAAATGAATCTGAAACACAGTCTGACAGTTGAAATGAAAATTCTGCAAAGAGCGAAGGATGTCAACAAAATTGGTTTCAGAATTCCTTAGTCACAGGTGAGGTGCCAGAGGATTGGAGGATAGCTACAGTAATGTTCTTCTGTTATTTAAGAAAGGTTCTAAGAATAAGCCAAGACATTATCGGCCAATGAGCCTGACATCTGTAGTAGGTACGTTTTTGGAAGGCATTCTAAGGGACCAGATATATAAATGTTTAAATAGACAGGGACTGATTGGGGATAGTCAACATGGCTTTTATGTGATAGGTCAGTCTAAACAATCTTACAGATTTTTTTTGAGGAAATTACCTGGAAAATTGACGAAGGCAAGGCAATGGATGTTGTTTACATGGACTTTAGCAAATCCTCCGACATGGGAGGTTGGTCAAGAAAGTTCAGTCACTTGGTATTCAAGATGAGGTGGTAAATTAGATTAGACATAGACTTTATGGGAGAAGCCCGAGTGGTAGTAGATAGTTGATTTGCTGACTAGAACGCTGTGACTAGTGGAGTGCTGCAGGGATTGGTGCTGGGTCTGTTGCTGTCATCTATATCAATGATCTGGATGATAATGTGCTAATCTGGAACAGCAATCTGCAGGCACCAAGATCGGTTTGTAATGGATAGTGATGAAGACTGTCAAAGCTTGCAGCAGGATCTGAACCAGCTGGACAAATAACCTAAAAAATTGCAGATGGCACTTAATGCAAACAAGTGTGAAGTGTTACCCCTTTTTTTTTGTAATATAATTTCTATTGAATTTTCAAAAAGAATACATGAAAAAAAGAATCTACCCTCCCCCCCCCATATATAATCCTACCTAAAAAGAAAGAAAAAGAAAAAAAAAGAAAAGAACCGCCTGGTTATTGGAAGGATTCCACATGCTCCATGGGATTCAAAATGAATTTGGTATAATTATTCGTTACTTTCCCCAAGTGACCAAAGTCTTTATCGGAGCACTTAAATATGCCATCCTATCTTTTGTAAATAAGGGCGCCAAATATTCAAAAATGTTACATATTTATCTCTTAAATTATAAGTAAAATTTTCAAGTGGAATAGAACTAGCTATTTCATTATTCCAACGATCCATACTTAAATACGAATCAGATTTCCAAGTAACTGCTATGGTCTTCTTAGCTATTGCCAATGCAATTTTTATAAATTCTTTCTGATATTTATTCAATTTAAGTTTCGGTTTTATCCCTTCAATATCACCTAATAAAAATAATACAGGGTTATGTGGAAGTTGAATTGCAGTAATTTGTTCCAATAAGATTCTTAAATTTATCCAAAAGGGTGAATTTTAAAACAAGACCAAGTAGAATGTAAAAAAGTACCAATTTCTTGATTACACCGAAAACATTTATCAGATAGATTTGAATTTAATCTATTTATTTTTTGCGGTGTAATATATAATTGATGTAAAAAATTATATTGTACTAATCTAAGTCGAACATTTATTTTATTTGTCATACTGTCAAGACAAAGTCTTGACCAATTTGTTTCATCAATAATAATATTCAGATCTGTTTCCCATTTTTGCTTTGACTTATGGGTTCCTTGTTTAATTGTCTGTTCTTGAATCAAATTATACATACAAGAAATAAATTTTTTAATTTTCCCTTTTTGAATTAAAATTTCAATTTCATTAGGTTTTGGCAAAAACATTGTTTGACCCAGCTTACCTTTTAAGTAAGCTCTTAATTGAAAGTAACAAAAGAAAGTATTATTAGATATTTTATATTTATCCTTTAATTGTTCAAATGACATCAATATACCTCGTTCAAAACAATCTCCTATAAATTTAATCCCTTTTTGGTACCAATTATATAAAAGTTGATTGTCCATTGTAAAAGGAATAAGTCTGTTTTGGAACAAAGGTCTCCTTGCTAATAGAGATTTCTGTCTTTCATTATCAACATTTATCTTATTCCATAGATCAATCAAATGTGTTAATATAGGAGATTCTTTCTTTTCCCGTATCAATTTAGATTCCCATTTATATATAAAATCTTCAGGTCTATTTTCTCCTATCTTGTCTAGTTCTATTTTAATCCATGCTGGTTTTCGATTATCGAAGAAAGATGCAATAAATCTAAGTTGATTTGCTTTATAATAGTTCTTAAAGTTTGGAAGTTGTAACCCTCCTAACCCAAATTTACATGTCAATTTTTCCAATGATATTCTTGACATTTTACCTTTCCAAAGAAATTTTCTCACACATTTATTTAACTCTTGAAAAAATTTCTGTGGCAATTGTATTGGTAATGTTTGAAACAAATACTGTAATCTAGGAAATATATTCATCTTTACAACATTGACTCTACCTACTAATGTTATTGGTAATATCATCCATTTGTCAAGATCTTCTTGAATTTTTTTCAATAGTGGTAAATAATTAAATTTATATAAATTCTTTAGATCATTATCAAGTACCTAAATATTTTATACCATTTACCGGCCATCTAAATTGGGTTACTAATCGACATTGACTATAGTCTCCTTTAGTAAGAGGTAAAATTTCACTTTTATCCCAATTTATTTTGTAACCTGATACCTTCCCATATTCATCCAATCTAGAAGATAATTTATGTAACGAATGTTGTGGATTTGTTAAATAGATCAAAACGTCATCGGCAAAAAGATTAATTTTATATTCCTCCTGATTAACTCTAAAACCCATAATATCTGGATCAATTCTAATTAGTTCTGCTAATGGCTCTATCGCCAATACAAATAAAGCAGGTGATAGTGGACAACCTTGTCTAGTTTACCTTTTTAACTGGAATGGTGTTGAAATTTGAGAGTTTGTCACCACTTTAGCTTTAGGGTTAGAATTTAAAGTTTTAATCCAATTTATAAGAGATGCTCCTAACCCATATTTTTCTAGTACTTTAAATAAAAAAATCCCATTCTAATCTATCAAATGCTTTTTCTGCATCCAAAGCTACTACTATACTCTTCTCATCCCTTTTTTGTGTCAAATGAATTATACTGAGTAGCCGAGTTACATTATCTGCCAATTGTCTATTTTTAATAAATCCTGTTTGATCCATATGTATTAATTTTGGTAAATATTTAGATAATCTACTCAATAAAATTTTTGCTATTATTTTATAATCCGTATTCAATAAAGAAATAGGCCTATATGATGCTGGTTTCATAGGATCTCTCTTTTTTTGGCAATACTATTACAATCGCTGTTGAAAAAGATTCTGGAAGTTTATGTATTTTTTCTGCTTGACGTATTAATTCCATAAAAAGAGGAAATAATAAATCTTTAAATTTTTTATAAAATTCAGGTGGAAAATCATCTTCTCCTGGAGATTTATTACTTTGGAGTGATCCTAAAGCTTCTTCAACCAACATACATCAAAGTTGCTGGTGAACGCAGCAGGCCAAGCAGCATCTATAGGAAGAGGTGCAGTCGACGTTTCAGGCCGAGACCCTTCATCAGGACTAAAGCTTCTTCAACTTCTTTTAATGTAAGAGGCATATCTAATCCCTTCTGTTCTTCCAAATTCAATTTTGGAAGAGAAATTTGTGATAAAAACCTTTCTATCTCATTAACATCATTTTGGGATTCTGATTGATATAATTCAGAATAGAAATTTTTTAAAGTTTCATTTATTTCAAGAGGTTTATAAGATATTTTATTTGCCCTTATTCTAATTACATTTATTGTTTTGGAAGCTAGTTCTGTTTTCAACTGCCAGGCAAGAATTTTATGTGCTCTCTCACCTAACTCATAATACCTTTGTTTAGTTCTTATAATTGCTTTTTCCGTTCTATATGTCTGAAGCGTATTATATTGTAACTTCTTATTGACAAGTTGTTTTCGTTTTTCTTCTGACATATATCTTTGAGATTCTTTTTCTATTTTTGTAATCTCTTTTTCCAATTGATCTAGTTCTGCCATATATTCTTTCTTAATTTTAGACGTATAACTTATTATCTGGCCCCTAAGATATGCTTTCATCGCATCCCATAATATAAATTTATCATCCACTGAATGAAAATTTGTATCCAAAAAAAATTGAATCTGCTTTTTCATAAAATCACAAAAATTTTGACGTTTTAATAATGTTGAATTAAATCTCCATCTATAAGCCACTTCTTCCTTATCAGCCATTGTTATTGTCATTAATAAAGGGGAATGATCTGATAATATTCTTGCTTTATATTCCATATTTTTCACTCTGTGTTGAATATGCATTGATAATAGAAACAAATCTATCCTTGAGAAAGTTTTATGTCTATAGGAGTAGAACGAATAGTCTCTTTCTTTAGGATTGATTCTTCTCCATATATCAATCAGATTTAAATCCTTCATCAATGATAAAGTTAAATTTACTACCTTCGATTTTATAACAGCCTTGGTTGATCTATCTAAGACTGGGTCTAAGCAAAAATTTAAGTCTCCTCGAATTAATATTTTTTCATGCGCATCCGCCAAATTCAGAAAAGCTTCTTGTATGAATTTTGCATCATTTTCATTTGGTGCATAAATATTCATAAAAGTCCATAGTTCAGAAAAAAGTTGACAATGTATAATCACACATCTCCCCACAGAATCAATTATTACATTTTGTATTCTAATTGGTAACATTTTATTGATCAAAATTGCTACTCCCCTCGCTTTTGAACTAAATGAAGCCGCAACAACACTACCCACCCAATCTCTCTTTAGTTTCTGATGTTCTGTTTCCGTTAGGTGCATTTCCTGTAAAAATGCTAAATCTATCTTCATTTTTTTAATATGTGTTAAGATTCTTTTTCTTTTCACTGGTCCATTAAGCCCGTTAACATTAAAACTCAAAAAATCTCAATAAATTAGTCAATATTCTTCACAAAGTTACTCCAATCTAAAACATTATTTATCTTCTCAACTTTCATAGCTCCTTGGGGAATCTCTTTAAACTTCACCATGTTGCTATGTGTCTCCCTCCCAACCTTCCAGGCAGAAAGAAAAAAGAAGAAAGAAAAAGTACAAAAAAAGAAAAAACAAAATACCCCCCCACTAATGTTGTGAATGAAAGGATACACAACATTACCCCCCTCCATTTTGCGGGTCGTGGCAAAAGCAACGCTTGCACACATGACTAGCGTAGCAATCGATCAGTGCTTCTTCCAGCCCCCCCGCAACAAAAAAAACATTATATATATATATATATATATAGACAAAATTAGTATTACTATTCCCAACTAATATTCCTCCAGTATTAACCTTTCTTACCCTCCTCGTATAATTAATAATATATTTATACATTCATCCAGCTTCAAAAATCCATCAAGTCCATTCTTTAACCCAATCTTCATCTTCAATCTATCTCGCTCTCCTGGGTTTGTTCTTGTGTCTGGTGAGTTTTCTGAGAATCTCGCACAAACTGCTCTGCTTTCTGATAATCATCAAAAAATCTTTTTTCTCCACCAGACAAAAAAATCTTCAAAGTTGCAGGATAACGCAGTGTAAATTGATAACCATGTTCCCATAGGGTTTTTTCCACTGGATTAAATTTCTTCCTTCTCTTCAAAAGTTCGTAACTTATATCAGGATAGAAAAAAACTTTGTTCCCTCCAATTATCAATGGCCCTTTTCTATCTTTGGCAGCTCGAGCAGCTGCCTGTAGAATCCTTTCCTTGTCTTGAAATCTTAAGAATTTTATTAAAATCGATCGTGGATATTGGTCATCTTTTGGTTTTGGTCTTAAAGCTCTATGTGCCCGCTCAATATCAATTGATCGAACCTCCTCTTCCATTTGCAAAACATCCGGGATCCATCTTTGAAAAAATTCTATTGGTTTATCTCCCTCCATACTTCTTTAAGACCAACAATTTTAATATTATTACGTTTACTAAAATTTTCCAACATGTCCACTTTCTCCAAGAGTCGGTTTCTTTCCGAATTCCAGACAAGCAAATTATTTTCTGTTTTTTCCACTCTATCATGCATATGCCCCATTGCTCTTTCCATCTTCTGAAGCTTCTTATCCATTTTGTCCTGTCTTGCCATAACTTTATCATAGCACATCTTCGTATCTCTAAGTTCTTCTCTTACTTTTCTTAATTCAGCCGTTAATTGCAATATAGCCTCTCTCATGTCTCTATCATCTCCTTTACTTCCAATCGCTTCCAATTCTTCCTCCTCTTCTTCATCTGTGTTCTCTGCAGAATCCGATTCTGACTCTGAGTCATTTTCAATTGCAGTGGCTGTTGGTTCTTGTAGTTTGTGTTGTGTCGGTTTGCGCATGCGCATTACCGGTGTCTTCTTCGAAGAAGCCGTTGCCACCGCCATTGCTCCCTGTTCTACCGAAGGAGATCCAACCTGAGTCCGAGGCTCCATCGTTGCAGTAGGCCCTTTTTTCTTCCCATCTCGCGGCTGCTTCGTAACAGCAGACTTCTTTTGTTGCGGTTTAGGAGGCATATCGTAAAGTAATCTTACAAAGTTTATAAATAGTTTTCAGAAAATATTTACTAACTTTGTTTTGTTTAAACGGTACTTTATTGACTTGTTGCGGGAAAGCTGGATTTACACGTCTCAATCCCACGTCATCACGTGATGCCCCCCGGTGTTACACCTTTTGAAGGACCAAGCAAGGTGAGTGGTAGTGCACCGAGGAGTGTGCCGGAACAGAGGGATCTGGGAATACAGATCCATAATTCCTTAAGAGTGCTGTCACAGGTAGATAAGGTTGGAAAGAAAGCTTTTTGCACTTGGCTTTTATAACTCAAAGTACTGAGTACAGGAGTTTGGATGTAATGTTGAAGTTGCGTAAGACATTGGCGAGACCAAATTTAGGATATTATGTGCAGTTTTCGTCACCTACCTAAGAATAAGATTGAAAAAGTGCAGTGAAGATTTACAAGGATGTTGCCAGGACTTTAGGAGCTGAGTTATAAGGAAAGGTTGAATAGGTTTGGACTTTATTCCCTGGAACATGAATTCCAAATTTTTTTAATGCCATGGACCAATACTATTAAGCAAGGGGTCCATGGACCCATGTTGGGAACCCCTGCCTTACAGCTTAGAAGAATGAGGGGAGATTTGACAGAGGTATACAAAATTATCAGGGGTATAGCTAGAACAAAAGCAAGCAGGCCTTTTCCACTGAGGGTTGGGTAAGACTAGAACTAGCAGTCATAGGTTAAGGGTGAAAGCTAAAATGCTTAAGGGGAACATGAGGGTGGTGAGAGTGTGGAATGAGCTGCCAGTGGAAGTTGTGGATGCATATCTGATTTCAACATTTAACAGAAATTTGGATAGGTACATGGATAGGAAGGGTATGGAGGGGTATGGTCTGGTTGAAGAGATCAGGCAACTTAATAGTTTGGTGAGTACCAGATGGGCCGAAGTGTTGTAGTGTTCTATGACTCCACAAATTCTAATGCATGACAGTGTATATCCATGACCAAAATATGATTATATTAACCTGGTGTCTTTCAAAAAGCTTGAAAAAACCGTTTACGAGGTACTGGAATAGCAAGCAAGAGGATATATTTTATGAAAACAGAAATAGATCATTTGATCTATCAAGCCTGTCCTTACATTTTATAAAATCTTACTTGACCATGATTAAACCCACTGCTCTGTATCCTTCTTAAACTAATCAGTTGTCCTCTTAATCCATACACCCAATGAAAACTATGCAGGTTATCAAGAAATGGCAGTCCATTTCTGATTAGACATCACATATAAACAGACAGACCAGAACTAATTACTAGTTATGCCCTATCACTTTATTAGTCACTATGATCAACATAATGGCCTTTATCATTTTTGTAAGTTTAACCAACGACCAACTGCCAGTTTGCAATTGAAAAATTGACTGCATGTATAAAAGTGTCTGTAAGCGTGGGGGTATTGAGGGAAAGACAGTAATGCATAATGGTCTCCCTAAATCTCCTTATTTCCAAAAATGACAGGCTAAAAACTTGATTTCACAGAGCTTCATTTAAATTGCAGTAATGAGTCCCAAAATTCCCTGAGACCTTGTAAGTTCTGGGCCTCATTTATAATGAGAAGGCATTAAAAAAACACAAAATTATTACTCAGCGATTGTCTAACTTTCTAACCGCATTAGCTTGGAGGCTGAGTCACATCATTGATTAATATGGTGCATGGCAAAAGCTTCATCAATTTAGAATATTTCAAAGATTCAAAGCATATTTATTAGCAAAGAATACATAAATTATACACCTTGAAATTTGTCTGCTTTCAGGCAGCCACAAAGCAAGAAACCCGAACAATCCAATAAAAAGACCAAAATCTACTACGCAGAAAAAGAGAGAAAAAAAAGAACACATGCAAACAATAGAAGCAAGCCAAGAGCATCCCAAACCAGACTGAGTTCCAGATTCGCTCCTGGAGCAGCCAGAGTAGGCCCGAGCCAAGCCTTAGTCTTAGTCCCCAGTTCAACACACTAGCAGGGCAGAAAGCAGTTCAACACAGCAGCTGGGTCAGTTCACAGCCTCGGTGTTGCAGAGAGAGGAAGCGAAATCAACCCAACCCTCGGGCCTCCAGCTGTCTGGGCCGATGTTTAAGTTGTCCAATCATCGAGTAGTGCCACATTCTAGGATCCGAATCCAGGTGCCCTGATATGCTTGGGCTGCCCAGCCCGAAACCATTGTCAATCTCACCAAATCAGCTTTGCGTTTGGAGTGATCCAACCTCGCACTCAGGTTAGGCGGACAAGCATCGAAATTCTTCCGTATCAACTCCTCTCCAAATTGCTAACTTCATCTCCAACAGCGATACCAACTCTGTCTCCATCTGCGGCTCAACTATGTTGAGCCTCGCCATACCCCAGCATGGCTCATCCCCTGAACTAGCCTTGCCTCCACCTGCCTCTTCAATGTGCGTAGCAATAGTTCACCCCAATTTGCTTCAGAAAGATGTTACAGATAACATTTTTAGTCGAAAAAATTATTTAATATGAAATTTAGGGGTAAGAACAATTCAAACAGCTGTTGATTTTATCTAGTACTCTTCAGCTAATCACAGAGATTTTTTGTGTTTATATTTGAAGAAAGTATGCATATGCTAATTAAGAAAGGTGTGTCTGTTTATGGTGATTCCTACATTACTGTTGTCCTCAAATAATAGTGAGAATTCATGCAATAATGAGTTTCTAAACTACTTCTCATAAGCTAAGGGAATTGATCTTGAGTTCTACTGATCAGTGGCCAATAATCAGCGATTCCTAAATTAATGGGAGCTTTCTCAAGAGTTGAGTTTCACAGTCAAAAGAAATGACATATTAAGGTAGCACTATTGCCAAATGGCAATAAAAATTGCTAATAAGTTTCATAAAACAATTCATATTTAATGCATTTTAAAAGAAAGCACACATGGGGCTACGTAGTCACTATTACTGATGTAACATGTTGAAGTATTTGTCAAAGGCCCATGAGGAAAACAATGCTCAGAACTGTGGCTTTCAAAGTTAATAACGTTGACAAAGTAACTATAAATTCATCACTAATTCAATCAGCTGATGAAAAGTGGACTCTTGCACAGAGTAAAGCATTTAGATCAAGGGAGGAATACATAATTATCCTACAGCAATTGTGCTACTAAATTCACAAGGGATCTCTACGTTCAATCCTTATTATGACTGTCATGGCAAGCCACTCCACTGCCATTGGTATTAATATGTACTCAATTACATAGAACAGCAGCTACTGAACCTAAGCTAGCACTTAAGTGTCCTAGAGCACTACAGCTCAGAAACAGCCCTTCAGCCCATCTAGACTATGCGGACTGCTTTTCTGCCTAGCCCTATCTACCTCCAACCCAGATCATAACCTCTTAAAAAATCTCTTTTTACCATCCAAACTTCTCTTAAATGTTGCAATGGAACCTGCTGACAACTCATTCCACACTCACACTACCCTAGTGTGAGTACCCTAGATACTCACACTACGAAGAAGATTCCCCCTACCCCCAACTCCCCTTAAACACTTCAGCTTTTACCCTAAACCTATGGTCTCTGGTTCAGGTGACATCCAACCTGAGAAGAAAAGGCTGACATGCATTCACCCTATCAATAACCCTCATAATTTTGTACATCTCTGTAAAATCTTCCCTTATTCTCTTGTGCTCCAGTGAATAAAATCGTAACCTTTTCTCTATAACTCAGATCCTCAAGTGCTTGGAAATTTTCTCTGCATCCTTTCAATCCCATTAATATCTTTCCTTTAGGCAGATGACCAGACTGCACACGGTATTCCAAGTTTGGCTTCAGCATTATCTTATGCAATTTCACCATAACATCCAAACTCCCATACTCATTGCACTGATTTATGAAGACGAATGCGCCAACAACTCTCTTTACAACCCTATCTACCTGTGATACCACTTTCGAGGAATTCTGGATTTTACTCCTAGGATGCTTTGTTCTACTACACACCCTAGTGCCCTACCATTTACTGTGTAAGTTTTACCCTGGTTTGCCTTTCCAAAGTACAATACCTCCCACTAGTTTGCAATCTGCCATTTTCATCCCATTTCCCTCGCCAGTCCAAATCATGCTGCAAGCTTTGAGAGCCTTCATCACTGTCCACTACGCCCTCAATCTTGGTGTCATCCCCAAACTTGTTGATCCAGTCTACCACATTATCATTTAAATCATTAATATAGATGATAAACAATAATGGACTCAACAGCAATCCCTGTAGCACATCACTAAACATAGGCCTCCAGTCAGAGAGACAACCAACTACTACCACTCTCTTGACTTCTTAAAGGGAACAACATTCTGCCTACAAATGGTGTTGGAAGCAACTGCTGCAGGGAATGACAAGTTACAGAACTAAGCTAGCTTCTTGATTCTAAGATGTGGTTCTGGAAGCACCAGTGGATAAGATAAAGAAAAGCAACACAGATCAAAGTTGCTGGTGAATGCAGCAGGCCAGGCAGCATCTGTAGGAAGAGGTGCAGTCGACGTTTCAGGCTGAGACCCTTCGTCAGGACTAACTGAAGGAAGAGTGAGTAAGGGATTTGAAAGTTGGAGGGGGAGGGGGAGATCCAAAAGATAAAGAAAAGTTGTCTTTCTTCTATCCCCACTCCCTCCCCCCCCCCAGAGCATTAGGAAAGTTTCAGAGCATAAATTCAAGTGTTAGCAATAAGCTATAGGGGACAGCAAAGCCTAACTATAGTTCTCAGCCCAAGAAGAAAACAAGTGAAAAGGAAGATAATACCTAAATGTTTAATGCAACACTCACAGCTACTAGTTCAGATACTGACACAGTGTGATTTAATTGTCATATTAGACGAAGGATCATGGGGAAAGAACAGACTACTTAACTCATGCTGACACAACTGTATTTCTATATTATATTGACTATCCTGTTGTACATACTATTTATTATAAATTACACATTGCACATTTTGATGGAGGCATAACGTAAAGATTTTTACTCCTCATGCATATGAAGGATGTAAGTAATAAAGCCAATTCAATTCAACACCCCTATGAGCAAAAAACTATTGCCCAGGTGTTAGTTTCTCAGAGAAGGGGATCACATCAAATCTCTGCTGCAAAAGAATCAGAAAAGAATTATGATGGCTGGTTATAGAAGGATGCTGTGTGAAAATACTTGGTAGCTGCAGAAAGCTTGATTGTGTAAAGGAAGAGCATGAAGTCATCTAGCTCCTACCTTACAAGGTTTCTCATAGATTCAGATACACCTTTTCTTCAACAAAGCAGCAATGGCAGCATCATTTCAACACTTAAGGGCTCAACTGTCATTCACGCCTCAGATGGACAAGAACTCAGATCCTGTTGCAGGTCAATAATCCTTCCAATCCAATATTGCAACCTGTGATGGCTGTGAGCATCAATGCTAAACAGTGATAACCATGTCATCAGTCTGACAATCAGTGCTCAACTGATGAATAAGATTGTTACTGTTATCAGGGAATCATGAATCTGTTGTCCTCCCTGACTACATCAACAACTGCCCTACTTCCTCATCACAGTTTGCCAGTAAATAGCTTTAAGAAGACAAACTCTTTGAAGATGGGTTTTCATTGCAGTCCACAGGAAAAAACAGCTGCAATATTCCATCAGGTACAGATGACACAGAGTCTGCCTAATTCTTAAGAGCTATTAGCATTCACGAGTTGGAAAAACTTTTAGTCCATTCTTATTGCTCTGCCGTTTTTCCATTCATTTAAGATAATAGAGTTCTATGGTAGCTACATCACAATGAGCTAAATGTTTGCAAAGAAGAGGAAGAATTTCATTTGGAGACAGAAATGGGTAAGCAACAGCTATAGAGAAAACCTCTGATCCATAAATGAGTTAATTCACCAAGACTGACATGTTTCAAATGTGGAAAATTTGATCTTAATATTTGATATGTGCAAAGATTGAAGGCTTACATACCAATTTTACTTTGCTTATATAGTGTTTCTGGCTCCATTCCTGCATAACCTGATCTACTGCCAAAATGTATAGCCACTTGTTTATTAAGTCTGGATCGATGCACTAATGGCTGGTTTCTGCTATCAAGCTCATTCAAAACCCTGTTACCTTTTCCAGAACTTTGTTCAAGATTTCTTGCTGACCTACAATCCCTGGATTTTCATGTCATCATCAGTGGTTTCAAGCTCTCTACTGACTTAACACTCTGTTCTAGTTCTCTATTCCTCCCATGTCCACAAGCCTACCAGATCTTCTAGTCCCTCTGATTCTAGCCTCTAACATTCCCCTCTACAAGCAGTATTTTCAGTTGCTTTTGGTCATAAACTCTAATATGCTTTACACAAGGCCTTCCACTTAATGAATGACTATCTTTTTTTAAGAAGATGCTTAATATCTACCTCCTTGATAGGATTTAGTTCACCTTCTCTGTGGTCCATGGTCAAATTTTAATAGATTTTTCGCTGGATCAACTAAGAATCTATGTTAATGTCCACATTAAGTGTCTTGGGCATACCATTACATATGTACAATAAACTCCATACATGCAGATTAATACATAGGTAAAACAGTTTTTATTGTGCATCAATGTAAAACTAGCAAAATAACTAATTCCAATTTGAATTTTCTGTCAACAAGATGCAAAGCAATACAAAGTCCCAAGCACTCTCTGAGCAACTAATATGAAAACAGATTAGAAAGTTGTCAAGAGTTTGTGGGATCATCTAGTCATACTTATAAAAGAATCCAGTTAATGGGAAAAAGATAACACTGCTCCAACATCAAGGCACAACTATTAACATGAAGTTCTTGCCTGCAGACTGTGCATTGTAACAACCAGAATTTAACTTGATTCATTCCAGCTGCAGCTTTTGCTCTACATCTGTAAGAGTCAGATTTGTTACATTTTTATTTAAAATCTGCTCTTGACAAAGCTGACATGCTACTAAATAGGCAATCATAAATTGTCTCAGAATTGATTTCATGTTGAAAAGGATTACATGTTATCATTTCCTTACATTGATGTATCTAACTACATCTAACCTTCTCAAACACGTGCATTTAATATCTGAATGAAAAGTGAAATTTCAGTTCTTGTTCATTCATTTGTTAAACATAACTGAGTCCAAAATGTCAATGTTCCATAGTTGCTGAAGTAGCAAGAGCAAATTCTAAGTTAGTTTATTAAAGACTATTTTATTCATTAATTTTATTCTTTGCTCCAGGTTACTAATTAATCTACAATACTGACTTCAAATTAGTTCCTCCAAAAAAAAGGTACACAGATTATGTGATAGTTCCAAAGGACTCACAGTAGCAGAGGGGTCTGGGTATATCTGTACATTAATCTTTAATAGCAGCCCTATTAATAAAGTTATCTTGTGTAGGACTTCATACATCCAGGCACTAGGTTTGTCGTACTTTATTCATCCAAGATTGCTAACTGCACAAAACTAGGCAAAGTAAACTGCAAGCAGCATACAAGTCCCTTAAATCATTGTTGGTTATATTATTCAAACATTTCAATCTCAAATCCATTTCAACCCTACCTAATAACATCATATATCAGGTGCTCACCTTCTTTCAGCACACATTATATGTATATTTCATTTATTTATCTCTGCATTGTACTCTGGATTATACTTCATCATCGATTGTTGCTTGCTGCCACGGAGCTGGGGGTGACTTTGGGGTTCTTAAGTTTAACTGTTGTTCATTCTTTGGGGCATTTCTCTGCTTTTGTGGATGTTTGGAAGAAAAAGCATTCCAGGATGTATATTGTATACATTTCTCTGACATTAAATTGAACCTTTATCATTTTCCTCACTATGGCATGATGACCAAGTTAAAAGTAGTTTGCAATTTAATTTAAACTTTTTTTTTATAAAACAACTTGGATTTTGCTCTTGTTATTTCAGCAACAACTGAACATTGACATTTTGGAGTCAATTATGTTAATAAATGAATAAATGAAAAAAGGAAGATTAGCTTTTAATAATCTTAAATTGTCATAAGGCCAATTTTGATGGCATTAGACAGGAACTTGCAAATGTTGACTGGGAGAGGCTAAAAACAGATAAAAGGATGCCCAGCAAGTGGGAGGCTTTATTTATCAATAAATACTTCAATTAAATAAGTAGTGCAAAAACAAGAATAAAAAATTTGTGAGGTAGTGTTCATGGGTTCAATGTCCATTCAGAGATCAGATGGCAGAGGGGAAGAAGGGGAAGAAGCTGTTCCTGAATTGCTGAATGTGTGCTTTCAGGTTTCTGTACCTCCTTCCTGAGAAGGTCCTTATAATAACGCCAGTTTTTTGAGGCATCACTCCTTGAAGATGTCTTGGAAACTACGGAATCAGCCCATTATGGAGCTGATTAATTTTACAACTCTCTGCAGCTTACTTTGATCCTGTACAATAGCCATCCCCCCTCCATACCAAACGGTGACACAGCCAGTTAAAATGCTCACCACGGTACATCTGTAGAAATTTGTGCGTGTTTTAGGTGACATGCCAAATCTCCTCAAACTTCTAATGACATACAGTTGCTTGTCTTGCCTTCTTTATAGCTGCATCAATATGTTGGGATCAGGTTAGGTTCTCAGAGATATTGACACTCAGGATTTTGAAATTACTCACTCTCTCCATTTCTGATCCCTCCATGAGGACTGGTGTGTGTTCCTTCGTCTTACCCTTTCTGAAGTCCACAATGAGCTCTTTGGTCTTATGCCATTGAGTGTAAAGTTGTTGCTGTGACACCACTCCACTAGTTGGCATATCTCACTCCTGTTTGCCCTCTTGTCACCATCTGAGATTTTACCAATGATGGTTGTATCATCAGCAAATTTATAGATGGTATTTGAGCTGTTCCTAGCCACACAGTCATGGGTCAGTCATGGGTCAGACAGTAGAATAGTGGGCTAAGCCCACATCCTAGAGGTGCACCAGTGTTGACTGTCAGCGAGCTGAAGATGTTATTTATAATCCGCACAGATTGTGGTCTTCCAGTTAGGAAGTCGAGGATCCATTTGCAGAGGGAGGTACAGAGGCCCAGGTTCTGTAGCTTTTCAATCAGGACTATAGGAATGACGGTGCTCACTTGTTGATAGCCACAAATGAAGAGCCAGAAGACTAGAGAATGTTAATGTGTCTTTATTTAAGAAAGGTTGCAAGCACAAGACAAGGAACCACAGGCATGTGAACCTTATATTAGTGGTGGTTAGGTCACTGGAAGAGATTCTCACAGATAAGATTTATTTGCATTTGGAAATGCAAAGACTGATCCAAGATAGTCAGCACAGCTTTGTGCGTGGGAAATAATACCTCACAAGTTTGAGTCTTTTCAGGAGGTGAACAAAAGGATTGATAAGCGCAGGGCAGTAGCCATTGTCTATGTTGACTTTAGCAAAACCTTTGACAAGTCTTTATATAGTAGGCTACTCCGGAAGATTAGAAAACATAAGATCCATGCTGAGCTAGCCAACTAGATACAAAACTGGCTTGATTGTAGGAGGCAGAGTGTGATAGGGGAGGATTGATTTTCCAAGCTGGAGGTCTGTAACTACTGGTATGCCACAAGGAACCTGTGATGGGTACCTTGTTGTTTGTTATAAATTTGCATATAAAACCCTGGATGAGAACGTAGGCGGCATAGTTAGCAAGTCTGCAAATGACACCAAAAAGGCTAGAATAATGGGCAATTAAGAAACTAAGTTTACAACAGGACCTAGATCAACTGGAGAAGTGGGCAAAAGAAGAACAGATGGAACTTAATTCAGACAGTACAAAGTGATTCATTTTAGAAAGTTAAGAGTCCACTTCATATAGTGAATGGCAAGGCCCTGGACTGTGTTATAAGACTATAAGATACAGGAGCAGAAGTAGGCCATTCGGCTCATCAGGTCTGCTCTGCCATTCAATCATGGCTGATCCAATTCTTCCAGTCATCCTAACTCCCCTGCCTTCACCCCATACCCTTTAATGCCCTGGCTAATCAACAACCTATCTATCTCTGCCTTAAATGCAACCAGTGACTTTGCCTCCACAGCCACTCAAGGCAACAAATTCCACAGATTTACCAGCCTCTGACTGAAGAAATTTCTCCGTATCTCTATTCTAAATGGATGTCCTTCAATCCTGAAGTTGTGCCCTCTTGTCCTAGACTCCCCTACCATGGGAAATAACTGCCATATCTAATCTGTTCAGACCTTTTAACATTTGGAATGTTTGAGAACCCCCCCCCCCATTCTCCTGAACTCCAGGGAATACAGCCCAAAAGCTGCCAGACATTCCTCATACGGTAACCCTTTCATTCCTGGAATCATTCTCGTGAATCTCCTCTGAACCATCTCCAATGTCGGTATATCCTTTCTAAAATAAGGAGCCCAAAACTGCACACAATACTCCAAATGTGGTCTCACGAGTGCCTTATAGAGACTCAACATCACATCCCTGCTCTTATATTCTATACCTCTAGAAATGAATGCCAACATTGCATTTGCCTTCTTCACCACCAACTCAATCTGGAGGTTAACCTTTAGGGTATCCTGCACAAGGACTCCCAAGTCCCTTTACATCTCTGCGTTTTGAATTCTCTCTCCATCTAAATAAGAGCCTTCCTGTTTATTTCTTCCACCAAAGTGCATGACCATATACTTTCCAACATTGTATTTCATTTGCCACTTATTTGCTCATTCCTCTAAACTATCTGAGTCTCTCTGCAGGCTGTCTGTTTCCTCAACACTACCCGCTCCTCTACCTATCTTTGTATCATCGGCAGATTTAGCCACAAATCCATTAATTCCATAGACCAAATCATTGACATACATTGTTAAAAGCAAAAACACCGACCCCTGTGGAATTCCACTAGTAACGGGTAGCCATCCAGAATAGGATCCTTTTATTTCTGCTTTCTGCTGATCAACCAATGCGCAACCCATGCTAGTAACTTCCCTGTAATTCCATGGGCTCTTATCTTGCTAAGCAGCCTCCTGTGTGGCACCTTGTCAAAGGCCTTCTGAAAATCCAAGAACACCACATCCACTGCATCTCCTTTGTCTACCCTACTTGTAATTTCCTCAAAAAATTGCAGTAGGTTAGTCAGGAAGGATTTTCCTTTCAGGAAACCACGCTGGCTTTGGCCCATCTTGTCATGTGCCTCCAGGTATTCCGTAATCTCATCCCTAACTATTGATTCCAACAACTTTCCAACCACTGATATCAGGCTAACAGGTTTATAGTCTCCTTTCTGCTTCCTCCGTGTTATTGAACAGAAAGTCTAGGGGGTACAAGTGGTGCTAGAAAATTTGTGAACCCTGTAGAATTTTCTCTACTTCTGCATAAATATGACCTAAAATATGATCAGATCTTCATGCAAGTCCTGAAACTAGATAAAGAGAACTCAATTAAATAAATAACATGAAAACATTATACTTGTTCATTTATTTATTTATTGAGAAAAATGATCCAATATAACATGTACTTGTTGGAAAGAAGTATGTGAATCCTTGCTTTCAATAACTGGTGTGAATTCCTTGTAAAGCAATAACTTCAACCAAACGTTTCCGGTTAACTATTGACCAGTCCAGCACATCGGCTTGGAGGAAGCTTGACATTAGTAACAGGAAAGTAATAGAATCCATCACTTACTCATAGAGTTATACAGCATGGAAAACAGCACTTTGGCCCAAATTATCTGTGCTAACCAAGATGCTTTTTTAAGGTAAGGCCATTTGCCTGTGCTTGGTTCTTAGCCCTTTACAGGTGTCCCCCGCTTTTCGAACGTTCGCTTTACGAAACCTCACTGTTACGAAAAACCTACATTAATACCCTGTTTTCGCTAACAGAAGGTGTTTTCACTGTTACGAAAAAAGCAGAGCGCGATTTAAAAAAATCAGCGTGCACCCCGAGCAGCCGCTCTCTCCCGGATTCGGAACGGCATTCTCGCCGGCATTGCTTAAACACGTGCCTGTGAGCAGCCGTTAGCAAGATGAGTTCTATAGTATTGGAAAAGCCTGAAAGAGCTTGTAAGGGTGTTACACTTAGCGTAAAACTAGACATAATTAAGCGTTTCGATCATGGTGAACCAAGTAAGGACAAAGTAAGTTTGGCTTGTGGAAGCTGACGAAGATGATGTTGAAGAGGTTTTGGCATCCCATGACCAAGAACTGATAGATGAAGAGCTGATGCAATTGGAAGAGGAAAGGATAACAATCGAAACCGAATGAATAATGATAAAGTACGACTTTAATTTTGAAAGGGTACGTCGGTTTAAGGAATATTTGCAGGATGGTTTAGGAGTCAGGATATCATACATTTGTGAGACCGCACTTGGAATATGGCTTCTAGTTCCATGTTCTTGGTTTTCGACACTACTAGGAAGGATGTGATTAAGCTGGAGATAGTGCAGAAAAATTCACAAACATGTTGCCTGCACTGAAGGGCTTGAGTAATGAGGAGAAATTGGATGGAAAGTTCTGTGTTTCCTGGGGCAAAGATGGCTGAGGGGTTATCTTATAGAGGTTAATAAACTGGGGGATATAGATAGGGAGGATACTCAGTCTTTTTCCTAGGATCGAGAGTCGAAAACTAGAGGGCACAGGTTTGTGAGGAAATATTTAAAAGGGATCCAAAAGGGCAAACTTTTTCCACATTAAGGCTGGTGGGTATATAGAAGGAGTTGTCAGAGAAGGTGGAAAAGCAATTACAATGCTAAAAAACATACGGACATGTACATGGACAGTAAAGTTATACAGGTTTCCCCCGCCATCCAAAGGTACAGCATTCCTATGAAACAGTTTGTAAGCCGGAATGTCATAAAGCGAAGAAGGAATGACCATTTATTTGCATGGGAAAATTTTGTGAGCGTTCGCAGACCCAAAAATAACCTACCAAATCATGCCAAACAACACATAAAACCTAAACTAGCAGTAACATGTAGTAAAAGCAGGAATGATATGATATATATACAGCTTATAAAAAGTAGAAATACTTTTCCACAATCATTGCCTGAACTGTTCTCCGTAGCGAAAATCTCACGCAAGTGCCGTCAGCAAAAACACGGCGCAAGCGCTCTCCAATAACCTTTAAGCTATGAAGCTGCCAAATCATACCAAATAACACGTAAAAATACACAGCTGATATAAAGTAGAAATATGTACAGTGTAGTATCACTTACTGGGATTGGGAAAGCGCGGAGCACACTGATGGTGGTGTGTTAGACTGAGTCGTTGGAGTTTGGGTGGTGCAGTGGCCCCCACCCTCCGGGCAGTGACCGATAGCGATTTGTGAAGCATGCAGTGGTAGCCGGGAGGCACACAGTACATTTTTAAGAAAAAAGCCGAAATAAACATGCTAATTAATTAGGTGCCATCCGGCACGTAAATGTCGGCCCAGATCAGTGCCAATTGCCGATTGCATCGTCTCTGATCTGGGCCGACAATTACGTGTTGGGCAGCACCTAATTAATCAGCATGTTTATTTCGGCTTTTTTCTTAAAGATGTGCTGTGTGTCTCCTGGCTACGGCTGCATTCTCCGCGAATCGGTATCTGTCCGCGGCCTGGGGGTTGGGGTGGTGGGACATTGGGGTATCATCTCGTCGTCTGTTTCCATTAGAGCAGGCAGCTCATCTTCTCCTATGACTGCCCGCCTCGACGTTGAAGGTCGAGGTTCGTCGTCTGCTGTGGCTGATGTGGAAGGTTTGCTTGACTGCTGAGCCTCGCGCATTTTTCTATCATACAGTTCTTTGTAAGCACTCAAACCATCCTGCAAATATTCCTTAAACCGACGTACCCTTTCAAAATTAAAGTCGTACTTTATCATTATTCATTCGGTTTCGATTGTTATCCTTTCCTCTTCCAATTGCATCAGCTCTTCATCTATCAGTTCTTGGTCATGGGATGCCAAAACCTCTTCAACATCATCTTCGTCAGCTTCCACAAGCCAAACTTACTTTGTCCTTACTTGGTTCACCATGATCGAAACGCTTAATTATGTCTAGTTTTACGCTAAGTGTAACACCCTTACAAGCTCTTTCAGGCTTTTCCAATACTATAGAACTCATCTTGCTAACGGCTGCTCATAGGCACGTGTTTAAGCAATGCCGGCGAGAATGCCGTTCCGAATCCGGGAGAGAGCGGCTGCTCGGGGTGCACGCTGATTTTTTTAAATCGCGCTCTGCTTTTTTCGTAACAGTGAAAACACCTTCTGTTAGCGAAAACAGGGTATTAATGTAGGTTTTTCGTAACAGTGAGATTTCGTAAAGCGAACGTTCGAAAAGCGGGGTACACCTATAAAGGGCTAAGAACCAAGCACAGGCAAATGGCCTTACCTTAAAAAAGCATCTTGGTTAGCACGGATAATTTGGGCCAAAGTGCTGTTTTCCATGCTGTATAACTCTATGAGTAAGTGATGGATTCTATTACTTTCCTGTTACTAATGTCAAGCTTGCCTTCTCTCTTTTCCAAAGTTCAAAGTAAATTATCAAAGTACCATAGTACCTTGAGATTCAGTTTCTTACAAGCATTCACAATAGAATCAATGAAAACTTATAAAACAATGTGCAAAAATAAGAGAAATTGTGCAAAATATAAATGATGCTGAGAAAATGAATTGTGGAGTACTTGAAAGTGAGTCCACAGGTTGTGGAATGAGTTGAGCTATCCACACTGGTTCAGGAGTCTGATAGTTGATGGGTAATAACTCTACCCTTCCAGTTTTTAAATCAACCCTTTCCAGTCTTTATCAGCAGCATAATATTTGTTACCATCTAACACACTGAATGTTCTCAAATTTAAGTGCTGCTGGAAGACAGAAACAATACATCTACCAGGGTAGCTCAGGGGTGTAGCTACTATGCACAATTTCAACAACCCAGGAGATCAACTTCTGGTACCCTGTAGAGTTTGAATATTCTGCCTGTGATTGCATGGGTTTCCTCCCACATCTCAAAGATATACTGGGAGGTTAATTGGTTACAGTAAAAACTGTTCCTTGTGTGGGTAGGTGGTAGGATAATCAGAGAATTGACAGGCAAGTGCAAAGGTATAGGTTACTGGTAAATATGTGTGGGAATAGTACTGCTAGCAAGGCTAACACTCAGTATCGACTCAACTGGCTCTATAGCCTTTTTTTATCCTGTGAGAAAAATGGGGAAAACTGCTTCTCTTGCTGTTTTGCCTGAAAGGATATGCGTCATCAAGTCCAAGAAAAGAACACAGGCTATGTGACATAGTTTCAAAGGTCTCACAATAACAGAGGGGTCTGGGTATATATGTACATTAATCTTTAATAGCAGCCCTGTTAAAAAGCTATCATGTGCAAGGCGTCATAAATCCATGCACAAGGTTTGTTGTACTTTATGCTTCAATTCAATTGTCATTTAATCATACACAAATACTCTTGAATACAGCCAAACGACAGAGCATTACTATGGGGTCAAGGTGCAAAGACACATTACCAACAGTCACACATAAGATCACAATCACGTACGAACAGTCACATCCTCCGACGGCTGAAAAGCCAGTGACCCCGCAGCTTGAGGCTTGAGTCCATTGAGGGCAGCTTTAAAACTCTGCAGTCTGTTGAGCGAAACTCAAGGAGGGCAGCTCTGACTCCATTCTGGACAACACGCCACACCGTCCGCAGTGAAGCCCAACGGCTTCGCTGTCTCCCAAACAAGTGCCACCAGCTACAACCCAGGACTAGGCTCCCTCCATCCGCCCTGCTCACATCTAATAAATCAGTGAATCGAACTTGCGATGTACCAGATTGATAATGTCCAAAGGAGTCTTGCAATCACAAGAAAAGTGACCATGATGGCCACTTGCGATTTGACTGTAAGCCTCCATTGACCCAGGCAGCAGCATGTTGCGCAGTTCCTTCATTTTCTTCACCAGCGAGCAACTCCCTGATGGTGTATACCTGCAGTCCTTTGAGTTCTTAACGTACAGTAGGATCTTGAAATCATTAGACGTACGCCTACATCTATGTTAAGTAGAACAATAGCACCTTTTGTTTACCCCGAAGAAGTAGCTGCAACCAGTCACACCGCCATCTTACTGGAATAACTTTAAAATCTAAACATTTAAATTTTTAAACATTTGTTGAACTAAAAAGGCATCTTACATTCATACTGGGGCATCACACTAGAAAGAATATGTTGGTCCTAGAAATTAGCAGATGAGCAGACAGCAGTTCCAGAGACAAGGGATTTCAGCCACAAAATTGGGTGAAAGGACCGGCAGTGATTTTTCACTTTGAAAAAGATTGAGAAATGTGCAAGATAACCTGTTGTACTGATCCTATTTGTGGATGGTTGCAAAACCAGGGAAGATTAAAAGGGAACAGATGGCAAGGCAGAAGGGGAAGTTGGTGGAATAGGAGGAAAAAAGTAAAAACAGCAGACAGTAGTTATCATCCAGAATTTATTGACTACAAGGGTAGTGTGAACAGCTAATTAGAGTTTTCAAAGAACTAGCTAGACGCTTGAGGTAAAATAAATTGTGAGGTTACAAAGATGTAGCCAGGCAAGATGCATAAAGAGATGGGATGCATCTTTTAGGCTGATTGGTCTCCTTTTGTGCAATTATGATTCTATGAATATAGTCCATAAATCTATCATCTGCAGTTATGACTACAAGTTGGTATGTTCAGTCTACAGAAATAAAAACACATTTTTTAAAAATAACTATTTACTTCCATTATTTTTCTGTTGGTTTCCTAATTTATACTTTGTTGAACCTGTAACCAGTTTAATTCCGTCAGCTGTGTGGGAAAACAATTTCAATTAATAAATATATTCTTTGTTATAAAGGAACAGAATTCCACTCTCTCCCTCCAAAGCATACTGTATTTCAGGAAGCTTTTGTGATTTATAAACTTTCACTTAATGAAATGTTTGCCAGGAACACATTCTTCTCGCTTTACCTTACCCTTTACAATCATATAGCCTAACATTTTTCATTTTGCCCAATTTTTCTCATAGACAGATATGTTGGAATTATATCCAAGTGTTTTACACAATGGAGTTTGTCAAAACCAGCATTTACTTTTGTATTACTAAACTGTGCTGCATCTACATTTTATTCCTTACCATCTCAGCACCCATATCCAAATTTACAGCCCAACTCTGAAATCCTTGAACAATGCCATCAGACTCTTCCTGCCAACTATATACTATCTCTTCCCCAACACCAGCTTATTATTTATTTCTGTATCTTTCAGCTGTCTTGTCATCAGAAGCACAGAGTTCCTCCCTTAACATTTTCATCAAACCACAACAATCCCTTTAAAAATCTCTTTTGCAACCATATTTGCTGTTTCTGAATTCCTTTATGTTCTCACTTCCAAAAACTACCTAGGATAGCTAAGAACTTGAACAGCACGTAAAAAATTTGTGGAGGTAGAGGATATGAAAGGTCTAGATCCAGTTGATGAAGATGTAAACAATAAAATTAATTTCATTTAGTGTTCTCTTTTATCTCTAGTTGGTAGAAATTAGAATTAATTAAACTGAACTCTAAACTGAGCAAATTCCACAGGTTTTCTGAGAAATCTGATATCATGCTATTTCGGAGGCTTTCTTTGATGTCAGGCTATTTTTATTTATTCATTTATGGAATATGGATACAGCAAGTTCTGCAATTATTATCCATCCTTAGCTGATCCTGAACTGAGGATGCTTTTAAGAGTCAAAAGCTTTAATAGTAAAGGTCATTACTGAACTGGACACGCTTCTTACAACAACCAGGTGGTCATTAATGTAGTTTTGTTTTTCATGTCTAATTAATGGAATTTAAATTCCATAGCTGCCATACTGGAGCTCAAATGTGCACACGTTTGTATGTCTTTGGATGAATGTTCTAGAATAGAAGCTCCTTTCACTGTACCACTTAGCTTAATGTTTTCATTTGGAGATATAGTCCCCAGACACAATTGGCCTTGACCAACTACTGTGGTCAATACTCAGTTGTACCATTAAATTCCACATGATCCAATTCCACCTATACCTTAACCTTTAAGCATAAAGTATTACATTGGGCTTAACAATTTTTCTCTTTGGGCCCTCCTTCATATTTTTCTTGTACTTTATCTGGTCTGTCTATGCATTTAATCTCCCTTGAGATTTGTGTTGGGTTAGCATTCCCTAAAACCCTGACCCACATATGTTCAATACTAACTCTACTATTACTTTCACAAGATTTTAAAATGCATTGTTCAATCCATCTCGACCAGAGAACTTATCTTCTATAGGTTAAATATTAATATGACTCACTTTTTCCCATTTTGAATTAGGTCAAGCAGTACAGAAGTTTATAACCCAGAGGTATTGTATTACAAACTGAAAATATATTATAAAAAGTGAACCAGGTCGCCTCATTAGTCCATGATTATTATTAAAACCAAACCACAAGAAGGGAGTACTTCCTATAGCAGGAAGCTGAATCTGGGTGTCTTACAGCAGAATATATCAACCTAATAAAAAAATTACAGAGCAGCAGAGTCAACAATCTCTCTTCACTTCAACACCAAGTTGCTTCTCAAATACTATCACCTAAACTACAATTTTATAGAAATTGGTGATCTCATAACATTGGAACTATGACACAATTTTTTTGCTCCAAGCCATTCATGTCAAGTAACAACACACTAATTCCCTGTGTACCAAATTTCTCTCTTAGAAATCTCTCTCTTAGATACAACTCTGGGCGTCATGGGAGGTTGTTCCTGCCTGTGGCCATCGAACTTTGCAGCTCCTCCCATGGAAGGTCAGACACCCTGAGCCAATAGGCTGGTCCTGGACTTATTTCCATCTGGCATAGTTTGCATATTGTCATTTGATTGTTCGTGGTTTTTGTATTTCTATATTTATGCTCTATTCTTGGTTGGTGCAGCTGTAACGAAACTCAATTTCCCTCGGGATCAATTATGTCTATGTCTATGTCTATGTCTATGTCTCTTTTCTAGCTACCAAATCTACAAAGGAAGGAAGTCAGAGAGACAGACAGATAAAAATAGTGAAGTCATGGTAGCAGTAGAATGACAGGAGGAACGTGCGGAGGGATCAGTGCATGCAATTTAGGTAGGTTCTTCCACCTTTGTTTATACTACAGCTTTTACAATATTTAAAGTATTTATTGATCTACTGTAGCATTGCTTATAGGAATAAGACTTATGTTGGCTGTTAGTAGAGTAAAGTTAGAAGGCAGGAATCACTGGGGTATATCTACAGAGATTATTATAGCAATACATACCACAGGTTTCCCCTGCCATTCGAAGGTAGAGCGTTCCTATGAAATGGTTCATAAGCCGAAATGTTGTAATGCGAAGAAGCAATTACAATTTATTTATATAGTAAAATTTTGTGAGTGTTCGCAGACCCAAAAATAACCTACCAAATCATGCCAAATAACACATAAAACCTAAAATAACAGTAACATATAGTAAAAGCAGGAATAATATGATAAATACACAGCCTATATAAAGTAGAAATACTTTTCCACAATCATTGCCGGCACTGTTCGCCGAAGCGAAAATCTCATGCAAGCGCTCTCGGCAGAAAATCTCACGCAAGCGCTGTTGGCAAAAACACAGCGCAAACGCTCTCCAGTAACCTTTAAGCTATGAAGCTGCCAAATCATACCAAGTAACACGTAAAAATATATAGCCTATATAAAGTAGAAATAATGTATGTACAGTGTAGTATCACTTAATGGAATTAGTTCAGCACCGAGCACACTGATGATGGTCTGTTAGGCTGAGTCGTGGCAGGTTGGGTGGTGCCGTGGCCCCCACCCTCCAGGCCGCTGACCGATGCATTGCCGCGAAGCATGCAGGAGTCCAGTGGTAGCCGGGAGGCACACAGCACATCTTTAAGAATAAAGCCGAAATAAACATGCTAATTAATTAGGTGCCGCCCAACACGTAATTGTCGGCCCAGATCAGTGCCGATTGCGTCGTCTCTGATCTGGGCCAACAATTACGTGTGGGGTGGCACCTAATTAATTAGCATGTTTATTTTGGCTTTTTTCTTAAAGATGTGCTGTGTGCCTCCCGGCTACCGCTGCATTCTCTGCGAATTCGTATCTGTCCATGGCTCGGGGGTTGGGGTGGTGGGACACTGGAGTGTCGTCTGTTTCCATTAGAGCAGGCAGCTCATCTTCTCCTATGACTGCCCACCTTGATGTCGAAGGTCGAGGTTCGTCATCTGCTGTGCCTGATGTGGAAGGCTTGTGTGACTGCTGAGCCTCGCACATTTTTCTATCATACAGTTCTTTGTAAGGACTCAAACTATCTTGCAAATACTCCCTAAACCTACGTACCCTTTCAAAATTAAAGTCATACTTTATCACTGCAGCGAAAATCTCGCGCAGTTGCTTCACTTTCATTTCGCTACTGCATTCGGTTTTGATTGTTATCCTTTCCTCTTCCAATTGCATCAGCTCTTCATCTATCAGTTCTTGGTCATGGGATGCCAAAACCTCTTCAACATCATCTTCCTCAGCTTCCACAAGCCAAACTCACATTGTCCTTATTTTGTTTACCACGATCAAAATGCTTCATTATGTCTAGTTTTACGCTAAGTGTAACACCCTTACGAGATCTTTCAGGCTTTTCCAATACCTTAGAACTCATCTTGCAAACGACTGCTCACAGGCACATGTTTAAGCAATACCGTTCCTAATCTGGGGGAGAGTGGCTGCTCGGGGCGCATGCTGCCTTTTATTGCGCGCTGATTTTTTCGCGCACTGATTTTTTTCGTAACAGTGAAAATGCCTTCTGTTAGTGAAAACAGGGTACAAATGTAGGTCTTTCATAACAGTGAGGTTTCGTAAAGCAAACGTTCGAAAAGCGGGGGACACCTGTATATTATACTTCCAATGTTTGAATTAAAAAATGAGTTGACTGGAAGGCAAGCACTTCTCTGCAGTACAAACTGACAAACCAAAAAATTAGGCTTGGTTGATAATTGGAAATGAACAATCCTAGTGAATCCTATCCACTGGCCCAGCCATAGTTAGATGGTATCTTAAGTTAACGTGGGTACGAGATAAAAACTCATCTTTTAACTTACACATGATGACTCAAAATATATACAGCTCACCTTACCATAAAGAAGAAATGGAAGAAAACAAAGTGGGGGAACATGTGAACCTCTACACACGAGTTAAAATTTAGAGGAAAATGTTAGAACAACCAATTCAGAAATTAGGACAACGAATTCTACTTGATTTAGCTGAAAAGAAAATTTACATTAATCAAGCAACACACATCAAAGTTGCTGGTGAACGCAGCAGGCCAGGCAGCATCTGTAGGAAGAGGTGCAGTCGACGTTTCAGGCTGAGACCCTCCCTCAGGACTAACTGAAGGAAGAGTGAGTAAGGGATTTGAAAGTTGGAGGGGGAGGGGGAGATCCAAAATGATAGAAGACAGGAGGGGGAGGGATAGAGCCAAGAGCTGGACAGGTGATAGGCAAAAGGGGATACGAGAGGATCATGGGACAGGAGGTCCGGGAAGAAAGACAAGGAGGCGAGGGGGGGGCCCAGAGGATGGGCGAGAGGTATATTCAGAGGGACAGAGGGAGAAAAAGGAGAGTGAGAGAAAGAATGTGTGCATAAAAATAATGGGGTACGAGGGGGAGGTGGGGCCTTAGCGGAAGTTAGAGAAGTCGATGTTCATGCCATCAGGTTGGAGGCTACCCAGATGGAATATAAGGTGTTGTTCCTCCAACCTGAGTGTGGCTTCATCTTTACAGTAGAGGAGGCCGTGGATAGACATGTCAGAATGGGAATGGGATGTGGAATTAAAATGCGTGGCCACTGGGAGATCCTGCTTTCTCTGGCGGACAGAGCGTAGATATTCAGCAAAGCGGTCTCCCAGTCTGCGTCGGGTCTCGCCAATATATAAAAGGCCACATCGGGAGCACCAGACGCAGTATATCACCCCAGTGTTGCCTCACCTGGAAGGACTGTTTGGGGCCCTGAATGGTGGTAAGGGAGGAAGTGTAAGGGCATGTGTAGCACTTGTTTTCCGCTTACACGGATTACTTATCCGTAACATACACACACAAAATGCTGGATAAACTCAGCATCTATGAGAGGATTAAACAGTCAATATTTTGGACTAAGGCCTTTCATCAGAACTGGAAAGGAAGGGGCAGGAGCCAGAATAAGAAGATGGGGGAGGGGGCAGAGGACTACGAGATGGCAGATGATATGTGAACCAGTTGGTTGAACCACATGGTCCACCATGTCCACACTGACCAGTTGGGGGTCAGTGTGGATATGGTGGAGGATTACAAATACCTGGGGATACAAATTGACAATAAACTGGACTGGTCAAAGAACACTGAGGCTGTCTATAAGAAGGGTCAGCGCCGTCTCTATTTCCTGAGGAGACTGAGGTCCTTTAACATCTGCCGGACGATGCTGAGGATGTTCTACGAGTCTGTGGTGGCCAGTGCTATCATGTTTGCTGTTGTGTGCTGGGGCAGCAGGCTGAGGGTAGCAGACACCAACAGAATCAACAGACTCATTCGTAAGGCCAGTGATGTTGTGGGGATGGAACTGGACTCTGTCACGGTGGTGTCTGAAAAGGGGATGCTGTCCAAGTTGCATGCCATCTTGGTCAATGTCTCCCATCCACTACATAATGTACTGGGTGGGCACAGGAGTACATTCAGCCAGAGACTCATTCCACCGAGATGCAGCACAGAGTGTCATAAGAAGTCATTCCTGCCTGTGGCCATCAAACTTTACAACTCCTCCCTTGGAGGGTCAGACACCCTGAGCCAATAGGCTGCTCTTGGACTTATTTCATAATTTACTGGCATAATTTACATACTACTATTTATGGTGCAATTGTAACGAAAACCAATTTCCCCCGGGATCAATGAAGTGTGACTATGACTATGACTATGAGTAGGGGAGGGGGGAATCTGGGAAGTGATAGATGGAACAGACAAGGTCTAAAAAGGGAATCTGATAGAGAAGACAGTAATTGTCCTCTTTTCAGAGAGGATGTGATTATATGCAACAACTTAGTAAGTTGATATAGTTACTCTATACTTTAGTACTGAATCAAACTGCAATCACTGTCAGGCCCAATTAAGGTTACAAGCCCAAACCTCACTAATTTAAACTTGCGTAATATACATGCTTACCCTCAGGTTAATGCTGTTCCTTACCATGCAATTAATTTTACAAATAGCTTGTGCCAGAAATAAAAGTACTAATCAAAGATTTTTCAACCATTCAAATTGGCAGGTCTTACTCCTGCTTTTACCATTGGCAAAAAGCACAAACTGAAAATACTGTGCATCACATGGGTATGATTATTTTCTCATCAACATAAAGATAAGCACAATGTCTCTTCTCTTAAGCAGTATTAGATAACAAGTGAAATAGAAACAGCTTTGTTCGAGTCACAAGACAACAGCCTTTAGAATGGGGAGAACAGAAGTACCAATTGCCAAGAGCAGAACAGACACTCAGCAAAACAACTTAAAGAACCAAATGTTGCAAAGTGTGTACAAAAGTATGCAAAGGACAACTAAAGTACATAATATGTGAATGGAAAGACTCTGAACTTAACAATGAGATACAGAGATGCCGCATATGGATGCCTTAAAACCATCATACTGAAATAGCTAGAGAAACTTTCCTGCAAGAGAAATAGATTTGGTAATGCTCATAAACTTAATAAGCAGATATATAGTAATACCTAAAACCAGAGTTAATTACCAGTGATTCTCAGGTAAAAGCTGTGCACAACATTTTGCCTCTGAATTAACTGAAGCAGCTGAGCAGGAATGGGAATCATTCAGACTTGAGAAAGAATATTGATTTTACTTTGCTTTTTAAAAGTACTTAAATTCCCATACTCCAATTTTTTTATATCACTACAGAAAATGACACACATCTTAAGCACACATCTTAGAATTATTCATTAAGCTATAACACTGATTGTCCAAATTTAGGTTCCTAAACACTTACTAAAAGTTTATCTGATGTTTCAATAGATAACTGAAATATGCACATATACATGGTGCAAATTGTGGCAGCATATTACGTGGAAAGTACTAAAAAATTTGAGAATAACAAATGCACATTGAATGATAGCACTAGTTTCTCAATTTTTTTATAGTGCTAACTTAATTCAAACAAAATAAGCAAAGTAATACATCATTCATAATGATACAATACTCAAATCTCAACACTGATATACATTCGTATCCTTAAAAAAATGCTGGATTTTTCCGCCACAGAATTAATAGTTCTAAGACTAAACAAAATAGTTCCTCTCTTGATGTCTCTGCATCCAAAAGGACTGTCAGAGCAAATATGCTGTTGTATTTACTATGCTAATTTACAAAACATGATTATTTTGTGCACAGCAAGCAATGCATAATAAGACAGTCTATTTTAGTGATGGTGTTGAAAATTATTCCTCAACCTCTCTTCAACATGGTGCTACTGCATATTTAGCATCTAACCAAGGCAGCAGAAAGGACCTTTTCAGAGTACACTAAAATGCCATACAAGAAACAAATGGAAGAAAAAAATGTAGAGATAGTCATAAATTTTACACATGACTGATTTCTAGATCTTTTTCTCAAATGGGCTCACATCTTTGGTGTGTGACTTAGGGAGTTTATGAATTCAAACCTTACTATTTAAAATGAGCCAAGACTGATACAACAAAAATAAATATCCACAAATAAATTACTTTAAGATTCAGAGACATCCAACAAACTGTTCTAAAGATGCTGCTTCTCCTGCTGCTGCAGGTTATATAATTCACATTAAAAGATAGACAATTCATTTTAGCATCGAATTCAAAATTAATTTTCAGCAGCTTTTCCAATACCCTGCAGTTCTTCCCCCTGATGTTTCTACCTCTTTCTCTAAACAAAAGCTTTAGCAAACAAAATACTGTCACTGAAATTTGTACTTACTGAATAAATGCCACTCATTACGGAAATTTCCTAAATGTTATTCTAAATAAATCTATCTGTACTGGCAGCATTACCAAGGATTCATGGCAGACTAGAATTGAAACAGCTTTCATAATATAACACATAGTTGCATGCAAATATTTTCTTTCATAAGTAACACAAAAGAAAATGCACAAATGCAGAAGAGACATTATTTGTTCCGATCTTGCTTTGTATTGTACAAATAGCACAAATGTAGCATACTGAATGACCAGTTTCTCCCATGCTCCTGATCTAATAAACCATAAAACAGTCTTCTGACAGACCAAGGTTTAACATCCAGAGCGAAATTTGACATAACTGAGTGATCTAACGTACAGGAGTTCCTTTCACCGGTCTCTGCAGATCCTGGAGCTGACATTACTGCAGGAAGCAATGTAAACAGAAGCACTGCATTGGATGAATCGCAACCTCAGTTAACAAGCTGCTTTGACAATCTGCATCTTCCAAATAAAAAAAAAGGACCAAACAGAGCGAGACTGTGGCTGTCAGACGCAGCACAAACACTGAACTGTCAGTTCTCCACAGCTCAAGCACTAGAACATCCAAAGTCTGAACGTGATTTGCAGGATACACAGTAGTGGCTGGCATACACTCTGGAATATACCACAAGTATTTTAAAGGGTAGGGAATTACGACAATGTCATCATGCAATCAATCATTAAAGAAACTAAATCCACAATTTAACTGACCACATAAATCAAGAATCCAGGCTATAAAATACAAGAGCATAAAATGTTCACAAATTAATCTACAATTTTGTTCATAGTTCAACTGAAATCAATGATTACACCTCGTCAATACAGATTTCTTGTGCTCCAGTGGAAATGCTTATAGGCTGATTTGAAGTCAACAAAATCCTGCCTACTTTTGTTGCAATGCATCTAACTCAAAGTTAATATAAAATATATTTTTAGTTTTAGTCCTTCAAGTTAATTCAGCAGCTCATTATAAGAGACAAATGTCAAAGGTGAACAATGGCAATTATTAAATCTTCCTTTTACCTAAAATGTTAATATAAGAAGCTGTATTGAATGTGGCTCCCTCTATTGCATGCTCCACTTCCTTATTTCTAAATTATGCTGCGTGACAAGGTGGTAACGCTGCTGCCACAAAGCTCAAACAACCCAGGTTCAATTCTGCCTGGAAAAACTGGAGCCGGAGGTTTTTGCAGACCCAGGCAATGTTAGTTAGTTTGGTCCAACATTCCATGGCATCATGAGCATCTTGAACCCACATCTACATATTTGTTTTGTCCCATTAAAAAAAATTGTAAAGCTAGTTGCTTAATTGGACTTTCCAACTTCACTTCCAAAGGTATGGCTCAAATTTTTACATTTTATCCCCTGTTCTGGTCCGCCAACTAAATGAAAGATGACAGTTCAGCACAATGTCCACCATAGTTACATCTCATTTATCAATTGTAATGCAGAAAAAATAGTGTATGGAAAACTTTTCAACTATGAGCTAGATTAATTATTTTTAAGCAGTAAAGGGTGAGTGATGTTATAAACGTACAAACACTGAAGGAAGCCACTCAGCCTTTTGAACCTATACTGGATTTTTAAAAAATGAAAGATAGCAAACAAACTTAATTTCCTCTGTGACAAAATAATGTATTTTAACATTGACTGAGGGAAAATTATTGTTCAGGACACTAAATACCTTTGGCATCTTTCTCTGGAAAAAGTGAACCCATATCTCCAAAAGAAAGCAAACTAGGCCACAATCAAATCAAAAGATGCATGAAATGAAATGATCTCAGACAAGGGCTCCTTCCACACTGTACCACTTCCAAGTTTTATAAGCAGTAAGGGTTAAGTCTTTACATGCAGGATTATGACTGCATGTCATAACTTCTGGTTCATTTCTTAAAAAAATATTTTTACTATGAAACTACATGAACATTAGTTATTCAGAGACAGAGAGATTAATTCTCATTATACTTATTTTCGTTATTGATCACACCTTTCTGATACATATACATTTTACTGTCAAATAACAGAACCTGAATTGCCAATACTAATAAAGGAAAGTATAAAAACAAAATTACAGAAGATACTGGAGATAGCAGATCAGGAAGGATAGGTGGTGAGAAAACTAATTAACATCCTGATCCAAAATGTTAATTTCCTTTCCTTTGTGCAGATGTTATCTAACCTGGCTACTATCTCCAGCATCTCTTTTCACTTCTGCTCCCACAGTTAGCTTTTCATATATAGCAACTTGTTTGTTTACATCAGCTCTTTTAACGCCATTTCAACTTTCACTTTAATATTACGATGCTAACAATATAAACTAGCACTGTCAAAAGCAGCAAAATGTAATTATTTGAATTGATGGTGTTCTTTTAATTAATGTAACTTTTGAATTTCTCCCTCAAAGTTTATTCAATTACATCATTTAGTGCAGGTAAATCAACATTAGAATTTCACGACCCACTCATGGAACCTTGCAAGGAAGAACAATGTTGAAGTAGAATTAAAAAATACTCTTTTAAAATGTACTAAAATTGCACATAGCTCTGGATTAAATGAAGTACCACAGCAAAGTGCTCACAAAAGAACAAACCATTCATCTCAATTCACAAACTGAATACCTCCAATTTTCTAAAATGTAAGATACATGCAAATTAAAGGGAAATGTTTTCTTGGTCATGAAGGCTACAGTGGCATATGCACATCTTGCTCAGTTCCTGAAACAGTGCTCCATTGTTTACAATATAATCAAATTTTGGGAGTTTAATGTGCATAGGCTGCTAATCTATAAATTTATCACGTGTAACAAATTCATCTCTACCTTATTGTCTAATAAAGACTTAAAAGTGTAATTTAACATGAAAATAAATCTGTACAAAAGAAGGTAAAACAAATAAATAATAGTAAAAAATAAAATCTTTTAGATTTTGCAGCACTGCAAGACTGAGGCAAACATATAGGGAAAATGTGAATACACTTTAATGTCATCCTTTTAGTTGAAATATTGCAAAAACTATCTTACAATATATATTCTTTTCTTTTATAGTGAGATAAGGTGGGGGTGGTGTGGGAGAAGATCCGAGTGATTAAAATACCCTCATCAATTTTCCAGCAGTGGAAGGGCAAGCAGATACAGCTTTTGAAATTCATTGGCATTTCTTAGCTGTACAAGCCAGCTCTGGTTCTCTTGAGAGTATAATTTTGTTGTTAAAATGGATAGATTAGAAGCCCCACAATTCACATGTAACAAAGCTAGAAAGAATTAAATTGTTTCTCATTAGTTTCTATTTAGATGACAATCAAATTTGGCTAAAATATATTTATGTTCTGCATTAAATCAAAGTTTTATGAATCAATAAAGCATCTTCAAACTGAACATTAGCTGTGTTTCCTTCTACCTGCTGAGTGATGGAACCCACTGTCAGGGGAAGTGGTGGGAGTAGATACAACAGCAACATTTAAGAGGCATTTTAACAAGCATGTGAACAGGCAGGAAATATAAGAACCACATGCGGGCAAACGGAATTAGTTTTAGATGGGCATCATGGTCCGCACTGGCATCGTGGGGTGAAGGGTCCATCCTTGGGCTGCCTTGTTCTATTTTCTACTCCAGAGCAGAAAGTTAGCAGGAATGCTTGTTGAAAAGTAACTCTTTAAGAACCCACAGTAAGTTGCTTGTCCTTAACTTTAATGAAAGTACAGCGAAAGATGAAAAGACAGTAAAACTACAAATCATAAAATGTATGATAAAAGCTATCTATTTTCTCTTGGGGATCTCTTCAACTTGTATTAATATATTTCTGCTGCTAGAATTTTGAACCAGTGCAAAAATATATCTAAGAGAGGTGGGTTCAAATGCTAAAATAATCATATCATTCCTATGATTAAGCCTTGTCTGGACTACTCTGTTCAGACCTTTGTACGCACAGCTTTATTACAATGTTGAATGCTTCTAACAACTTCTTTTTTCATTTCGAATTCCCAGCTTCTGTTGAAGTTTGCTTTTCATTTGTTAAAAGATGCTCAGATAAATGAGAAGAGACAAGATAAACTTCTATTCATATGAATACATGAGGTGAATGGTTGATCTGACCGAGGTGCTAAAGACAATTGTAGTATTTGATAGAATAGATATGTACCACCCCCTCCTGGTGGAAATCTGAACAAGGATAGAACTTTGAAATTAAAACTACACCACTCTGTGATATTAAGATATGCTCTTAATTTTCTCTATTATAAAAACAGAAGGCATGGAAATATTCAGTCCATCAGTACAAATAAATTTAATTTCTGTGGATTTCTACCCTAACAGTCCTTCTCCACTTGTTTTCACTCCCATTCCCAATCCATTACTCTGCAGCTCTAGATATTTCTTGCTTTGAAGATCATTAACCTGCTTTTTGACCTGCTGCATTCAGCATTATTTTAATTCAAATGGCAACATTTGGAGTTTTTTTAATTTCTCTCCAATTAAACAGAAAACCATCTGCATCTGAGGACTGTTAGCAATTGAAAATTAATAAATAGCATCATCTGCCAAGACAATATCTGACAAAATGACTAAATACACCAAAGGTGAAATGGGCAAATAAAAGATGATAATGAATTTCAAATATTTAAAAGTGTATTAAAGATATATCAATTAAGTAGATCTGATTAATTAGACCAGGGGTCCCCAACCTTTTTTTGCACCGCGGACCAGTTTAACATTGGCAATATTCTTACGGACTGGCCTGACAAATCTGTTGGAATTTTTTGAGGAAATAACAGGCAGGATAAACACAGGAGAGTCAGTGGATATTGTTTACTTGGATTTTCAGAAGGTCTGTGACAACATGCCACACATGAGGCTGATTAACAAGGAACAGCCCATGGTATTATAGGAAAAATAATAGCATGGGTAGAAGATTAGCTAACTGGCATGAGGCAAAGAGAATGCACAAAGAAGTGGCAGATGGAATATAGTGAAAGGAAATGTATAATCATGCACACTGTGGTAGAAGAAATAAAGGTGTAGCTTATTTCTAAGCAGGGAGAAAAGTAAAAAAATCAGGGTGAAAAGGGACTGGGCAATCCTTGTACAGGATTCCCGAAAGATTAACTTGCAGCTGAGTCAGTGATAAGGAAAGCAAATGTAATGTTAGCATTCATTTTGAAAGGATTAAAATATAAGAGCATAGATGTAATACTGAAGCTTTAGAAGGCATTAATCAGACAGCACTCAAGAGTATTGTGAGCGATTTTTGGCCACTTCTTGAAGAAATGCTGGCAATGAAGCTTCAGAAGAGGTTCATGAGAATGATTCCAGTAATGAAAGGATTAATGTATGAGGAACACATGATGGATCTGAGCCTGTACCCTCTGGAGCTTAGAAGAATGAGGAAGATTTCATTTAAACCTATCGAATATTGAAAGACCAAGATAGAGTGAATCTGCAGAGGATGTTTCCTATAGTATTTGAGTCTAGGACCAGAGGGCACAGCTTCAGAATAGAGGAACGTCTATCTACTAGAGAAATGCGGAGGAATTTCTTTAGCCACAGGGTAGTGAATCTGTGGAATTCATTGCTACAGACAGCTGTGGACTCCAGGTCATTGAGTAGTTTTAAAGCAGAGGCTGATAGTTTCTTAGTCAGGGCATCAAATGTTACAAGGAGAAGGCAGGAGAATGGGGTTGAGAAAGATAATAAATTAGCCATTATGGAATGACTGGGCAAACCCAATAAGCTAAATGGCCTAATTCTGCTCCTACGGTCTTACTTGTTCCTTTTAATTTCAGTTCTACAGTTTCTAGGTTTTCTGCAGAACTAACCCGACAGGGGATTTATGCCACATCTTACACTCTACAGACCTCATCATCCAAAGAGGTCTAGATCTGATATTCTCAGCCCTTTCATTGTGGAAACCCATACCTCCTACCACAGGATGTCCCACCCCCTGCATTCTCCCATAGTCCTGCCAGTTCTCTCTTTTTGATGCTATATGACTCTGTGATTTTTTTAATGAGACTAGATAATGTAGAGAATGTTTATACCGTGCTGTAAATGGTCCTTATTAAGCAAAGGCAAGATGCAGTTTGTGTGAAGCAAATTCTAGAGAATGACACTGTGATGTAGATCTTTTAAAAATTCTTTGAATTTTATGATGAAGTTGCATTGTTAACGGTTCATCATTCTTTTCTGGTATGGTTATTACTCCCAACCCCAAACAAATTCACAAAAAGTTATTCAAGATACACTTTGGTTCAGATTCAAGTAGTATGGACTTGAGTTTGTTGTAACAGTTCAGTGAATTATTGAGGAGTTGCAGACAGTACAAAAGTTTCTCACGACAATCAAAAAGCAGGGGCTTCTCCAGGAATTCAAAAGAATAGGTCTCCTCTAGCCAACTCTGCCATCACCAGATCAAACAATCAGATACCTCAACTGCAATCTAGTAAAATGGACAACAGCCCAAGAAACTTTGACACCCAGCAATTTTTTTCCCAGTACCGTGGATTGCAGATAATTAAGTCATCAGTTCATTGGAATGTTGTGGTGGCACCACTCAGCTAGATTTTCAACAACAACCTCTCACTCAATGTCAGCAAGACCAACTAAGTTCAGGAGAAGGAGATCAGAGGTCCATGAGCTAGTTGTCATCAAGAGATCAGCAATTGAGAGGGTCAGCAACTTTACATTCCTCAATGTTATCATTTCAGAGGATGTATCCTGGGCCCAGCAAGCAAGTGCCATTACATGGAAAGCACAGAAGCACCTCTACTCACTTAGAAGTTTGCAAAGATTCAACATCACATCTAAAACTTTGACAAACTTCATAGCAGAGAGTATTAAATGAATGCATCACAGCCTGGCATGGAAACACTAATTTGAATGTAAAATCCTTAAAAAGCAGTGGATATGGCCCAATCCATCATGCATAAGCTCCTCCCCACCACCCAGGTCATGTTCTCTTCTCACTGTTGCCATCAGGAAGGAGTTACAGGAGCCTCAGGACACACATCACCAGGTTCAGGAACAATTATTACCCCTCAGCCATTAGGCTCTTGAACCAGAGGAGTAACCTCACTTGACTCATCACTGAACTGCTCCCACAAACTATGCACTCACTTTCCAAGATTCTACTTCTCATGTTTTTGATATTTATTGCTTTATTATTATTTATTTCTTTTGTATTTGCAGTTTGTTCTCTTTTGCACATTGGCTGTTTGTCCTGTTGAGTACAGTCTTGATTCTATTGAGTTTTTTGGATTTACTATGTATGCCCACAAGAAAACATATCTCAGGGTTGTATATGGTGACATATGTGTATTTTCGTAATAAAAATATTTTGAACTTTGAAATGCCAGAAATGGCCGGGGGTGAAAATGAAACGATTTCACTACTTCAAGCAACACACACACAATGCTGGAGGAACTCAGTAGGCCAAGTAACATCTATGGAGAAGAGTACGGTTGATGTTTCAGGCCAAGATCCTTTACTCTTTTCCATAGATGCTGCCTGGCCTGCTGAGTTCCTCCAGCATTCTGTGTGTGTTGCTTGGATTTCCAGCATCTGCAGATTTTCTCTTGTTTGTGATTTCACTACTTTAACAAGTTAGGAATTATGAAGAATTTGAAGGTATCAACAAATATCTTGAATCTTACTTTTGGCCCCCACCGAACACTTAGCTCTCACCTATTGCTTCAGTTAGCTGTTTTCATGCAACAGCAGCCAAATCCTGGTACATTGCTTCGACAGTCGAGCTAATCCAAGTGAGAAGAGCCAGCAGATTTCATATCCTGGTGAGAAAGGGACATGCCTGTCCAAGCATGCAAAGTCAGCTTCGACGGACTGGGCAGATGAAATCTACAGTGAGATCCAATTGCTATGAAGGCAGTCCTGCAATGCTACGTGAAGAGCATGACGAAGCACATAAGAAGTCATGGTCATGCACTGCGACTGGGGAAGATGCCAGTTGTGATGTCTACTCATTCCAATGGACCTGGACTTCTGAGGTCAAAAAAGTGGAACTGCCCCAGATAGTGTTCTAATTTGCTCTGTATTTCATATAAATACATACATTGTAACTTAGTTAAACAGTAATTTGCCTTTTTTTTAATACATTTTTAAGTATTTTAACAAATTTTGGTTAATAGCAGTAGCCGCTTAATTTGGCCAAAATGTACTGGTCCCGATGTATCCTGACTAACCAGAATCCACTGTATTTATTTTCATTATTTAGTTACTTAAGAAAAAACTTTTAACCATGGAATGGGATGCAAAGTTTCAAAATAAAAAGGCAAATCTCAAGTCACTGCATTTTTTTAATGTTCACTCCCAGCACATCTATCAGTGAGGATAAGGCACCATATAAATGATATGTTCTTTAGAAAGTGGTGGTATACCACCATAATTAAAGGACAGAATTAAGGCTTTTCTTCCATGATTATAGACTATTACTAAAATAGTACAGTATTACAGGAATCAATGTTGAGTTCTCAGCTGTTCATATGCTACGTAAGTAACTTAGATGTATTACGTGGCCCTTTCATCTAAGTCTGATGATGTCAGATAAGAAAATGTGCTACAAGAAGAGTGCCTGCATAAAGAACAAACACCTTCTGGGAATGGGCTAGGTGGTTTTTGACTATAATGTGGGAAAACATGAGTTTTTGTGGTTTAGTAGGAAGAATAGAAAATGAGAATGTTTTCTGCCTCCCCAAATGGTGACAAACTAGTAAAGATCTGAAAAGAGAGAGAAGTGGGTTAGAAGACATGAAGTTACCTTTGAGTGGGCGAAGCGGTCCCGACCCTCCAAGCAGATCATTGTCTTTGTCAGAGCTGGGGAGCAGCCAATACCTGCCAAAAGAACATCTGCAGGCATTTTGACCTCTGCAAGGGACTGGCAGCTGTTGGTGGACCTCGAAGGGCAGTTGAAGTTCCCCAACCATATCGCAGCCACCACCCTGTGACCAGACATTGTCCTAGTGTCTGAGTCGACTAAGCAAGTGGTGCTGCTGGAGCTGACAGTCCCATGGGAAGATAGCTTGGAAGAGGCCTTTGAAAGGAAGCTCTCTAAGTACGCAGGACTGGTCAGCAACTGTCAGCAGGCTAGATGGAGAGCGAGGTGTCTCCCAGTGGAAGTTGGTTGTAGGGGATTCGTAGCCTGTTCTTTAGTTAGAGCCTTCAGCATTTTGGGCATCGAGGGAGAGAGGAAGAGGAGAGCCATCCACAGTACCACCGATGTGGTAGAGAGGGCCTCAAGATGGCTGTAGCCCAAAAGAGGGGAGCCATGGAGTCATAAGTAGCTAGCCATCTGGACACAAGCTGGGGTCTGATCAGCCCCGGCTGGGTCACCTGGAGGAGGTTGTATGATGTTGAAAGACCCGAAACACCCAATGATTCCAGGAACATCACTGAAGATGTGTCCAGAAGCATCAATAGATGTATGTACACAGAAGTCCAACAAAGAACTAGGAAGCCAAATGGTACAGCACTGAATTTAGGTGAAATTTGTAGCTCAGCTACACTTGCAAAAATAAAATGAAGCCATTCTTTTGAAGAAACTTTTGACCAATGATTCTTCTACAGTGACGCTGAATGATTAAAAAATAGGTGGTTAAAAGCAAGCCTCTATATTCCCAACAGCCAATTCCAATATGGAAAGTACACAAAAGGTATTACAGATTACAACTGCTCAGACTTTTTTTTCAAACTGACAAGATTCCGAAGGCCATTCATCCAAAGTCCAAGATTTAAAAATCTTTTCTAACATGATTGTTTCCAGTGCTCTTTAAAAATTTGTTAAACAGTAGTCTGGCTTAATAGTCACCTTCTGACACTAAGACCACATTTAATTTGATGTGCTAAAAAGCTGTGAAAATAGATTTCCAACCATCAAGACAAACTACAAAAAAAAGATGAGATATAAAGAAAGCCTACCTTTCAAAGCTTCAATCGTTTTCCTATCAACAAAAAAAATATGTTAATCTGTCATTTAGAACAACTGTAATGTAGAATTCAATTATGAAAAAATAACAGTATTTTAACAACCTCACTAATCACAAAAACATGTTTAGTCTTACATTTTTTAGATTATAACCTAAAGTTGATACATTTACCCAGTGGAGAAAAGACATTTGCTATTTTGACAGAAATGAATAAATTAAAATTAAAGATTTTCTTTTCATTTAACAGTGAAGTGTGGACAGTTGATAGGCAGCTACATGTGTCAAGATGGGCTTTATTGTAAAAACGCTTAAACATGACAAGGCTTCAGTCTTCCATCTCTTCCAACAAACAAACAACCCTTAAATGCAGTCAAGTCTTTAATTCTCAGTACGAGTTTTTACTTTGCTTGAACTTGTATCATTCCCACTACTTCTCCCAAGATGCGCCTCACATTATCTATTACAGACCATAGCAAAACTGCCAAGCCTCATTAACACTAGCTGTCAGAATTATGTGCAATCACAAGGTTCTCAACAGCCACGATAATTGTAGACAGAATTATTTCACAAAGCTGTATGATTCAGTTAAAACTAAACATTACTTTTCTAATTTACCACCCAAACTGTAATTTTGCTTTAAGACCTGAGAAGGGATAAACAGTTCATGATTGTATTGCCGTTGTGTTTATACTAAGGGACATAGTTTGCCTAGTATTGAATATAAACAATCTGCAGGTTATGACAGGATTCCACTTTTGAGAACCATTCATAACTCAAACTCTTCATAAGTGAAAAATGAACAAAAGCAATGTGTGGGGGAGGATCATAGAAACAACTGTAACAGGACAATTAGCAGGCACAGGAACAGCAGCCGCCAGCTAGCCATATGAGTGAGTTAGTCTGCTCAGACCTCTGCTAGGCTCAGATGGTGGGTGGTGGTGGGGAGAATCAGAATTAGATTTATTATTGTCGTGTCGTGAAACTTGTTGTTTTATAGCAGCAGTACAGTGCAATACATAAAAATTACTATAAATTACAGTAAAGAACATATAAAAAAATCAATTGTAAAAAAAAAGAGCAAAATAGTGAGATAATATTTATGCGTTCATAGACTATTCATAAATCTGATGGCAGGGAATAAGAAGCGGTTCCTAAAACGTTGAGTGTACATCTTCAGGCTTATGCACCTCTCCTCCGATGGTAGTAATAAGACGAGGCCATGTCCTGGGTAGTGAGGGACCTTCCAATTTTGTGGAATAGGACTTGCATACCAGACAGTGATGCAATCTGTCAGAATGCTTTCTATGATACAATGTCAAACAAGCTCTAGATGATCTAAGCAATGGGATCAAAACACACGAAACCGCACACCCTGATGCCTTCACCATCAATTTGGGGGATTTTAACCAGACCAGCTTGAAAAGTCACAAAATAATTATTACCATTTGTAGTACCAGAGGAAACAACACACTGGACCACTGTTACACCATCAAGAATGCCTACCGTGCTATTCCATGGAAAATCTGATCACCTGGCTGTACTTCTATTCTGAGTATAAGCAGAGACTGAAGACTGCAGCACCAGTAGTGAGGACCAAGATGGATTGGACAAGGGAAGCTCAGAAGCGCTTACAGGACTGCTTTGAATCGGTGGACTGGGCTGTATTCAGGGATTCATCTTCTAATCTGAATGAGTACATCGCAGTTGCTACTGACTTTATTAAAACCTGTGAGGATGAGTGCATCCCTAGGAAAATTTGCAGTACATTCTTCCCAAACCAAAAGCTGTGGACGAACCAGGAGGTTCATCATCTGCTCTGAGGGCTAGATCTGTGGCATTTAAGTCTGGTGACCCAGGTCCATACAAGAAAACCAGGTATGACTTGCGGAGGTCTATTCGAGAGCATAGAAACAATTCTGAGCAAGGTTAGAAGTGATATTGGATACACATCTACTCTGGCAGGTTTTGCAGGACATTACTTCCTACAGAGTGAAACCCAATAGCATGAATGACAGCAATGCTTCACTACCAGATGAGCTCAATGCCTTCTATGCCTGCTTTGAAAGGAAGAATAGCTGTGAAGATCCCTGCTGTACTCAGTGACCCTGTGATCTCTGTCTTGGAGGCTGATATCAAGCTTCCTATTAGGAGGATGAACCATTGCAAGGCAGCAGGTCCCGATGGAGTACCTGGGAAGGCTCTGAAAACTTGTGCCAAACAACTGGCGAAGTTTTCAAGGATATTTTAAACTTTTCACTGCTACAGTTAAAAGTTCCCACCTGCTTCAAAAAGGCGACAATTATAGCAGTGCTGAATAAGAGAAGTGTGACTATTGTCCAGTAGCACTCACATCTACGGCGATGAAATGCTTTAAGAGGTTGGTCATGGCTAGAATCAACTCCTGCCTTGGCAAGGACCTGAGCCCACTGCAATTAGCCTATCGCCACAATAGCTCTGTGGCAGACACAATCTCAATGGCTCTTCACACAGCCTTAGATCACCTGTATAGTACAATCACCTATTTCAGGATACTGTTCGTTGACTGTAGCTCAGCATTTAACATCATCATTCTCATAGTCCTGATCAATAAACTACAGAACCTGGGTCTCTGTACCTCCCTCTGCAATTGGATCCTCAATTTCCTAACCAGAAGACCACAATCTGGGCAGATTGGTGATAATGTCGCCTCCTCCCTGATGAGCAACACTGGTGCACCTCAGGGGTGTGGGCTTAGCCCACTGCTCTACTCCCTCTATACCCATGACTGTGTGACTAGGTATAGCTTAAATGCCACCTATAAATTTGTTGATGATACAACTGTTATTGGTAGAATCTAAGATGGAGATGAGAGGGCATTCAAGAGTGAGATTTACCAGCTAGTTGAGAGGTGTTGCAGCAACATCCTTGCACCTAATGACAGTAAGTGCGAAAGAGCTTATTGTGGACTTCAGGAAGGGTAAGGTGAGGGAACACACACCAATTCTCAGAGGGATCAGGAGTGGACAGAGTGAACAATTTCAAGTTCCTGGGTGTCGAAGTCTCTAAGGATCTAATCTGGTCATATCAATGCAACTATAAAGAAGGCAAGACAGCTGCTATATTTCATTAGGAATTTGAAGATATTTGGCTTGTCACCTAAAATACTCGAAAACTTCCATCAATGTACCATAGAGAACACTCTGACAGGATACATCACTGTCTGGAATTGGGGTGGGCTACTGCACAGGACCGAAAGAAGCTGCAGAAAGTTATAAAATTAGTCAGCTCCATCTTGAGCACTAGACTCTGTAGTATCCAAAGCATCTTCGAAGACATGAGGTTGCTTTGGCAGTCAAGGTGAAGGATAATCCAAAGAGCTTCTACAGGTATATTAAGAGCAAAAGGATAGTAAGTCCTCTTGAAGATCAGAGTGGTCGGCTATGTATGGAACCAAAAGAAATGGGGGAGATCTTAAATGGGTTTTTTGCATCTGTATTTACTAAGGAAACCGGCATGGAGTCTATGGAAAGAAGGCAAACAAGTAGTGAGGTCATAAAACCTATACAGATTGAAGAGGAGGAGGTGCTTGCTACCTTGAGGCAAGTCAGAGTAGATAAATCCCCAGGACCTGGCAGGGTATTCCCTCGGACTTTGAAGAAGACTAGTGTTGAAATTGCAGGGGCCCTGGTAGATATATTTAAAATGTCAGTATCTACGGTGAGGTGCCAGAGGATTGGAGGATAGCTCATGTTGTTCCGTTGTTTAAAAAAGGCTCTAAAAGTAATCCTGGAAATTACAGGCTGTTAAGTTTGACATCGGTAGTAGATAAATTATTGGAAGGAGTACTAAGAGATAGGATCTACAAGTATTTGGACAGACAGTAACTTGTTAGGGAGAGTCCACATGGTTTTGTGTGTGGTAGGTCATGTTTAACCAATATATGAGAGTTTTTCGAGGCGGTTACCAGGAAAGTGGATGAAGGGAAGGCAGTGGATGTTGTCTACATGGACTTCAGTAAGGCCTTTGACAAGGTCCCGCATGGGAGGGTAGTTAGGAAGATTCAGTTGCTAGGCATACATGGAGAGGTAGCAAATTGGATTGGACATTAGCTCAATGGAAGAAGCCAGAGAGTGGTAGTGGAGGATTGCTTCTCTGAGTGGAGGCCTCTCACTAGTGGTGTGCCACAGGGATCAGTGCTGGGTCCATTGTTATTTGTCATCTATATCAATGATCTGGATGATAATGTGGTAACTGGATCAGCAAATTTGCTCATGATACAAAGATTGGAGGTGTAGTGGACAGTGAGGAAGGTTTTCAAAGCTTGCAGAGGGATTTGGACCAGCTGGAAAAATGGGCTAAAAAATGGCAGATGGCGTTTAATACAGACAAGTGTGAGGTATTGCACTTTGGAAGGACAAACCAAGGTAGAACATACAAGGTAAATGGTAGGGCACTGAGGAGCGCAGTAGAACAGAGGGATCTGGGAATACAGATACAAAATTCCCTAAAAGTTGCGTCACAGGTAGATAGGGTCGTAAAGAGAGCTATTGGTACATTGGCCTTTATGAATCAAAGTATTGAGTATAAGAGTTGGAAATTTATGGTGAGGTTGTATAAGGCATTGGTGAGGCCGAATTTGGAGTATTGTGTGCAGTTTTGGTCACCAAATTACAGAAAGGATATTAATAAGGTTGAAAGAGTGCAGAGAAGGTTTACAAGGATGTTGCCAGGATTTGAGAAACTGAGTTACAGGGAAAGGTTGAATAGGTTGGGACTTTATTCCCTGGACCGTAGAAGAATGAGGGGAGATTTGATAGAGGTATATAAAATTATGATGGGCATAGATAGAGTGAATGCAAGCAGACTTTTTCCACTGAGGCTAGGGGAGAAAAAAACCAGAGGACATGGGTTAAGGGTAAAGGGGAAAAGTTTAAAGGGAATATTGGGGGGGCCTTCTTCACACAGAGAGTGGTGGGAGTGTGGAATGAGCTGCCAGATGAAGTGGTAAATGCGGGCTCACTTTTAACATTCAAGAAAAACTTGGACAGGTACATGGATGAGAGGTGGAGGGATATGGTCCAGGGGCAGGTCAGTGGGACTAGGTAGAAAAATGGTTCAGCACAGCCAAGAAGGGCCAAAAGGCCTGTTTCTGTGCTGTAATGTTCTACGGTTCTATGAGTGGTGCCTCAGAAAGGCAGAGTCCATTATTAAGAACTCCCATCACCCAGAACATGCCCTCTTCTCATTGTTACCACCAGGAAGGAGGCACAGAAGCCTGAAAGCACACACTCAGTGATTCAGTAACTGCACTTCCCCTCTGCCATATGATTCCTAAATGGACAGTGAACCCAAGAACACTACCTCACTTTTTTATATATGTTATTTCTGTTTTGCACTATTTTTAACCTAACTACTTAATATACACTTACTGTAATTTATTTAATTTTTTTCTTTCTATACTACCATGTATTGCATTGTACCACTGCTGTTAAGGTAGTAAATTTCACGCCACCTGCTGGTGACAATAAACTGATCCTGATTCTGTAGAAATTTGAGACATACCAAACCTCCTCAAACTCCTAATGAAACATAGCTGCTAGAATCAGTATGTTGGAACCATAAGAAAGAACAAGTTGCCACTCAATATACTTTATTCACATAGCAGTGCTATATTTACTATGACTTAGGAGGGAGCCTTTTTCCCCCTGGGCCTACACTGGCTTTCAGAAGAGTAATTTCCTCACTTCAATACACTTTTTCCTTATTTTCTACTTCCCTTGTAACTTATTCTCTCATTTGACCATCAAACACCTTTATTTATTTGCAACCTACTTATACTAAAGAGATAATTCTTACTGCAGATGGTTAATTGAACTTCAAATCTTTGCAAGATGGAGAAAACTAGAGCATTATATGGCAGAAATCCATGTAATCACAGGGGGAATATACATACTCCACAACAGCTGCACCAATTAGGATTGAACCTGGAATGAGAGGCCAATTGTAGAGATTTGACAACATGGCATCTAACAAGAAAGAGCCAATCTCAAATTGACCAGAGAAGACCATTTGAAATAACAATATAACCCAGCTCAAGAGATGAACGCAACAGTCTTCATTATGACAACAAAGGGACTGATTAAGGGAAGAACTAAAGTAATAAATATGACCAATAGCTTGTTTTGAAAGTGTTGGGATGGGGATATGTCTCTACCAAAAGAGGTACAAGGTCACCCTTTCGTCCGTCAGCTTGCAGGTCACCCTTGGGCATTATGTAACACAGTGTCACATGAAGCCTTCGGAGCAAATGATGGATGGTCGTATGAGTAGCTGTTGCATATCTCAAGTCCTGTTTATGCAACCATTGATGCCAGGCAGACAATCTTCTGAAGAGTACTGATAATAGCCAGGGGTCACCCATCTTGTAAAGACACTGACCAGAAGAAGGTAATGGCAAATGATTTCTGCAGAAAAAATTGCCAAAAACAATCATGGTCAAGACCATGATCGCGCACATCATACATAATGAAGATTGTTCTGATTCATAAATATTATGCTTTTTTGAATCCAAAGAATAAAATGTAAAGACCAGGGAACTTTTCTTTTGTTCTGTTCCAAAAGACAAACTCAATAAATGTTAAAATATTACAGTGTTTGTTAAAGCAATGCATGAAATATAGCAAAGAACAAGGCAGAGTTGAGAAACAAAAGTAAATTGGCAAATAAGGGAAGAGCTGCAGATGATTGAAATATGCAGTGCTAGAAATACTCCAGATCAGACAGTATTTGTAAAGTGAGGAGCAGTAAACGTTTCAAGTTAATTACCTTTCATGAAACATCTATTTTTGTTTATCTCCTTACCAATGTTAACTATTCTTGTTGCCCTAGTGTACTGTATAACAAACAGCAGAATAGTGAAGTAATTGTCAATGCTTACCTCTTTTGCTTCTTGTAGTTCTCCAGCTGCAGAGTTTGTAATTGCTTATAACGCTCAATATCACATTGTTCACAGATATCTTCCAAATACAACAAGTGTCCTTCCAGATCTTCAAACTCTTCTTCTAACTGAGCTGCAAGAGATGAAAAGCATGCAAATAGCTAAGACAATGCTTTCACTTTAAAACTAATTTAATTTTAAAAATAAAAAATAAAAATACTCAAAGATTAAAATTCCTTTGAATTACATATAGTTTTCAAACACTCTCTTCTTTGCACCCACACTCCAGACACCCAAAATGAATGTAAATCTCCACAGATTCTAGGCCACATTCATGCATATGCAAGCATCTGAGGTCTAACTGCTTTGAGCTGTGTTTTAAATCCAATCTGCAACCCACATTCAAATCTGAAGATTGGATGCTGGTGAAATTAATATCTGTTATATACCCAACTCCAGAATGCACCCTATCAATGGAATCAGATCAGAGACAAGGTGAGTGAAGTTATCCATGCTGGTTCAGGAGCCCGATGGTTGAAAAGTAATAACAATTCCTGAATCTGGTGGTGTAGGACCTAAAGCTCTTGTACCTCCTTCCTGATGGCAACCGTGAGAAGAGAGCATGGCCTGGATGGTGGGGGTCCTTGAAGATGAATGCTGCTTTCTTGTGGCAGCACTCTTGTAAATGTGCTCGATAGAGGGCTGTGCCTGTGACAGACTAGACTGCATTCACCACTTCTGTAGGCTCTTCCATTCGTGGACATTGGTATTTCCATACCAGGCTCTAATGCAACCAGTCAGGATACTCTCTATGGTGCAACTATAGAAGTTTGTCAAAATATTAGATGACATGTCGAATCTGTGCAAACTTCTAAGAAAGTAGAGCCACTGTTATGTCTACTTTGAGATGGCATTTGCGTGCCGGTCCCAGGACAGATCCTCTGATAGGATAATGCCAAGGAATTTAAAGTTACAGTGCCTCTGCACCTCCAATCCTCAAATGAGAACTGTCTCATGGACCTCTGGTTTCTTCCCCTTGTATGCAACAATCAGCTCTTTGATTTTGGTGACATTCAGTAAGTTGTTGTGGCACCATTCGACCAGATTTTCAATCTTCTCTACTGTATATGTTGATTCATCTCCACCTTTGATTTAGTTAACAACAGTGGTGTCATCAACCAACTAAAATATTGCTTTGGTGCTTAATCACAAGTATAAAGTAAGTTGAGCAGGGGGCTAAGCACTTAGCCTTTGGGTGCACCTTTGTTGATGGTGACTGTGGAGGAGATTTTATTGCCAAATCATACTGACTGGGGTCTGCAAATGAGGATATCGAGGATCCAGTCGTGCAAAGATATATCAAGACCTAGTTCTTGGAAATTACTGATTAGTTGACGGGATAATAGTGTTAAATGCTGAGTTGTAGTCAATGAAGAGAATCCTGATGTATGCACCTTCGTTGTCCAGATGTTCCACAGCTGAGTGAAGAGCTAATGAAATAGCATTTGCTGTTGACCTGTTGTCATGGTAGGCTAATTGCAGTGGATCCAAGTCTCTCCTCAGAAAGGAGTTGATAAGCTTCATGGCCAGCCTCTCAGAACACTTTATCACAGTGAAAGTAAGTGCTACTAGATAATAGTCATTGGGGAAGGTTTCCACATTCTTCTTGGGGACTGAAGCCTGCTTAAAGCAGGTGGGTACCTCAGAATACCAAAGATGTCTGTAAATGCTCTACCCAGTTGATTTGCACAGGTCTTTAGTATTCGGCCAGGTACATCACCTGGGCTAGGTGCTTTCTGTGGATTCAAACTCCTGAAGGATGCTCCCACATTGGCCTCAGAAACTGAAATCACAGAGTTGTCGAGGGCTGTGGGAGTTCATGAAAGTGCCTCCATGTTCTGTCTATCAAAACAAGTATAAAAGGCATTGAGCTTATCTGAGAGTGAAACCTTGTCGTCATTTATGTTGCTTGGTTTTGCTTTATAGGAGGTAATGGCACATCCTAGCCCCACCACAGCTGCCGTGCATCCTTCTGTGATCCAACCTTGGTCTGGAATTGCCACTTCACATCTAAGATGGCTTTCCGGAGGACATACCTGGATCTCTTGTATTTTCCTGGTTCACTGAACCCTCAGCAGAATACAGATCACTTGGTTTAGCCAGTGCTTCTGGTTATCTCATAACCCACTATTTACACAGCACAAATTGAATACTATCTACTTGCTTGAATGTATTGCTCCAAAATCACTCAAGGAATTCCACAAGAAGTATCAATTAAGAATATTACAGACACATTAATTCAAACCAACTTTCCAATTCATATCATATTTGACTTCTAATCACATATCTGGTATCTAATTAATATCACTACAAAAGAAGTCTCTGCATTCGTGAACCGAATAGTCAAACAGTGATAAATTACAAGTTACCAGCACCAATGCTCACAGCACATTTGTTCCATTATTGACGATTTGAGCATATCATTAGAGAGCAAGATGAAAGAGCCAAGATTAGCAGGAAAGCACAGGCTAGTTGGCTAGCTAAGTTATGAGAAACACACACAAAATGCTGGTGGAACACAGCAGGCCAGACAGCATCTATAGGAAGAAGTACAGTCGACGTTTCGGGCTGAGACCCTTCGTTAGGACTAACTGAAAAAAGAGATAGTAAGAGATTTGAAAGTGGGAGGAGGAGGGGGAGATCCGAAATGATAGGAGAAGACAGGAGGGGGAGGGATGAAGCTAAGAGCTGGAAAGTTGATTGGCAAAAGGGATACAAGGCTGGAGAAGGGAAAGGATCATGGGATGGGCGGGCCTAGGGAGAAAGAAAGTGGGAGGGGAGCACCAGAGGAAGATGGAGAGCAGGCAAGGAGTTATTGTGAGAGGGACAGAGAGAGAGAGAGAAAGGGGAAAAATAATAAATAAGTAAATAAATAAATAAGGGATGGGGTAAGAAGGAGAGGAGGGGCATTAACGGAAGTTAGAGAAGTCAATGTTCATGCCATCAGGTTGGAGGCTACCCAGACGGAATATAAGGTGTTGTTCCTCCAACCTGAGTGTGGCTTATCTTGACAGTAGAGGAGGCCATGGATAGACATATCAGAATGGGAATGGGAAGTGGAATTAAAATGTGTAGCCACTCAGAGATCCTGCTTTCTCTGGCCGACAGATCGTAGGTGTTCAGCGAAACGGTCTCCCAGTCTGCGTCGGGTCTTGCCAATATATAGAAGGCCACACCGGGAGCACCGGACGCAGTATATCACCCCAGCCGACTCACAGGTGAAGTGTCGCCTCACCTGGAAGGACTGTCTGGGGCCCTGAATGGTGGTGAGGGAGGAAGTGTAAGGGCATGTGTAGTACTTGTTCTGCTTACAAGGATAAGTGCCGGGAGGGAGATCGGTGGGAAGGGATGGGGGGGACGAATGGACAAGGGAGTTGTGTAGGGAGTGATTCCTGTGGAAAGAAGAAAGGGGGGGGGGTGAAGATATGCTTGGTGGTGAGATCCCGTTGGAGGTGGCGGAAGTTATGGAGAATTATATGTTGATCCCGGAGGCTGGTGGGGGTGGTAGGTGAAGACAAGGAGAACCCTATCCCTAGTGGGGTGGCGGGAGGATGGGGTGAGAGCAGATGTGCATGAAATGGGAGAGATGCATTTGAGAGCAAAGTTGATGGTGGAGGAAGGGAAGCCCATTTCTTTAAAAAAGGAAGACATCTCCTTCATCCTGAAATGAAAAGCCTCATCTTGAGAGCAGATGCGGCGGAGACAGTGGAATTGCGAGAAGGGGATGGCATTTTTGCAAGAGACAGGGTGGGAAGAGGAATAGTCCAGGTAGCTGTGAGAGTCCATAGGCTTATAGTAGACATCAATAGATAAACTGTCTCCAGAGATAGATAAAACTTGTTAAGAGATTAGTAAAGAAAATGCTTTGCTTCTGCCAAGAACCGCACTGTTCCACCCAAGAACGCAAAGTTTGAGGAGGTAAAACGCCAACTGAGAAAGCAGATTCAGGCTAAGTAAAGCAATTTAAAATCAGATGTGCAACCTAAAATAGATGGTTGGTTATCTCAGACCCAAACATCAATGTAACAGTTACTCTGTGCATTGTGGTAGACCTAACCTTCTTCAGTTGTCTCAGCAGTAACCCTTCTTCTTCACTTTGAAAAATAGGGATACTCAGAAGATAAAGCAGTGCATGCCTACACACAGTCAGCCCCATACAACATACAGGTCTGGGCTGGTAAATGACAATACCCAAATCACAACAGTATCAGGCAGCAAAAATGTTCACCAGAGGACGTCAAACCACTCACTGATAACATTCAAACACATTACCATCACCTAGTTGTCCAACATAAACAACTCACGGGTTCATGTTGATAATCAAGATTAACACTGGAAGTACAAGAGTACAGTTGCAAGAAAAGGTTTACCAACCGTTTGCAATTACCTGGTTTTCTGCATTAGTTATGCATAAAGTGAGGTCTGATTTTTATTTAAGTCACAATAACAGACAACACAATCAGCCTAAACTACTAACAAACAATTGTACTTCCTCATGTCTTTATTGAACTCAGTTGTTCACAGTTCAGACTGGAAAAAGTATGTGAACTCTTGTATTTAATAACTGGTAGAACCTTCTTTAGCAGAATAACCTCCACCAAACATTTCCTGTAGCTGCTGAAAAGACTGGCATAATGGCGAGTAGGAATTTTAGACCATTCCTCCATACAAAACTGTTTATTAGTTCATCAATATTTCTAGGATACTTTGCACGAACAGCCATCTTCAGGTCATGCCACAACATCTCAACTGGGTTAAGGTCTGGCCTCTGACTTGGCCATTCCAAAACACAAATTTTCTTCTTTTTAAACCTTTCTGTTGTTCACTTACTCTTGTGTTTCGGATCATTGTTTAATTGTATCATCCAATTTCTTTTAAGCTTTAGGTGACGGACCGCTACCCTGACACTCTCTTGTAAAACGCCTTGATACAATGTAAATACATTGTTCCCTCAACAATTGCAAGCTGTCCAGGCCCTGAGGCAGCAAAGCAGCCACAAACTATGATACTCTTTCCAGTATGCTTCAAAGTTGGAATGAGATTTTGGTGGGGTGTACAGTGTCCTTTTCCCTCCAAACATAGAAATGTGCATTTCTGCCAAAAAGTTCAACTTTTGTCTCATCTGTCCACAGAACATGGTCCCAGAAGAACTGTTCAACATTGGGGTGATCTTTTGCAAACTTGAGACGTACAGCAAGGTTTTTTTGGAGAGCAATGGCTTCGTCCATGGTGTCCTTCCACGAACACAATTTTTCTTTGGGGTTTTTTCAGATAGTGGACACATGAACAGAGACTTTAGCAAGTTCTAGCGAGTTCTGCAGGTCTTTTGCTGTTATTCTTAGGTTCTTTTTCACCTCCTTCAGCATTGCACGCTGTGATCTTTGCAGGACGCCCATTCCTAGCAAGAGTAGCAACAGTACTGAATTTCCTCTATTTGTCAACAATTTCTCTTACTGTAGACTGAAGAACACCCAAGTCTCCAGAAATGCTTTTGTAGCCTTTTCTAGCTTCATATATCACTACAATTCTTCTTCTCAGGTCCTCTGAAAGTTGTGTTGATGGAGGCATGCACATAAACAGATCTTTCTTGAGAAGAGCAGATTTCTGTCAGTAACCTTTGTTTGTCTCCTTTACAGGGCAGAGCACCTCTACAACCCACACCTCCAATATCATCTCATTGATTGGAACACCTGACTCCTAATAGCTTTTGTAAGAGGCAATACCCCAGAGGTGCACAAACTTTGTCGAACCTCTTTTGTGATTATTTAAACGGTGTACTCAGAATTGACGAGAAGTAGTACAATTGTTTATATGTTATTAGTTTAGGCAGATTGTGTTTGTCAATTATTGTGACTTAGATGAAGATCAGACCACAGTTTATGAGTAATAAATGCAGATAACTGCAAAGGGTTCAAACTTTTTCTTGCAACTGTACGTTAGAAGCTCTGTATCCTGCACAGTGACTCGCTACCTGCTGCTCCAAACCTCTCCACCATTTACAAAGCACACATCGAGCAAAACAGAATACTATGTACTTGTCTGAATGCATTGCTCCAAAGCACTCTTACAGCCACATTTATTCAATCCAACTTTCCATCTCATTATTATATTTGACCAGAAATGGGTTACTGACCACATATCTAAACTACTTTCAAGATTGGTTGCTTTGTTTTCCCCTAATAAGATGGCAGGTGTCTTGGTAAGATGGTGGCACGTTCGGTAGCAACGACATCTACAGGGTCAACAAAAGATGCTACTGTTCTATTTAAATGTATTTTTAATGATCACAAAATTCTGTTAATACATCAAGAACTTAAAAGTAGTGCAGGTCTACACCATCAGCCAGTTGCTCACTGGTGGTGCTGCCCAAGTTATGGAGGCTTAAAGTTCAATAGTGAGTGGCCATCTTGGTTGCTTTTCTTGTGATCGCCAGACCATTTTGACAATGTCAATCTGGTATGCCACAAGTTTGATTCACTGATTTATTGGCTGAGAGCAGGGGCAGATAGCGAGGAAACTGCATGGCCTCAGTCATTGAGGACTAGGCCTCGAGCCATGGTGTCACCTATTTACAGCCGCCAGGAGACAGGCATCAAAGCTGATGCACTCCACCGGGAGGGACGTGATGCACTGTCCAGGACGGTCGGTCCTGCCCTCCCAGTATTCATTCAACAGAAGACAAGCTCTGTTGTGGTCTACTGCAGATTTCAGCAACACTCAATGGACTCAGGACCTCAAGCCACGAGTTGCCTGTTTACAACCACCAGGAAAATGGCATCCACGGGGGGGGGGGGGGTCGGCAGAAGAAAGCTCTATTGCAATCAACTGAAGATTTCAATGAACTGAAAGGTCTGGACTATATACATATATATTTTGTGCGGCTGTATTTCACTGATATTCTGTACGTATTTGTTATCTTGTATATGTGAGGACTAGGCATCAAAGCCAGTGTACTCCAGCGAGGACGGTGTGGTGCAGTGTCCAGGCTGGAGTTTGTGCTGATCCCTCTGTGTTCACTTGGCAAAAGACAAGCTCTATCGTGGATGGCTGTACATTAATGGTGCGAGTTTTGGACACTTTTATTGTGGTGATTGTGATACGATCTGTGCTTGCTATCTTGTGTATGCTTTGTGCTGTGTGTGACTGTTGGTACTGTGTTTTGTACCTTGATCCCAGATTAACGCTGTTTCATTTCGTTGTAATCATGAGCATTCATGTATGGTTGAGTCACAATTAAACTTGAATTGAATTCCATCCTACCATTTATCATTTCTCCAACTCATACCTGGTTTTGATTATTTCAATGCCTTTGTGCGCAAGCAGCCACCCACCATTCTGTATAATAATGTTGCTTAATTACAACATTAATATTGACTAATCTGCATTTGCTCTCATACGCACAATAATCATTTTAAAATTCCACCTCTGTCTCCTCAAAAACGACCTCTTTCATCAATCTTTTTATAATAACTGAGCTTTAATCTCCTTTCCTATCTGACAGTAAGATTACGATATGCCGTCAAGTTCCTTTGGAATATAAGGCACTAGGGAAGTGCAAATTTATGTTGTGATGTAAAATTACAATATAATGCCTAGTTCCTTTGGATTTGCTGGAGAAGTGGAAATTCATGTTGCGATTCACACTATTTTGTACTCATTTAAAAAGTATGTGCAAGGATATCAAAACACTAGACCTTCTGACCTTCAGGTATGCCCAAAGTGATTAGCAAACAGGTCTAAAGGAGTGAATGGCCAATTTCTTGCCCTACGATTCTTCTTTAATTACCTGCATTCATCCAATATTTTGTGATCAATAAAGCTGCATGGCAGGAGTGTTTAAACACTTAAGTAGTTTGTTTTGGAATATGCAATGATACCTGGGGACCAAAGATAATTTCTGAAGTTCAAAGTAAATTTTATTATTAAGGTATGTATATGTCATCATATATTACTCTGAGATTCATTTTCTTACAGATATTCACAGTAGAACAAAGAAAACCAATAGCATCAACTAATTCTGAGAATAATCTTATCATAATCTTTTAAATTTCTATATGCTTGCAACTAGCTGAATCTAGCAGTGTTTGTCTTGCTTTCAATATTAGCACCTGATTTTAAGTAGCACAGCAACTGTGAAAGGAATGTGAAAGAGAGGGGGAGCTTTTGCTGAAAGTATCTTAATACATCCAATATTCTGGTGTAAACCAATTAGATATCCAATATTTGAATCAAATTAGCTGGAAATGACTCCATATTCCTGGTTCTCTTCCAGGGATTTGATTTATATCTCACCATTATTAAAGACCTCCAGCACCCAGGGCATGCTTTTTTCTCACTGTTAGCATCAGGTAGGAGATACAGAAGCCTGAAGGCACACACTCAGTGGTTCAGGAACGATCCGATTCCTGAATGGACTCTGAAGCTTTGGACACTATCCCATTTTTTTAATATACAGTATTTCTGTTTTGCACATTTTTAAATAACCTATTCAATATACATAATTGATTTACTTGTTTATTTATTATTATGCTTTATTTTATTTATTATTACTTTTTCTCTCTCTGCTAGATTATGTATTGCATTGAACTGTTGCTGCTAAGTTAACAAATTTCACGTCACATGCCGGTGATAATAAACCTGATTCTGATTCTGCCTCAGTTGAGGAGTCAATATAATCAAAGATGGTACACAACCTGGGCATTCTCTCTTCTACCCCTCCTATCAGACAGAAGATACAAAAGACTGAAAGCACATATCACCAGGCTCAATGACAGCTTCTATCTCGCTATCATTAGACTACTTAATGGTTCCCTAACATGATAAGATAGACCCTTGACCTCGCAATCTACTCCTTATAAACTTGCACCTTTTCTGTATGTTTTGATGTATGTGTGACAAATAAAGCTAATCTTTAATTAAGAGACTTGAGAGACTCTTAGAAAGGCACATGGATAAAATAAAATGGAGGGTTATGTGGAAGGAAAGCGTTAGATTGATCTTAGATTGGTGAGAAGGTTGGCACAATATCATGGACTGTAGGTCTGTACTGTTTTGTATGTTCTATATTTTCCATTCATTCTGGGAAATGTTACTAATTCAAAGCTTATGCTTCTGGCAAGGGTAGGTGTTGTAATTTGCTGTTAAAATATACGTTTTATGAATTTTTGTGCCATTGCTTTCTCTGTCATTAGTCAGTCATATCACAGGTGACATTTTCTCAAGCCCATGAAAAGCAAGATAGAGAACATAATAGGATTCTTCATGCATAAGTTGTGTCAGCCCTGAAGACGTCCTCTGCATTGTTAATAAGATCCTATTAAAGGAATGTCTGAGCTGACACTCATAAGGATGCTGCAGCTGTGTGAACAGGTGCAATCCTCCTGAAGCCGAATGTGTCAAGTCACCATCATCTCCTCAAACCATACTATCAGACAAAGAATTCACATTTCACTGTTGATTTTTCACTATAGTTAGAATTGCAAATCTAGAGCAGAAGTCCAATCTGGTTCTATTGTTATTCTAAACGAGACTTCCAAGTCCATACATCGCTACTGCTTCTATCAGAGTATTAACCTATAGTAGTATCAAGCATGAAATGTTTAGAGTATTTATTGAGTGCTTGTGCAATTTAACCTAGCTTATCTTGGTGTATATATTGAACATGACTCCTCTTTGCTATCTAAGCATTTAAACTTCTGGAAAAGAGATCAGGATGTGTTTAATTATGCTGGTGAATTGTTCTCTAACTAAATAGGACAGTTAAGCTTCTAGATATGCAATATAAACAGATCTCTGTGGGCCTACAAATTAAACTGCATCGCCAATAATGCCTCACATAATAAATTGGTTGCAAGTGGTATCATTTTATTTGCACATTGATGACCTGGGTATTGTAATTGCTGAAAATGTCACAAATCAGTTACATCATTAGGTATAGATTGAAGTATTTATCCTTGTTCAAGTGTGCCATATTTCTTTCCATAACTGTTTCCTATTCCTTTTACATTCTAAGTTGATTTCAGCTCTCTGCACAAACGTTTATATGCAGTATCCACTTGTTCTAAAAAAAAGGAATTTGTTGAATGAAATTTCATTCAAATCTAAAGATATTAATCTGATTCAAAATCAGGTTAAATTGCTGTATATAAAAGAAAAACAATAAAATTCAGCAATAAAGCAGTTTTGAATTAGCATAGTTTGTAAATCTAAAAATCAGGAGACCATGTATTGCTTTAAGGTAGATATAATGGCCACAAAGTAGTATGCAAATTCTTCACTTCAAAAAGACTCTTGTGCCAAAGGGGAACAAACCTTACAGTGTCTGAAATGCACCCATGCAGAGACTCACAAGAACTATGCGCATACTGAAAAGACCAACATACAGTAATGTTCGAGAATAGGAACAGGAACCTCCAACTGCTTTGATTACAAGCAGTGAATGACTTTTAAAAAGCTGTCAAGCATTTATGGCCAACAAATTATATACAATTTAACTACAAATTTCTCACGTAGTATATAATGCAGCTTTGTGCTGACAATTCATTTTTTTCCATAAAACAGTCTCAATAAAATGAATGAAATCACATGGAGCGTTTACATTCAAAGAAATTTTAGACATGTCCTCTCAAACTCCATCACAGAATTATGAACACCAATAAAGTACATAAAATTGTTATTTCATTTGAGTCACATAAGATGCAAATTTTACAGAGCTTTCCATTTTGCCATGAAAAATGTAAAATTTCAATGATCTAAGGTCCTCTCTAAAAGGGATAAAAGATAAAAGAATGTGCTCTCCAATTCATAATTCAAATATCCAAAACAGGAAGCTTTTGAGTTTTTGAATACCCCTCAAATTTTGTTTTCAACAACTTGGCACGTTTGCTTCTGAGCCAGAAAATTATGATCAAATTCTATTTTAGATTTAAGCACATAAAACTACCGTGAAACAGCAGGCTGATTAACGGAACGTTAGTGTGAAAAAGTGCCTTCTTTTACATAAGATTACAAAACAAATCCCTGTCTGTTATCAGTGGAACTAAAGATTTAACTACACTACTAAAATAGAGTTTCATTATTTAATTGGACATTATCCCTTCACTCAACAAAATCAAAAGCAGAGGAACTGATTATTTAACTAATTAACAAAAACAGTAAGTGCTGGAAGAACTCGGGTAGCATGAGAACATTGACCTGAACATCTCCAGATGCTATGTGACCACCTGAGTTCTAGTGTTTTCTGGTTTTGTTTCAGATATTAACATATATATTTTTGTTTGCTCCAATTATTTTACATTAGCTATTAATGGGAATGTAAGCAAATCTGGTTATCACACTTACTTACAGTGCCAATAAAAAGTATTCACCCCTGCCCTTGCAAGTTTTCATGTTTTATTGTTTTACAACATTGAATCAGTGGATTTAATGTGGCTTTTTTTTTATAACGATCAACAGAAAAAGACTCTTCTGTCAAAGTGAAAACAGGTCTCTACAAAGTGATCCAAGTTAATTACAAATATAAAATACAAGATAATTGATTGCTTAAGTATTCACCCCTTTAATATGACATGCCAAATCATCACTGGTGCAGCCACTGGTTTTAGAAGTTACAGAATTAGTTAAATAGAGATCTGTTTTTGGAGATCTCTGTGCAGTCAAAGGGGTTTCAATTGACTGTAGTAAAAGTACACCTGTATCTGGAAGGTCCAACTGCTGGCAAATCAATCTCCTGGCAAAAACTACACCACAAAGACAAAAGAACACTCCAAGCCACTCTGTGAAAAGGTTATTGAAAAACACAAGTCAGGAGATGGATACAAGAAAATTTTCAAGTCACTGACTATCCCAGCTAAGTCAATCATCAAGAAATGAAAACAATATGGCACAGCTGTAAATCTGCTTAGAGCAGGCTATCCTCACAAACTGAGTGACACTGTAAGAAAGTGACTACTGAGGGAAGCCACCAAGAGACCTATGACAACTCTGGAGGAGATACAAGCTTCAAATGCTGAGATGGGAGAGACTGCACATACAACAACTATTGCCTGGCTGCTTTACCAGTTACAGCTTTATGGGAGAGTAGCAAAGAGAAAGCCACTGTTGAAAACAACTCACATGAAGTCTCAGCGAGAGTTTGCCAGAAGGCATAAGGAAGACTCTGAAGTCAGCTGGAAGAAGGTTCTATGGTCTGATGAAACCAAAATTGAGTTTTTTGGCCCTCAGACTAAACGCTATGTTTGGCATAAGCCAAACACCACACATCATCAAAAATACACCATCACTTGTGTGAAGCATGGTGGTGGCAGCAGCATCATGCTGTGGGGGTACTTCACTGCAGCAGATCCTGGAAGACTTCTGAAGGTAGAGCGTAAAATTAATGCAGCAAAATACAGGGAAATCCTGGAGGAAAACCTGATGCAGTCTGCAAGAGAACTGCCACTTGGGAGAAGATTTGTTTTCCAGCAAGGTAATGACCCCAAGCATTAAGCCAAAGGAATATAGGAATGGCTTAAAAACAAAGTTAATGACTTGGAGTAGCCAAGTCAAAGCCTCAAGAATTTGTGGCTAGATTTGAAAAGGGCTGTTCAATCACAATCCATGCAATCTGACAGAGCTTGAGCAGTTTTGTAAAGGAGAATGGGGAAAAATTGCATGTAGAGATGTGCAAAGCTGTTAAAGACCTATCCACATAGACTCAAGGCTGTAATTGCTGTGAAAGGTGCAGCTACTAAATACTGACTTGAAGACGTAATTATGCAATTATATTGTGTTTAATAATTTTAATAAATTTATATCAATTTGTAGAATTAGTTTTCTCTTTGAAATGAAAGAGTTCTTTCTGTTGTCAGTTTCAAGAAAAACAAATTAAATCTACCGTGATTCAGTGTTGTAAAACAATAAAAGATGAAACCTTCCAAGGGCGGGGGTAAATGAACACTTTTTATAGGCACTGTATATGACAGAGACTGAATATTTTAAGTCAGGCAACCACTATAAATGTGAGTTAAGAATGTTAAAGGCATGATTAAAGTATTTTCTTCTTCTTAAGCAGTCTGTCAGGATCAAAGATGACCTCTTTCTGATTTTCTTGACTGTGAGGTCTCATATGAGGCAGATATGGGAATCACAAGCCCTGCAACAGATGGCCCAGGCGATGGTCAACGGGTGGATGGATGATTGGCTTGTGTGGAGATTATGTGCTCCTTGCACTGCTCATACAAGACTTTTGTGTGCTTCTGATGTATTTATCTATGTTTGTCTATATCCCCTGCAATGTTTCTTATCCCCTTTAATAGTCATAGGTAATTAAATTCCAGGAAACAGAGAAGATGTTGCTTTTTCTGCTTACTTGGCAACCTCTTTCCATGACAGAATTAAAATATAGTAGCTGTCCTGGAGTGTGGTGTCAGGAAGGCAGATAAAGAGGTCTGATCAGCATAGCAAGTCAATTGCCAATGCTGAAGCCCTAATTACACCAGCAGACCAAGTGTAACTAGGCTCTCAGTGCCAGCAGATTGGCTTGGAAAGAGGAAATATTAGTTGGGTTACTTGTCCTTCCAGGGGATTTGGTGGGCTTTGGAGAGAGAGTGCTACAGATAATCCAGGCCTCAATTGCACAGAAGTCAAGGATTACCAAGGCTCACCAAGGAGCGAGAGTTTAGTGCCAAGACTGAGATTGTGAACTACAATCTTTTGTTCAATTAACTGACAGTTTAAATTGGCATCATTGTACAGGCATTGTAGGTTAAGGAGCATGTCCTGGTGCTGCATTGCTCTACTTTCTGTGACACAATGAAATATTACCAATATTTTCCTTCAACAAGAGCTGGCTAAGTTTAAGAAAAGTAGCAGTAATGCCCCAGATGGCGAGGATCCTTAGTGATGGAACCCAACTTACTGATGATGTCTTTGATAGTGGGGAGGGTTGAGGGAATTTTGGTTTTAGTAGACGAGAATTAAGATGTTTTAGGACATTTAAAAAGAAACACATAGCAGGTCACTGCATTGAAGCATCTACATTGTTATACCATTAAATGGTGGGAGATGGTTTCATAGTTTTCTTTTTCCAACAATGTATTGAAGGGACAAGGGCAGAGACCAAGCACTTCACCACTGAAATCACCTTCATTTGTGTTCATTCCCAAGCAAAGGGAGTTGAACAATTTGGAATTGTCAGGATTCAAGGATGACTACATCAATTGTATTACAAATCTACCACAGGAAATACTGAACTATTTTGATAACAAGCATTGATAAAATTTCCACCGAGGAATACAAATGTAAGAAAAAAAATATAGGACTGCGTTTGAATCAGCCTGCTTTGCAGATTCATTCTTTGTGTTTCCCCCAAGTCTATATTAATCCTGCATGGGTGCACCCAGACCCAAGATGGGGGCCCGACAAGAACAAGGCTATGCACTTGCCACTAGCTGAAATCTGAAGGTTTATTTCAGAGCGATCAGCCAAAGTAACTTACTTCATCGCTAAAAGTTCACAGATTGATTTTAAGTATTTTCTTCAGCAGGTCATTCAAAAAGATAAATGTTTCCCAATTCCACTTATTTTCTCAGATGGCAACAAGGAGGCATACGTTAGTAAGATAGGTCAGTTGGTTGAGAAGCATTGCAACAATGGCCTTCTACTCAACATCAGCAAGACTGTGAATTCAAGAAGGAGAAGTCAGGAGAACATATGCAAACCCTCATTAAGGGGTCAGCAGTAGAAAGGATGAGCAGCTTCCAGTTCCTTGGCGTCAGCATTTCAGAAGATGTATTCTGGAACCAACATACTGATGCAACCATGAGGGTTGCACACCAGCGGCTGTACTTCATTAGGACTTTGAGGTTTGGAATGTTTAAAGACTCCAGCATTTTTCTTCAAATGTACCATAGAGAACATTCTGACTGGTTGCATCACTTCCTGGTATGGAGACTCTAATGCACAGTAAACAGCTCTATTTCTATCTTTAATATCTATTTTTTTTTCCTTTTCAGGGTTCTTTTCAAGACCCTGACCTGGAGATACACACTGACTTCAGCTCTTTGCGGAAATGGGACCCACTCTCAGGGCCTCATGACCAGCTGCTTTTTGATATGTCAAGGACACGGCTCGAAGCCGAGTGTGCCTTCAGGATGCCGGATTTTAGTGGCTCTGGAGGCAGGCAGATTCAAGGTTGGTGTCGCTGCTTGATGTGTTGTGGGAGTACACGGATGATCGAAAGTAGCGAACTGGCTGCTGGCTGTGTGCCCAGAGACCCCAGTTCTTTGGGCAGAGCTTGGAAAAAGTGACTTTTAACACCATAAATCAATGAATTGTTTTGTTATGTCTCCCATCTCACTGTGAAATGGGGACACCTCTTTTTCCCTTATTAGGGAAGGAGAGAGAGACTCTGTGGTATGTCGAATTACAGGTGAACGAGTAGTCTTTGGGGTACTGCAAGTCTGTGTCTTTATTGATGCTTTGCTGCATACTTGAGTGCTTGGTGGAGGAGCCAATGCTTTTTGGCTCGTAGTGGGGGGGGCTGTTGGTTTGCTGCTGCTTATGGTGGGAGCTAAGGGAGCTTTGGGGTTCTAACATTTAACAGCCATTCATTCTTTGGGGCACTCCTCTGCTTTTGTGGATGTTTACAAAGAAGAATTTCAGGATGCATATTGTATACATTTCTCTGACGTTAAATGTACCTGTTGAAACCTATTGAGTATTGAAAAAGGCTGCAATGTTGTAGATTTAGCCAGCTCCACCGCAGACACAATCTTCCCCGGCACACACGAAGAAGACCTCCGCCATGAAGGGCACTCGCATCCAGGACATGACCTCTTCTCATTTCTACCATCAGGGAGGAGGTATAGTACTGTGCAAAAGTCTTAGGCACCCTAGATTTTTTTAATATAAATTTTGTTTCAGTTTTTTTTGTCTTCTGTATCAGTGTGACAGTAGAAAAAAGCTAATTTTAGATTTCCAAACATTCAGGATCAGGTTTATTATCACCAGTATGTGACATGCAATTTGTTAACTTAGCAGCAGTAGTTCAATGCAATACATGATATAGAAGAAAAACAATAAAATAATAAGTAAATTACAGTACAGGTTTCCCCTGCCATCTGAAGGTAGAGCATTCCTATGAAATGGTTCGTAAGCCGGAATGTTGTAAAGTGAAGAAGCAATTACCATTTATTTATGTGGGAAAAATTTGTGAGCGTTCGCAGACCCAAAAAATAACCTACCAAATCATACCAAATAATACATAAAACCTACAGTAACAGTAACATATAGTAAAAACAGGAATGATATGATAAATACACACCCTATATAAAGTAGAAATACTTTTCTACAATCATTGCCGCACTATTCTCGGTAGCGAAAATCTCGCGGAAGTGCTCTCGGCAGAAACACTCTCTCCAGTAACCTTTAAGCTATGAAGCTGCCAAATCATACCAAATAAAGTATAAAAATACATAGTCTACATAAAGTAGAAATAATGTACGTACAGTGCAGTATCACTTACCGGAATTGGGAAGACAGCGAGCACACCGATGATGGTGTGTTAGGCTGAGTCGTCGGAGTTTGGGGTGGTGCAGTGGACCCCAACCTCCAGACCGTTGACCGATACCAATCTGCGGAGAATGCAGTGGTAGACGGGACGCACCCAGCACATCTTTAAGAAAAAAGCCAAAATAAACAAGCTAAAAAAAAAAGGTGCCGCCCAGCACATAAATGTCGGCCCAGATGGCTAATTAATTAGCTTGTTTATTTCGGCTTTTTTCTTAAAGATGTGCTGGGTGCGTCACGGCTACCGCTGCATTCTCCGCGGCAATGTATCGGTCGGCGGCCCGGGGGTTGGGGTGGTGGGACACTAGGGTGTCATCTCATCGTCGTCTGTTTCCATCAGGGCAGGCAGGTCATCTTCTTCTATGTCTGTCTGCCTCGATGTCGAAGGTCGAGGTTCGTCGTCTGTTGTGGCTGATGTGGAAGGCTTGAAAATGGACAGTATGATTGACTGCTTATCCTTGGGCATTTTTCTATCACCTCATGCAGTTGCTTCACCTTCAGTTCCTAGACGGATTCACTTTCGGTCCGTTCGCTACTGCATTCAGTTTCGATTGTTATCCTTTCCTCTTTCAATTGCATCAGCTCTTCAGTTATCAGTTCTTGGTCATGGGATGCCAAAACCTCTTCAACATCATCTTCGTCAACTTCCACAAGCCAAACTCACTTTGTCCTTACTTCGTTCACCACGATCAAAACACTTAATTATGTCTAGTTTTACGCTAAGTGTAACACCTTTAACGAGCTCTTTTAGGCTTTTCTGATATCTTAGAACTCATCTTACTAACGGCTACTCACAGGCACGTGTTTAAGAAATGCCGGCTAGAATGCAGTTCCGGGGGAGGAGCTTGGCTGCTTGGGGCGCGCGCTGCCTTTTTTTGTAAGTGAAAACACCTTCTGTTAGCGAAAATAGGTAACTAATGTAGGTCTTTCGTAACAGCGAGGTTTCGTAAAGCGAACGTTCGAAAAGCAGGGGACACCTGTATACATATATTGAATAGAATATATGTATATTGAAAATTGTGCAAAAACAGAAATATATATTAAAAAAGTGAGGTAGTGACCAAGGGTAAAATGTCCATTTAGGAATCGGATGGCAGAGGGGGAGGAAGATGTTCCTAAATCGCTGAGCGTGTGCCTTCAGGGTTCTGTACCTCCTACCTGATGGTAACAGTGGGAAAAGGGCATGCCTTAGGTACTGGATGTCCTTAATAATGGACGCTGCCTTTCTGAGTCACCACTCCTTGAAGATGTCATGGGTACTTTGTAGGCTCGTAAACAAGATGGAGCTGACTAAATTTACAACCTTCTGCAGCTTCTTTCCGTCCTGAGCAGTAGCCCCCACACCCCCATACCAGACAATGATACAACCTGTCAGAATGCTCTCCATGGTACAACTATAGAAGTTCTTGAGTGCATTTGTTGACATACCAAATCTCTTCAGACTCCTAAAGAAGTATAGTCATTTTCCAAAAAAATTAAATGTTACAGAGAAAGTTTTTTATTTCATTAAATTCACATATTAAGTCATAGACCACTTTTCAAACAAAAACTTGATTACTTTGTATGTATATAGCGCAGTGCATGATTAAACAAAAATAACAAACAGATCAATGACATAATGAGTTGAATGAATTAAATGGGCTTAGGTGGTAACGAGGCAAGGTAGGTTTAACTGTGTTAATTGTGGAAAGGAGGTAGTATGAGTGTGAGGCCGGTTTTCTGTGCTCAGTGTCAGATGTGGAGGGTCCTGGAGTCTCCCAGCCTCCTGGACGGCCATATCTGCACCCGGTGTGTCAAGCTGCAGCTCCTGCAGGACCAGGTTAGGGAGCTGGAGATGCAGCTCGACAACCTTCGCCTGGTCAGGGAGAGCGAGGAATTGACAGAAAGGAGTTACAGGCAGGTGGTCACACTAGGGCCAAGGGAGACAGACAAGGAGGGTCACAGTCAGGAGGGGGAAGGGGAAGAGTCAGGTACGAGAGAGTGCCCCAGTGGCTGTACCCCTTGACAATAAGTACTCCTGTTTGAATACTGCGGGGGTGGGGGGGTGGGGGGAGAGACAGCCTACCTGAGGGAAGCAGCAGTGGCCGTGCCTTTGGCACAGAGTCTGGCCCTGTAGCTCAGAAGGGTAGGGAAGGGAAGAGGAAGGCAGTAATGGTAGGGGACTCTATAGTTAGGGGGTCAGACAGGCGATTCTGTGGATGCAGGAAAGAAACTCGGATGGTGGTTTGCCTCCCAGGTGCCAGGGTCTGGGATGTTTTGGATTGCGTCCAAGATATCCTGTGGTGGGAAAGAGAACAACCAGAGGTCATGGTACTTATTGGTACCAATTACATAGGTAGGAAAAGGGAAGCGGTCCTGAAAAAAGACTACAGGGAGTTAGGAAGGAAGTTGAGAAACAGGACCGCAAAGATAGTAATCTCGGGATTATTGCCTGTGTCACGCGACTGTGAATATAGGAATAGGATGAGGTGGAGGATAAATGTGTGGCTGAGGGACTGGAGCAGGGGGCAGGGATTCAGACTTCTGGATCATTGGGACCTCTTTTGGGGCAGGTGTGACCTGTACAAAAAGGATGGGTTGCACTTGAATCCCAAGGGGACCAATATCCTGGTGGGGAGGTTTGCTAAGGCTACCGGGGAGAGTTTAAACTGGAATTGTTGGCGGGTAGGAACCAAACTGAAGAGACTGGGGAAGAGGAGGTTGGCTCACAAATAGAGAAAGCTTGAAGACAGTGTGAGAGGGAGGATAGGCAGGTGATGGAGAAGGATGCTCTCAGACCGAAGGTTTGAGATGTATCTATTTTAGTGCAAGGAGTAATATGAACAAAGCGGATGAGCTCAGAGCGTGGATCAGTACCTGGAAACATGATGTGGTGGCCCTTACAGAGACTTGGATGGCTCAGGGACAGGAATGGTTACTTCAAGTGCTGGGTTTTAGATGTTTCAGAAAGGACAGGGAGGGAGGCAAAAGAGGTGGGGACGTGGCACTGTTGATCAGAGATAGTGTCACAGCTGCAGAAAAGGTGGACACCGTGGAGGGATTGTCTATGGAGTCTCTGTGGGTGGAGGTTTGGAACAGGAAGGGGTCAATAACTTTACTGGGTTTTTTTTATAGGCCACCCAATAGTAACAGGGATATCGAGGAGCAGATAGGGAAACAGATCCTGGAAAGGTATAATAATAACAGAGTTGTCGTAATGGGAGATAGTAATTTCCCAAATATCGATTGGCAGCTCCCTAGAGCAAGGGGTTTAGATGGGTTGGAGTTTGTTAGGTGTGCTCAGGAAAGTTTCCTGACACAATATGTAGATAAGCCTACAAGAGGAGAGGCTGTACTTGATTTGGTATTGCACAGCCTATGTGCAAAAGACTAAGGAGCTGGTGGTAGACCTGAGGAGAGCTAAGGTACCGGTGACCCCTGTTTCCATCCAGGGGGTCAGTGTGGACATGGTGGAGGATTACAAACACCTGGGGATACGAATTGACAATAAATTGAACTGGCCAAAGAACACTGAGGCTGTCTACAAGAAGGGTCAGAGCTGCCTCTATTTCCTGAGGAGACTGAGGTCCTTTAACATCTGCCAGACGATGCTGAGGATGTTCTACGAGTCTGTGGTGGCCAGTGCTATCATGTTTGCTGTTGTGTGCTGGGGCAGCAGGCTGAGGGTAGCAGACACCAACAGAATCAACAAACTCATCCGTAAGGCCAATGATGTTGTGAGGATGGAACTGGACTCTCTCACGGCGGTGTCTGAAAAGAGGATGCTGTCTAAGTTGCATGCCATCTTGGTCAATGTCTCCCATCCACTACATAATGTACTGGGTGGGCACAGGAGTACATTCAGCCAGAGACTCATTCCACCGACATGCAACACAGAGCGTCATAGGAAGTCATGGCTTGTGGCCATCAAACTTTACAACTCCTCCCTTGGAGGGTCAGACACCCTGAGCCAATAGGCTGGTCCTGGACTTACTTCATAATTTACTGGCATAATTTACATATTACTATTTAACTATTTATGGTTCCATTACTATTTATTCTTTATGGTGCAACTGTAACGAAAAACCAATTTACCCCGGGATCAATAAAGTATGACTATGACTATGACTATGAAATGAACCTGGTCAGGTGTCAGATCTCTCAGTGGGTGAGCATTTTGGAGATAGTGATCATAATTCTGGTCCCCTTTACAATAGCACTGGGGAGAGAGATAGAAACTGACAAGTTAAAAAAGCGTTTAATTGGAGTAAGGGGAATTATGAGGCTATCAGGCTGGAAATTGGAAGCTTAAATTGGAAACAGATATTCTCAGGGAAAAGTACAGAAGAAATGTGGCAAATATTCAGGGGATATTTGTGTGGAGTTCTGTATAGGTACGTTCCAATGAGACAGCGAAGTTATGGTAGGGTACAGGAACCGTGGTGTACAAAGGCTGTAATAAATCTAGTCAAGAAGAAAGGAAAAGCTTACAAAAGGTTCAGAGAGCTAGGTACTGTTGGAGATCTAGAAGATTATAAGGCTAATAGGAAGGAACTCAAGAAGGAAATTAGTAGAGCCAGGAGGGGCCATGAGAAGGCCTTGGCAGGCAGGATTAAGGAAAACCCCAAGGCATTCTGCAAGTATATGAAGAGCAAGAAGATAAGGCGTGAAAGAATAGGACCTATCAAGTGTGACAGTGGGGAAGTGTGTATGGAACTGGAGGAAATAGCAGAGGTACTTAATGAATACTTCGGTATTCACTATGGAAAAGGACCTTGGTGATTGTAGTGATGACTTTCAGCAGACTGAAAAGCTTGAGCATATAGATTTTAAATAAGAGGATGTGCTGGAGCTTTTGGAAAGCATCAAGTTGGATAAGTCGCCGGGACCGGATGAGATGTACCCCAGGCTACTGTGGGAGGCGAGGGAAGAGATTGCTGAGCCTCTGATGATGATCTTTGCATCTTTGTGTTGCTTGAAATAATTAAGAACAGTGCTTTCTCAAAATAGAGGAGTGATATCTGTACAAGGAGAATGATGCAGCATCATAAGTTATTAGTCTGGACTACTGTTTCAGCAACACATGTTCAAATCCCATGGGCACATCAGAGCTATGCTGATACTCTTTTACAACATCTATAAATATATACTTTCAATTATTGGATGCTGCCTGGTTTAGGGAGTATGCATTATGATCAGAGATTAAGGGAGCTAGGGCTTTACTCTTTGGAGAGATGGAGGATGAGAGGAGACATGATAGAGGTGTACAAGATAATAAGAGGAATAGATAGAGTGTACAGCCAGCGCCTCTTCCCCAGGGCACCACTGCTCAATACAAGAGGACATGGCTTTAAGGTAAGGGGTGGGAAGTTCAAGGGGGATATTAGAGGAAGGTTTTTCACTCAGAGAGTGGTTGGTGCGTGGAGTGCACTGCCTGAGTCAGTGGTGGAGGCAGATACACTCGTGAAGTTTAAGAGACTACTCGACAGGTATATGGAGGAATTTAAGGTGGGGACTTATATGGGAGGCAGGATTTGAGGGTCGGCACAACATTGTGGGCCGAAGGGCCTGTATTGTGCTGTACTATTCTATGTTCTATTGATCAGAAGTGAAACCACAATTTATGTTTTTCTTCCCTTTCTTGGAAACACTGAACTGTTTGCAGAGCTCCATGTTGAAGGTCTCGAGGACTCTACAAAGATAAACACATCTTCTCAAGCAGAGGACAGCAGTGTCCAGTGCATCTAGACTGATCTGATAGCAATTGTGATGAGACACTCACTTTATTGCCCAAAAAACACAACTGAATTGGTGAGAATAACCAGGAAATCAAAGAGCTAACTACAAACACAGGCCATTTTTGGATTGTAAGCTCCATTACATTTCAAGCCAAAAGAAACATTTCTGCAGACAAATTAAGGTTCAAAAGAAAATCCATAAGCTTAGACTGAAAGTAGAAAGAGTGCAGGCTTTCCAGCAAATCATTGGTAACCAATTATGTGTGGATTCTTCAACAATCGAAGCTATCCACAGAGTAAACATCTGAATACTCACCCAACTGAGAGCAAAGAATAACCTATCAAGGACAGTTCAGGCAACATTTGCTGTTAGAAACCTTTTTAAAATCTTGACATGAAGGTCCTTTTTACTCCATTCCATGGCAAATTATTTGATCCACACTTGCTGCCACTGAAAAGGCCAGATACCATCAGGAAAGAAAGTTCTGGGAGTGGACAGTGTGGTGGAAATGAGATTGTTACCAATTCACAACATCATCTAAATCCCAGAAGAGAATGATATCCCAGACAATACCTGTGATGCCATAATCATGAAGATCTTCAGGAAAGAAGACACATCTCAGTTGTCACAAGTACAGCGGCTCCCTCTGCTGTCACTCATAAAGAAAGTGGTCACCAAGGTCCACAATTGCCCCCTCTCAATGTTGAGAAGCAGGTCCCCAAATTGCAGTAGATTCCATCCACTGAGAAGCATGTGTGGCCTTTCTGACTTCATGAAAGCCTTTGATGACAGGGCCTGAGGGGGTCTTTCTCACCTTTCAATGCCTTCAGAAATTCTTTTGAAGAAAATAATCCCACAAAGCTCATGATTTAATGGACACCACTAATCTCTACATGCTTAGAGACATGGAATGCCTATAGGAGGCACACAAAACACCATTTCTATATCAGCAAAATCCTCCAAATCTTCTAGGTGATTAAAAAAACCAATGTCACATGGGATGGCATTGAGAACATTGAATCTAAGTTGCAGAAAGAACACTATGCCTACTATACTACCTGCCCACCTGCCCCATCAAGCACAGGCGGGACAGATTTGGTGAGTCCCACGTTGGCCTCATGAGTCATCTCAAAAACCACAGAACTTAAGTGGATGCAAGTCTTCTCCAAACCTATGATAACAAGTACGTTTTGAAACAGTAATAAGACTCAGATTTTATTCCTTTTCCTCAAGTCAAGAAAACTAAGTCAATTCCAGAATTGGGTACTGAGATTAGCCCTTGTTCTTGAGCATTAATGCATTATTTAACTGCATATGAAGTCATGGGATATTGAATTATGAAATAGGATTATAAATTCAGAAAGCCTTAGATATAATGTAAAAGAACACTTTAGTGGCTATCTACCCTATTCATTAATTATATAAATTTCATCAAAACTTTTTCCAAGGAAGCTAATTATAACTGAGTAAAGGCTAAGCTACCTCATGGTGGGAAACATTCATGCCATGCAATCAAAAGAAATGGGTTCAGTAAGCAGCTCGGCTAGCACAATTTTCCACAGTAGGGAGTTTTGGATTTCAGTCAGGTCATTAAATGTTGGGAGGGAAATATCACCCACTTCAAAAGTGCTGCGGTGCATACTTGGTGATTAATTAAGCACAACATAGGAAGAAGCCTGTGGAGATGTCAACCTTATCTTCTTTGGCCATAACTACTAAATTAATGGTGCAATAACAAAGAGGGCTGATCATGCTTCTATATTTAGAGGACTTAACAAATCAATAACCGGGTAAATAATACATCTAGGTCTCGAGTAACTCCCTTGGTAACATTTAAACCAACTGCTAAGCTTGTATATTGTTTAAGTTGGTAGACTAAAAAGAGCAGCAGATTTGACTATACATATTTAAAATAAGGAGAACAGTAACATTGTGATTACGTTACAAGATTACTGAGCTAAAGGTCACCATTAATGATCCCGTGATATGAGTTGGAGTTTCACCTCAGCAGCCTGGGAAAGTAAATAAACTCAATAAATAAACCTGCAATTAGCAAAAGTAAACATATGATTCACACCATTTTTAAAATAAAAGGAAATCATGGTCTGGCCAGAATCTGACACCAGGACCACAACAACCTGTGTAAATATCTTCATATCTGGCCGAGGAAACCACTCAATTCAATGACAACAAAGATGAGCCAATAAATGTTGGCTTTGCCCTGCAGCCAACATCACATGAATGAATGTTAAAAGGACAGTATATTATATAATACAGTATAAGGACAGTATAGAAAGCACAGTATATTAGTTTTGATCTTATTAACAACGTTTGGTCATTAGTTCAGTCATCAGTTCATTTGGACCAGAATTACAATTGAACTATTTACCTAACCCACGCAACATACATCAAAGTTGCTGGTGAACGCAGCAGGCCAAGCAGCATCTATAGGAAGAGGCGCAGTCGACGTTTCAGGCCGAGACCCTTCGTCAGGACTAACTGAAGGAAGAGTGAGTAAGGGATTTGAAAGCTGGAGGGGGAGGGGGAGATGCAAAATGATAGGAGAAGACAGGAGGGGGAGGGATAGAGCCGAGAGCTGGACAGGTGATAGGCAAAAGGGGATACGAGAGGATCATGGGACAGGAGGTCCGGGAAGAAAGACAAGTGGGGGGGGTGACCCAGAGGATGGGCAAGAGGTATATTCAGAGGGACAGAGGGAGAAAAAGGAGAGTGAGAGAAAGAATGTGTGCATAAAAATGAGTAACAGATGGGGTACGAGGGGGAGGTGGGGCCTTAGCGGAAGTTAGAGAAGTCAATGTTCATGCCATCAGGTTGGAGGCTACCCAGACGGAATATAAGGTGTTGTTCCTCCAACCTGAGTGTGGCTTCATCTTTACAGTAGAGGAGGCCGTGGATAGACATGTCAGAATGGGAATGGGATGTGGAATTAAAATATGTGGCCACTGGGAGATCCTGCTTTCTCTGGCGGACAGAGCGTAGATGTTCAGCAAAGCGGTCTCCCAGTCTGCGTCGGGTCTCACCAATATATAAAAGGCCACATCGGGAGCACCGGACGCAGTATATCACCCCAGTCGACTCACGGGTGAAGTGATGCCTCACCTGGAAGGACTGTTTGGGGCCCTGAATGGTGGTAAGGGAGGAAGTGTAAGGGCATGTGTAGCACTTGTTCCGCTTACATGGATAAGTACCAGGAGGGAGATCAGTGGGGAGGGATGGGGGGACGAATGGACAAGGGAGTTGTGTAGGGAGCGATCCTTGCGGAATGCAGGGGGGGGGGAGGGAAAGATATGCTTAGTGGTGGGATCCCGTTGGAGGTGGCGGAAGTTACGGAGAATAATATGTTGGACCCGGAGGCTGGTGGGGTGGTAGGTGAGGACCAGGGGAACCCTATTCCTAGTGGGGTGGTGGGAGGATGGAGTGAGAGCAGATGTACGTGAAATGGGGGAGATGCATTTACGAGCAGAGTTGATAGTGGAGGAAGGGAAGCCCCTTTCTTTAAAAAATGAAGACATCTCCCTCGTCCTAGAATGAAATGGTGAGGCATCACTTCACCTGTGAGTCGACTGGGGTGATATACTGCGTCCGGTGCTCCCGATGTGGCCTTTTATATATTGGTGAGACCCGACGCAGACTGGGAGACCGCTTTGCTGAACATCTACGCTCTGTCCGCCAGAGAAAGCAGGATCTCCCAGTGGCCACACATTTTAATTCCACATCCCATTCCCATTCTGACATGTCTATCCACGGCCTCCTCTACTGTAAAGATGAAGCCACACTCAGGTTGGAGGAACAACACCTTATATTCCGTCTGGGTAGCCTCCAACCTGATGGCATGAACATTGACTTCTCTAACTTCCGCTAAGGCCCCACCTCCCCCTCGTACCCCATCTGTTACTCATTTTTATGCACACATTCTTTCTCTCACTCTCCTTTTTCTCCCTCTGTCCCTCTGAATATACCTCTTGCCCATCCTCTGGGTCACCCCCCCCCCACTTGTCTTTCTTCCCGGACCTCCTGTCCCATGATCCTCTCGTATCCCCTTTTGCCTATCACCTGTCCAGCTCTCGGCTCCATCCCTCCCCCTCCTGTCTTCTCCTATCATTTTGCATCTCCCCCTCCCCCTCCAGCTTTCAAATCCCTTACTCACTCTTCCTTCAGTTAGTCCTGACGAAGGGTCTCGGCCTGAAACGTCGACTGCGCCTCTTCCTATAGATGCTGCTTGGCCTGCTGCGTTCACCAGCAACTTTGATGTATGTTGCTTGAATTTCCAGCATCTGCAGAATTCCTGTTGTTTGTATTTACCTAACCCAATATTTTGGAATTAAATATCTTACATTTAACTGCTTAAGTTCATAGAAACACAGAAAACCTACAACACAATACAGGCCCATCAGCCCACGATGCTGTGCCGAACATGTACTACTTTAGAAATTACCTAGGGGTTACCCATAGCCCTCTGTTTTTCTAAGCTCCATGTATGTTCAAGTTCAGTTTAGTGTCATTCACCTGTACACACATATACCGCCAAACAAAACAATGTTCCTCTGGACCAAGGTGGACAACACATTTAATTCTCACACACACACAAAACACGAAGTAATATTCCCACAAATAAATTAACAAATAAGATGCATTTGCGACACAAACAGTAAGCAGCATAACGCTACTGGCACTTCAGAAGTGATGAGACATGGGTGGTGGCAGGGTGTTCAGTGGTCATATGGCTAGGGGAAGAGGCTATTTCCCATCCTAACGATTCTTATCTTAATGGACAGATGGGAGGGATCATTGACAATGCTAAGGGCTCTGCATATGCAGCACCCCTGATAAATATTTCTAACCTGTGGAAGGGAGACTGCAATGATCATCTCAGCAGTCCTCACAATCCTCTGCAGGGAGTTGTGATCAGATGCCTTGCAATTCCCATACCAGACAGTGAAGCAGCTGGTCAGGACACTCTTGATGGTGCTCCTGTAAAAACGGACTAGAACGAGGTTTAGGGGAAGGGTCACTGGCCTCAACCTCCTCAGGAAGCGGAGAAGCTACTCTGCATTCTTGACCAAATAAGTGGTGTTGATGGACCAGGTGATATCATCCATTATGTACACTCATAGAAACTTGGTGCTCCTGACTCTTTCCACAGAGGTGTGAGGAGTGGTCAGCCTGAACCTTCCTAAGGTCCACAATAATATCTTTGATCTTGTCCATATTGAGACTCAATGTTAGCTTCTTTCCCAATCTGAACTACGGTCAGCAAATATCAGTTGTTCAAAGTTCAAAATTCAAAGCAAGTTTATTATCAAAGTACATATATAATCACCATATACAACTTTGACATTGATTTTCTTGTGGGTATACACAGTAAATCCAAGAAATAAATAGAATCAATGAAAGACATACAAACAACTAAATGTGCAAAAGTCAATACATTTAAAATATAAAATAATAATAAAAAATAAATGGTTGGAATTTAACTGAAGTCCACAGATTAATTCAAAGTTGTCAGATACTTTAATAGCAACCATGCCTTTCAAAGTATATGAACAACCATAATTTGCCTTGATTAATTGGAACAGAAGGTAGGAAATAAAAGGCAGTTGTTGCTAGGAGCTGGGAAACACAGCTAGAATAGAATTATTGCTGCAGGTACAAAGTAAGCATTCCCATGTTCAGGTTACATTGTAAATCAAACGACCACTGTTTGTCAGAAACCCAAAGATTTATGAACTGACAAAATTTAGTTAGATTATAACCGCTAAGAAAAAGTACAGAGAATAACCTCTGACAAATGATGTTATTTATATATGCTTAAACATCATTCAAGAGTGACTACATTACAATTTAAACATTACATTCCAGCTATAAATATACATTCACACTGAAAAGATATTTTGCTTACAAAAGCATTGAAACCTTACACAACTTATTGCCCCATTCTCTAAAGGGATTTATATTTGGAATTCTGATCATTAGCTATCCAGAATTCTCCTAAAAGCCAAAATAATTACAAGCATTTGACCTCCACAAGTAAACACAGGCAAACAAATTAAAAAAGATTACTATCTAAGCTGAAAGTTTGTTCAAAACTGCTTTGATTTTCACAAGACATTTTATGCTTAAGTACCTATGCAAACGTATTTACATTTCACTAAAGGCTTCCTTCATGATCCAGGGAACAATTTTAAAATTACCATTGAAATTCTTTACTTGATATTTAAGAACATCAGACTGAATGAGGTTTATTACAGGAAGTAAACAATTTTTAATCATTGCATTTAGCCTCCCACCTGTGACTAACCAAATATTAAATAGTTGAAAAGGATATCAGCATCTAAAAGTCTTATGAGTCTTTGCATCCCCAAAGCTTGCAAACAGCAATTAGTGGAAATTGAGCAAGGTAATTAATTCTATAGATCTTGTCAGCTTCAAATGCAAATCCACATCTTGTACCATACTTTGCTTTTAAATTGACAGAAAACATTGCAGTAACTCCATCAACATGGTATGAATGAAGACACCATTAATGCTGAGCCACAGCAAGCATGGAATAAAATATGGGGGTCAAGATGCATATATAGAGCTTTAGAAAGTGATCTTCACAGCTTTGGACTTAAGCAACTTAAAACATGACCAGAAATGGCAAGCCAATAAAAATCTGTGGTATACAAGAAAAGGAGCATAGGAGGAATTTTAGAACAACAATTAATAATTTTTAAATTGTGGCAAGGAATAAGAGCGTAGATAATTGTTTCAGCAGATGAGTTCATGCAATGTGGTTCGGCAGGTGAAACAGATGTGTTAGATTTGTGGTTGACCTACAGATGCAGGGTGCATGCTATTTAACTCTGTCTTGAAGAGATACCAAGGAGGGGATCAGTTGCACAAGAATGGAGTTTGCAATAAGCACCACAAACAATAGCAATAGTCTTTCCAAATGGAAATTTTGTGCCCACCTTCTTTTATTTGATATCAGACAAGTAGCATGACAAATCAGAGATAGCGCAAGCAAGAGTCAAAAGAAGTGAAGAGATAGAGAAAATTGTCATTGTGAAATATATGGAATCTGGCACTGTAAACAGTGGCTGAGGGATTGGAGCAGGGGGCAGGGATTCAAGTTTTTGGATCATTGGGACCTCTTTTGGCGCAGGTGTGACCTGTACAAAAAGGACGGGTTACACTTAAATCCTCGGGGGACCAATATCCTGGCAGGGAGATTAGCGGGGGCTACTGAGGTGACTTTAAACTAGAATGGTTGGGGGGTGGGAATCAAATTAAAGCGGCTAGGTGTGAGGAGGTTAGTTCACAACAGAGGGATGGGAACCAGTGCAGAGAGACAGAGGGGTGTAAAGTGAGCGTAGAAGCAAAAAGTACAAAGGGGAAAAGTAAAAGTGGCAGGCCGACAAATCCAGGGCAAGCATTAAAAAGGGCTAAGAGAGTTGTAAAAGAGTGCCTGAAGGCTTTATGTGTCAATGCAAGGAGCATTCGTAATAAGGTGGATGAATTGAAAGTGCAGATTGTTATTAATGATTATGATATAGTTGGGATCACAGAGACATGGCTCCAGGGTGACCAGGGATGGGAGCTCAACGTTCAGGGATATTCAATATTCAGGAGGGATAGACACGAAGGAAGGGGAGGTGGGGTGGCGTTGCTGGTTAAAAAAGAGATTAACGCAATAGAAAGGAAGGACATAAGCCGGGAAGATGTGGAATCGATATGGGTAGAGCTGCGTAACACTAAGGGGCAGAAGACGCTGGTGGGAGTTGTGTACAGGCCACCTAACAGTAGTAGTGAGGTCGGAGATGGTATTAAACAGGAAATTAGAAATGTGTGCAATAAAGGAACAGCAGTTATAATGGGTGACTTCAATCTACATGTAGACTGGGTGAACCAAATTGGTAAAGGTGCTGAGGAAGAGGATTTCTTGGAATGTATGCGGGATGGTTTTTTGAACCAACATGTCGAGGAACCGACTAGAGAGCAGGCTATTCTGGACTGGGTTTTGAGCAATGAGGAAGGGTTAATTAGCGATCTTGTCGTGAGAGGCCCCTTGGGTAAGAGTGACCATAATATGGTGGAATTCTTCATTAACATGGAGAGTGACGTAGTTAATTCAGAAACAAAGGTTCTGAACTTAAAGAGGGGTAACTTTGAAGGTATGAGACATGAATTAGCTAAGATAGACTGGCAAATGACACTTCAAGGATTGACGGTGGATATGCAATGGCAGGCATTTAAAGGTTGCATGGATGAACTACAACAATTGTTCATCCCAGTTTGGCAAAAGAATAAATCAAGGAAGGTAGTGCACCCGTGGCTGACAAGAGAAATTAGGGATAGTATCAATTCCAAAGAAGTAGCATACAAATTAGCCAGAGAAAGTGGCTCACCTGAGGACTGGGAGAAATTCAGAGTTCAGCAGAGGAGGACAAAGGGCTTAATTAGGAAGGGGAAAAAAGATTATGAGAGAAAACTGGCAGAGAACATAAAAACGGACTGTAAAAGCTTTTATAGATATGTAAAAAGGAAAAGACTGATAAAGACAAATGTAGGTCCCCTGCAAACAGAAACAGGTGAATTGATTATGGGGAGCAAGGACATGGCAGACCAATTGAATAATTACTTTGGTTCTGTCTTCACTAAGGAGGACATAAATAATCTTCCAGAAATAGTAAGGGACAGAGGGTCCAGTGAGATGGAGGAACTGAGCGAAATACATGTTAGTAGGGAAGTGGTGTTAGGTAAATTGAAGGGATTGAAGGCAGATAAATCCCCAGGGCCAGATGGTCTGCATCCCAGAGTGCTTAAGGAAGTGGCCCAAGAAATAGTGGATGCATTAGTGATAATTTTTCAAAACTCGTTAGATTCTGGACTAGTTCCTGAGGATTGGAGGGTGGCTAATGTAACCCCACTTTTTAAAAAAGGAGGGAGAGAGAAACCGGGGAATTATAGGCCGGTTAGCCTAACGTCGGTGGTGGGGAAACTGCTGGAGTCAGTTATCAAGGATGTGATAACAGCACATTTGGAAAGCGGTGAAATGATCGGACAAAGTCAGCATGGATTTGTGAAAGGAAAATCATGTCTGACGAATCTCATAGAATTTTTTGAGGATGTAACTAGTAGAGTGGATAGGGGAGAACCAGTGGATGTGGTATATTTGGATTTTCAAAAGGCTTTTGACAAGGTCCCACATAGGAGATTAGTGTGCAAACTTAAAGCACACGGTATTGGGGGTAAGGTATTGGTGTGGGTGGAGAATTGGTTAGCAGACAGGAAGCAAAGAGTGGGAATAAACGGGACCTTTTCAGAATGGCAGGCGGTGACTAGTGGGGTACCGCAAGGCTCAGTGCTGGGACCCCAGTTGTTTACAATATATATTAATGACTTGGATGAGGGAATTAAATGCAGCATCTCCAAGTTTGCGGATGACACGAAGCTGGGTGGCAGTGTTAGCAGTGAGGAGGATGCTAAGAGGATGCAGGGTGACTTGGATAGGTTGGGTGAGTGGGCAAACTCATGGCAGATGCAATTTAATGTGGATAAATGTGAAGTTATCCACTTTGGTGGCAAAAATAGGAAAACAGATTATTATCTGAATGGTGGCCGATTAGGAAAAGGGGAGGTGCAACGAGACCTGGGTGTCATTATACACCAGTCATTGAAAGTGGGCATGCAGGTACAGCAGGCGGTGAAAAAGGCGAACGGTATGCTGGCATTTATAGCGAGAGGATTCGAGTACAGGAGCAGGGAGGTACTACTGCAGTTGTACAAGGCCTTGGTGAGACCACACCTGGAGTATTGTGTGCAGTTTTGGTCCCCTAATCTGAGGAAAGACATCTTTGCCATAGAGGGAGTACAAAGAAGGTTCACCAGATTGATTCCTGGGATGGCAGGTCTTTCATATGAAGAAAGACTGGATGAACTGGGCTTGTACTCGTTGGAATTTAGAAGATTGAGGGGGGATCTGATTGAAACGTATAAGATCCTAAAGGGATTGGACAGGCTAGATGCAGGAAGATTGTTCCCGATGTTGGGGAGGTCTAGAACGAGGGGTCACAGTTTGAGGATAGAGGGGAAGCCTTTTAGGACCGAGGTTAGGAAAAACTTCTTCACACAGAGAGTGGTGAATCTGTGGAATTCTCTGCCACAGCAAACTGTTGAGGCCAGTTTATTAGCTATGTTTAAAAGGAAGTTAGATATGGCCCTTGTGGCTACAGGGGTCAGGGGGTATGGAGGGAAGGCTGGGTTCTGAGTTGGATGATCAGCCATGATCATAATAAATGGCGGTGCAGGCTCGAAGGGCCGAATGGCCTACTCCTGCACCTATTTTCTATGTTTCTATGTTTCTATTATGGGAATGGTAGCATATACTTAATAAATAATGGCATAAGCATAGATTCTATGGCAAGTGGATGATTTTCAGGGTAATTGTCGGCCCAGATCAGTGCCGATTGCCCATTGCGTTGTTTCTGATCTGGGCCGCCAATTACGTGTGGGGTGGCACCTAATTAATTAGCATGTTTATTTCCGCTTTTATCTTAAAGATGTGCTGGGTGCGTCCCAGCTACTGCTGCATTCTCCGTGAATCGGTATCTGTCCGTGGTCCAGGGGTTGGGGTGGTGGGACACTGGGGTGTCATCTCGTCGTCTGTTTCCATTAGAGCAGGCAGCTCATCTTCTCCTATGACTGCCCGCCTCGATGTCGAAGGTCGAGGTTCGTCGTCTGCTGTGGCTGATGTGGAAGGCTTGCCTGACTGCTGAGCCTCGCACATTTTTCTATCATACAATTCTTTGTAAGGATTCAAACCATCTTGCAAATATCCCTTAAACCTACGTACCCTCCCAAAATTAAAGTCGTACTTTATCATTGCAGCGAAAATCTCACGTAGTTGCTTCACGTTCATTTCCCTACTGCATTCAGTTTCGATTGTTATCCTTTCCTCTTCCAATTGCATCAGCTCTTCATCTATCAGTTCTTGGTAATGGGATGCCAAAACCTCTTCAACATCATCTTCGTCAGCTTCCACAAGCCAAACTCACTTTGTCCTTACTTTGTTCACCACGATCAAAACGCTTAATTATGTCTTGTCATCTTCAGAAGTTTTCTGATGACTCTGCCATAGTTGGATGCATCAGCAAGGGAGATGAGGCTGAGTACAGGGCTATGTTAGCAAACTTTGTCACATGGTGTGAGCAGAATTATCTGCAGCTTAATGTGAAAAAGACTAAGGAGCTGGTGGTAGACCTGAGGAGAGCTAAGGTACCGGCGACCCCTGTTTCCATCCAGGGCGTCAGTGTGGACATGGTGGAGGATTACAAATACCTGGGGATACGAATTGACAATAAACTGGACTGGTCAAAGAACACTGAGGCTGTCTACAAGAAGGGTCAGAGCCGCCCCTATTTCCTGAGGAGACTGAGGTCCTTTAACATCTGCCGATGATACTGAGGATGTTCTATGAGTCTGTGGTGGCCAGTGCGATCATGTTTGCTGTTGTGTGCTGGGGCAGCAGGCTGAGGGTAGCAGATACCAACAAAATCAACAAACTCATTCATAAGGCCAGTGATGTTGTGGAGATGGAACTGGACTCTCTGACGGTGGTATCTGAAAAGAGGATGCTGTCCAAGTTGCGTGCCATCTTGGACAATGTCTCCCATCCACTACATAATGTACTGGTTGGGCACATGAGTACATTCAGCCAGAGACTCATTCCACCGAGATGCAACACAGAGCATCATAGGGGTCATTCCTGCCTGCGGCCATCAAACTTTACAACTCCTCCCTTGGAGGGTCAGACACCCTGAGCCAATAGGCTGGTCCTGGACTTATTTCCTGGTATAATTTACATATTACTAGTTAACTATTTACTATTTAATTATTTATGGTGCAACTGTAACGAAAACCAATTTCCCCTGGGATCAGTAAAGTATGACTATGACTATGGCTACTATTTATGTCTAGTTTTACGCTAAGTGTAACACCCTTACGAGCTCTTTCAGGCCTTTCCGATATCACAGAACTCATCTTGCAAACGGCTGCTCACAGGCACGTGTTAAAGCAATGCCGGCGAGAATGCCATTCCGAATCTGGGGGAGAGCGGCTGCTTGGGGCGCGCGCTGCCTTTTATCACGCGCTGATTTTTTTTCGTAACAGTGAAAACACCTTCTGTTAGGGAAAACAGGGTACTAATGTAGGTCTTTCGTAACAGTGAGGTTTTGTAAAGCCAACGTTCGAAAAGCGGGGGACACCTGTGTAACTGTTGTTGTGCCTTCTTTTTAAATCGCATCAATATATTGTGTCCAGGATGAATCCTCAGAGACGCTGATACCTGGGAACTTGAAACTGCTCATCCTTTTCACTGCTGATCCATCGATGAGGACTGACTGGTGTTTGTTCCCTCGACTTCTGCTTCCTGAAGTCTACAATCAATTTTGTCGTCTTACTGACATTTAGTGCAAGGTCGTTGGTGCGACACCATTCAACCAGCTAATCATCTCATTCCTGTAGGCCTCCTCGTCACCATCTGCAAGTCTATCATCAATAGTTATGTCTTCAGCAAATATATAGATGGCATTTGAGCTATGCCTAGCCATACAGTTGTGGGTGTAGAGAGAGAGTAGCACAGTTGGCTAAGTACACATACTAGAGGTGCGCCAGTGCTAATTGCTAGCAAGGAGGAGATTGTTATTTCTGATTTGCACAGACTGTGGTATCCCGGTGAGAAAATCAAAAGGACTTACAATTGTCTGATCAGGTACAGATAACACGTTCCCTTCCATAAACTCCAATGACCAGATGTGTTACAATGACAATCCAATGGTTTCGGTCACCATTAATTCCAAAATTGCTCCAAACTAAACTTTTCAAATGCCATGATAAGATGTGTGTCTCTGAAGACAGCATTAAACTGTCTCCCACCTGAAATCCTAGCTCTGTTTCTCTTCCCACAAATGCAGCCATATCTGCTAATTCCAGCATTTAGTGTTTTTTCAGTTTTTAAACATCTGCAGTCTTTATTATTTCTAGCTTTAAACTTAGTGAGGCATAGTTCATGGCAAATCCCCTTCTTCGAGGTGTTTTTTTGTTACAGTTCAATTTAAGGCAAGCATCAACATCAATAAAACTGATCATCTAATCATCACTATTAGTGCATCATTTCTTCCATTGTAAATTGGCTGCCACAATTTAGAGGTGCTGAAAGAAGCTACACAAGCAAAATTTTATGAAATGATCACAATGGCATTCAAATGACCCAGAGTTCCTAAAAATGTAGTTCATTCAAAAGCCAGCAACAGAAATACACACAGAAAATAGTTCTTCAAAATTTCCCCCTATCACTTATTTCTATACTCTTTGCTCATGAAAAAGTGAAAACCTCAATTCCAAGAAGCAGCTTTTTAATCAACTCCAGCTAGTTGCTAGATTTAGTGCTTCATATGTGTCAGCAGCACCCTCTAGTGGGAATTAAAAATAAAGCTCAAATACATCAATTTTATTGAGCAGGCATCTGGTGCAAAGAAAAACAAATTTAATACCAATAAATGACTCTTTTTGAATTCTGAGGTCAACGTTTGCCAAAGAAAAGGAAATCGTAGCTTAAGTTTTAGTCATATAAAACATTTCAATTTGGGAAACAGTGAAAAGCACTCATGAAATTCAGAAACAGAAACTTCTACAAATATTTAGCACGTGTCATATGGTTAGAGAGCACAAGCTAATATTTCAGATTAGAGGTCTGTTTCAACTTTTATTTAAGATTTTCAGCATACAGAGTATCTTAATTTTGTACTGACGAAATAAGGCTCATTCATTCAGAAGTTACAAGACAAACTTTTAATTTTGCAGTGTGAAAATATTTCTGCACTTTGTAAAACACTTTCCTCATTAAACTACAAACACAAGAAAGTCTGCAGATGCTGGAAATCCAAAGCAACACACATAAAATGCTGGAGGAACTCAGCAAGTCAGGCAGCATCTATGGAAATTCAAGTACATTTATTATCAAAGAATATAAATTATACAACTTTGAGACTTGTTTACTTACAGGTAGCCACAAAGAAAGAAACTCAAAAGAACACAATTTAAAAAAATGAAAATCAAAGACCAACACCCGATACAGAAGAGAAAGGGGAACAAATGAATAAATAGTCAGTGTTTCAGGCCAAGACCCTTCTTTAGGGCTGAAAAGCAAGGGGGAAGACGTCAGACTGAAAAGGTGGAGGGAGGGGAAGGAGGCTATTCATTTCCATTGATGCTGCCTGGCCTACCGAGTTCCTCCAACATTTTGTCTGTGTTGCTTCTTCACTAAACTACTTGCCAGATCATAGGATTGTGGTTGTTTAAAACTTCTGTTTTCTTGCTATAATCTATTGCTAGAAATTCCCCCAACAACGTAATGATGATGTTAATGTGCCTGCTTTCCCATATTTTCTGTTAGTTACTGACACATGGGACTTGTACAAAAACAAATTCCCAAATGAATAACCAGTGCAGCCAATGATCCAGTCCCCATTTCTAACTTTGCAACTAAGAATTTTTCTTATCATTGCAAATGAAATCTCTGACAATGACTTCATGACCTACAGTTATCTTTTAATGCATTATCTAGTAATTTCACCAAATTAGTAGGCATGACAAACAAATCATGGTGAAGTATAAAAAAATGCAATCCTATGTAGATGAGGATGAAAAATATTTTGAGAACCTAAATTTATTTGTGTAATAATAAGGAACACTATAGTTGCCAATTAATAGACAGTGATCTAATAAAATGTACAAAAAAGTTAAGATTTTAAGCATTTGCTCAATGCATTATTCCTCCATACAATACTTTATGAACGACAGGATTGCCAGTACCATTCTCTGCCTAACTCCATTTCAGAGGGAAATCAATACCTTCAGAAGGGTATTTAACGTGGATTGTTGTAACACAATGTCTTTTTGGGGAGGAGCTAAAAACAAAAAAGAATCTGTATATACTTGATGCAAAAGATACCGGAGTTGAGAATACACCTTGAATTTCATGCTTCCAATTTACTGTAAGATCAAGTGTATATAGATAAAAGCAATGCAGCATATTGAATTTTGAGTTATATAATGAAGAGCCTAGAGTTCATCCAGAAAAATAATTTAATTAATTTGTGTAAAACATCAGTTGGATTCTAGTATTGAATTCCGTATTGAATATGTTTGGCAGAATGATGCCAAGGCCACTGGAAATACTGAAAATCAAAAAAACTGCAAATAGTGTAAATTTGAAATAAAGGCAGCTTTTGTGGACAGAGAAACAGCATTAACATTTCAGATTTATGACTTTTCATCAGAATGACATGAAGCATTATCTGTTTCTCCTTCGACAGATACTGTAAATACTGGAAAAGAATTAAATTATGAAAAGCTTTAAAAGAGTGAAGACCATTTACTCTGATAGGGAAATTAATGGCAGGGGCTCAATAATTTAAAGTTGTTTTATTTGATCCTTTGCCATGGCTAGTTCTCATCCTCACATGCTACCTCTCAATAAAAGCAACCAAATAGATTGCAACTGCACACCAACAATATCACTTTACCTCACCTCTGCCTCTCTCAAACTTCCACCTGTTGATGCCCCTTAAGTGTCACAAACAATAGTACACAGAAACAGGAAAATTGATTATCTGAACATTGGGAAAGGAAGAAGAAAGATTTGCACTTAAATTTCAGGAACACGCCTTAGCACATTCCATATGGTATAGTCAAGTATATTTTAAGTGCAGTTAATATACTGTAAACTGAAGAAATACAAAAGTAAATCTGCAGACATCACCAAGTGATGTAATAATGACAAAATAATCTGTATAACTATTGTGCATGAAGAAATAAATACTGTTTAGGATACAGAAAGTAATTTCCTTTATCCTGCATCAAAATAATGTCTTTGTATCTTTCACATTCACCTCAGAACAAATAAGGCCTTGATTCAGCATAACAAAAATACTAAACACCAATGATATAGCACGTAAAATACTATCTCATATTGTTTGTGATCAGGACTCAAGTGGTCTTAAAACTGTTCTAAGTATTTAACAGTATTATGACTGTCACATTCCACCACCATTAACATCCTGGAGTTCAAGACTGAACAGAAGTGTAACTGGATTGGTCACATGTATTCTGTGATAACCCACCTTCCCAAAGTCTTCTCACTATCTGCAAACCATACGTCGGCAATCTGATGTAACTTTCTAAATTGTCTGAATAAGTGGAGCTCCAATGAAAAATTTAAGAATATCCAAGAGAAATCTGCCCACCTGACTTATTCTATCTGTCGCCCTAAGCATTTGCTCCCTTCTAATAATCTGTAGAATCCACAAGTCACATTGTAGAAAATCATATCTTTAATAGCATTCTACCAAGCAACAACCTTTATCAGGAGGGAAAACAACAGGAGCAGACGTATGGGCTTGCAATGTATAGAAGTACTTCTCTAAGTTAACATAATCACTAGTCCTTCATTATTAGATCAAAATGCTACAGAACAGCATACAGTACACACAGTAAACAATATAATCTCTCAAAGACGGCACTAGTCGAGAAAGTGGCTCAAAACCAGTTATTCCAAGGCCATTTAGGGATATGTATTAAATACTGACTTTATCAGCAACAGTAAGATTTCTATGAAAGTAAATAGAAAACTATCTATTGAATACATATTTTCATAATTGAACTAACTAAACCTAGAAGATATTCACTACTCACACCCCCTTTACATTAGTGGCACAGCAGTGAAAACTGCGAGCAGTTTCAAATACATGGGAGTATACTTCACACATAACCATCTCATGGCCCCAGAACGTATCCTACATAGTCAAGAAAGCTCACTAACTGCCCTACTTCATGAAGAGGCTCAAGAGAGTTGCACTTTGCACATCCATGCTCACGTTATTCTAGATATGCAGTAGAGAGCATCCTAACAAGCTGCATCATGGCTTTGTAGGAAAACTGCACTGCGGCAGATGGGAAAGCTCCACAACAGGTTGTCAGAACTGCCTAATGCATCACAGGCACCAGCCTACCCACCATCAAGGACATTCAGTATGAAAGGTGTCAGAAGAGCACCAGTAACATCATGAAGGATCCCATACTCCCTGCTCATGGACTGTTTGTCCCACTCCATCAGGGAGAAAGCTATGAGCATCCACATCAGTCCTGACGAAGGGTCTCGGCCTGAAACGTCGACTGCACCTCTTCCTAGAGATGCTGCCTGGCCTGCTGCGTTCACCAGCAACTTTTATGTGTTTTGCTTGAATTTCCAGCATCTGCAGAATTCCTGTTGTTAGCATCCACATCAGGCCCACCAGACTCAAAAACAGTTTCTTTCCCCAAGCAGTAAGGCTGATCAACACCTCCACCCATTAACTCCACTACTACTTTATTATTTCTTATCAATCACCTTATGTGCAGCCTCGCATCACTCTATAGACATATAAGTTATATAAATGATCAATGTAAATAAGCTATCTTATGTATTTATATTTATGGTGTGTATTTATTATCATTATCATTGTGTTCTTTATCTTTTGTGTTTTTTGTACTGCATTGGATCCAAAGTAACAAATATTTTATTCTCCTTACATGAAATGACATTAAACAATCTTGATCGCTTTCTAATTTTACATGAAACAAGGATATATTCAGTATTGATGTTTCACATCAAACTTTTTTTAATAATATCACAGATTCAAGACATCTAATCGAAGAGGAAGTGTTAACAGTCAAATGCTTTATAGAAAGTCATTTCATCAAGATCATACAGCTAAACCATATTTACAACAGGAAAATAAAGGTAGTGTTAACTCATCACTGCAGAACTGTGAATCAGAAACCTTAAAGTAAAGGCATCCGTTAGTTTTGCGAGACCATGGATCTGCACCTGGAAAATCTTCACTCTCCAGGGCGCAGGCCTGGGCAAGGTTGTATGGAAGACCAGCAGTTGCCCATGCTGCAACTCTCCCCTCTCCACGACACCAATGTTGTCCAAGGGAAGGGCATTAGGACCCATACAGCTTGGCACCAGTGTTGTCGCAGAGCACTGTGTGATTAAGTGCCTTGCTCAAGGACACAACATGTTGCCTCGGTTGGGGCTCAAACTCACGACCTTCAGGTCGCTACTCCAATGCCTTAACCACTTGGCCATGTGCCCACATCAGAAACCTTACCATTCACTTAAATTACAAGATACAACAAAGCACTGGAACTTCTAAACAATTCAAATTACAAAACTGCTGATATTAAATATAAATAGGTATAAAACTGATTTCTACAAAGTTTACAAATATCTATAAAGCCTGAAATAAAAGAAAAATTATCTTTTCCTCCTATCCAAGAACCCCAGGGGAAAAAAACGCAAAACTCATTGCCGTCATACACAGCTACCCAGATATTACAAGGTGCCCTAAATATGTTTCCAGATATTTGTTGGTGTTTCAATATAAAAAGTAGAATTTCGATTACCATAATTAACATCCTCCATTAACTTCATTTTACAGTAATCTATATTCCCTACTCTCAGATGTATGTATAAAAATGCATGAAGAGTTCCAATTTTGGGTACTATTTTTGCACTAATACATACTATAGATATGAAGAGGTATCTCTGGCCAAAGCTTCCACATTCTATTCACTCAATAATCAGACAAGATATCAGTGTAACCCTGAGCCTCAATGTAACAGCATTCTTCACTATAACAAAGTTTACCAGTAATGAAAGTATTTAGAAATACTTTTTGAAACAAACTGCAACTGCCCTTTTTTAAAAAAACTAGAAATCATGACATTTTAGCCTGCAATGTTTGTAGTTTAAAACTCCAAATTATGTTTGCAGGATCACGTTACTTACACATCTGCAAAAAGAGTTTGCAACTAAACACTCCAGAATGTATTACCAATAAAAAAAAACACACAAGAACTAGGCACTATGAGCATTAATCGTTCATTCGTTATATGCCACACCATATGCTGTGGCCAGTCATGGACTTTCCATGACCATGATTGTTCTTGGCAAATTTTTCTACTGAAGTGGTTTGCCATTGCCTTCTTCTAGGCAGTGTCTTTGCATGCTGAGTGACTCCCCCACCCCCACCCTCTAGCATCACAGAGTCATAGAAAAGTACAGCACAGAAACAGGCCCTCTGACACAGCTAGTCCATGTCAAACCATTTAAACTCCCATCGACCTGCACCGGGACCATAACCCTCTATACCCCTACCATCCACTTACCTAATCAAATTTCCCTGAAGTGTTGAAATCAAGCTCGCATGCACCACTTGTGCTGGCAAATCATTCCGTACTATCACGACCCGCTGAGTGAAGAAGTTTCTCTCATGTTCCCCTTAAACTTTTCACCTTTCACCCTTAACCCATGACTTCTGGTTGTAGTCCCACCCGATCTCAGTGGAAAAACCCTGCTTGTATTCACCCTATTTATACCCCTCTTAATTTTGTATACCTTTATCAAATCTCCTCTCAATCTCCTAGGTTCCAAGGAATAAGGTCCTAATCTATTTAATCTTTCCTTGTAACTCACGTCCTCTAGACCTGGTACCATCTTTGTAAATTTTCTCTGTTATACACACAAAACGCTGGTCTCAGCCTGAAACACCAACTGTACTTTTTTCCATGGATGCTGCCTGGCCTGCTGAGTTCCTCCAGCATCTGCAAACGTCCTCTTCTTTGAAAATTTCTCTGTATTCTTTCAACCTTATTTACATTTTTCCTGTAGGTATGTGACCAAAACAGCACACAATACTCCAAATTAGGCCTCTTCAATTTCTTAAACTTCAATGTAACATCCCATCTCCTGTATTCAATACACTGATTTATGAAGGCCAACGTGCCAAAAGCTTTCTTTATGACCCTATCTACCTATGACACCACTTTCAATAAATTATGGGCCTGCATTCCCAAATCCCTTTGTTCTATCACACTTCTCATTGCCCTACCATTCACTGTGTAGGACCTATCCTGGTTGGTCCTACCGAAGTGCAGTACCTCACACTTGTCTGCATTAAATTCTATCTGCCATTTTTCAGCCCATTTCCCAGCTGGTTCAGATACTGCTGCAAACCATGATGGCCTTCCTCATTGCCCACTACAACCCCAATCTTGGTGTCATCTGCAAATCTGCTGATCCCTTAACCACATTATCATTCAGATCGTTGATATAGTGATATAGATGACAAACAAAGGGCACAGCACTGATCCTTGTGGCACTCCACTAGTCACAGGCCCCAGTTAGAGATGCAACCATCTACTATACCCTCTGGCTTCTCCTACAAAGCCAATCTCTAATCAAATTTACTACCTCATCTTGAATGCCGAGCAACTGAACCTTCTTGACCAATGTCCCATGCAATACCTTCTCAAATGCCTTACTAAAGTCCATGTGGACAACATCCACTGCCTTGCCTTCATCAACCTTCCTGGTAACTTCATGGAAAAGCTCTAAGAATGGTTAGACATAACCTACCACACAAAGCAATTCTGACTATTCTTAATTAGTCCGTGTCTATCCAAATACTTACATATACTGGAAGGTTGAACAAGTTAGGTCTTTATTCTTTGGAATGTAGAAGGTTGAGGGGGGACTTGATAGAGGTATTTAAAATTATGAGAGGGATAGATAGAGTTGACGTGGATAGGCTTTTTCCATTGAGAGTGGGGGAGATTCAAACAAGAGGACATGAGTTGAGAGTTATAGGGCAACAGTTTAGGGGTAACATGAGGGGGAACTTCTTTACTCAGAGAGTGGTGGCTGTGTGGAACGAGCTTCCCGCAGAAGTGGTTGAGGCAGGTTCGATGTTGTCGTTTAAAGTTAAACTGGACAGCTATATGGACAGGAAAGGAATGGAGGGTTATGGGCTGAGTGCAGGTTGGTGGGACAAGTGAGAGTAAGAGTTCGGCACGGACTAGAAGGGCCGAGATGGCCTGTTTCCGTGCTGTAATTGTTATATGGTTATACACTCGGTCCCTCAAAATACCCGCCAATAACTTTCCCACTACTAATGTCAGGCTCACCAGCCTATTATTTTTACAGCCTTTCTTGAACAGTGGAACAACATTAATTACCCTCCAATCCTCTGGTATCTCATCTGTCCCTAAGGATGATTTAAATATCTCTGTTGGGGTTTCGTCAATTTTTGAACTAGCCTCGCGCAAGATGCTAGTCAGACCCTAGGGATTTATCCATCTTAGTCTGCCCCAGAACAGCAAAAAACCCCTCCTCTGTAATATGTATAGGGTCTATGAAAGTGATTCTACTTTGCCTCACTTCTATAGACTCTGTGTCCATTTCCTGAGTAAATACAGAGCAAAAAATTTATTTAAGAATTCCCCATCTTTTTTGGCTCCACACATGGATTACCATTCCAATCTTCCAGAGGACCAATTTTGTTCTTTGCAATTCTTTCAACATTTCTGTAGAATCCCTTAGGATTCTCCTTCACCTGATCTGCTAGGGCAACCTCATGCCTTCTTTTAGCCTTCCTAATTTCTTTAAATGTTCCCTTGCATTTCTTATACTCCATAAGCACCCCATTTGTTCCTACCTGCCTATACCTGCTATGCACCTCCTTTTTTGCTTAACTAGGGCCTCAATATCTCTTGAAAACCAAGGTTCCATACTCCTGTCATCTTTACCATTTATACTGACAGGCACATACAATACTCTTCTGCTAGGCATCGGGGGTCACACAACCAGGACTAGTGATATGCATCAGCTGTTCATACAGCCATTCACTACCTGTTTCCACGGCTCCATGAAACCTTGATTTTTAAGGTGGGGTGGGGTGGGGGAGGCTACACCTTGCCCAAGAAGACTTGCAGGCCAGTGGAGTGAACGAGCGCCTCACACCTCCTTCGGTAGAGATGTATCTCCAGCCTGCCACCCAATGACCATTAATAGGATCTAAATTAAAGAAAAAACTTACCAAGTTTGGTTGTCAGGGCATCCAGGCCTGCTAATAATGCTGGGATTTCTTGGAGTTGTTCCTGCAGTTCCATTAAGTGATTCTTTTTCTTTTCCCAGTATGCAGATAGGACCACCACTTTGCCATCTACTACCTAAAAGTTAAGCCAGATGGAAATGCAATTGAAAAACTACAATTTAATTATGGGCTAACTGGAAAGGGAACTAAATATTTTTAACCTTAATTTCCCACGTGCTGTCACACCTAACATTTTTTAATTGAAGTAATGAGATAATTCTATGTTTTTCAGCACAGTAATCAATTGAATTGTCTGCAGTAGATTTCTGTAGGTAATAATAATGCCATATAATCTTCAACTGTTTATTTCCCTTATTTTACATCAATAAAATTATCAGAATGAAAAAAGTTTAGCTATCACTAGTTTTTAAACAGCCCTCCAGAAATGCATATCTGAATCAGAGATAAGATCATACACAAATTCTTAAAAAACATTAAATGAGGAAAGGAGACACATGACACTGCAGATGCTGGAATGTGCAGTAATAAACAATTTGCTGGAGGAACTCAGTGGATCATTTAACATCTGTTAAATGAAAAGTGATGTACTGTTGGAGAATCTCAACTCATCATAGTTTGCAAGTGAGGCACAAGAGCCTACACCATGTTAATTGTTCCTTTACGTAAAGTTTAAGTAAAGAGAAAGCCACTCCTCAAATATTAGGAGGAAATAACAAAAAATGTCTCTAACCACATATAAAACATCTTGACTATAATAGACACAGTGATGGAGATCAGAGTACAAGGAACCTGCTTGTGCCAATACAGGTTTCCCCCGCCATCCGAAGGTAGAGCATTCCTATGAAACGGTTCGTAAGCCGAAATGTCATAAAACGAAGAAGCAATTACCATTTATTTATATGGGAAAATTTTGTGAGCGCTCGCAGACCCAAAAATAACCTACCAAATCATGCCAAATAACACATAAAACCTAAAATAACAGTAACATATAGTAAAAGCAGGAATGATGTGATAAATACACAGCCTATATAAAGTAGAAATACTTTTCCATAATCATTACTGCACTGTTCTCCGTAGCGAAAATCTCACGCAAGCACTGTTGGCAAAAACACGGCGCAAGCGGTCTCCAGGAACCTTTAAGCTATGAAGCTGCCAAATCATACCAAATAACACCTAAAAATACACAGCCTATATAAAGTAGAAATAATGTATGTACAGTGTAGTATCACTTACCGGAATCGGGACAGCGCCGAGCACACTGATGATGGTGTGTTAGACTGAGTCGTCGCAGGTTGAGGTCATGTAGTGGCCCCCACCCTCCAGGCCGCCGACCGATACCAAACCGCGAAGCATGCAGGGGTGCAGAGGTAGCCGGGAGGCACACAGCACATCTTTAAGAAAAAAGCCGAAACAAACATGCTAATTAATTAGGTGCCGCCCAGCACGTAATTGTCGGCCCAGGTCACTGCCGATTTCCGATTGCGTCATCTCTGATCTGGGCCGACAATTACGTGTTGGGCGGCACCTAATTAATTAGCATGTTTATTTCGACTTTTTTCTTAAAGATGTGCTGTGTGCCTCCCAGCTACCGCTGCATTCTCTGTGAATCGATATCTGTCCGTGGCCTGGGGGTTGGGGTGGTGGGACACTGGGATGTCATCTTGTCATCGTCTGTTTCCAAAAGGTAATCTTTTATCTCTGCCCGCCTCGATGTCGAAGGTCGAGGTTCGCCGTCTGCTGTGGCTGATGTGGAAGGCTTGCTTGACTGCTGAGCCTCGCGCATTTTTCTATCACACAGTTCTTTGTAAGGACTCAAACCATCTTGCAAATATCCCCTAAACCTACATACCCTTTCAAAATTAAAGTCGTACTTTATCATTGCAGCGAAAATCTCATGCAGTTGCTTCACGTTCAGATCGCTACTGCATTCGGCTTTGATTGTTATCCTTTTTTCTTTCAATTGCATCAGCTCTTCATCTATCAGTTCTTGGTCATGGGATGCCAAAACCTCTTCAACATCATCTTCATCAACTTCTACAAGCCAAACTCACTTTGTCCTTCCTTCGTTCACCGCGATTGAAATGCTTAATTATGTCTAGTTTTACGCTATGCATAACACCCTTACAAGCTCTTTTAGGCTTTTCCGATACCTTAGAACTCATCTTGCAAACAGCTGCTCACAGGCATGTGTTTAAGCAATGCCAGCGAGAATGCAGGGGAGAGCGGCTGCTCGGGGCGCACGCTGCCTTTTATCGCACACTGATTTTTTATCGCGCACTGCTTTTTTTTCGTAGAAGTGAAAACACCTTCTGAAAGCAAAAACAGGGTACTAATGTAGGTCTTTTGTAACAGCGAGGTTTCGTAAAGCAAACGTTTGAAAAGCGGGGGACACCTTTATTTGAAATTTAAAAATTGATGAATAAAGCACTGAGTAAAATAGTTATTCTCAAGTCCTAAGCACCAATTTCTTATGTGTTCTGTGATTGAAAAGTAAAATAAATACTCAACTAAAATGAGAACAGTAGAAAGTTTATGACAAGATCAGGCCATTCAGCCTAACAAAGCTTGCCAAGTTCCTATATACACAGCGCGCTGAAATAATTATCGAGTTTACTATCCACTTTACTTATAACCTTAATGATTTTGAATTCTTCTATCATGTCTCCTCTCATTCTACATCTGCTTTTTTTTATATATAATTTTTATTGAGTTTTCAAGTGATACATGAGAAAAAAAATATCTACCCTCCCCCTCCCCTTAACTCTCCCCCCCCGATATATACTCCTACCTAAAAAGAAAAAAAAGGAAAAAAAAAGAATCGCCTGAATATTGGAAGGTTTGCACATGCTCCATGGGATAAAAATAAATGTAATATATATTTGTTACTTTCCCCCAAGGAACCCAGATCTTCATCATCGGAGCTATAAATAAGGGCTCCAAATATTCAAAACTGTTACATATTTATCTCTTAAAATCTAAAACATTATTTAGCTTCTCAACTCTCATAGTTCCCTGGGGAATCTCTTTGAACTTCACCATGTTGCTATGTGTTGCCCTCCCAATCATCCAGGCAAAAAGGAAAAAAAAGATAGATAAGATACAAAAAAAGAAAAAACAAAATACCCCCCCCATTAATGTCGTGAATGAAAAGATATACAACACTACCCCCCTCCATTGTGCAGGTCGTGGCTATTGCCACGCTTGCACACATGAATAACGTAGCGATTGGACAGTGTTTCTTCCAGCTCCCCCGTAACAAAAAATTATACGTATATAGAAAAAAATTAATGTTATTATTCACAGCTAATACTCCTCAAATTTTAACCTTTCTTCCCCTCCCTCATATAATTAATAATATATTTATATATTCATCCGCCTAAAAATTCAACAGGCCTAATCCTTGATCCAGTCTTCATCATCAATCCATCTCGCTCCCTTAAGTTTGTTCTTGTATCTGGTGAATATTCAAAGAATCTCGCACAAACTCCTCCGCTTTCCGGTAATCATCAAAAAATCTTTTTTCTCCACCAGGCAAGAAAATCTTCAAGGTTGCAGGATAACGCAATATAAATTGATAACCGTGATCCCATAGGGCTTTTTTCACTGGATTAAACTTCTTCCTTCTTTTCAAAAATTCATAACTTATGTCAGGGTAGAAAAAAATTTTCTTCCCTTCTATCATCAATGGCCCTTTTCTCTTCTTGGCAGCTTGAGCAGCCACCCGTAGAGTCCTTTCTTTGTCCTGAAATCTTAAGAAATTGATTAAAATTGATCGTGGATATTGGTCATCTTGTGGTTTTGGTCTCAGAGCTCTATGTACCCGCTCAATTTCAATTGATCGGTCTTCCTCTTTTATTTGCAAGGTTTTCGGGATCTATCTTTGAAAAAATTCTATTGGATTATCTCCCTCTACACCTTCTTTGAGACCAACAATTTTAATGTTATTACGTCTACCAAAATTTTCCAACATGTCCACTTTCTCCAAGAGTCGATTTCTTTCCGTGTTCCAGACAAGCACATTATTTTCTGTTTGTTCCACTCTATCGTTAATATGTTCGATTGTTCTTTCGATCTTCTGAAGTTTCTTATCCATTTTATCCTGTCTTTTCATAGCTTTATCATAGCACATCTTCACGTCTCTAAGCTCTGTTCTTAATTTTCTTAATTTAGCCGTTAAATGCAATAAAGCCACTCTTATGTCTCCATCGTCTCCTTTACTTCCAATCTCTTCCAGTTCTTCCTCCTCTTCTTCATCTGTATTCTCTGCGATATCCAATTCTGACTCTGAGTCACTTTCAGTTGCAGTGGCCGTCGGTTCTTGTAGTTTAAATTGTGTCGATTTGCGCATGTGCAATTCCGGCATCTTCTTCCGAGAGACTGCTACCGGCGTCATTGCTCCCCGTTCTTCTACGCCAGAGATAAAATGCGTCTCCTCTGGAGGAGATCCAACCTGAATCCGAGGCTCCATCGCTGCAGTAGGCCCTTTTTTCTTCCCATCTCGCGGCAACTTCACAACAACAGACTTCTTCTGTTGCGGTTTGCGAGGCATATCGTAGAGTAGTCTTACGAAGTTTATAAGTAATTTTCGGAAAGTATTTATTAACTTTACTTTGTTTAAACGGTACTTTGCTGAATTTTTACGGGAGAGCTGGATTTACACGTTTCAATCCTATGTCATCACGTGACGCTCCCCTCATTCTACATCTACTTATGCTAAAAAGATTTCATTCTTTCAAGCTTTCTTCTTAGCTCATACCCTGCAGCCCTGAAATGAGTCACGCTGCCTTTCTCTGAACTCTCTCCACTGCCTTCACATTTCTCATAAAATATGGAGACCAAAATTGCACACAGTACTCAAGATGTGTCCTCACAAGCGCATTATATACAACTTAAGGAGAACGTCTTTCGACTTGAACTCCACCAAGCACATTATATAGCCCAAAATTAGATTAGCCTTCCTAATCATTTCTGTGCATTGTCTAGATGATGAGTCAATCAGGACATCCAAATCCTTCTCATACAGTGCACTTTCTAACTCAAGACTCTCCATTGTATATTTAACATTTCTACTTCCTGTATGTAATATTTTACATTTACTTACATTAAATTTTATTTGCCCACATCTGGATTTTGTTCAGATCTAACTGTATTGATTCTGTTGTCAATTATCAGCCGTCCCCCTAACTTTGTGTCATCTGCAAACTTTACTAGTTTGTTTGTTATGTGCTTATCCAAATCATTAACCTAAATTAAAAACAGTGGCGGCCCCAAAGCTGATCCCTGCGGAACCCCACTTTTAACATCTTCCAGATGTGAAAATGATCCTCTCACCATAATTCGTTTTCTGTTTTTGAGCAAATTTTGCACCCATTTGCACACCTTACCCTGAATCCCTATCTCCTGCAATTTGATTATTAACCTCTTGTGGGGTACCCTGTCAAAAGTCTTCTGAAAAGTCCAAGTAAATGACATCAACCGCTCTATTGTTATCATAAATTTTAGTTGCCTCTTCATAGAACTCTATCGTATTAGTAAAACCTGATTTCCCCTTTCTGAACCCATGCTGGCCTTCTGCTAACATGCCTGTTCCTGTCAGCTGCTTTTCCATCTCATTCTTTATTAATGTTTCCATTATCTTACTACGATACACGTTAAGCTTACTGGTCTATAGTTACCAGAGTCGGTGCAGTCACTCTTCTTGTATACCGGAACAATGTTAGCTCATTTCCAGTCCTTTGGGATTTCACCAGTCTTCATTGACTTTTGAAAAATACATGTTAGGGGCTTGTATATATAACCACAGAGCTCTTTAAGTACCTTTGGATACATGTTGTCTGGCCCTGAAGATCAACTTTCAGCCTCTTCAGCTGAAGCAGGACCTCACTTTCTAAGATCTCTAAGTTACTTAAAACAACCTTATTTTTCTCTACACTTAATGACATATTCCTAACATCTTCACAGGTGAATACTTCAGCAAAATATGAGTTAAGGGTACCCACTATGTCCTTCTCTGCATAATTTATCACCCCTCTATTATTCCCAATACACTTAACTTCCTCCTTGACTTTTCTTTGACTACTAAAGTATCGAAAAAAATCTCTTGGGGTCATTCTTAGCATTATCAGCAATATCCTTCTCAACCTGTCTTTTGGCGATCTGAATTTCCCTCTTGACTATAGTTCTCATATTTTCATATGCCCTAAGGTTCACATCATTACTATTTTTTGAGTATTCCTTATATAGCTGTCTTTCCTTCAATAATGTTGTATGTATACCACTATTGATCCATGTAGTTGATCTATTGTTTTTGTTGTTTCTCCTGACCTTGGTTATGAACATTTCCTGCATTGTTTGTATTACTTCTTTAAATCTACCCCATTGTTCCTCAGCTGACTCAACGTCAAGCAGTTCCTTCCAGTTTACCTTCTGAAGTCTTTGACGCATCTGCACAAACTCTGCCTTTCTGAAATTCAATTTAATGACTTAGTTTTTGGGGTGAGTATATCACTAAAAATCTTTGAGACAACAATACAGTACAAGCAAAATTATTAAGGGTATAAAACAACCACTAGATGGAGTAGTCACTTTATTAATTATCTCAATACAACAAATCAGAACTTGAAATCACATGCGCAGGGGAAGGGAAAGTGACAGCATTTGAAAATCAAAAAACAGCAGACACTGGAAATCTAAAATAAAAAACAGAAAATCTACAGTACAGGTGTCCCCCGCTTTTCGAACGTTCGCTTTACGAAACCTCACTGTTACGAAAGACCTACATTAGTACCCTGTTTTTGCTAACAGAAGGTGTTTTCACTGTTACAAAAAAAACAGCGCACGATAAAAGGCAGCACGCGACCCGAGCAGCCGCTCTCCCCCGGATTCAGAACAGCATTCTTGCCGGCATTGCTTAAACACATGCCTGTGAGCAGCCATTTGCAAGATGAGTTCTATGGTATCGGAAAAGCCTGAAAGAGCTCGTAAGGGTGTTACACTTAGCGTAAAACTAGACATAATTAAGTGTCTTGATCGTGGTGAACGAAGTAAGGACTAAGTGAATTTGGCTTGTGAAAGCTGACGAAGATGATGTTGAAGAGGTTTTGGCATCTCATGACTAAGAACTGATAGATGAAGAGCTGATGCAATTGGAAGAGGTAAGGATAATAATCGAAACCCAATGAGTAATGATAAAGTACGACTAGTTTTGAAAGGGTACATCAGTTTAGGGGATATTTGCAGGATGGTTTGAGTGCTTACAAAGAACTGTATGATAGAAAAATGCGCAAGGCTCAGCAGTCAAACAAGCGCTCCACATCAGCCACAGCAGACGATGAACCTCAACCTTTGACATCGAGGCGGGCAGTCATAGGAGAAGATGAGCTGCCTGCTCTAATGGAAACAGATGACGAGATGACACCCCAGTGTCCCACCACCCCAACACCCAGGCCGTGGACAGATACCGATTCGCGGAGAATGCAGCAGTAGCCAGGAGACACACAGCACATCTTTAAGAAAAAAGCCGAAATAAACATGCTAATTAATTAGGTGCCGCCCGACACATAATTATCGGCCCAGATCAGAGGCGATGCAATCGGCAATGATCTGGGCTGACAATTACGTGCTGGGTGGCATCTAATTAATTAGTATGTTTATTTCGGCTTTTTTCTTAAAGATGTGCTGTGTGCCTCCCGGCTACCACTGCATGCTTCGTGGATCGGTATCGGTTCGCTGCCCGGAGGGTGGGGGCCACTGCACCACCCAAACTCCGACGACTCAGTCTAACACACCATCATCAGTGTGCTCCGCACTTTCCCAATTCCGGTAAGTAATACTACACTGTATACATATTATTTCTACTTTATATCAGCTGTGTATTTTTACGTGTTATTTGGTATGATTTGGCAGCTTCATAGCTTAAAGGTTACTAGAGAGTGCTTGCGCCATGTTTTTGCCAACAGCGCTTGCGTGAGATTTTTGCTACAGAGAACAGTTCAGGCAATGATTGTGGAAAAGTATTTCTACTTTATATAAGCTGTTTATTTATCATATCATTCCCGCTTTTACTATATGTTACTGTTATTTTAGGTTTTATGTGTTATTTGGCATGATTTGGTAGGTTATTTTTGGGTCTGCGAACGCTCACAAAATTTTCCCATATAAATTAATGGTAACTGCTTCTTCGCTTTACGACATTCCGGCTTACGAACCATTTCATAGGAACGCTCTACCTTTGGATGGCGGGGGAAACCTGTATTGTACTTTTTGAAAAACTTCCAAGAATTGCATTGCAATTAAATGTGGCTTTTATAACCGAAAGCAAAGTCAATTTATAAAGCTTAGCAATTCTTAATTTAAAAAAAATGAAGGATGTTTTTCTGCACAGTGTAATTTTTTACTTGAGATTACTTGGTTAAAATGAATAGAACATACTTACTGAGTATATTTTATAACCTTTGGTCCTCCCAAAGCACTCAATTTATAGCATAATCCCTGCCATAAATTGGGGAATATAATGGGTACTTGTAAGTTTCCTCTGAAATACTTTGTCAAAATATATGGTTGTCAGTTTTCCATATTATTTGAGATATAAATATTGGCTGTGTCCAGAGATTTCAAGAGATGTCTAGATTCAACAACTCATATTTTAAAAATAACAGTTACTACCCCTTAATGATCAGGCCCTTGTACAAAAGGGGATAGCAACACTCATTTAAGGACTCTTACCTTGTTATTTCATGCTCGTTATTTATTGCTATTTTTCTATTACCTGAATTTGCACAGTTTACAGAGCCAGTTCACAGTTACTGTTCTAAGTATACCTGCAGAAAAAGAATCTTAGGGTTGTAAGCAGTGATATGTATGTACTGTGATAACAAATTTTACTTTAAACTTAATTTTTAAATCTCCTCCATATTCTTCCTGTTCAATAATCTATACAGCACTTTGGTCAACGTGGGTTGTTTTTAAATGTGCTATATAAATGAATTTGACTTGATTTGACAATAATAGATACTAAATTTTTAATTAAAATGTTACGCTTTAGAAACACAGAAAACCTACAGCACAATACAGGCCCTTTGGCCCACTAAGCTACGCCGAACATGTCCTTACCTTAGAAATTACCTAGGGTTACCCATAGCCCTCTATTTTTCTGAACTCCATGTACCTGTCCTGGAGTCTCTTAAGAGACCCTATCGTACCTGTCTCTACCACTGTCGCTGGCAGCCCACGTGGTTACTAGAAAGACTAAATGAACCATAGGTGTGCTATTGCCTCGTTTAAATTTATAAATTCTTTGCTTTTTTGTTTATAAAATCCAGAAGAATATTGGAAGTTTTGCTCTGTAATACTTGCAACCACATTTTACTATGTATTTTCAATTTTCTACTTTTGTTCCTAAAATTTATTACCATGTATTTCTTTACATCACTGCAGCTAAATCTCAGACATCCCCTGACACATTCTTCCTTATTAAGCTCTCTATATTGGCATGACTACAATTCAGTATAACATTCCCTAAGTTTAAGTTTAATATTGAAATTGCAGCTTCATTATCAACCTTATCTTAACACCTGATTCATGCACAAGTTTACAGACTATAATTACACTTTTAGTATTGGGGGTAGAACTTTGGCTGAAAAGTTTACAACTAAAATGAATCCCAACTACAACAGCTTAAATTTAATTAATTATTTTAATAGTACTGTTGATTGCACAGTAATATTTATTAAAGTTTAAGTAACTATCATCCAAACATAACATTCTTAACTGACCTAATTAGAATTATTAATCATGCAATAAAAATGGAATTTTGAATTATTCGACTTTAATCACACTGTCAAACAATTACTTTTGACTGATCCAATGTTATAACCTTTATGAACACAATTTAAAATTCAGTGTTCAAATCCTTATGGGATTGCCCTTACCTTTGTTACCTCCTCCATTCTGACAACTCTCCAATTATTGCAATTCCAATATAATGCAATCTTTCTGTGTAACACCAAAATGCTGTTAATTCTGGGTCAAGACATTAAGACCCCTTATCTACACATGAAAATGCCATTTAGTCTAGCAATCAAGGAATGGGGAGATCACTCAGAGATTATGTGCTTTATCAGTTGCCAATTAAATGCAGTCAAACAGATGTTTCCCTTATTTTCAACGAGGATTAGACTATATTTCCCATGAGATGTCCTAACAGAATGAAATTCTTCCAACATTGGTGGTTCCTTGAAGGGATCAAGAATGAGATCATTGCTTCAAACTATCAAAACATTATCTCCACACCTCAGCCAAAATTGGTTCTGGTGCTATTAGCCTTCTTCAATAAGAGGTTACAAGATGTTAATCTTGTCCTCAAGAGCTGAGGGGACATAATCTTATTTGGCAATGCAATATTCCTGCTTCTGTTAATGTGATTAAGGAAATGGAAAAGCACTCCTGACAAAATGGGATCTGATAACAACTAGAGTAGCCAATATCTGAAATGAATTGTCAGAGGTGGTGGTGAAAGAAGAAATTTTTAAGATGCATCTGGACAGGTAGTGAATGGACAGGACAGTGGGATATGGAATTAATGCAATCAAGTGGATGAGTATAGATAGTCATGATGGTCAACATACACATGGAAGCCCAAAGAAACTGTCTTGATGCTGTACAACACTATGACTACCATGCATTGCAATGATGCTGCAAAGAAAATTGCATTCACTTAACCAAAGCAATCAATAGCTTGCTTGTAAAATTATTATTTTGTAGTTGGTTGCTCAGTGAGGCAGCAATAACAAGTATAGAGCTACATAATTCTCAGATAAAAGGAATCACAGATAGTCATATACTACTGTAAAGTCTCTTGATGAAATTAGAAACATTGGATCCCAGAATTATTGCTTATGAGATATTCAATAGTTGGGGAAATTTATCCGATCTTTTAGCAGGGGATAAATGCATTGTTAATGAATAGTTGGATATCATACCTCTCCAGCTTTAGCACAGTCCTCAGCTCGTTTATGAAGGGCTGCCCACGTATTCTCATACCTTTGAAAAAGAAATAAAAAATGAAGATGTGCCTGCATTGTTTGAAATGTCAGCTACTTTCATCTTTATCTCCAGTATGCTCAAGTTAATTTTCAATCAAATACAAACTTTAAAAACACTGTTCTTTTAAAATCAGTAAAAGAAGAACAGCAATATAAAGTGTTTTAGAAAGACTTTATAGTTAATGTTGAAAGATATGAGCTTGAAAATTGAAAATAAAGTTCGAATAATTAAGACACAGAAAACTCAACAAGAACTGGGAAAAAGGTACCAAGGGAAAACAGTGGAGATAAATGATATTACCTCAAAAAATTCTAAATAGCAGAGCAAATAACAAAGCTGCCCTTGAAACTCTAGTAAGTTATTTGCTATTACTGCTACTGAATGAGGTCCAGTGTGAATGGCAGCTCAACAAGAGAACATCCAGAGATAATATGGAATCATATTAATCTACCGCACCACAACTGCTTCATCAATTTTGTTTTCATGGTCAAGGGTAACTCACTTCCAGACCAGCTCATGGATTCCAAGGGGTCTGAGGATTTCTAAGCAGGATCTGCAAGACCTACCACAGGTTGGGCAGATGGTGCTGATGAGACCAGGCCGATTCTTTGGGGACACTGTTGTGCCTCAGTTGTCAAGACTTGAAGAACTCACATTTCCCCTTAAGCAGCTAATTCATTTTGAGGGGTCATGGGCCACAGAATCCTACAAAGTAGTAAGGATGTTATGTTTTTTCCTTCTAACGGGTCCTAAGGGATGACATTGAAACATTTTTAGGTCCTCTGGAAAATCTCTTGCATCATAGAGCTCACGGCAGATTGCTCACTTCAGCTCTATGGTATTAAGTACTGTACAAAGACAATGCAGTCCACCGACCATAAAATTAAAAAGAATGATAGTGAACACAGGACTGAAAGCGTTATATTTGAATGCACACGGTTTGCAAAATAAGGTAGATGACCTTGTAGCACAGTTAGAAACTGAGAGGTATGACAGTGAGGGCCATACAGAGCTGTGGCTGAAAGAAGATCACATCTGGGAGTTTAATATCCAAGCATACACATCGTATAGAAAGGATAAGCGGGTGGGCAGAGGGGATTGAGTGGCTTATTGTTAAAAATAAAATCTGATCAGGATCAGAAGATACAGAATCCTTGTTAAGAAACTTCATGGATAAAAAAAATCGTGATGGTAAACTATTATTACCATTTTTCTTAACAACTAATTTCATTACTTAGCCTAATAGGTTAGATTTACCACAGTACATAATTATCTATTTAAATGTTTATTTTGCTTTTATATCATCTCAATGTGTACTTAAGAATGTATAAATAATTGTAGTTTTATACATATAAAAAAATGAAAAAGGTTATATGTGTGAAAAAAGTACATGATAATTGTGAACTCCTTATCCAAATAAAAATAAAATTAAAAAAAAAATCGTGATGGGAAAGACATACACACCTGGGATGTGGGGTGCAAATTACAAGAAGAAAGAGAAAAGGCATATAAAAAGGACAATGTTACAATGATCGGGGGGGGGGGGGTGGCAGAGATTTCAATGAAAGATTGGGAAAATCATGTGTGTGCTCGATCCCAAGAGAAGGCATTAGTAGAATGTCAACTAGATGGCTTTTTAGAACAACTTCCGGTCGAGCCCACTAGGGGAAAGGCAATTCAAGATTTGGTGCTGTGTAATGAACCAGATTTGTTTAAGGAGGATAAAAGAAACTTTAGGAGTAAGAGATGGAGAGTTTCTTAAATGCATCTATTTTAATGCTAGGAACATTGTAAGAAAGGTGGATGAGTTTAGAGCATGGATTGATACCTGGAAATATGATGTTGTAGCTATTAGTGAAACATGGTTGCAGGAGGGGTGTGATTGGCAACTAAATATTCCCGGATTTGGTTGCTTCAGATGTGATCGAATCGGAGGGGCAAGAGGGGGAGGTGTTGCATTACTTGTAAGAGAAAATACTACAGCGATGCTTTGACAGGATAGATTAGAGGACTCGTCTAGGGAGGCTATTTGAATGGAATTGAGGAATGGGAAAGGTGTAGCAATGCTTATAGGGGTATATTATAGACCATCTAATAGGGAGCGAGAATTGGAGGAGCAAATTTGTAAGGAGGTAGCAGATATTTGTAGTAAGCACAGGGTTGTGATTGTGGGAGATTTTAATTTTCCACACATTGACTGGGAAGCACATTCTGTAAAAGGGCTGGACGGTTTGGAGTTTGTAAAATGTGTGCAAGATAGTTTTTTGCAGCAATACATAGAGGTACCAACTAGAGAAGGGGCAGTGTTGGATCTCCTGTTAGGGAATGAGATAGGTCAGGTGACAGAGGAGCACTTCGGGTCCAGTAATCACAATACCATTAGTTTCAATATAATTATGGAGAGGGATAGGACTGGACCCACGGTTGAGATTTTTGACTGGAGAAAGGCTAACTTTGAGGAGATGCAAAAGGATTTAGGAGTGGATTGGGACAATTTGTTTTATGGGAAGGATGTAATAGAGAAATGGAGGTCATTTAAAGGTGAAATTTTGAGGGTACAGAATCTTAATGTTCCTGTTAAGTTGAAAGGAAAGGTTGAAAGTTTGAGAGAGCCATGGTTTTCAAAGGATACTGGAAACCTGGTACGAAAAAAGAGAGAGATCTGCAATAAATACAGGCAGTTTGGAATAAATGAGATGCTCGGAGAAAATAAAGAATGTAAAAAGAATCTTAAGAAAGAAATTAGAAAAGCTAAAAGAAGATATGAGGTTGCTTGGGCAAGTAAGGTGAAGATAAATCCAAAGGGTTTCTACAGTTATATTAATAGCAAAAGGATAGTGAGGGATAAAATTGGTCCCTTAGAGAATCAGAGTGGACGGCTATGTGCAGAGCCAAAAGAGATGGGGGAGATTTTGAACAATTTCTTTTCTTCGGTATTCACTAAGGAGAAGGATATTGAATTGTGTAAGGTAATGGAAACAAGTAGGTTAGTTACGGAAAGTATGATGATTAAAGAAGAGGAAGTACTGGCGCTTTTAAGGAATATAAAAGTGGATAAGTCTCCGGGTCCTGACAGGATATTCCCTAGGACATTGAGGGAAGTTAGTGTGGAAATAACAGGGGCTCTGACAGAAATATTTCAAATGTCATTAGAAACAGGGATGGTGCCGGAGGATTGGCATATTGCTCATGTTGTTCCATTGTTTAAAAAGGGTTCTAAGAGTAAACCTAACAACTATCGGCCTGTGAGTTTGATGTCAGTGGTGGGTAAACTGATGGAAAGTATTCTTAGAGATTGTATACATAATTATCTGGATGAACAGGGTCTGATTAGGAACAGTCAACATGGATTTGTGCGTGGAAGGTCATGTGTGACAAATCTTATTGAATTTTTTGAAGAGGTTACTAGGAAAGTTGACCAGGGTAAAGCAGTGGATGTTGTCTATATGGACTTCATTAAGGCCTTTTGCAAGGTTCCACACGGAAGGTTAATTAGGAAGGTTCAATTGTTAGGTATTAATATTGAAGTAGTAAAATGGATTCAGCAGTGGCTGGATGGGAGATGCCAGAGGGCAGTGGTGAATAACTGTTTGTCAGATTGGAGGCCGGTGTCTAGTAGTGGGGCTCAGGGATCTGTACTGGGTCCAATGTCATTTGTCATATATATTAATGATCTGGATGATGGGGTGGTAAATTGGATTAGTAAGTATGCAGATGATACCAAGATAGGTGGAGTTGTAGATAACGAAGTAGGTTTTCAAAGCATGCAGAGAGATTTAGGCCAGTTAGAAGGGTGGGCTGAAAGATGGCAGATGGAGTTTAATGCTGATAAGTGTGAGGTGCTACATTTTGGTAAGACTCATCAAAGTAGGACATACATGGTAAATGGTAGGGCATTGAAGAATGCAATAGAACAGAGGGATCTAGGAATAATGGTGCATAGTTCCCTGAAGGTGGAATCTCATATGGATAGGGTGGTGAAGAAAGCTTTTGGTATGCTGGCCTTTATAAATCAGAGTATTGAGTATAGCAGTTGGGATGTTATGTTGAAATTGTACAAGGCATTGGTAAGGCCAAATTTGGAGTATTGTGCACAGTTCTGGTCACTGAATTATAGGAAAGATGTCAACAAAATTGAGAGAGTACAGAGAAGATTTACTAGAATGTTATCTGGGTTTCATCTCCTAAGTTACAGAGAAAGGTTGAACAAGTTGGGTCTTTATTCTTTGGAGCGTAGAAGTTTGAGGGGGGACTTGACAGAGGTATTTAAAATTATGAGGGAGATAGATAGAGTTGACATGGATAGGTTTTTTCCATTGAGAGTGGGGGAGATTCAAACAAGAGGACATGAGTTGAGAGTTAAAGGGCAAAAATTTAGGGGTAACATGAGGGGGAACTTCTTTACTCAGAGAGTGGTAGCTGTGTGGAACAAGCTTCCAGCAGAAGTGGTTGAGACAGGTTCGATGTTGTCATTTAAAGTTAAGTTGGATAGGTATATGGACAGGAAGGGAATGGAGGGTTATAGGCTGAGTGCAGGTCAGTGGGACTAGGTGAGAGTAAGCGTTCGTCACGGACTAGAAGGGCCAAAATGGCCTGTTTCCATGCTGTAATTGTTACATGGTTATAGGAGGCAGGAATCCATAGAACATAGGAGCTGAATTAAGCCATTTGCCCATCAAGTCTGCTCTGTCAATTCATCATGGCTGATCCAATTTTCCTCAGTCCCTATCTCCTGCCTTCTCCCCATAATCCCTTCATGCCCTGACGAAGCAAGGATCCATCAACCACTGCCTTAAATATAAATAAAAACTTGGCCTCCACAGCTGCCTGTGGTTAAGAATCCAACAGATTCACTGCTCTCTGGCTAAAGAAATTCCTTCACACCTCCATTCTAAGAGCATGCCCCTCTATTCTGAGGCTGTGTCCTCTGGTCTTAGACTCTCCCACCATAGAAAACATCCTCTCCACATTCATTTTATCAAGGCCTTTCACCATTCAATAGGTTTCAATTAGGTCACCCCTCATTCTTCTGAATTCCAGTGAATACAGGCCCAGAGGCATCAAGCGCTCTTCATACGACAAGCTGTTCAATCCTGGAATCATATTTATGAAACACATATCAAAGTTGCTGGTGAACGCAGCAGGCCAGGCAGCATCTCTAGGAAGAGGTACAGTCGACGTTTCGGGCCAAGACCCTTCGTAAGGGTCTCGGCCCGAAACGTCGACTGTACCTCTTCCTAGAGATGCTACCTGGCCTGCTGCATTCACCAGCAACTTTGATGTGTGTTGCTTGAATTTCCAGCATCTGCAGAATTCCTCATGTTATCATATTTATGAACCTGCTTTGAACCATCTCCAGTTTCAGCACATCCTTTTTAAAATAAGGGACTCAAAACTGCTCACAATAATCCAAGTGAGGCCTCACCAGTGCTTTTATAAAGTCTCAACATTTACATCCTTGCTTTTTTATTCTAGTTCTCTTGAAATAAATGCTAACATTGCATTTGCCTTCCTCACCACAGCCTCAACCTGCAAATCAACCTTTAGGGAATCCTGCACAAAGACTGCCAAGTCCCTTGCACTTCAGTGTTTTTTTCGTATTTTCTCTCCACTCAGATAATAGTCAACCCTTTCATTTCTTCTACCGAAGTGCATGACCATACATTTCCTGAGAAAGTATTCCATCTGCTATTTCTTTGTCCATGTTCTTAATCTGTCTGCTCATGGGCTCATAGCTTGTTAAGCAGCCTCATGTATAGCACCTTGTCAAAGGCCTTCTAGAAAATCCAAGTATACAACATCAACCGATTCTCCTGTCCACCCTGCTTTCTACAAAGAATTCCAGCAGATTTGTCAGGCAAGATTTTCCCTTGAAGAAACCATACTGACTATGGCCTAGTTTACCATGTGCCTCCAAGTACCCTGAAACCTAATCCTTAATATCGACTCCATCATCTTCCTAAACACTGAGGTTAGACTAAATGGTCTACAGTTTCCTTTCTTCTGCCTCTCTTCCTTCCTGAAAAGTGGAGCAACATTTGTAATTTTCCAGTCTTCTGGAACAATTCCAGAATCTAGTGATTCTTGAAAGATCATTACTAATGCCTCCACAATCTCTTCACCCACCTCCTTCAGAACCCTGGGCATGCACCATCTGATCCAGGTGACTTGTCTATCTTCAGACCTTTCAGTTTCCCAAGAACCATCTCTCTAGTAATTACGACAATAAATAATAGGTGCAGGAGTAGGCCATTCTCCCCTTCAAGCCAGCACCGCCATTCACTGCGATCATGGCTGATCATACACAATCAGTATCCAGTTCCTGCCTTATCCCCATAACCTTTGATTCCGCTATCTGTAAGAGCTCTATCCATCTCTTTCTTGAAAGCATCCAGAGACTTGGCCTCCACAGCCTTCTGGGGCAGAGCATTCCATATATCCACTACTCTCTGGGTGAAAAAGTTTCTTCTCAACTCCGTTCTAAGTGGTCTCTGGTTCTGGACTCACCCATCAACAGGAACATGCTTCCTGCCTCCAGCGTGTCCAATCCCTTAATAATCTTATATGTTTCAATCAGATCCCCTCTCAGCCTTCTAAATTCCAGTGTATACAAGCCTAGTCGCTCCAATCTTTCAACATATGACAGTCCTGCCATCCCGGGAATTAACCTTGTGAACCTACGCTGCACTCCTTCAATAGCAAGAATGTCCTTCCTCAAATTTGGAGACCAAAACTGCACACAGTACTCCAGGTGTGGTCTCATCAGGGCTCTGTACAGCTGCAGAAGGACCTCTTTGCTCCTATACTCAATTCCCATTGTTATAAAGGCCAGCATGCCATTAGCTTTCTTCACTGCCTGCTGTATCTGCATGCTTGCTTTCAGTTCTTGGACTGATGTACAAGAACACCTAGATCTCATTGTACTTCCCCTTTTCCTAACTTGACTCCATTTAGATAATAACCTGCCTTCCTGTTCTTACCACCAAAGTGGATAACCTCATATTTATCCACATTAAACTGCATCTGCCATGCATCCGCCCACTCACCCAGCCTGTCCAAGTCATCCTGCATTCTCATAACATCCTCCTCACATTTCACACTGCCACCCAGCTTTGTGTCATCGGCAAATTTGGTAATGTTACTGTTAATCCCTTCATCTAAATCATTAATGTATATTGTAAACAGCTGCGGTCCCAGCACTGAACCCTGTGATACCCCACTGGTCACCACCTGCCATTCCGAAAGGGACCCGTTAATCGCTACTCTTCGTTTCCTGTCGGCCAGCCAATTTTCAATCCACGTCAGTATTCTGCCCCCAATACCATGTGCCCTAATTTTGCCCACTAATCTCCTATGTGGGACTTTATCAAAGGCTTTCTGAAAGTCCAGGTACACTACATCCACTGGCTCTCCCTTGTCCATTTTCATAGTTACATCCTCAAAAAATTCCACAAGATTAGTCAAGCACGATTTCCCCTTCATAAATCCATGCTGACTCGGACCTATCCTGTTACTGCTATCCAGATGTGTCGTAATTTCATCTTTTATAATTGACTCCAGCATCTTTCCCACCACCGACGTTAGGCTAACTGGTCTTTAATTCCCTATTTTCTCTCTTCCTCCCTTCTTGAAGAGAGGGACAACATTAGCCACCCTCCAATCCACAGGAACTGATCCTGAATCTATAGAACATTGGAAAATGATTACCAATGCATCCACGATTTCTAAAGCCACCTCCTTAAGTACCCTGGGATGCAGACCATCAGGTCCCGGGGACTTATCAGCCTTCAGACCCAACAGTCTATCCAACACCATTTCCTGCCTAATATAAATTTCCTTCAGTTCACCCATTACCCTAGGTCCTTTGGCCACTATTATATCTGGAAGATTGTTTGTGTCTTCCCTAGTGAAGACAGATCTGAAGTACCTCTTCAACTCGTCTGCCATTTCCTTGTTCCCCATAATAAATTCACCCGTTTCTGTCTTCAAGGGATCAATTTTGGTCTTAAACTATTTTTTTCCTTTTCACATACCTAAAGAAGCTTTTACTATTCTCCTTCAAATTCTTGGCTAGTTTACCTTCGTACCTCATTTTTTCTCCACGTATTGCCTTCTTAGTTATCTTCTGTTGTTCTTTAAAAGTTTCCCAATCCTCCGGCTTCCCACTCATCTTTGCTATGTTATATTTCTTCTCTTATTTTTACACTGTCCTTTACTTCCCTTGTCAGCCATGGCCTCCCCTTACTCCCCTTAGGATCTTTCTTCCTCTTTGGAATGAACTGATCCTACACCTTCTGCATTACTCCCAGAAATACCTGCCATTGTTGTTCCACTGTCATCCCTGCTAGGGTATTGTTCCATTGAACTTTGGCCAGCTCTTCCCTCATAGCTCCATAGTTCCTTTTGTTCAACTGCAATACCGACACTTCCAATTTTCCCTTCTTCCTCTCAATATGTAGATTAAAACTTATCATATTATGGTCTCTACCTCCTAATAGCTCCCTTACCTCGAGGTCCCTGATCAAATCCGGTTCACTGCACAACACTAAATCTAGAATTGCGTTCTCTCTGGTAGGCTCCAGTACAAGCTGTTCTAAGAATCCCTCTCGGAGGGACTCCCTTTCTTGGGGTCCAGTACCAACCTGATTCTTCCAGTCTACCTGCATGTTGAAATCCCCCATAACAACTGTAGCATTACCTTTGCGACATGAGAATTTTAACTCTTGATTCAACTTACACCCTACATCCAGACTACTGTTTGGGGGCCTGTAGATAACTACCATTAGGGTCTTTCTACCCTTAGAATTTCTCAGTTCTATCCATACTGACTCTACGTCTCCTGATTCTATGCCCCCCCCTCACAAGGGACTGAATTTCATTCCTCTCCAACAGAGCCATCCCACCCCCTCTGCCCATCAGTCTGTCCTTTCGATAGAACGTATAAATTGAGTATTCATTTCCCAGGCCCTGTCCACTTGAAGCCATGTCTCTGTTATTCCCACAAAATCATACTTACCAATTTCCAACTGTGCCTCAAGCCCATCCACTTTATTTCTTATACTCCGTGCATTCATATATAATACTTTTAATTCATTACTCCCCTCACCTTTCTTATCAATTCCTATTTCACTTGGTCATACTGTACGATCCCTTCTTGAGCTTTCTGCTCCGTTGATTGTTGTCTTTCTTAACTTTTCTTATTTTCACTTTCCCTTTAATTCCATCCTTATGTTTCCAGTTCATCCTCTCCCCCCCACTACTTAGGTTAAACACACCCATGTTGCAGTGGCAAACCTGCCTGCCAGAATGCTGGCCCCCCGCCTATTAAGGTGCAACCCGTCCCTTTTGTGCAATTCATCCTTACCCCAAAACATCCCCCAGTGGTCCAAGAATGTAAATCCTTGCTTCCTGCACCATTTCCTCAGCCACACATTCAGATCCATTATCTGCCTGTTCCTGCCCTCTCCAGCACGAGGAACTGGAAGCAAACCGGAGATAACCACCCTGGAAGTCCTGCATTTCAGCCTTCCTCCAAGTTCTCTGAAGTCACGCTGTAGAATGTCTTTCCTCTTCTTCCCCATGTCATTTGTGCCGACATGCACCACCACTTCCGGATGTTCAGCTTCGCCCTTGAGGATTCCTTGCAATCATTCCGTGACGTCCTGGATCCTGGCACCAGGGAGGCAACACACCATCCTTAAATCTCATCTGTTTCCGCAGAAACCCCTTTCTGTACCTCTCGCTATAGAGTTCCCTACTACCACGTCTCTGCCTGACGTCTGTCTCCTCGGCTTTGCTTCAGAGCCAACTTTCGACTCGCGGACCTGACTGTCTCTCAGGCTGGCAGTGTCTTCTGTCCCAACAGCTTCCAAGAGGGTGAACCTGTTTACGAGAAGTACATCCCCCGGGGTCTCCTGTTCTTCAAGCATCCTCTCCTTCCTCATCGCCACCCCTCCTTCTCTCTTCCAGTATCCTCGGTCTAACGACCTCACTGTAGGTCCTGTCCAGAAAACTCTCATTTTCCCGGATGAACCTGAGGTCATCCAGTTGCTTCTCCAGTGCTGCAACATGGTCCTTCAGAAGCTGAATCTGGACACATTTTCCACAGTTGTAGGAGCCAGAGGCACCATCAGTGTCCCTGACCTTCCACATCATGCAAGCAGCACACTGAATCAGCCTAGCGGTCATCTCTTCACCACTTCTCCTCTTCTCCAACTGTGGTGCAGTCTCCTCTCTCAGCCTCCTCACCGAAGACACTCGAGCCAGATTCGCACTTTTCTCACAAGGCACTTCCCTCGACAAGGCTACTCCCTTAGAGCAAACCTTGCTTATATTAGCTGATAATTTGAGTAATTAGTTTCACCTGTCGCACCTCCGCCGACCTTGAAGGTCTAGTAATGGTAACTTCACGCACTTCACGACTTCTGACACCTGGAACTTCCACCATACTGCAGTGGAGATTGATGCAAAATACTTATTCAGTTAATCTGCCATTTCCTTGTCCCCCATTACTACTTCTCCAGTATCATTTTCCAGTGGATTGATATCCACTCTTTCCTCTCTTTTACACTTTATATATCTGAAGAAGCTTTTGGTATCCTCTTTAATTTTATTGGCTAGTTTACTTTTGTATTCCATCTTTACCTTCTTAGTATCTTTTTTAGTTGCCTTCTGTTGGCTTTTAATTTTTGTTCTATTATATGTCATCTCTTTGGCTATTATGTTGGCTACGATTTCCCTAGCCAGCCACGGTTGTGTCATCTTGCCTTTAGAATACGTCTTCCTCTTTGGGATGTACATATCTTGTGCCTTCCAAATTGTTTCCAGAAATTCCATCCTTGCCAGTATTCTTTTCCAATCAATTCTGGCCAGCTCCTCTCTCATGCTTCTGCAGTTCCCTTTACTCCATTATAATACTGACACATCTGACTTAGCTTCTTCTCCTCAAATTTCAGGGTGATTTTGATCATATTATGGTCTCTTGCTCCTAAAGGTTCTTTTACCTTAAACTCTCTAATCAATTCTGGTTCATTGCTCAACACTCAATCCAGAATAGTTGATTCCCCTAGTGGGCTCCACCACGAGCTGCTCTAAAAAGCCATCTCACAGGCAGTCTAGAAGTTTCCCCTCCTGGAATCGAGCACCAACCTGATTTTTCCAATCTACCTACATATTGAAATCCCCCATGACTATTGCAACATTCAACTTCTGCCATGCATTTTCTATCTCCCATTGTAATTTATAGACCACATCCTTACTACTGTTTGGATGATCAGCCATGATCATACTGAATGGCAGTGCAGGCTCGAAGGGCCGAATGGCCTACTCTTGCACTTATTTTCTATGTTTTCTATGTAACTCCCATCGGGGTCTTTACCCTTGCAGTTCCTTAGCTCTTTCCACAATGATTCAACACCTTCTGACCCTAAGTCACCTCTTCCTAATGATTTGATTTCATTTTTTTTTACCAACAGAGCACCTTCTGCCTTCCTGCCAGTCCTTTTGATACCATGTGTATTCTTGGACATTAAGTTCCTAGCTATAATCAGGATTGAAGAATGTCCATTTAGAACAGAGATGCGGAGAAATTACTTTAGTCAGAAGGTGGTAAATCTGTGGAATTTGTTGCCACGAGCGGCTGTGGAGGCCACATCATTGGGTGCATTTAAGGCAGAGGTAGTTAGCTTCTTAATTAGCCAGGGCATCAAAGGGGTGGGGAAAAGGCAGGGGAGTGGGGATGACTGGAAGAATTGGATCAGCACATGATTGAATGGCAGAGCAGACTCGATGGGCCGAATAGCCTACTTCTGCTCCTATACCTTATGGTCTCATAATCTCCTTTCAGCCTTGAATCAGTGACAGCCACAGCGCCATATCTGCCAATCTGCAACTGAGCTACAAGTTCATCTATCTTATTCCGTACACTGCGTACATTCAAACATAACACCTTCAGTACTAAATTCACCCTTTTCAATTCTGTCCGCCTTCTACCTTGCAACTCATCCTGTTGACTACAGTTTTGCCCTATCAACAGTCTCTCATCACTACACATTGCTTCTGTTTGTCAGCCAGCAGCTACCTCATCTTCAGCACTATCATCTGTCTTTCCTACAATACTTCTTGCATTGAAATATACACAGCTTAGGACAATAGTCACACCATGCTCAAACTTTTGATTCCTAACTTTGTCTGAGGTCTTACCAACATCTGCCTCCACAATCAGTCCACCAACCCAAAGAACTCCTCCACCTCCCTTGGACATAATTGCTTAGACAATTTAGAACGGAGTTGAGGAAAAACTTTTTCACACAGAGGGTTGTGGATCTGTGGAATACTCTACCTCAGAAGGCAGTGGAGGCCAATTCTCTGGATTCTTTCAAAAAAGAGTTAGATAGACCTCTTAAAGATAGCGGAGTGAAGGAATATGGGGAGAAGGCAGGAAAAGGGTACTGATTGTGGATGATCAGCCATGATCACAGTGAATGGTGGTGCTGGCTCAAAGGGCTGAATGGCCTAGAAACCATAGAAACTACAGCACAGAAACAGGCCTTTTGGCCCTTCTTGGCTGTGCCGAACCATTTTCTGCCTAGTCCCACTGACCTGCACACGGACCATATCCCTCCATACACCTCCCATCCATGTATCTGTCCAATTTATTCTTAAATGTTAAAAAAGAACCCACATTTACCACCTCGTCTGGCAGCTCATTCCATACTCCCACCACTCTCTGTGTGAAGAAGCCCCCACTAATGTTCCCTTTAAACTTCTCCCCCCTCACCCTAAACCCATGTCCTCTGGTTTTTTTCTCCCCTTGCCTCAGTGGAAAAAGCCTGCTTGCATTCACTCTATCTATACCCATCATAATTTTATGTACCTCTATCAAATCTCCCCTCATTCTTCTACGCTCCAGGGAATAAAGTCCTAACCTATTCAACCTTTCTCTGTAACTGAGTTTCTCAAGTCCTGGCAACATCCTTGTAAACCTTCTCTGCACTCTTTCAACCTTATTTATATCCTTCCTGTAATTTGGTGACCAAAGCTGAACACAACGGCCTCACCAATGCCTTATACAACCTCATCGTAACATTCCAGCTCTTATACTCAATACTTTGATTAATAAAGGCCAATGTGCCAAAAGCTCTCTTTACGACCCTATCTACCTGTGACGCCACTTTTAGGGAATTTTGTATCTGTATTCCCAGATCCCTCTGTTCCACTGCACTCCTCAGTGCCTTACCATTAACCCTGTATGTTCTACCTTGGTTTGTCCTTCCAACGTGCAATACCTCACACTTGTCAGTATTAAGCTCCATCTGCCATTTTTTAGTCCATTTTTCCAGCTGGTCCAAGTCCCTCTGCAGGCTCTGAAAACCTTCCTCACTGTCTACTACACCTCCAATCTTTGTATCATCAGCAAACTTGCTGATGCAATTTACCACATTATCATCCAGATCATTGACATAGATGACAAATAACAATGGACCCAGCACTGATCCCTGTGGCACACCACTAGTCACAGGCCTCCACTCAGAGAAACAATTCTCTACCACCACTTTCTGGCTTCTTCCATCGAGCCAATGTCTAATCCAATTTACCACCTCTCCATGTATACCTAGCGACTGAATTTTCCTAACTAACCTCCCATGCGGGACCTTGTCAAAGGCCTTACTGAAGTTCATGTAGACAATATCCACTGCCTTCCCTTCATCCACTTTCCTGATAACCTCCTCGAAAAACTCCCAATAGATTGGTCAAACATGACCTACCACGCACAAAGCCATGTTGACTCTCCCTAATAAGTCCCAGTCTATCCAAATGCTTGTAGATTCTGTCTCTTAGTACTCCCTCCAATAACTTACCTACTACCGACGTTAAACTTACTGGCCTATAATTTCCCAGATTACTTTTCAATCCTTTTTTAAACAATGGAACAACATGAGCCACTCTCCAATCCTCCGGCACCTCACCTGTAGACAGCGACATTTTAAATATTTCAGCCAGGGCCTACTCCTGCACCTATTGTCTATTGCTTAGTCCTCATCACTGGTGATGTGGTCTTTAGTCTCTGTTTTATGCCAGGAGTTGAAGTTGAAGTCCAGCCAAGTGATCAGACATTCCAAACTACAAGCGTGGGGCAATCGTTCTTGATGGTGGTATAACAGTGGCCAGGTATGTTGGGTCCTCTTGATATTTTGGTTATAGTTGTTCAGAGACTACTTCAAGCTGACCTGGTTGAAAACCCCTACCATGACAGTGAAGGCATTAGGGTGTACTGTTTCATGACTGTTGATCACGGTGCTCAGCTCTTCTCGTATCTGCTTGATGTTAGCCAGAGGTGGAATGTACTCTGCTACCAGGATGATGGCAGAAAACTCCTTTGACAGATTAAGTGGATGACACGTGATTGCTAGATGCTCCATGTCAGGTGAGGACTGTGATAGAACTGCCACGTCTGTGCCCCACAATGAATTAATCATAAAATATACTCCACCTCCTCTACTTTTAAAAGTCTCAGTTGGCCAAATTTGGCTAAATTTTATCAACTTATACTGGACATAGAATAGCAGCAGCTTGCATCTTGAAGTATTTAATGACAGCATTTGCAAATGGTTGGTAATCACTGGACCTGTAAAGTCATTGCACTAACTGCTACATTGCCCATGATATGGTAAATTTTTTATCTCTTTCTTTCCAGAAGTATCCTCTAGTTTTAGACACAGCTATTCTGGGTAAAATAAAATCTGTCCTTCTACCCTATCTACTCAATTTTATGCACCTCAAGTTACATTCAGCAAAAACAAAATTACTTTTTGCGCTGTAAAAAAATCCACTGCAATCCAACTTGAATGACAAAAGTACATACTCAATTTCGTATCTGGAAATGAATTGCTCACAATACTGGTATCGGTTTTCCTGTTATTAAGTGAAAATAAGAGAAAAAAAGAATCACTGATGGAAATCTGACAAGAAAAAGCTGGGAATTCTCAGTAAGTCAGGTCACATCTGTGGAATGAGAAAGAGTCACTGCTTCAGGTAATAAAAGAACTGCCGATCTGAAATGCTGACTGTTTCTTCACACAGATGCAACAAGGCCTGCTGAGTATTTCCAGCAATCTTTTATTTTTCCTACAGTTACTTTGGTATGTAGATTGCTGTTGAAAACTCCACAATTAACCAAATCTCAAATTTCCCTTAATATAGTGTTTTTCCTCCTATTAAAGAAGGGCAAACATCATGATTAATCTACCAGCATGCATACCTATTCACACTGCTCAAGGTTATAAACTCGTGGTGTCTGTCTACCCACTGGAGCTGTGTTCTGCTACAAGCATGAATAAACATCTTTGGTAATCAGCTACAAGTCATACATTTGATGCCACCAGGACTACTGGTCTTACAACAAAAACACTGGGAAAAAAAATTAGAGTATGGATTTTGCTGCTGATGTTTTTGGTAAATTAACCAATTTAAATTAACCATTACCAATCAACGGAATTTTCAGTGAACTGCAAGGTTTGCCTAGAAATGTAACTGGTTAATCATACCTTTAGCACTGTGGGTATGCATCAGCTTTATAGCAACTTGAATCTCTTGTGGAAAAAAAAATCTGATCAAAACAAATTTGAAATCTGTGATTTAGTCCAAAGACTGCAGATTGGTTCAATTTCACAGTTCATTTACACCACCTCCTTCATCTAAGGTATTACATTCAACATGAACCACTTCATTTATTTTCTAGTTATTACTCATATGACCTATTTTCTTCTACTCTGAAACACTGCTCTTGGAACAAAAGAAAATACACTACCATAAACTAACTGGCTGCTAATAATCCATTTTATTACATCATTTACACTTTACATCATT